>NC_056682.1:142675183-143352683 GCF_018350215.1 Panthera leo
TTATAACACTATTATTGTCTGTAATTACTATATTGTGCATTAGATCTTCAGGACTTATCTACTGGTTCTAGGTCAATTTTCAATTTTTTGCTGCTAGTATATAAGAACCTAATTATTTTTGTCTATTACCATGTATCCTGAATCCCTGTTAATTTCACTTATTATTTTAACAGTTGTTTGTAGGTTACTTAGGAATTTTTTTGGTAAACAATTTTGCCATATGCAAATAGAGATAGTTTTACTTCTTCCTTTGCAAACTTTTGCCTCTTATCTTTTCTTTCTGCCTTATGGCAAAGGCTAGGACCTCCAGTAGAATCTGAAATAGAAGTCGTTACATTGGATATCCTTGCCTCGATCCTAGTTTTAGGAGGGAACATTCAATATTTCATCATTAAGTATGATGCTAATTATTAGTGTTTGGGTTAGTTGTATTTTTCTAGGAAGTGTTGATTTCATTTATATTGTTTAATTTTTTGGCATAAAGTTGTTTATAATATTCTCTTATTACCCTTTTAAAACATTTTATTTTTTTAAATTTACATCCAAATTAGTTAGCATATAGTGCAACAATGATTTCAGGAGTAGATTCCTTAGTGCCCCTTACCCATTTAGCCCACCTCTCGCCCCACAATCCCTCCAGTAACCCTCTGTTTGTTCTCCATATGTAGGAATCTCTTATGTTTTGTCCCCTTCCATGTTTTTATATTATTTTTGTTTCCCTTCTCTTATGTTCATCTGTTTTGTCTCTTAAAGTCCTCATATGAGTGAAGTTATATGATATTTGTCTTTCTCTGACTAATTTTGCTTAGCATAATACCCTCCAGTTCCATCCACATAGATGCAAATGGCAAGATTTCATTCTTTTTGATTGCCGAGTAATACTCCATTGTATTTATATTTCCAACATCTTCTTTATCCATTCATCCATTGGTGGAGATTTGGGCTCTTTCCATACTTTGGATTGTTGATAGTGCTGCTAAAAACATTGGGGTTACATATGTCCCTTCGAAACAACACACCTGTATCCCTTGGATAAATACCTAGTAGTGCAATTTCTGGGTCATAGAGTAGTTCTATTTTTAGTTTTTTGAGGAACCTCCATACTGTTTTCCAGAGTGGCTGCACCAGCTTGCGTGCCCACCAACAATGCAAAAGAGATCCTCTTTCTCTGCATTCTTGCCAACATCTGTTGTTGACTAAGTTGTTAATGTTAGCCATTCTGACAGGTGTAAGGTGATATCTCATTGTGGTTTTGATTTGTATTTCCCTGATGTTGACTGATGTTGAGCATTTTTTCATGTGTCGGTTGGCCATCTGGATGTCTTCTTTGGAGAAGTGTCTATTCATGTCTTTTGCCCATTTCTTCACTGGATTATTTGTGTTTTGGGTATTGAGGTTGATAAGTTCTCTATAGATTTTGGATACTAATCCTTTATCTGCTATGTCGTCTGCAAATATCTTCTCCCATTCTGTCGGTTGCCTTTTAGTTTTGCTGATTGTTTCCTTTGCTGTGCAGAAGCTTTTTATCTTGATGAGGTCCCAGTAGTTCACTTTTGCTTTTGTTTCCCTTGCCTCTGAAGACTTTTGAGTAAGTTGCTGCAGCCAAGATCAAAGAGGTTTTGCCTGCTTTTCCTCGAGGATTTTGATGGCTTCCTGTCTTACATTGAGGTCTTTCATCCATTTTGAGTTTATTTTTGTGTATGGTGTAAGAAAGTGGTCCAGGCTCATTTTTCTGCACGTCACTGTCCAGTTTCCCCAGCACCACTTGCCAGAGAGACTTTCTTTATTCCATTGGATATTCTTTCCTGCTTTGTCAAAGATTAGCTGGCCATATGTTTGTGGGTCCATTTCTGGGTTCTGTATTCTGTTCCATTGATTTGAGTGTCTGTTTTTGTGCCAGTACCATACTATCTTGATGATTACAACTTTGTAGTATAGCTTGAAGTCTGGGATTGTGATGCCTCCTGCTTTGGTTTTCTTTTTCAAGATCACTTTGGCTATTTGGGCTCTTTACTGGTTCCATACAAATTTTAGGATTATTTGTTCTAGCTCTGTGAAGAATGCTGGTGTTATTTTGATAGGGATTGATTTGAATATATAGACTGCTTTGGGTAGTATCTACATTTTAACAATATTTGTTCTTCCTATCCAGGAGCATGGAATATTTTTCCATTTTTTTGTGTCTTCTTCAGTTTCTTTCATAAGGTTTCTATAGTTCTCAGTGTATAGATTTTTCACCTCTTTGGTTAGATTTATTCCTAGGTATCTTATGGTTTTTGGTGCAATTATAAATGGGATCGATTCCTTGATTTCTCTTTCTATAGCTTCATTGTTGGTGAATAGGAATGCAACCAATTTCTGTACATTGATTTCATATCCTGCAACTTTGCTGAATTCATGAATCAGTTCTAGCAGTGTTTTGGTGGAATCTTTTGGGTTTTACATATAGAGTATCATGTCATCTGCAAAGAGTGAAAGTTTGACCTCCTCCTGGCCAGTTTGGATGCCTTTTATTTCTTTATGTTGTCTGATTGCAGAGGCTAAGACTTCCAATACTATGTTGAATAACAGTAGCAAGAGTGGACATCCCTGTCTTGTTCCTGACCTTAGGGGGAAAGCTCTCAGTTTTTCCCCATTGAGGATGATATTAGTGTTGGGTCATTCATATATGGTTTTTATGATCTCGAGGTATGATCCTTCTATCCCCACTTTCTTGAGAGTTTTTATCAAGAAAGGATGCTGTATTTTGTCAAATACTTTCTCTGCATCTATTGAGAGGATCATATGGTTCTTGTCCTTTCTTTTATTGATGTGATGAATCACATTAATTGTTTTGCAGATATTGAACCAGCCCTGCATCCCAGGTATAAATCCCACTTGGTCGTGGTGAATAATTTTTTTAATGTATTGTTGGATCCGGCTGGCTAATATCTTGTTGAGGATTTTTGCATCCATGTTCATCAGGGAAATTGGTCTATAGTTCTCCTTTTTAGTGGGGTCTTTGTCTGGTTTTGGAATCAAGATAATGCTGGCCTCATAGAAAGAGTTTGGGAGTTTTCCTTCCATTTCTATTTTTTTGGAACAGCTTCAAGAGAATAGGTGTTAACTCTTCCTTAAATGTTTGGTAGAATTCCCCTGGAAAGCCATCTGGCCCTGGACTCCTATTTTTTTGGGAGATTTTTGATTACTAATTCAATTTCTTTACTGGTTATGGGTCTGTTCGAATTTTCTATTTCTTCCTGTTTCAGTTTTGGTAGTATATATGTTTCTAGGAATTTGTCCATTTCTTCCAGATTGCCCATTTTATTGGCATATAATTGGTCATAATATTCTCTTATTATTGTTTTTATTTCTGCTGTGTTGGTTGTGATCTCTCTTTCATTCTTGATTGTATTTATTTGGGTCTTTTCCTTTTTCTTTCTGATCAAACTGGGTAGTGGTTTATCAATTTTGTTAATTCCTTCAAAGAACAAGCTTCTGGTTTCATTGATCTGTTTGTTCTACTGTTTTTTTTTTGTTTTTTTTTTTTGTTTTTTTTTTTTTTTTTGGTTTTGATAGCATTAATTTCTGCTCTAATCTTTATTATTTGCAATCTTCTGCTGGTTTTGGGTTTTATTTGCTGGTCTTTTTCCAGCTCTTTAAGGCATAAGTTTAGGCTGTGTATCTGAGATCTTTCTTCCTTCTTTAAGAAGGCCTGGATTGCTATATACTTTCCTCTTAATGACCACCTTTGCTGCATCCCAGAGGTTTTGGGTTGTGGTGTTATCATTTTCATTGGCTTCTGTATACTTTTTAATTTCCTCTTTAACTTCTTGGTTAGCCCTTTCATTCTTTAGTAGTATGTTCTTTAGTCTCCAAGTATTTGTTACCTTTCCAAATTTTTTCTTGTGGTTGATGTCGAGTTTCAGTGTTGTGGTCTGAAAATATGCACGGTATGATCTCGATCTTTTTGTACTTGCTCAGGGCTGATTTGTGTCCCAGTATGTGGTCTATTCTGGAGAACGTTCTATGTACACTGGAGAAGAATGTATATTCTGCTGCTTTAGGATGAAATGTTCTGGATATATCTGTTAAGTCCATCTGGTCCAGTGTGTCATTCAAAGCCATTGTTTCCTTGTTGACTTTTTGATTAGATGATCTGTCCATTGCTGTGAGTGGGGTGTTGAAGTCTCCTACTCTTAGGGTATTACTATTGATGAGTTTCTTTATGTTTGTGATTAATTGATATATATATATTTGGGTGCATCCACATTTGGCGCATAAATGTTTACAATTGTTAGGTCTTCTTGGTGGATAGACCCCTTAATTATGATATAATGCCCTTCTGCATCTCTTGATACAGTCTTTATTTTAAAGTCTAGATTGTCTGATATAAGTATGGCTACTCTGGCTTTCTTTTGCTGACAATTAGCACAATAGATGGTTCTCCATCCCCTTATTTTCAATCTGAACATGTCTTTAGGTCTAAAGTGGGTCTCTTATAAACAGCATATAGATGGATTTTGTTTTCTTACCCATTCTGTTACCCTATGTCTTTTGATTGGAGCATTTAGTCCATTGACATTTAGAGTGAGTACTGAAAGATATGAATTTATTGCCATTAAGTTGCTTGTAGAGTTGGAGTTTCTGGTGGTGGTCTCTGGTCCTTTCTAATCTTTGTTGCTTTTGGTATGTATGTATGTATGTATGTATGTATGTATCTATCTATCTATCTATCTATCTTTTGTCCCCTCAGAGAGTCCCCCTTAAAGTTTCTTGCAGGGCTGGTTTAGTGGTCACAAACTCCTTTAATTTTTGCTTGTCTGGGAAACTTTTTCTCTCTCCTACTATTTTGAATGACACTCTTGCTGGATAAAGAATTCTTGGCTGCATATTTTTCTGATTCAGCATATTGAATATATCCTGCCACTCTTTCTGGCCTGCCAAGTTTCTGTGGATAGGTCTGCTGCAAACCTGATCTGTCTTCCCTTGTAGGTTAAGGACTTCTTTCCCTTGCTGCTTTCATGATTCTCTCCTTGCCTGAGTATTTTGTGAATTTGACTATGACATGCCTTGTTTGTGGTCAGTTTTTGTTGAATCTAATGGGAGTCCTCTGCTTCCTGGATTTTGATGTCTGTGTCTTTCCCCAGGTTAGGAAAGTTTTCCGCTATGATTTGCTCACATAACCCTTCTACCCCTATTTCTCTCTCTTCCTCTTCTGGGACCCCTATGATTCTGATGTTGTACCTTTTTAATGAGTCACTGATTTCTCTAATTCTTAAATTGTGCTCTTTTGCCTTAATCTCCCTCTTTTTTTCTGCTTCATTATTCTCCATAAATTTGTCCTCTCTATCGCTGATTGTCTGTTCTGCCTCATCCATCCTTGCTGCTGCGGCAGCCATTCGAGATTGCAGCTCAGTTATAGAATTTTTTATTTCATCCTGATTAGCTTTTACTTCTTTTATATCCCGAAAAGGGATTCTAATCTATTTTGGACTCCAGCTAGTATTCTTATTATCGTGATTCTAATTCTGGTTTAGACATCTTGCTTGTGTCTGTGTTGGTTAAGTCCCTGGCTGTCGTTTCTTCCTGCTCTTTCTTTTGGGGTGAATTCCTGCTGAATTCTGTGGTTCAGCTTGTGCAGATTGTTGTGTTAATCCTCAGATCAGTTTTCTAGGTGTGTAGGATGGTTTAGTGTTGGTCTGGCTGTATTTCATGGAGACTCTTATTACCCTTTTAATATTGATACAATTTGTAGATCCTTCCTGATATAGGATATTTGTGTTCTTGCTTTTCTTTCTGGATTAGATACCTTAGGGATTTATCAATTTTGTTGCCTTTTGCCTTTGTTAATTTCTTATCTTTTTTATTTTGTTAATTTCCACTTTTGCCCTTATTATTTCCTTATTTCTCCTTACTTTTGGCATACATTGCTCTTTCTTTAGCTTTTTGAAGTTGAAACTTAAGTATTGATTTTAGAGTGTTCTTTCCTAATATAAGTGTCTAAAGCTATCAATTTCCTTCTATTCATTTTTGTAAGTATATCACACAATTGTTGGTATGTTTCATATCAGTTTAAAATATTTTCTGATTTTATTTATGATTTGTATGTTGATCCAGGTATGTTATAGAATAGTGGTTTAATTTCCAAATATTTGGGGTTTTTCTAAGTTTCTTGCTGGTATTTCTAATTTAATTCCACAAAGAACATAATCTGTATGTTCAATCAGTATGCTTATAATCAATATGCTTCAATCCTTTTTATTGAGACTTATTTTATGGCCATGCATATAGCCTATCTTGGTACATATTATATGTAATGACAATGATTGTATTCTTCTATTGTTGGCTGTAATGTTCTATAAATATCATTTAGGTCAAGGTGGTTTGGGATAGTGGTCAAATTATTTGTGTTCTTACTGAGATTTTTTTTTTGTCTGGTTTTTCTGTCAGATGATGAGGGAGAGATGTTACAAATCATGGATTTGTGTTCTGTCCTCAGTTTTGTCCATTTTTGCTTTGTTAATTTTTAAGTTCTTTTAATAAGTACATAGATATTTATGACTGCTATATCTTTCTGAAGAATTGACACTTCTGTCATTATTAAACGTCCCTCTTTATCTGTGGTAATACTTTTCATCTTGAAGTCTATTTAATCTGATATTAATTTAACCACTTCAGTTTTATGACTAGTGTTCGCTTCGTTTATCTTTTCTCATCTATTTACTTTCAATCTATCAGTTTCTTTATATATATAAATGTGTCTTGTAGAAAATATACACTTGGATCTTGATTTTTATAATTTAGACAGTTTCCACTTTTAAATTGGAGTGTTTAGGCCATTAAAATATAATGTAATTATTCATAAGGTTTAGTTATAGGGCGACAACACTGTTTTCTCTTTGTTTCTGTTTTCTGTTTCTCTATTCTTCCTTTCCTGCCTTATTTTGGATTTAGCATTTTTTAAAATTCCATTTTAATTTACAAATTGGCTATGTTAGAGTTTTTTGCATTTTTTAAATTTTTTATTTTTTAATTTTTTTAAAGTTTATTTATTTATTTTGATAGAGTGAGCGAGAGTGTAAGCATGAGTCGGGGAAGGGCACAGAGGGAGAATTCCAAGCAGGCTCAGTGCTGCCAGCCCAGAGCCAGATGTGAGGCTTGATCCTACCAACCATAAGATCATGACCTGCCCCCATGAACCTGTGAGATCATGACCTGAGCTGAAACCAAGAGTCAGGTGTTTAACCGACTGAGCCACCAGGTGCCCCAAGTTTTTGCATTTTTAACTTGATAGCTTAGGGATTACGATTACAGGTCTTGATTCTTTGTAGTTTTTTAAAATCCTTATTTTTTTCTGTTCTTCAAATTGGATAATGCCTATTGATCTATTCTGAAGTTCACTGATGCTTTCCTTTATCACTTCTGTTTTGCTTTTAAATCCATCCAGTGTATTTTTCATCTCAGGTATTATATGTTTACCTGATAATTTTACTTGGTTTCCTTTGTATAGTTTTTATTTATCTTGAGATTTCCTATCTCTTTGATTCACTATGCACCTTCATTAACAAACATTTTCCTTTGTCTCACTGAGCATATTTATAGTAGTTTAAAATGGTTTAAAATCTTTTGTGGTTTAAAATCTTTTTGTGCTAATTCTAGCCTGTGGGTCATCTCAGGGTTGCTCTTTGCTGATTGTCTTTTCTCTTGAGATTGGGTCACAAATTGCTTCTTTTTCCTATGTCAAGTAATTTTGGATTCTAACCTGGATGATGTGAATAGTATATCCTGGAAACTCTGTATTCCGTTATATATTTCTCCAAAGAGTTTTGATATTTTTGTTTTGATAGACCATGAAGTTGGAATTAAATCTCAAGCTCTATCTTTGGGAAAACTCAAATTTCAGTTCAATTATTATATCTTTATTTATTTATTTTTTAAATTTATTAACCTTTAAAATTTATATCCGAGTTAGCATATAGTGCAATAATGATTTCAGGAGCAGAATCCTGTGATTCATCCCCTACATATAACACCCAGTGCTCATCCCAACAAGTGTCTTCCTTAATGCCCCTTGCCCATTTAGCCCTTCCCCCCACCCACACCCCCTCCAGCAACCCTCAGCTTATTTTCTGTATTTAAGTCTCTTATGTTTTGTCCCCCTCCCTGTTTTTATATTATTTTTGCCTCCCTTCCCCTATGTTCATCTGTTTTGTATTTTAAATTACACATATGAGTGAAGTCATATGATATGTCATTCTCTGACTAATTTGACTTTGCATAATACAATCTAGTTCTATCTACATTGTTGCAAATGGCAAGATTTCATTCTTTTTGATTGCCGAGTAATACTCCATTGTATTTATATATATGACATCTTCTTCATCCATTCATCCATCGGTGGAGATTTGGGCTCTTTCCATACTTTGGCTATTGTTGATAGTGCTGCTATAAACATTGGGGTACATATGTCCCTTCGAAACTGCACACCTGTATCCCTTGGATAAATACCTAGTAGTGCAATTGCTGGGTCATAGAATAGTTCTATTTTTAGTTTTTTGAGGAATCTCCATACTGTTTTCCAGAGTGGCTGCACCAGCTTGCATTCCCACTGGCAGTGCAAAAGGGTTCCTCTTTCTCCACAACCTTGCCAACATATGTCATTGCCTGAGTTGTTAATTTTAGCCAGTCTGACTAGTGTGAAGTGGTATCTCATTGTAGTTTTAATTTGTATTTCCCTGATGATGAGTGATGTTGAGCATTTTTTCATGTGTCTGTTAGCAATCTGGATGTCTTCTTTAGAAAAGTGTCTATTCATGTCTTTTGCCCATTTCTTCACTGGATTATTTGTTTTTTGAGTGTTGAGTTTGATAAGTTCTCTATAGATTTTGGATACTAACCCTTTATCTGATATATCATTTGCAAATATCTTCTATTCCATCGGTTGCCTTTTAGTTTTGCTAATTGTTTCCTTTGCTTTCAGAAGCTTTTTATCTTGATGAGGTCCCAATAGTTCCTTTTTGCTTTTGTTTCCCTGGCCTCTGGAGACATGTTGAGTAAGAAGTTGCTGCAGCCAAGGTCAAAGAGGTTTTTGCTGGCTTTTTCCTCGAGGATTTTGATGGCTTCCTATCTTACATTGAGGTCTTTCATCCATTTTGAGTTTATTTTTGTGTATGGTGTAAGAAAGTGGTCCAGGTTCATTCTTCTGCACGTCTGCACTGCACTGCACTTCTGCACATCTGGACTGCACTGCCCAGTTTTCCCAGCACCACTTGCTGAAGAGATTGTCTTTATTCCATTGGATATTCTTTCCTGCTTTGTCAAAGATTGGTTGTCCATATGTTTGTGGGTCCATTTCTGGGTTCTCTATTCTGTTCCATTGATCTATGTGTCTGTTTTTGTGCCAGTACCATACTGTCTTGATGTTTACAGCGTTGTAATACATCTTGAAATTTGGAATTGTGATGCCTTCAGCTTTGGTTTTCTTTTTCAAGGTTGCTTTGGCTATTTTGGGGTCTTTTCTGGTTCCGTTCTAATTTTAAGATTAGTTAAAAGATTAACTAAGATTTAAGGTTTAAGATTAGTTTAAGATTAGTTAAGATTGTTCTAGCTTTGTGAAGAATGCTGGTGTCATTTTGATAGAGATTGCATTGAATATGTAGATTGCTTTGGGTAGTATCAACATTTTAACAACATTATTCCATTCCATGAGCATGGAATATTTTTCCATTTTTGTGTGTGTGTGTCTTCTTCAATTTCTTTTATAAGGTTTCTATAGTTTTCAGTGTATAGATTTTTCACCTCTTTGGTTAGGTTTATTCCAAGGTATTTATGGTTATTATATCTTCATTTTTGTTCATTTATTTTTAACGGGAGCCATGGGTGTTTTTTTTTTGTTTTTTGTTTTTTGTTTTAAGGTTTATTTATTTTTGAGACAGAAAGAGACAGAGCATGAGCAGGGGAGGGTCAGAGAGAGAGGGAGACACAGAATCTGAAACAGGCTCCGGGCTCTGAGCTGTCAGCACAGAGCCCGATGCGGGGCTCGAACTCACCGACCGTGAGATCATGACCTGAGCCGAAGTCGGACGCTCAACCGACTGAGCCACCCAGGCGCCCCTGGGTGTTTTTAATACATGAAAAAAATTGACATTTCAGCTCAGTAGAAAGGGGGAAAATTATGCAATAATAGAGCCTACCAGACAATCATTTGAATGCAAATAAAAGTATACCCTTACGTCATACCAAATATTGTCAACTAGCATTGTAGCAATGATTCATGAATAATAATGTAAATTAAATTAACTCAACAGAATTTATGTTAAGCATTATAAAAAGGGAGGTATGCTGCCATTATATCAGGTTCAAAAGTTAATTTCTTAAGTCAGTGATACAGCAATTTAAGAAAGTGTACCCATATGTTTCTTGCTGATTTATAATGTTCAAACTATGTATGTCAAAATGTACAGAAAACAGATCTCTATATCAATACATCAAAATAAATGATCTACTTAAAGTCTACACCTGAATTATATAACTCCTACAAAAATTGAAATTTGTACCTTCCATTATTACTAACAGAGCACCCTAAATCAACTGTCTTAAAGATAAATTTAGTCCTTCACAAAAGAAATAGTCCAGAGGTGTCCTTTACAAAAAAAAACACAATAGTCCAGAGGCAGAATGGCTACAAGACTGGTTGGTTCAGTGGCTCAGTAACAACATTCAGGTACCAGGTTTTTTTTTGTTTTGTTTTGTTTTGTTTTTTTAAGTTTAGATAGTTTACTGAGAGCCTCCCTCTCCCACCCTCACAATCTCTAGGTCACTTTTTCCTCTTATAGATCTTGTGTGTTAGCCCCAGGAAGATGGCTAGAGGTGGAGGCATGGCCTACTGCTTGATGAGGCTCATAGGGTGGCTTTAGCTGTCTTCACACTGTGTGAACACAACTGGCAGGTTCAGCTCCTCATATAGTGCCTTCACCCGGGGTACATCCTCGGCCATAATTCTCCTGAAGGACCCGGTGCTGTTCTGGAGAGGCCCGCTGCGGACACTGAACTATCAGCCAGCTGCATTTGTTGTCCTGGATGTCAGTGCCAATCTTGCCTGTCACATTGGGTCCCCAAAGAGATCAAGATAATCATCCTGAATCTGAAAGAACTCCCCCATCTCAGGATCTTATTGGCATTGGCATTGGCATGTTCTTTCTCTTCGTCCGTGCACGCCACATACATGGCAGCAGTACAGGAAGATAGAGGGAGTAGAAAGCTGTCTTGTGCTTGACAATAGATTTGTACCTCTTTGCAGTGAATCTGCCAAGATCCCCATTGCCCTGGGGGGCTGTGATGAGGTCAGGGTCTGGCTGATCTCAGTCTGATAGGAACTCTGTAGGAAAAGCTAAAGGATAGCAGAATTTCATCTAGCACTTCTGCCAGATTGTCACGGTGCTGAGGATGGAATGGACCATCCAGAGACAGGAGAGGCAATTTCCTGGCTCAAGGAGGTCTTGGAGTACGGTGCGAATGAGACCAGTGTCAGCAGAGTTTGACAGCACTGAGAACATTTCAGGAGCTGGTGGAGCCAAGGAAGCAGGATGCTGATAGTCTCTGGTGGGCTGGTGTGTGGAACTGCTCTAAGCTTTCTTCCTGGTGTCATGATGGTTATCAGAAGCCAGGCATAGGTTTGGATGCCATCAATGACGCTTTGCTTCTGGAAGTATGTATCTACCACCTGCTGAAGCCCTAGTGGCAGGAGTAGCCTTCTTACCTGAACTTAAGTTGTAATTCATTTTTGAAAGACATAACGAGACATTACATCCAGACAAGGAGGTATCCAAAAAAAGATTAAGATTCCATTTCACCCTGCATGGTTTCTTAAATCTTTGAGGAAATCTTTTCCAGAAATAATTTGTCAGATACATCTTTTGTTTATCTGTCTAGAATTGGATCCTATGATCAGTCTAAACCAATTGCTAGCAATGAGAAAAGGATTATCATTAATGACAGAAACTGATCTGTGTTTATTCCCTGTCCTGTGATGGGAAATTGACACTCAAACTGGCAGCAAACTGTAAGGAGGCAGTGACTAAGATAGTCCCTGAATGTCTGCCACAAGCACATACTGTGTTCTTAATTCATTCAGTAATAAGAAGGGGTAGAACCTAATGTTTGAAAATGCTATTATATCACATAAAAATACAGATAATTCTTAAGTTACATGGTATTTGTGCTCTACACACTTTCCCTATGTAGGCATCCAAATAGAATAATAGATGAAAAAATTAAAAGTGGGAATATTTTTAAAAACATTTTATTTATTTTTGAGATAGAGACAGAGTACGAGTCGGGGAGGGGCAGAGAGAGAGGGAGACACAGAATCTGAAGCAGGCTCCAGGCTCTGAGCTGTCAGCACAGAGCCCAACACAGGGCTCAAACTCACGAACCACGAGATCATGACCTGAGCCGAAGTAGGACACTTAACCGACTGAGCCACCCAGACACCCCTAAAAGTGGGAATATTTTGAGTACATTTTAAAGCTGTATAGACCACAGTAAGTATTACAGTTCTTTCTCTCTACTGGAGACTTCTGGCATTAACAATTTAGAATTATGCAGAGTTTTCTATCTCTTTTATATATAGATTTCTAATTATTTTGCTGACTCAAATACAGTTGAAAATATTATTTTAAAAACACTGTTTTTTCTCTTAATTTTTCTTTTCTTTTTCTTTTCTTTTTTTTTTTTTTTGAGTTTATTTGAGAGAGAATAGGGGAAGGGCAGAGAGAGAGAGGGAGAGAGAGAATCCCAAGCAGGCTCCCCACTGTCAGCAAGGACCCCAACGTGGAGCTTGAACCCACGAAACATGAGATCATGACCTGAACTGAAATCAAGAGTGAGACACCTAACAGACTGTGCCACCCAGGTGTCCCTAATTTTTATTTTATTTTAATTCCAGTGTAGTTAACATACAGTGTGATATTCATTTTGGGTGTACAATGTAGTGATTCACCAATTCCATACATTAGTAGTGTTCATGATAAGTGTGCTCTTAATCCCCTTCACCTATTTCACCCATCCCCCTTCCCACCTCTGGTAGCCATCTGTTTGTTCTCTAGAGTTAAGAGTCTTTTTTTGGTTTCTCTCTTTTTTTTACCCTTTGTTCATTTGCTTTTTAAATTTCACATATGACTGAAATCATATGGTATTTGTCTTTCTCTGTCTTGTTTCATTTAGCATTATACTGTCTAGATCCATCCATATTGTTGCAAATGACAAGATTTCATTCTTTTTACGGCCAAATAATATTCCATTGTATATACACACTACATATTTTTTATCTATACATCTATTGATGGACACCTGGGCTGCTTCCATAATTTGGCTCTTGTAAATAACGCTGCAATAAACATAGTGCTATATATATATCCTTTTGAATTAGTGTTATTGTATTCTTTGGGTAAATACCCAGTAGTGCAGTTACTGGATTGCAGGGTGGTTCTGTTTTTAATTTTTTGAGGAACCTCCATACTATCTTCCACAGTGGCTGCAGCAGTTTGCATTCCCACCAACAGTGCAGGAGTGTTCCTTTTTCTCCAAATCCTTACCAACATTTGTTGTTTCTTGAGCTTTTGATTTTAGCCATTCTGACAGGTGTGAGGTGATATCTCATTGTGATTTTGATTTGCATTTCCCTGATAATGAGTGATGTTTAGCGTCTATTCATGTGTCTGTTGGCCATCTGTATGTCTTCTTTGGAAAAATGTCTATTCATGTTTTCTGCCCTCTTTTAACTGGATTGTGTGTGTGTGTGTGTGTGTGTGTGTGTGTGTGTGCGCTTTTTTTTTCTTTTCATGTTGAGTTGTAATTTTTTGTCTTGTGATGAGGACTCTTAAGATCTATTTTCCTAGCAACTTTGGAATACATAATGCAATCTAGTCATAATGTTGCCCTGTTAACTATAGTCAACCATTTGCATTGTATCCCTAGGACCTATTTATCTTATAACTGAAAGTCTGTATTTTCTGGAAACGTTCACCCATTTCACCCACCTCATTCACCCACTCATCTATTGATGGACACTTGGGTGGTTTCCATCTCTTGGCTATTGTAAGTAATGTTGCATGAACATGGGAATGCTGATATCTTTTTGAGATAGTGATTTTGTTTACTTCACATAAATACCCAGAAGTAGAATTGCTGAATCATGTGGTAGTTCTATTTTTAACTTTTTGAGAAACCTCCATATTATTTTCCATAGTGATTGTACTAATTTACATTCCCACCAACAATGCACAAGGGTTCTCTTTCTTCCACATCCTCACCAACACTTGTTATTTTCTTGTCTTTTTGATAAATAGACATTCTAACAGGTGTGAGGTAGTACTTTATTGTCATTTTGATTTGGGTTTCCCTGATGATTCGTGATGTTGAGCACCTTTTCATGTATCTGTTGATTTTTTTTTTAAAGATTTTATTTTTAAGTAATGTCTGCACCCAATATGGGGCTCGAACCTACAACCTGGACTTCAGGCCACAGCTTTTAAGATGTGCAAATAGGCCTCTTTCACAGAAAGACCTGTTTTTCGGTCTGCTGCCCCTGCACTGGGTCCTGGGGAAATAGGTGCAGTGAGTCTGTGTGAATCCATTAAGAACAGTTTCTTAGTTTGCTATACCCTTGTGGGGCTTGTGTATGAAAGCCCCATTGTCTTTCAGAGCTGGATGTTTTGGGGGCTGTCTCTCAGTTGGAAATCTTAAAAGTTGGGGTGACAGATATGTGTTCAAATCTTTTCACTCCTCAGGGAGAAGCTGGGAGTTGTGGGTTCCCTCCTGCTTGTGTGTTGTTATGCCTGGGGTGGAGTTTTGTGAGATTGTGTCTTATCCTCTCCTACCTGTTCTGATATGGGTCCCCCACCCCCGCCATTTCTCATTTACCTGATGTATAGGAGTAGTTCAGCTAGTTTCTGGATTTCTGCCCCCCCACCCCCCAGGGAATTGTTCCATATGTAGGTATGGTTCAGTGTGTCCATGGGAGGAAGTGAGCCTGAAGCCTCTATGTCATCATCTTGAACCACACTCTGTATTTCTTTTTAAAAATCTCTTTGTTACAGCAGCTTAAACTACACCTAGCTATGATAAAAATACCTGGGAGTGTCTGTCTTCAGGATCTCTAATAACTGCATGAAGGATAAAACCCAGTTACCCATTTAGTCAATAACAGATAACTAATTTGCCTTAGTTTCTCACTTTTTTCTCCACTGTTTTTTAAAGTTGAGGTATAACCCACAGTCAATATAATACATAGGTCTTAAATGTTCATTTTGATGAATTTTGACAATTTTTATATACTCATGTAACTACCACTGAAAGGAAGCTACAACAGATTATTTCCATCATTCTAGAAGGTTCTCTTGCATTCCATTTCAATTAGCTTCCCCCCATTCCCAGGCAACCACTTTCTCATTTCTATCATTATAGATTAGTTTTGCCAGTTCTAGAAATTGATATGTGGAATCATACGGTACGAACTTTTTGTAACTTCTTTTGATTAATTAACGTAATGATTTTCATTGACGTTGTTACATGTATATCAATAGTTGTTTTTTACTTTGTATTTATTTATTTATTTATTTATTTTTATTAAAACAAATTTTTTTAATATTTATTTTTGAGAGACAGAGAAACAGACGGGGCACGAGTGGGGAAGGGGCAGAGAGAGAGAGGGAGACAGAATCTGAAGCAGGCTCTAGGCTCTGAGCTGTCAGCACAGAGACTGATGAGGGGTCCAAACCCACAAACCATGAGATCATGACCTGAGCTGAAGTCAGATGCTGAACCTACTGAGCCACCCAGACGCCCCTACTTTCTATTTTTTTAAGTTTATTTATTTAAAAAAAATTTTTAAATGTTTATTTATTTTTGAGAGACAGAGACAGAACGCGAGTGGGGGAGGGGCAGAGAGTGAGGGAGACAGAATCTGAAGCAGGCTCCAGGCTCTGAGCTGTCAGCACAGAGCCTGACGCAGGGCTTGAACCCACGAACTGCAAGATCATGACCTGAGCCGAAGTCGGATGCTTAACCAACTGAGCCACCCAGGTGCCCCTTAAGTTTATTTATTTTGAAAGATAGGGAGAGGGAGAGAGAATGCATGCACATTCAAGCATGGGAGGGGCAGAGAGAGAGAGAAGACAGAGAATCCCAAGCGGGCTCCACACTGTCAGCGCAGAACCCAATGCAGGGCTCAATCCCATAAACGGTGATATCATGGCCTCAGCGGAAATCAAGTGTTAGATGCTCAGCTGACTGAGCTGCCCAGACGTCCCAATAGTTGTTTTTTACTGATGAATACTATTTCACTGTATTAATGTACTGCTAATGGTAATTTGTTAACCTGTTGATGGAGATTTGAGCTGTTTTGAGTTTTTTGAATATTGTGATTCAAGCTTCTATTAACATTCTTCTACAAATCTTTTTATGGAGATATATTCATTTCTCCAGAGTTATTATCTAAAAGTGGAATCGCTGGGGCACCTGGGTGGCTCAGTCATTAAACATCTGACTTCAGCTCAGGTCATGATCTCATGATTAGTGAGTTCTGGTCCCACATCCAGTGAGCTGGAGCCCTGCTTCGTGTGAGCGCTGCTTCTCCCTCTCCTCCTCTTCCTCCCTCCCTCTCCTCCTCTTCCTCCCTCCCTCTCCTCCTCTTCCTCCCTCCCTCTCCTCCTCTTCCTCCCTCCCTCTCCTCCTCTTCCTCCCTCCCTCTTCTCCTCTTCCTCCCTCCCTCTCCTCCTCTTCCTCTCCCCCTCTCCCAGGATTCTCTCTCTCTCTGTCCCTCACTCACTTGTACCCTTTCTCTCAAAAAGAAAAAAAGGGGAGTTGCTACACTGTAGAGTAAATATATGTATAATTTTGTAAAAACCTATCAGTTTTCTAGTGTGTTACACACTCACCGGCAAAGCATAAGAACCTCATTTGCTCCACAGACCCACCAACACTTGATTTTAGTCACCCTAGCAAGTGGGTAATGGAATCTTTTATGGTTTGAATTTATATTTCTCTGATGATTTAAATATGTTCCTCACCTTTTCATGTGCTTCTTGACCAACAATATATCTTCCTTTGTGAAATGTCTACTTCTTTTGCCAAGCTTTAAAAACTTGGATTGTTTTTATTGCTGATTTGTATTCATGTGTCATGCATATTTGCATTTATGCATTATGGACAGAAGACTTTTTGTAAGCTACCTCCCACTGACTTCTGATCAATTTGACCTGAAGAGCTGTGGTTCTACTTTTCTTAGCAGGCAACTCCTATACCTTCAAAATTAGCTGGGCCAGTGTGCAAACTTAAGTATCCAGAGTGATGATGAGCATGCACGTTTCCCACTGTGCCCTTCAAAGATGCTTACTCTCTTATCTACCTGTGGAGGCACATTTTTATTTTTTTATTTTATTTTATTATTTTATCTACCTGTGGAGGCACATTTTTATTTTTTATTTTATTATTTTATTTTATTTACTTTTTTTTTTTTTTTTTTTTTTGAGAGAGAAAGAGCACACGAGCAGGGGAGAGGGCCAGAGGGAAAGTGAGAGAATCCCAAGCAGGCTCCACGCTCAGCACAGAGCCCAACATGGGGCTTGATTCCAGCACCCTGGGATCATGGCCTGAGCTGAAATCAAGAGCCAGACATTCAACCGACTGAGTCACCCAGGCACCCTACAATTTGTTCTTAAACCCTGTTACATCATTTTCAAAATGTATTCAAAAACAAGTCTTCAGTAAGATTTGTAGAAAAGGTCAAGGAATCCATTTTTAAAAGAAGGAAAAATGGAGAAATAAGAGGAGTTGCATTCTCAACGTGACAATATATGACTGCTCAGGGTTTTAAACTCAGATTAAAATGATTATCCTTGGGGGCACCTGGGTGGCTCAGTCAGTAGAGCATCTGACTCTTGGTTTCGGCTCAGGTCATGATCTCACGATTTCATGGGTTCAAGCCCTATGTTGGGCTCTGTGTTGGCAGTGCAGAGCCTGCTTGGGATTCCCTGTCTCCTCTCTCTCACCCTCCCACACTCACACTGTCCATGTCTCTCTCAAAATAAATAAACTTAAAAAAAATTATTCCTTGATTAGGGTGAAGTTTCTTTGGACTTTTACATAATAACATCAAAACACATTCAGTGATACATTATTAAACTGAGTTTATTATTAACTTCATTATGAAACTTCTGGAGTAAACTTTGAAAATGTGTTTCTATCCTAAGCTGAAGTTCCTTTTCTACCTGTCTATTGGCACAGAATCCTAGTCCTGGATGGACATCAGACTGTCTTCTTGCCCTTTAATAAATCCATGTGATACCACATGGATCTGTGTTCTTTTTTTTTTTTTTTTTTCTTTTAAGTGTCAGAAAGGAAGATTGGTATTTTAAATTCCCATTCTAGTGCTCTGAACCCTCTTTGCTGGCTTGTTCCTTCTTACCAACTCAGCTCCTCTTATCACATAATATAGTCAAATCCTGTATTCTGTTCTAATTAGAGAAGGGACATTACTCTCTTTCATTCTTATACACATTTAGACATATTGCAAAATATTCCTTTAGGTATCTGTTTTTTAGCTTGGATTTTTTTTTTCTTGAAAATGAAAAAAATGCATGTTTTTAACT
The DNA here is from genome assembly GCF_018350215.1 of Panthera leo. Taxonomy (NCBI): domain Eukaryota; kingdom Metazoa; phylum Chordata; class Mammalia; order Carnivora; family Felidae; genus Panthera; species Panthera leo. The sequence goes on from NC_056682.1 coordinate 142,693,816, forward strand.
TTACTCACAGGTCTTTGCTTTAGTTCTTTACTCATTCCCACTTGATCCTTTGTAAGTCACCAGAAAGAAAAAGAAAGAAAGGATATAATTGGACTCCCTTTGGGAGTGGACGGGCAGGACGAGGACACGTGTAGAGGGTGAGGTGGAGCAAAGCACACCCAGAGACAGAGGCTTACCCCCCTGGACACACCAGGAGACGTAGAGGGACATGGAAGCAGAGCAAGGCAGAGATGAACAGATACAGAAGTTATGTATGTTCCTAAATAGGCCTAAGTCTAAATCTGTTGCTTTAGGCACTTTGAGGAATATGGGCGTAGGAATCTCGTTTGAGAACTTGCTTTCCTTCTGATACCTTCTCCTTCAAGAGGTCTGAAGTCACTGGTTTTTCTTTGTTGTCATGGAAGTAGTTCTTAAAGAATTAACAACTACAGAATTCTTTATGGTGCCAGAAGATGACGCTAGGGTGATAATCCAGAGGGAGAAATCTGTGTCAGTTATCACCTTACTGCGTCTTCGCTCCATGTCTACTCTTGAATGTATGTTCTGCAGTAGTGGACAGATCGCTTCCATCTCCGTTACGGTGACTGTGATGTTAGGCTTTCTCAGCCGAGGGCACTGGAGGAGCAGGAGGGAAGAAAAGGACTGTCCTGCTGATTTGGCTGGTGAATGAGTAGTGTGTGTATGGGACATCTGATGGAGTTCTGCCCCAACCATGGATTGTCTTGATGACCTTGCAGCCTTAACAGGCGATAGCCATCTCCCGGCCCTGTGGACGAGAAGCCTGTTCCCTGAAGGATTCATGCTTTGCTTCGGTGATTCTGCCAACACCTGCTCCACCATGCAGATCACCTGCGACTCAGATGGTTTCCACTGAGAGGCTGCCTCCCCCCACCCCACGCAGGTCCCCACTGCTTGTGAACATCCTTGCCATTGGCTGCTGACAGACTGTACCCAGCTTGTGCTCTGGAGGGTTGTTTCCTGCTTGCCCAGGGATTGCAGACCAGCTCTGGCCTGGGTAAACCAACACATTCTTCTGCTGAGAGTGCACTAAGTTCTCCAGTGAGGTCTGAACCCAAGCCTTGGGGAAGGGGACCCTTTCCCAGATTGTCTTTCCTTAGGTACTCTCCCTTAGCTCAGGGTATCAAATTTCCTTATATCCTATAGGCACTCATCAGAATTAAGTAATTCTTTATATTAAACTTACCCTGTTCAACCCGCTGTGTCAAGGGGTGGCAATACTGATGTTTTAGCAGGAAACAGAGTTGTTTTTCCACTGATAGAATATTAGAGAGGAATTTATAGAATGAAGTAGGAATAAATGAGCCGGTTTCTTCATTTGGAGCTTTTTTCTTACCTAATTCTGATTTTAGGGTTTGGAAATTTGACATTTTTGTGTCATAAGCTAGACTGTCCAATCCATGCTGAGAGAAATTCTAACTCCTGTGTACCTGAGACTTGGGATGGGGCAACAGAAATCTAAGTAAGGTCCCCGCTGAAAAGGTCAGTCATGATTTCAGGTTAGTGCAGATCTCAAGGCAGAACTTCAGATTACTGACATTGTGTGACAGGTTGATTCCTTTTGAGGAAAAATAGTGCAGTTGAGCCTCAAGATGTGCTTAGCTTGTTCAAATTTAAAGCAGATCTGGGAGAAAGTGAGCAGGGAAAAACACCCATATCATAACCTGGGGATTGCACAAAAATGGGACAATATTAACTCATAATGAGTTGTTATTACATAAATTCATGTTAGTCTTTCTGTGATATTAATAAAGACTGTACAATGATTGGTATCAGTGGCCCTCAAACAGTGAAGTATATCAGGATAACCCAGGGAACTTAGAGATGCAGACTCCTAGCCCCCTTGGTGGTGTCTCAACAATGGGCATTTTTTTTTTAAGTTTATGTATTTATTTTTGAGAGAGAAAGCACAAGTAGGGGAGGGACAGAGACAGAAGGAAAGAGAATCCCAAGCAGGCTCCACACTGTCAGCCCAGAGCCTGATTTGGGGCTCAAACCCACAAACTGTGAGATCGTGAACAGAGCCAAAGCTGGATGCTTAACCAGCTGAGCCACCCAGGCACCCCAACGATGGGCATTTTTAACAAGCACTCCCTTGATTCTCATGCATGGTATTTTTGAGAAACCATGCATTAGCTGGTGTCTGACTGAGCTTCCAGAAGAAAGGTGAGGTTATTATTTAGAAATAAGAATTAAAAAAAAAAATCCAAACCGTTCATGTGTTCCTTTCTGATTTTAAAACGGTCTTTATCATTTTATCCCATTCTTCATCCCAGAGTTAAGGCAACAATGAATATCTTGTCCCCAGTATACTATTTCTGTGTAGAACAGCACCTTCACATTTGTCTGATCATTTTATACTTTGCCAGAGATGGAGAAGTTACTTAAGGCTGAAAGTTCTCCCTTTTTCTTGCCAGTAATAAGGTGCATAAGACTTGTGCTCTTCTAGAGAAACAAAAAATAATTTCAACCCAACAGAATAAAGCCAGTAACATGGAAAATTAAAGGTATCTGGAACAATAAAAGAATAAAAAGCCAATGTTTTCCCAGTATCCAGAAAAAAACCCAAAACACCCAATATCTTGGTAAAAGATGCTTGAATAAAATATAAACTTAAGGTAGTGCTCGTATTAGGAACAACTGTGATCTTTTACACTCAGAAGTGATTTTAGATCAGATATTAACAGTGGAATAATAGGAAAACTGGGATGTCGCAGGCTGGGTTCTCTCTTGTATGCCTCAAAGGCCCTCACTTCAACAGATAGCTTCTGTAGGGGTTGACCCATGCTTGCTAATCTTCAAGTTTGGAAATCAGTTGTGCAAAACAGAACCTAAAATGTTCTCCTGGAGAGGAGGAAAAAGTTTTGGTTTTACAGTGTCTCTTGGAAAAACTCAGACACTTTCACTATGGAACCTCCCTGCATTCTTTGGGGTTAAGCAGCCACCACAAGAAACAAAACAGCAGGAGAAAGCCCTGAGTCAACCAGCATGTAGCAACATGCTCAGAACTTCTCAAGTGGCCCAGGAAGTTGGGAGACCTCCCAGTTGTCACAAGACCTCGTCCTTTCTTAGAACTTCACAGGTTTCTCGAGTATCAGCATTTGGATTATTGTGAGGCCACCTCACATCCACCACTTCTGACGGGACATGGCATTTCAGAAATGACCACGTCCACAGTACCGACTGAACAAACATCCTTAAGTCTTGACCAACAACATGCTTATAACTGATTTGCTCATGATCTTGGCTGAGGATATTGCTGGGAGGAAAAAGGATGGCCTCCACTGTAGAGGATTGTTTTTAATAGTGGAAGAGAATGGAAAATAGGAAAGGGATAGAGAACAGGCTTACTGTTGGGCCTAAAGGTATTTGAAAGTTAATAATGGTGAAGTTAGCGGTCTCTTCTCACCAAGCAAGGGTCAAGTTTTGCTACAGTAGGGATCACACCCACCTGAGAATTCATTTTCAGAGTTGCATGTAAAACCTCCCTCATTTCATGTAACAACAGACAGCAGTTCAGTGTAGCAGAGGAGGGAGTGATATCCTGGCAGGTCCTATGCTTTCAGGTGTTTATGTCATGACAAGCATCTGTTACTCTGAAGTCCACTTATTTTGACATGTATAGATCAGAAAAGTGACTGAAAAAAGACTGAATGTGCAAAGTGTATCCAGTCAAATCCTTCAGAGGAATAATTTTGGAGAGTGTTAGGAACTGGGAGCCCCTAGAATCCCCTTGAGGAATTTGACTAAGAGCAGCTGAAGACATTTACTGGCTGGCTTCCACCTGGTCTAATACAGGGAGCCACTCAGTATCAGCAAGACACAGCTAATTGCCAACGAGTTGATTTGGGGCTCCTGTGTTGGCCTAACTCTGAGGAAATGTCAGACGCACTCTATTTCTCTACCTCAAAAGAACCAGGAGGTGTGGCTGCTGAACACTGTCACAGGTTCCACGGAGTCCCTGGGAAATGGGAACTCTGGATGTAAGAGAGAAGCTTTGACGACGTTCCTGGGAAACAGAGGTGCTCTCTTACTGTTCTGATGGAGTCAGCGTATAGCCTCCAAAAAAGGAAAGCTTTGGCTTTGGTGTTGATGGCTCACAAGAAACTTCTGGGTGGCCTGTTCGTCCAAGCTCTTCAAAAGACATCTATATTGGGGACCAAAACCATAGTTTTGAAGTTCTTAAAACCAGGAGATACATTTCATTAAGTAATTAAAATGTCTAGGATGGAAGAGGGCATTTGGTCTCTTGAACAAATTTTATTCTCCCAATTCTCTCTAGTACTTGAAGCTCAAATGAGCAGAACTGGCCACCAGCCACGGGTCAAGCACATGTGAAAACAACAAAAAAAAACTAAATCAAAGCCTAGGTTGCACCACCTGCTTAACGTACTAGGCCATCTCCGGCAGCCATTAGCACAGCCTGGCCGCTGGTCCTCGCCTCCTGCCACCTCCCGGTCTATTTGAATAGACTTATAACTTGGGCTCTAGAGTACCCTCCAAAAAGTCATAATTTTGAAGCAAAATCACAGTCTTCAGATGCCCCGTCCAAATTCCAAATGGATAGTGCAAAATCACTCTTTGGATATTAAGGAGGCAGTTTTTGATGGTGGTTGATAGGCTTAAGAATTTAGGAAAACTTTTTCAAAAGCATCATTAAAACAGCCTAAGAATAGAGCTCTTAATGTAGGCTACATTTAGCCCAAATCCCCTGCAGAAGCACTGCATGACTTCAGTGGAATTGATTTGGTTGCTGACTTTCCTCTAACACAGATTAGCTGTCGTCCTTGTTGGTAAAATTTAGCTCTGTCTCCCCGCCCCAGCAATCATGCTGTGAAGCACTAAGAAATGATGTGACAGCCATGTGGCACAAAACCTCCTTCCCGGGGAAGGTGGTGTTCCTGTTGGTTGTGGAAGTAAAGCAGCGATGACTGTCAGCAGAAACTGGGATTCCCCCGTACCCATTCTCACACAAACGAAAAAGGTACAAATCAGGCAGACAAGCCAAGGGCTTAAGAAAAAAGTCTCCATGCTCAATGTGATTATCTTTGGAATTCTTCATTTCATTAAGGTTTTCACAAAGTACAAAGCTCAAACATAACTGCCTATGTCCACCACAAAACAGAATCAAATAAGTGGTTAGCACACAAACATAATGATCTTTCTCATTTTAAAAAATATAAATAACGACAATGTTCAAGGTTTTACAGTTTTCTTCTGTGGGTGTTTCTCTTTAAGGCTTTATGTTGCAGACCCTTCATTAATGAGTTCTTATACCTGTTGTCAAGATATACCACCCACAAGCAAGGAAGGCCACTGTGAATACATTCCTGAGGGTGACACTCATCTAAGTTGCCTCAGCCTGTTAAAAACTAAATCGAACGCCCTCCCATCAGTTCTCACAGTTTCATTAATTTTCCTTCTACTAGAAAGTGATCATAGAAAGGAGTAAGTTCCCAGCAGCATTCAAGCTCTCAGATCAATCATGTAGAGTGAGAAGGAAGAAACAGGCTTTTTCCTGGATAGTTTGTTTGTTTGTTTTCCTTTCATCCAGAAAAACCCCAGTAACCCATAGAGTTTAAATGGTGGTTTGTACTGAAACATTTTTCAGATTAAATAGTGTTGAGAGAAAGGGTGATCTTTTGGTTGGGTGTTTTAGAAGAGGTTAAAGTGGGGAGGTTAATGTTGGAAAAATACCACTTAAAGTACACCCCCCAACAAGAGCCGTTTCACTCTCAAGGTTTGGGGGCAGAACCAAGGCCCCTGCCTTGGGAATGAAATCAGATGGGAGGCTCTCCAGCAGACACTTGACTTGTTCCTGGCCTAGCTTGATCTTGTCGTCCAGCTTTCGCTGCTCAATGAGGAGTGTTGACTTCATTTTCACGAAATGCTGGTAATCCTGGAGCTGCTCCTCTGACAGGTAGTTGGCCAGGATGTCCAACACTACACGCTCCCTCCGATCCAGGTTCTCCTTGAGCTCCCGGGCATCCTCGTGCTGCCCAGCCAGGACCTTCCTCTTCTCGTTGAGGGAGCTCTGCCAGGGCAAAACCAAGAGATCAGCAGAGGGCAAGGGCAAGGAAGGAAACTGCAAAAACACCTTTTACAGGACTGTGAAATCTCCAAGAGTGTATTTCAACTGTTGCTCTAGAGTAAGGAGGCTTACTTTTTGGAAAATCAGTTTATTACCCTTCTGTTGCATGTATATACTTCTCTAACTTGTCAAATTATGTGGCAGCTTTAAGAGAGATTACATTAAACTGGGGTAAAAGCTCAGCTCTAGGCTTCTAGATTTAAAACGACAATCAGTGATTCCACTCACATGAAGTATTTAGAGGTTGCATATATCTATATGAGTAATCAAAAACATAGAGATACAAAGTAGAATGGTGGTTGCCAGGAGCTGGGGGGAAGGGGTGTATGGAGTCGTTTAATGGATATGAAGTTTCAATTTTACAAGAAGAAAAAGTTCTAGAGATCTGTTGCACAACAATGTGAACATACTCATCACTACTGAATAAAATGGTTGAGGCGGCAAGTTTTAGGTTATATGTAGTTTATCATGATAAAAAACTAAAGGGGGCATGGTGTACCTGGGTGGCTCAGTCAGTTAAGCATACAACTTTGGCTCAGGTCATGATCTCATGGTTTGTGGGTTCAAGCCCCACATCTGGCTCTGTGCTGACAGCTCAGAGCCTGGAGCCTGCTTCCGATTCTGTGTCTCCCTGTCTGCCCCTTCCCCCACCTTGTTCTCTCTCTCAAAAATAAACATTAAAAAAAAATTAACTGAAAGGGGGGAAAGAAAGGCCAATCTTCACAGTACAAGTATTTACATTGATAGCGGTTCTCAAAGTGTGGACCAGCAGTGGCACATCTCCTGGGAACTTGTTAGAAATGCCAATTTTCAGGGGCTGTTTGATCTACTGAATCCACAGCTTGGGAGCTGGGGCCCAGAAATCTGTGGTTTAATAAGCATTCCAGGCGATTGTTCCACAGCTGAAGTTTGAGAACCTCTGCTCTGATCCACAAACCATGGGAACATCAGATTTTCCATATCGAAAGAAATCTGTTACCAATTTTTATGCCTTTGAATCTACTATGAGAGAAGTTCTGTTTAACGATGATGGTAGTTTCATATTCTGAGCGTTTCTTACACAAACCCAATGGTAAGATAGCATGTGTAGGCTAATTTTCTTTATAGAAATCTTTAACATGGCTTTTTACTCATCATGTTGACATATAATGAATCTTTTTATGTTTAATCATTTAAATTTTTCAGGCCAAAGTCATTGAGAAATATTAAAATGAAAATCTAATTACAAGGTAGATCTGTAATTTTATTTCAATATAAATTGGCTATGTAGGCTTATGAAAGGCTCACAGGCCATGTGCCTTATTTTCCCTTGAACTAGCATGTCAGATCTTACAAAATAATGCCCAGGGGGGAAAGTACAAAGTTTTAGGTTTATCTTACAGATATCTCCATTTTCATGGCTTCCTTCCCCTAATAAGAAAAACACGTCTAAAACAACAACAACAACAACAAAAAACCCTTAGGTAAGGGGCCTGGCTGGCTCACTCAGTGGAGTATGTAACTCTTGATCTCGGGGTTACGAGTTAGAGCTCCACATTGGGTGTAGAGATTGCTTAAAAATCTTTAATGAAATCTTGCCATTTGCAACGACATGGATGCAGCTAGAGTGTATATGCTAAGTGAATAGGTCAATTAGAGAAAGACACATACCATATGCTTTCACTCATGTGGAGTTTTAGGAGACAATACAGATGAACATATGGGAAGGGGGGAAAACAGAGGGAAACAAACCATAAGAGATTCTTAATGATCAAACTGAGAACAAACTGAGGGTTGATGGAGAGAGGTGGGTGGGGGATGGGCTAGATGGGTGATGATGGGCATTAAGGAGGGAACTTGTGAGGAGCACTGGGTGTTGTATGTAAGTGATGAATCACTAAATTCTTCTCCTGAAACCAATATTATACTGCATGTTAACTAACTAGAATTTAAATAAAAATTTGGAAAAAAAAAAGCCCTTAGGGACACATGCACCCCAATGTTTATAGCAGCGTTATCTATGATAGCGAAATTATGGAAGCAGCACAAGTGTCCATCAATAGACGAATGGATAAGGAAGATGTGCTATATATACTATGGAGTATTAGCCATCAAAAAGACTGAAATCTTGCCATTTGCAATGACATGGACAAAGCTAGAGAGTATGATGCTAAGTGAAATATGTCAGAGAAAGACAAATACCATATGATTTTGTTCGTATGTGGAATTTAAGAAACAAAGCAAATGAGCACAGGGAAAAAAGAGAAAGAGGAGGCAAACCAAAAAAGAGACTCTTAAATATAGAGAGCAAACTGGGGAGGTGGGTAGAGGGGCGGGTGGATGGGGATACAGGAGTGCACTTCCTGTGACGAGCACAGGATGATGTTTGGAGGTGTTGAATCACTATATTGTACACCTGGAACTAACATTAAACTGCATGTTAACTGGAATTTAAAAAAAAAACAAAACACCTTAAATACCTTTAGGGACTGAATTTGAATGAAGACACCTTTCAAAACGCTGTAAAGAAAAAGTGAAAACCTCTTTCTCACCTTTAAAAAATTAGCAAGTATTTTAAACATGAGAAATAGAGAATAATACCTGTGTGCCCATCATTAGCCATGCCAATTCTTAACAGGGGCATTTATCATATTTGCTTCAGATTAAAAGCAAAAACTAGAGAATTCAGTTGAAGCCTTACATATATTCCCCTTCGCCCCACTGGTGACCATTCTACATTTTGCATTTGTTGAACCACTTCTTCTTCCTTCAAATTTCTATTATACTGGGTTTCTTAATGAAGACTGATCGTGATTAAAACGAGTATGGATGTATTATGCATGTGAGCAAGCACACATCTGTATTCGAGGGTGTGTGTGTACATTTAAACGTTGAGTGGAGTTCCATTCTGGAACAACTCCTCTTCCCCTAACGAAAACTGCTTCACTGTTTCTTCTCTCACAGACCTGTGGCATCCATCCCAGCAGCCAAACAGGAAACTTAAAGTTAGCTTCCGCTCTGCCCTACCTCTCATCCAGCTTGCCTTACTATTTCAAACTCATTCTCTCACTCCCTAGTCTGTACCCCTGTGGTAGTTCCCTAAGTGAATGGCCTAACTCCTTCTTGGTAGACTCTTAGCCTAAGCCCCACCACTCTTCAGGCTAATTAGGTGATGAAATTAGTTTATGGCTCTTCCTGGCCTCCAGGCTAAAGTCCTAAGTCTGTCAAGTGTGACCCACAAGGTCTCTGTGACTATTTTCTGTGCTGGATACTGCTTGTGCCTCTAGATCCACTTTTCTCAGCCATGCCCTGGGCCTAAGGAAGCTGAATGGTGAAGGCTGCATCAACTGGTGTCCTCTCCCTCTGGGCTTGATCCATGGGTGTCATGGGCAGGAGACTGGAGGGAGGGAGCAGGAGGAAGAGCCTGGGGCATCTATCCCTGGCTCCTTCCTTGCCAGGTAGTGGGGACTACATTTGCTCACCATGGCCTCAGGGCTGTAGGACAGACACAGTTAGAATTCTGATAAGGGCTCTCTTCCTCCTCCAAGTGATGCTAACCTTGGGGGGACAGGGAAGCTTCATTATCCCTTCTTCCTCACCCCTTCCCACACCTTCACTGAACATTGTTTATCCCTTTTGAATGAGCCCTCTATTTCCTGTCAATTTCCTGACTGTACGCTTTTTTAAATATTTCCTGCAATTCACGATTTTTAAAAACCAAGCAACCATGTATGGTTCTTGAATATGCCATGGTCGTTCTTGACTTTGTCCATGACATTGCTTCTAAACGGTGAAGCCCTCCACGTAGAATTAAGAAATTCTTCTATACCCTGGTCAAGTGTCACCTGTGCCAAGTCTTTCCTGGCCTCCCCCCACCACCTGAGAAGCGTTTCGTAGCTGCGTCCGTTGCTGTGCTGCAGCATTGTGGATGCACTTGCTGCTTCCATACTGGTTTTCCTCACTACACGGTGAGTTCCTTGAGGGCGGGGCCTGTGTTTTGGCTGGTGTTCATCCCCAGAATGCGCAGCACCAGACATTTGGTAGGTGCTTGTTTGCTGAGCGGAGGGAAGTAGGAAAGGATGGTACTTTTGAGGCAGGCACTTCTAGACGATTTCTAGATGCGGAAGCAAAGACTCAGCACATTTGCATGAGGAGGGGACTCACCAGAAGGAGAAAGGAGATGCAGAAAGTTTTTCGATGCCCAAGCACATTCAGAATACCAACTAGACTTTTTCTATTTCAAAAAATGACATCTTCCCTTTTAAGTTAATACATTAGGAGAAATAACTGGGAAATCCCTGATAGCCCCGAAAGAAAGAGCTATAGATAGGAGGAGCCAGAAAGCAAAGGAGTCTCTTAGTGGCTAGGGTGCTCACCACCTTCTAGCATAAATATCTATGTACAATAGTTACAGGTATGTTTATTGTCTGATTTGTCTTGATAGGGTCCCTGAAGACAGGGATCTGTCTGTTTATTCATGAGCCTCGTGCATCCCAGCAAATAGTTGCTATACCGATGAGTAGGTGAAGAGTCCTATGCAGCTCTGGAATTATGTTCATCATAGAGAATAAAACTTGGGGTCTGCAGCAGGACCCCTCATATCCTGGTTCCATCACTTGCTGGCTTGTTGTGAGGTTCCAGCGAGCCCAGTGCTGGGCAAAGAGGAAAGGACTTGAATGTTACCCAGTGTTGCTACCGCTGTTACTACCTGTCCTCTTTCTTCCAGTAGAGGGCGCAGTGGAGACACCTGGGTACATCGTCCCCAAGTGCCTGCAGACCCTCGCTCACATATTCCCTGGAGCTTGAGTCCACATTCCCACGTGGGAACTCTCCTCAGCCCCAGCAGTTTTTTTTTTTCTTTTTGTCCCTCTCTCCCTTTCTAATGTCACCCTCCCACCATGCTTCTGTCTCTTCCTTTTCCTGGGAAAGAAGGTTAGGAAAGAAAACTCTGGTACCTGTGTTTTTACTTTCCTAAGTATTCCCTGAGCCTGAAGTGCCAGCATTACCTCTTGGCATGCAAAATGACTTCTTTGGTGTTTCCCGGTAATCTATACATTGGACCGCCCTCCCTGCCCCAGAGATCATAATCTTCTCCAGAGAAGGGGTCATGTTCAATTGCACCTATGTGCGTGGGTTCAGAGGGAAAAGCCGCTGAACTAAATCGCTAGTCCACCTACCCTTTCTTCATTACTGGCATCTTCACCGAGGCCGCTAAGGACGTTTTCCACACGGGCCAGGCGCCCTGAGAGGGAGAGCAGCAGGTTTACCACCTTGTCCAAGTCCCCGATGAACATCTTGTACTTGTCAAACTCATTCGGCTTGCAGAGCTCACTGATCAAAGCCTCCACCTCTTCCCCCAAGGCATTATTGAGCTTGATGTCCATCAGCAGACTCCCTTTTGCTTCCTGCAGGGTCTCAAGCTTGTGGGTGAGGCTTCCAATGAGCTCGGCCTGTAACCCCAGAGGAGACACACAGCAAACATTAGCCAGTGGAATTGTCAATGGAAAGAGGATTCATTTCTCCCAGGCACATCCTGTCTTTTCAAGGCTAAGCTGAAGGTCCCCTACTCTGTCTGGACTGCCTCTCAACATGATGCCACAATATTCTTTCCTTTCCCTGAATGTCTACAACTGCCTTTCTCTGAGCCTATTCAGTCTTCACAGGCCAACACTTGACTACACATCATCGCCTTGTAATGTTTCCCAATTGAGTCATGCTCTGTACAGCTCAGTTTTCCCAACTGGCTTGTCAACTCACTTTTATATTACTATTTTTTTTTTTTTTAAGTTCAATTTTTTGAGAGAGAGAGAGTGCACATGAGCAGGTGAGGGGCAGCGAGAGAGGGAGACAGACTCCAAAGCAGGATCTCCGCTGTCAGCTCAAAGTGCGATGCGAGGCTCAAATCCACAAACTGTGAGATCATGACCTGAGCCCAAGTCGGACCTCAACTGACTGAGCCACCCAGATGCCCCATTTACTCACTTTTATAAGGCTTTTCAAGACATGCTCTCTTTTGGTCCTCATAACGATACCACATGCAGGTAGGGTATAGATTTCTTGTTTTACAAATAGAGAAGCCAAGAGTTAAAGGAACGAAGGGACTTACCCAAGGTCAGAGAGCTGAGTGGACTATTGAAGATAGTTACCATTCAACAGAGCAGTTACTATGTGCCAGACACCGTGCAATAAACTCTACATGGATTATCTCATTTAGTCTTCCCAACAATCATACATATACAGCAGGTGAAGAAACAGACTCCGGTGAGGTGATGGCCCAAGACACACATACCATTAAGCGGGGCTGCCTTGAACTCAAGTCAGCTTGATTCAGGAACTAGCCTTGTACAGTCATCATAAATATTCACCGAGACCTTTATCAGAAGTCAGCCGTGTGATCTTTCCATCGTGCTCCACTATCTCCACTTGCCTGAGTTATATAATTTGCCATTTTTATTGCAAATGTCTATGCATATGAAACAGTTACACAAGTATCCAATATATTTAACTGAAGGAATGAAGTAAAGGTCTTAGTGGTTTCCAGTTTGATTACACTTATGCTAAATGTCTACTAGTTTGCTACAAGAGAAATTAAACTTCATGATTTTTAAATTAGTCTTTTGTTTTTCTCTTAGCCTAAGGTAGCCAGATGGAAAAAGGACATAATCTTTTTTTGGTTAAAACCTATTTCTTTACCACTAAAACAGTTCCAGCTCAAAAAAAAAATTTTTTTATGCATATATATAAAATCAAGCCATGTGGCTTCAATTGGAAACTTGGTAAGAAAGGATCACAATTTTGATGTTAGAGTAAAATCTTCATTTTTAAAGGAAGGAAAAGGGGAAAAATAGAAATAATTTTGACTAACAGAACTGAAGGGTCCTGAGGATTTTTGGTACTATTTCTTCATCACCAGAAAATACAACAATTACAATGATATGGGGAAATATTTCTCCATGTTGTGCTCATCTTGGAGCTGGACCATCAGAGGTACTCTGTCTTCCAATCTAAGGTTCAGAGCGTCCTTGAAATGTCTACGTTTTGGCCTTCACGGTGACAACTTGTCTTCTCGACTCGCCTAAGCCCAAAGGCTAAACAGTGACTAACACAATTCTCATCTGCTGCACTACCTCGTCATAGGTTATAATCTTTGGCTTTCCTCAAGCTGTGTAGTTAAGACAAAGTCAATGCAAGGATTCTTTCAGTAGAGGAAAAACCCGTACAGTCTATATCACTCCCCAACTGAGGAGTCTAAACCCAGAAAAAATGCAGGTGGCAGAGAATATTGTTTAATATTCCTTATGTTCTCCTGGAAAATAGATTTTCCAGAAAACCCCCACCAATTGTGGCTGGCATTTCTGGTATTTGCCTGCTACCCAGCCTGCTAGGCAGCTCCAGAAACACGCCCAGCAGGGTGTGACGATCCTCTGTGGTGTTATCCGTTCTTACGAAGAGAACAGCAAGGAGACGGATGGAAAGCAGTAGGAAAAATAAACCCTGCCTGCTGTTACAGCTTCCAGCATTCCCACCAGACAAGGTTCAGAGAAGTCAAATGTCATTACAGCTGCTTTTCAGGTAGACAGTGAGAGACTCTGACATCTCCATGAAGTCAGGCCAGGAGGTTTTCATCTTGCTGCCTGCATTCCCTAGGCTCACCGCTCCGTCACCGGACGATACCTTCTCACAGTTACACCAAATCCAAAGGGGCAGATGACTACGCAGCATTTCTATACTCCAGCCTCAGGGAAAGGTCTCTGATTATTCAAATGTGGGATCCATTTCAGCCTCTTGTCTTGAGAAGTATAGTTTCTAGAAAAGTCTTGAAACAGAACTAGGAGATGGAAAAGAAGGTAACGGCCTTGCGTTTTTCATTCCTCTCACTAGGACTTCTTTTGAAACTAATATTGTGTCATCACTTCTGGAACTCAAAGCACTTTTGCTGACAGTTTATTTGATATCATTAAAAAACAAACCCTCATCATGGCCTCAGAAGCTGGTATTTGAAGGGACAGGAGATTCTGAATGTGTGAATGAGCAGAGACCAGGAAGGATACGTCTGTCCTCACATGTTGGGCGGAGTTTCTTCTGGACTCGGCTCGGGGCTCCTACGCAGGTCAATAGTGCCGAAAGGGCAGCCCCCAGGCAGGGCAGTGGGCGGGCAGCGGGCAAAGAAGTGACACAGCGGAACAGCAATGGGAGATCAGGCTCGGCAGCCTAATTCTCTCAGTCTGTCCTCTGCACAGCTTGTTTGGGTTTTCAAAGACCCAGATGCCGGGCAGAACCACAGCCTCTCTGTGCAGGAACTGATGTGTACTGTGGGCTTCAGGGTAGAAGGAAGACTAGAAGGAGACGGAAATGTCCGGGAGTGATGCAGGGAGGATTCGGTGGGAAGAACCAGGGCACATCTCGTGGCACTCTGGTTTCTGAAAGCTATTTGCCGGGCCATAAGGTGATGTGTTAGCACGTATGGCCATGCTGTGATATAGAAGTTACTGAGCAGTCTCATCCGTCACTCCTGGCCCAAATGGTACATATTTGGATGGTATTTGGTTTTTTAAAATGCTTCTACGTTTAAGTGATGGAAATTTGGATTTAAAACTGCAGTTAAAAGGGATGTGAGTAACTGAAGGCAACAAGGGAAAGTTGGCTATACCAAACAACCATTTCTCTGCCAGGCAGACCTCTTCAAAAAAAACCAAAAAACCAAAACAAAAAACCAAACCCTACCAACTTCTAGCTGCAGAATTCACTGTGGGAGGGACAACAGGTCTTTTGAGGGGTTTTGTTTCAATAACATTCTAGTCTCTCAGGAGCTACTTAATTTGCAAAGTCATTCACATTTTTTCACTTCTCATCTGGTGCGAACTGTTACGTCACCCTGTGTGCGATGCAATTTATAGGGTTTTTTTCCCTCTAAATATAGTTTAACAGACCCTCCCCCTCCCACCTCACCATTTGCTTGCAGCAACCCTGCTGGGCCCCTTCCGGCCTCCTCACTGCCTCCAGGAGTCAGGAACCTAGGCTCTGACAGAAAACTCACCCCCCATCAAACCACTTGACCTTTGGTGCCTCCATTTTCTCACTTATAGCCAGGGGATAATAATATCTGCCTAAAACTAATAATGTTTGAATATTAAGCTCTTTCTCTGTGCCGGGAACCACTTAAATATTTTACTATTCAATTACTACTCCCAATAACCTGATGAGACAGGTAGTATATTATTATCCCAGTTTTACTGCTGCACAAAGTGAGGTGGCTAGAAGTTATTTAACTTGCGAGATTCAGGTCGTCTGGCTTCAGGGATCAGGGTTTTAGTCACTACGTTAAAATAGCTCATTGGAATGTTCTGAGGCTCAACCATAATAAAGCTTGTGCGAGCATTCTGGGAAATATAAAAGTATTATACACATTCAAGTTATTGCTACTTGTGCTATCATTAAGATTCAGCAATAGTCTGGGGAACACTCATTTTAGGGTGCACCTCTAGAGGAATACTCAACGTCTCCCCCACGTGACCATGGCACTTTGCCTTCTGCTCAGGGATCTGTGCTGACCATGTTTCCAATCACGTTGCTAATGACACGGCTGGCCTGTGCTGACGGAGGACCATCTTCATCTCAAAGAAGGGTAATTCAGGACTCCTAGCTGCATGGCTGGAATTTAGGGGCAGAGTGGAGTTCAGGCTCCTGCTAGTAAAAATGATGAAGATAAAGACACTTCAACCACAGGCTTTGTTGTTTCTTTCTTTGGTTTTAAATGGGAGGATCTAGGCAGTAGTACATGGTTATTTTCACAGCTGAACTTCATCCAGGAGAAAAGTCAGGGGTGATTTTTGTCCCAGTGACAAAAATGGGATCAAACCTCCATCCCATGTTGTGGGACCTCAATGAAAACAGGTCTTGGGGACTCAACTACCATTTCAAATATTCTCTGGCACATTCTCTGGCAAGAGTGGCTCTTTACCATTCACTTCCTCTCAGGAAGGCTTGTGATCATAACGCTGTCCTATTTACTCAGTACGGTCTCTTGGTTCTGGGTATCAGGACTCTCTGACAAGAAACAGTATTAAATTTCTTTAAATTCAGCTAAGCCCAGGGGCGCCTGGGTGGCTCAGTCAGTTAAGTGTCGAATTTGGCCCAGGTCATGATCTCATGGCTTTTGAGCTTGAGCCCCGCATTGGGCTCTGTGCTGACAGCTTAGAGCCTGGAGCCTGCTTCAGATTCTGTGTCTCCCTCTTGCTCTGCCCTTCCCCCGCTCATGCTCTCTCTCTCCTTCAAAAATAAATAAAACATTAAAAAAAAATTTTTTTTAATTCAACTAAGCCCATCATCCTCCCTCCTAAATGACCTCTGTTTCCCTATTTCAGTTATGACAGCCATGTAAGGCCAGAAGCTCGAGAGTCATTCCTTGACCCTTTCCTCTCTACCATGCTCCACATCTAATCTGTCCCCATGTTCTCTCCACTCTGCTTCCCGCCCCCCTTTTTTTAAATTCACCTGTTTCTCACAGCCCCTCCCGTACTGCCTTTACACAGGTACCGTCACTTTCCCCGTAACACCCTCCCAACTACCGCCTCTGCCTCCACAGCTGCCAGAGAGACTTTTCTAAAATGCCTGTCAGCTCTCTCCCTGCTGGTAAACCCCAGGGTGGAGGAAGGATGAGGGAGTCCTGGCGTTAGCCAACATGGCATACACCCCCTACCGCCTCCGGCCCCACTTACCACAACTAACATCCCTGGACTCTGAAGGGGACTCTGTAAAGTGAAGTATGGCAGCGTGTCGGGACGGGGAGCCAAATCTGAAGTATGACCCGGAATGGGGGTTAGTTGCCTGCCTCCCCCTTCTATGTTCTAGCTCTGAAGTGCACGCAGAGAGTGGCAGCAAAACTCTGAGAAAAGTCCTGCCTTTCAAACAAAGGACCAAAAAAAGGGGCCTCCGCGAGCTAAAACGTGTGGGGAAAATCCTGTTTTTAACCCTCCTTGTTTTCTTCCCCTAGCCCTGGCTCCCAAGAGTAGCTCTACTCCCTGAGCTGCACTCGCAGTGGGGGCACAGGCACTGAAAACCCCGAGAGAGAGAAGCGAAAACAAAAACAAAAACAACAAGTCTTCTTTATGGTCAGAGGAAGTGGTCCAAACGGTGTGAGGGGAATTCCCACTCTTGTTTCTTTCTCTTTTATTGAGGGAGGTCCCAGCCATGCAGAACAGCATAGCAGCCCAGGCTGCTATAGTCATGAGAACTGGTCTTTCTAGCCAGAGGCCCAGGAAGAGGGGTGGCTGGGAGCCAGACAGTGTTGGGGTCGGGGGTCGGGGGGATACTGCACGGAACAGCCAGAAAGAAGATCCCCTAATTCTGTGTATGAACTGACAGAAGTCCTAGGCTCACGCTCAAGTAGACCCAAAGCAACACAACAAAAACTCTGAGAACTGAACTATGATAGAAGCACTAACCAAGTCCCAGACTAACCTCCAAATGGTGCATGTTTGGGAAGGATCTGTGCAACACAGCAAAGGTTGTGAAAACCGAAATCATGCTGGAATTGGCACCTGAAGGTGGGACAGAACTTATAGTCAAGGGGCACCTGGGTGGCTCAGTCAATTAAGCGTCTGACTCTTAATTTCGGCTCAGGTTGTGATCTCACAGTGTGTCATATCAAGTTCTGCATCTGGCTCAGTGCTGACAGTACAGAGCCTGCTTGGGATTCTCTCTCTCCCTCTCTCTCTGGCCCTCCCCTGCTCTCTTTCTTCCTCAAAATAAATAAACTTTAAACACAAAAAGAACTTGTAGTCAAGCTGAATAGATTACTTGCTAAAATGAAAACAAAAAAGTCAACATTCTGTAGAAGATTTTAACAGAACCCAGAGGCTCAAAATGTAATACTCAAAATGTTCAGAATACAACACAAAATTACCCAATATTAAAAAAAACAAAAAAACAGTAAAACATGAGCAATTCCCAGGGGAAGACAATCCTGAGGAAACCCCAGTGCTGGGATTTCCAAAGCCTTTAAAATAACTTTTATAACCTTCCTCCATGGTAAAAGTAAACACTCTTGAACACAGAAGTCTTTGGCAAAGACACACTACAAAAAACTGAGTCAATGGAAATTTTGGAACTCAAAACTATATTTGAAATTAAGAGAATTACTGGTGGAATGAAGACAGTCCTACAGAAATTATCCAATCTGAAGAACTGACAGAAAACAGATTCTTAAAAATGAACTTCAGGGACTTGTGAGGCAACATCAAAAGGTCTAATATTTGTGGTACTCGAGTCTCAAAAGCAGAAGAAAGATTAGTGCATAAAAAATATTTGAAGACATTATGGCTGAGAACTTCCCTGAATTTGGTGAAAGACCTAAATTTACAGAATCAAGAAGTCAGTAAATGCCAAATAGGAATCACCAAAGAAAATTAGGCTCACGCACATCATAATCAAGCTGGTGAAAATTGAAGACCAAGAAAAAGAAATTGAAAGCAGCCAGAGAAAAACAACACATTGCATACAGGAGAATCAATATTTAAATGACTGTGCAGTTTTTGTCAGAAACCATGGGAGCAAGAAGGCGGAATGACAACTTTAAAGTGCTAAAAGAAAAAGAACAGTCAACCCCCAATTCCATATCCAGTGAGAATATCCTTCAGGCACGACAGCAAAATAATGACATTCTTAGATGAAGGAAAACTAAGAGAAACCGTCACCAGTAGACCTATTTTAAAAGAAATGGAAGGAAGGAAGGAAGACTGAGGTTTTTCAGGCTGAAAGGAAGAAAGACCACAGAGAAATCTGGAACTTGAGGAATGAAGGAAGAGCAACACAAATGGGCAGCTGAGAACCATCTGGGTCGCTAATGATCTCCTGGGGAAAGCCAATTCTGCAGAACAACAGATTCTTTTTGCCTTCTGAAATATTCCACTAAGTCTCTAAGCCAAAGCCCTTTGGCTTTCAGAATAAAGAGTCATGGGACCTGTTGAAGCAGATTTTTGCCTAATAGACATAGCTGGGTTAGGCAAAGAACTTAAAGCTCTAATTATTAGACTGTCTTTAGATTTTTTGTTCAGATAGTTCAGACAATGAAAGTGTTTCAAACTTCTATTTACTTGGAACATTATAATTCATCATCTATGATGTATACATAGAAAATATATTAAAGCAGAATTGGTTTAAAAGGCTAATTTCAATTTTTAAAAATATTTATTAATTGGGACTCTGGTTTCCATTGAGTCTTAGTGAATTTCATGACTAGCGATGTATCTTAGGTTACTAGTAACTTTAAATATCAGGTAATAAGTTATTTCTTTGGGAAGGTTGGTGGGAGGCTAGTCTCTGCCTTGGAACAATCTTGATGAAGCATCATTTTTTAAAATCACCCTTAGAAAAGCTTGCTGTATATCAGGAAGGGAACTGCATTTTCAACTCTATGCTGCAAATATTAATAGATGCCTTCTACATCATTTAAAACTCACATATTTTGGGGGTACCTGGATGGCTCACTCAGTTAAACGTCCAACTCCTGATTTCAGCTCAGGTCGTGATCTCACGGTTCATGAGTTCGAGCCCCAAGTTAGGCAGTGTGCTGACGGCACAGAGTCTGCTTGAGAGTCTCTCCCTCTCTCTGCCCCTCTCCATATTTTCTGTTTCTTAAAAAAAATTTTTTAAGTTTATTTATTTTGAGAGAGAGCACACAAGCTGGGGAGGGGCAAAAGAGAAGGAGAGACAGAATCTCAAGAAGGCTGCACACCATCAGCAGAGAGCCGGATGTGGGGCTCAAACTCACAAACCACGAGATCATGACCAGAGCCAAGATCAAGAGTCGGACGCTTAACTGACTGCACCACCCAGGCGCCCCTTTATATTTTCTGTTTTTAAATTGTTTTAATGTTTACTTTTGAGAGAGAGAGAGCGAGCACATGAGTGGGGAGGGCAAGAGACAGAGGGAGACACAGAATCTGAAGCAGGCTCCAGGCTCTGGGCTGTCAGCACAGAGCCTAACACAGGGCTCGAACTCACGGACCGCGAGACCATGACCTGAGCCGAAGTTGGATGAGTAACTGACTGAGCTACCCAGGCGCTCCATATTTTCTGTTTTTAAGTCAGGAATATAAACACAAATGATGCTAATGAAAATTCTATTATGCACGAATAAGCTTGCAGTTCATTAAAAACATCTCATAGGATTCTCTAGTGCCGTGCAGTAAGATCTGAACTCTTCAGCATTTCAAACAAAGCCCTATGTGACCTCCATGACCTTCTGGCCCCTGTGGAGCCTCCCAGCCTTATCTTCTGGGATCCATTGCCTTCCTGTGTGATCCTCTAAATTTGGTCATTTCTAACTGAGGCATGAGCCTTTTTGTTTGGCATTCCAAAGTATCAAACTGCTGGCGATACCTTTCTTCAGTACAGACACTCCCTGTGTTTTTCCACATCTCTGGGTCTTTACCCAGGCCAGTCCCTTTGTCTTGGATGCCTGATGTTCTTCTCTTGCCCTGACTCCTTCTGACTCATTCTGATTACTTCGGTGTAAAATGTGGCAGTATAGGTATCAGAGCAGTTTTGTGGAAATAAAGAGAATATAGCACTATGAAAAACACAGCCCACACTTAACAAGGTAAGAAGTGCTCAGCACATTGTACCTAATGTTATTTCCTGTGAGGATTAATCCTCTGTGCCTTTATCTCAATCTAAAAATACTTTTGCCATATAATCATCAGAGTGAGAGGCTGATAATAAACTGATGGGAAAGCATTTTTTTTTTTAAAAAGCAATGAGTAATTTGTCACACTGCTACTATAGAATAGGGTATCTCTACATGCAAAAAAATGAAACAAAAAAGTGTAAAATATTCAGTGAAAGGTGCCATGGCAACTTGGTACCTGTAATGGTGTTTATACAGCTCCCTCTTTGCGATAAGTAGAGAGAGACTAGAGCAGGTAGTTTTTTTCCCTCATCGGAGGACCCATTAAATGGGGGCATTCGGGGGTATTTGAAGTAGGGATATGCCGGAAGTAGGGGAGCCATGAAGCAGGTGTTTAAATGGGAAAACCTCGGGCTGGGAGAGCTCAGTACGACAGTGCCAGCCGTGCACTTGTGCGTCCACGGAGCCAGGAGCAGTGGGAGGGAGAAGAACACCCCTGACAGAGGTGCTTCTAAAATCCCCAAATCCTCCTGCCCCGTTACTCCCTGCTCGAGGGTCTGTGTCCTGTGGTCTCGTTCCACACACAAACAAGAGAGCCTGCGACACATGGAGTAAATGAAATAGAATCACCTAAGAAGGCTTCTCCTGGGATTGGTACCACTGAGAACCACTTACATTCCAGGCTCAGCAAGAGACAAGCGTTTGAACAGAGAGTCCTTTTTCAGTGTACGGGCCTGGCTTGTATGAAGAGCTGAAAACTCAGTGGCAGGTGGCCCTTCCGGGGCTGTAGGGAAGGCGGAATGGCAAGAACTTTCTCCCCGGCAGGCACAGCTGGGCTTAGATCTTCAGGGTATGTGGGAAGACAGCAGCGGCATCATGGTGTCATTTTTAAAATGTCTTACATGTAAAATTTCTGTAGGAGTATCAAATGCTAACTAAATTTCAGTGCTGTGCTTCCAAGCTATTCACTGGGGTGCTGCAGACAGAGTTGGGGGAACGTAAAGATTAACATTACCACCTCTCAGAAGTGTCTTTTGACAATCGGTCTTTTTCCTTAAAGTTTCTATATTGTCTGGTTTCCCTTTTGGACATGAAACATGAAAGGAAAATTACAGACTGCGGGCATTGGCTGGTCAGCTCGGAGAAGAGAGCTGGGGTCTCTGTGTTGGACTAAGTGAAGGTAGGGCACCTGGGTTTCAGTCTCAGCTATGAGGCTTTTAGGAAGTAACTTATTCCCTGTAATGACTTTCACTTTTGTCATCTGTAAAGATGAAAATGACAGGAAAGCTATGAGGAAGTCACTCAAAGTGCCATGTGAGTCAGGAGTCCAAGGACTGTATGGGCAAGGTTGGTGATGTGACAGACCTTTCTTCCTCTCCTGCCCTAAGGAGCCAGTATTCTTGCTCGGACCTTGACTCTCTTTTTGGAGAGAGCAGAACACAGGCCTCAATTCTTCTTTTACCTTCTTTTCATTGACATCCACTTGCTCCTCTTCCTCATTCACCTCCTCTGGCATATCCTTGATCTTGTTCAGAAGCTCAGCCTTGGGAGCAGACACACTGTAGTAGGCAGGACAGTTGACCAGCATGCCCACTGCCTCCTTGTCTTCACTCCTGAGGCATAAAGAACAAAAAAGTACACAGCACATTCCAGAAGCTTTATTTTACCACATGTCTGTGCATTCAGAAAGGTGTAAAAAATGCTATTCATTCCCTTCCCAGAAATTAGGATGAACAAATACTTACCAAAGAGTGATTACTATGTATAGGGCTCTTGGAAGCCAGGCAGACCTGGGCTGGAAAACACCAAAGGGAGTGCTGGGAAGGAGACTGGACACCAGGCCTGTGGATTTGCTAGATGACTCTGGATTAAGTCATTTGACCTCCCTACGTGTTTCTCCTTTTGTGATAAATATGAGTTCCTGAGATACAGGAGTGCTGATGCATGGGGGCACTTGTACCCCAATGTTTATAGCAGCACTTTCAACAATAGCCAAATTATGGAAAGAGCCTAAATGTCTATCAGCTGATGAATGGATAAAGAAGATGTGGTTTATATATACAATGGAATACTACTTGGCAATGAGAAAGAATGAAATCTGGCCATTTGTGACAACATGGATGGAACTGGAGAGTGTTATGCTAAGTGAAATAAGTCAGTCAGAGAAAGACAGATACCGTATGTTTTCACTCATATGTGGATCCTGAGAAACTCAACAGAAGACCAGGGGGGAGGGGAAGGGGGAAAAAAGTTACAGAGAGGGAGGGAGCCAAACCATAAGAGACTCTTAAATACTGAGAACTGAGGGTTGATGGGGGGTGGGGGAGGGGAAATGGGTGATAGGCATTGAGGAGGAGGGCACCTGCTGGGATGAGCACTGGGTGTTGTATGGAAGCCAATTTGACAATAAATTATATATAAAAAGTATGAGTCCCTGAGTGTGAGGGTATTTTGAAGGTGCTGCACCATCTCCAGTTGTGGGTTATTTCCTACTCTTCCACGGTTACCCGTCCTCTTTCTGATGCCTACTATGATTGTTGCATGGACACTTGGCCATGTTTCCTTCTCATATAAGCATGACAGCCCAGATAAGCCTAAGAAATCTACAGCTTGCTGGTCAATGGCCACGAGATGTGAAGTCTACTCCCTAGGTACACAGCAGGGGTTTCGAGGCCGGGGAACAAACTAGGAATTGAGAAACCTGATGTCTAGTGTTCTCTGCTTGACTATCACCAAGCTGTCTTTCGAGTAGAGGTCAGAGCCTACTAACTGAATAAATGACTCTATGGAAGTAGGTGAGGTTCTCTTGGAGAGGTATTTCAATCTTGTGACTTTATTTTTAACATCTAGGCCATCATTTTACTATGGAATAAAGAGCCACAGAAGAAGTCATTTTTACTCATTTCCTGTTTGATAGGACTATTCTTCTAAGCAATATAGTTACATTTAATTCAGTTAATTGAAAAAAATAGGAAAAAAGTCTTCTGATATGCCCCCCCCACCCCATATATTCATAGCATTACAAATGCTCCTCAGGCTTTTGACTGACTAAACCTCACAATGGTGAGTCTCATGCACAATAGGACATTGCTTGTTTTCACCAGAAGATGGCGCATGCCAGCCTTTTGAAATTCCTCCAGGTCTCCGTGCTGCAAAAGCTACATGACTATTTCATTTCTAAATTGAGAGAACGAATGTTCTCAGTGATAATGCTAGGAAATACTTTGCTAAGGATGTATTTGTAAGTTGCCTTGGCCTTTTTACAGCAAGTGGTCAGAGAACGGAATGAATGGAAGCCCCTAACTCTGATCTATGACACCTACCCATGCGGAACTGACACACCCAGAGAAACCCATCTTTGGGTCCTTCGTGGAACCCAGTGGATTGATTGTCTTGCGCATTGTGGGTACTCAGTAAATGTGTGCTAACCACCTGACCCTGGATAAGTCACTTCACCTCAGTAAGTCTCTGTCTGCCAAATCTGAAGAAGGGGACGGACAAGGTGACAGTTCAGGCCTTGTATCAGGAGAGTCTCCAACAACCTATCAGAGCTTGTAAGGACTCCATCGCTCCTTCCTCTCTCCCCCTCCCCCAAATCAAAACATAGTATTCCTGTTGGTAATTTAGTTAGGATCAGTTGGAAATTTCTAAAGGCAAGCCCAAATTTAGACAAAAAGCTCTGTTTTTATTTAGTCTAGAAGCCACTAACTGTGGAGTACCAATCCATCAATCCACATAGTTTTCAATGAAAATTAAAAAGAAAACAAAAACCACTCTAAACCTTTCCCATAGTAGTCCTTTAAGGAAATCAAACATACAAGAAAATATGCGATCACCCGGGAGAAATCAAAAGAATGAAAAATACAGATTGCTCAGGGTCCTTTCACCCCTGTGGCTGGGGGCTGGGACGCACTGCATGACTGTAAACACGTGCCATCAGGGAGCTTCAGGAGCAGAGGCTCACTGGCTGAACAACACCGTGAGACTGCATCCACGTTCAGATCTCTCTTGATTTTTAGGGTTACACAACATCCACCTAACTCTTGAAAAGGGTGAATGTCAGTGTAGTAAATCCATTTGTCTGGGCTTGCTTTTTTTTTTTTTTTTTTCTGAGAGAGATAGGGTGCAAGTGAGCAAGGGGTAGAGAGGGGGAGGTGGGGAGAGAAAGGGGTAGAGAGGGGAGGTGGGGAGAGAAAGAAGCGGGGCTCACCCAAAATGGGGCTTGAGCTCACCTAATAGGGGGCTCAAACTCACAAACCGTGAGATCACAGCCTGAGCCAAAGTCAGATGCTTAACCAACTGAACCACCCAGGCGCCCTGGGCTCTCTTCCTTCTTAGAAATCTGTGCTCACCTCCGCCTCTGCTCTGCTCACCACTTCTCCCTGCCACTCAGCACTGACCCCTGTGGTGCTGTCTGCAAAGGTGACTCTGTTGCTTATTGAGTTAGGGGCACTGTGAAGTCATTATGAGAGCAGGCACAGTCACCAGGCACAGTCACTGGGCCAAGTTCAAATCCAGATGCCATCACTCACATGTTCTAGGGCTTTGGTTGGGCAGTCTTAATTTCTCTGCGTTTCAGTGACCTCACTTGTAAAAGGGAGGTAAGATTGGTTGCAACTTCAGGAGGTTCTTGTGAAGATTCAGCGAGATAATGTTTATATAAAAAATTACTACAAGGGCTAACACAAAGACATCAACAATATTAATGGTTTTAATGGCAATCATCACCACTATTACTATTTTTCCTGTTGGGCAAGTGCCTAGTAACTCAAGGTCAGTCTGCCCCACTTTCTACTCCTCAGAGCCATTCTGCTAAGGCTGAGATGGCGTGTCATTCTTGGGTCAGAATCTTTGGAAGCAGGAAAATGTCACACAAGTTGTCCTAGACCTATTACCACCCCCATGGAAGGAGGTTAAATATAAGTCTTTTTGAGGGCATTACCAGGGACTTACCTCTTGCTTTCATATCCTGCACAGTTGACAGTTCTTTGCATGGCCTTTCTCTTTATGCTGTTCTCCTTCAACAAGTTTACATCTCGGGGAAACAAACCTTCCATCAGGTCCATAGTTGTCTTCATTCTGGAGTCTGGATCCAAAATGTCTGCCAGAGATTTGTCTTGGTGGACAATTTCCTTTGCCAGAGCCTCTGTTCTGATGTCTTCTGAGGTCTTCTGAGGACCAGAACTAACATTCTTTTCTAAACTCTGAGTCCCACTGACTGGGTTGTGGATGGGAGATGGCTGCCCGGGGCCTGGCTGCTTGCCAAGAGCCCCAGCAAGTTGGGGCAGAGCGCCCATGGTGGAGGTTGGGTTGGTCTCGTTGGCTTCTGAACCCTTGATAGAAGTTTGTGATCTGGAAGCTGGTATCTGACTGCCAACCAAATGGACTGTACCAGGCATGGGCCTTTCCTTGGCAACCGTCGCCTTGGCAAATTTGCTGGAGCTGCTAGGGATATTAAAAAAGAGAGGGTAAGAGAGGAGTCAACAGAAGGGTAGGAAGACTGAAGGAGAAGTTTTCCACATCAGGGCTGTGGCTTCCCACATGAGGAATGGTGGGGTGGGGGCAAGGTAGTCATGCCCTGAGGTTATCATTCCCCACAAATTGCAAGGTCCTGAGGGCTTTCTCCTCACCCCAGCAGTTGGTCACATGGGAGTGTGTAACTTTTTAAGGGATCTAGTAGGAATTCAGTTTTGGTGAATGTTGCTGTGAGATTCTAGAGCTTTCTGAAAGGTCCAGGTGAACAGAAGGAGTTAATCGCAAAGGCAACGTGTTCTCTTGGTGTTTAGAGACTGCTTGTCCTGGGAAGTATTTGTTGGGAAATGCTTCTTCTCTATTCTTCTGGCTTCCAAGAGGTTTTCCCTCAACATTACTGACCTTTAGCTCTGTTCTTTATCCTCTCCAATGGACACGGAGTGACTGTGGAAAGAAAGCTGACCATATCCTGTCCATAAGCCAGCTTCTTCTCTTTCTTTTGAGAGTAAGGCTACCTCTAGGCTAATCTACACCTCTCTCTCTCTCCCTCCACACACACACACACACACACACACACACACACACACACACACACACACACCAGTGTGTATCTAGCATGGCCTGAGACTAGGCAGGTAAACCTGTTTGGGGTTCACCATCAGGAGGCTCACTTACACTCAAGAGAGGAGCCATATTTTCCAGTATCAGCTGTATCAGTAACAAGAGCGATACTTTGGTCTTCTATATGTCTTCCTCCTTTGTCTTATTTCTTAATTGATTCAGAACTCAAGCAGGAATGAGGGATGCTATTTATTTAAGACCCTTTGAACTTATCGTGTCCACAGAAGTGAACTATGCCTTTTGGGCTTTGGTGTCCATTTTCACTACTCTTGTCCCTCTGTTCCCGATGCTAGTATTGGGTACTAGGGTCACAACCTGCCAAGGTAAACAAATGAAACCATTCTGCCAGTCGCGTGACTTAAGCTTCTGTAGAAAATCTCCACAACAGGGCTCTCCTGTGGCCAATGAAAGGAGGATCCGGGGAGCCTGCAGGGTAAAACTCTTACTGGAGAGGGGCACCCTTTTGTTCCTCAGCTGGGGCTTGCCCCATCCAGAGTCTGCCCACTTACCTGGTACAGGGCTCCTTGTGATCCTCACTGTCCAGTTCTGCCTCATACAGAGCGTGGGGAGGAGGTGGAGGAAAGTCATCCAAGCTATTCACTGGGGTGTCCTGGCTCAGCGGAGGCGGTGGGGGTGGGGGAAGTTCAAATGCGGGGCTGGAAGCGGCGTTGGGGTACAAGTCCTTCACAAACACCTCATCATCATCATCATCTTCCCGAGGTGGTGGGGAGGCCAGCAGGACCGACTCAGATATTCGGAGGGAGATCCTCCCTGGAGTGCTTGGGGCCCCAAGAGGCGAGTCTAGAGTGCTGCCTGAGCTTGGAGGAGTCTGCTGTGTTTTGTAGTGCTTCAGGTCTCCAAAATCAGGTGACGAGGATTCTTCAGGGAGGCTGTCCTCTCTGACCGTGTGGGCCCACTTCACCCGAGGTGGGGCAGGCCGCTGAGGCAACGAGACCCGCTTCCTTGTTGCCTCTTCTAGCCCATGCTCCAGGCTGTCGGGCTCGTGGCCTCTTGGACTGGCAGGCTGGACCAGGCTGTGACCATTGCTTCTGTGGGTCACTGCTGGGGTGTATGGAGGAAGAGGCTGTTGCCCTGTCTGACAGTCCCTTCCAGTCAGCTGATCGGTCGCAGCCTGGGAGCTGGAGGGAACAGGGGAAGGCAGAGCTGAGCTGAGCGGGGTCAGGGATGCAGCCCTAGTGTCTGTGAGATGCCCTTGCATTCCTGTGGGCAACAGCCTGGGGCAAGGCGTTGTTCTGCTGGCCTGCCTCTGATGGTCCAGGGGTCCAGGACATTCGCTGGGTACAGAGGAACCACCAACTGCTTTGCAGCCTGAACCACCCCAACGAAGGCTAGGATGGTGTTTGAGCAACAGCATGTCTTCGTGGCCTCTTTCTGAACAACTGACGGACCTGGAGCAGGATATACAAACACAAGGGTTACAGCTCAAAAGAAAGGGGCAAACTCTGAACCCCAACTTCATTACACAGACGGGAAAAGCATTTAGGAAGCAGGCCCTCAGAGGAGCCACACACTGTCCCTCAGGCTGCTCACACAAAGAAGCAAGTTTAAAAAGGACGCCTGGTGCACAGTTGGTTAGGTGTCCAACTTCTGCTCAGGTCATGATCTTGCGGCTCATGGGTTCGAGCCCCGCATGAGGGTCTGTGCTGACAGCTCAGAGCCTGGAGCCTGCAGTGTGCCTTAGATTCTGTGTCTCCCTCCCTTTTTCCCTCTTAGAAATAATAATAAACATTAAAAAAAAAAAAGAAAAGATTCCAGGGGCTCCTGGGTGGCTCAGTTGGTTAGGTGGTGGACTTCAGCTCAGGTCATGATCTCACAGTTCGTGGGTTCATGTCCTGCATCGGGCTCTGTGCTGACAGCTCAGAGCCTGGAGCCTGCTTCAGATTCTGTGTCTCCCCCTCTCTCTACCCCTCCCCTGCTCACGCTCTGTGTCTCTCTCTCAATAATAAATAAACGTTAAAAAAAAATTAAAAAAGAAAAGATTCCAGGCATACAGTCCTACAGGAAATGTCAGATGGTAGACATGGGGGTCACAAGGCATTTCCTTTTATTAGCTCTCTCTCCCTGACCTCCCCACCCCCTCTACACATCTCACATAAGGCAGCTCTTCGGGGCAGGCTTTGGGGTATAAAAGGAAACAGGTACATTTCTTCTGCCCCTTTCAGGACTACTTTGGGAAAGCAGTCCCAGTGTGATCCCCATGGGAGAGGTCTGTTTGGAAAGCACCTGTGTGGGCTGTGAACTTGACGGTTTTATTTACAGTTTTCCCTCAGTTTCCTCCTGTTTTCACTTTTTACAATGGAAGGTAAGGAGGGGGAGGGGAGTCTCCCCAAGGAGCTAATAAGCAATCATCTCTGGAGAAAGAGAGCAATAGCAATGGGCAAATGGGGTACGTGGTGAGTTCAACACCTGTCCTCTATCTAGGCTCTGAGGAAAAACCCAACAACTTCCAATACTTTTGTCATTATGCTCTAAAGGAAGAAAGGAAAACAAAACAGAAATCTGTAGCACTGCCTGCTGCCACCCAAGAGTTAATGTGGGGATAAAACAAAGCGCCGGCAAACCACCCTAATTTGAAAATTCCACATTTGGCGCTCCTTGACTCATATGCAAGTGAATCTGGAGAGCAGATGGAACTTCTCATTTTGCAGATCTGAGTCCCGAGGGAAGCTGTGGCTCAGTCCCCAGGAGAACCCCAGCCCAGGCCTGCCACAAAACCATCCAAGTGCCAGGCAAGGATAATGCAGCATATGGAAGGAGAAGACTGCAAAGAACCAAATTAGCTCTTCTCGGGATGTTATTTTTTCTGTATTATAAATGCAGATCGCTAAGGGGCCCATCTCTCTCTCAGATGCAGCCCCTCCCTTCCCCTCAGATATCCTTTTCATTCAGAGGCAGTATCTTTACCAGGAAAGTCTCAATATCTAAGATTGGCTACTTTGTACTTCTTGGTGGGTTCCCAAATGGGGGTACTGAAAACCCAGAGGCAGGAAATTCGGGGGGGGGGGGGGCGGCTTTTCTCTCATGTCTTACTCATGTTGGTATCCTCAGTACCTGGTACAAAGTCCTGTCTTGGGGGCGCCTGGGTGGCTCAGTCACTTAAGCTTCTGACTCTTCAGCTCAGGTCATGATCTCGCAGTTCGTGAGTTCAAGCCTTGCATTGGGCTCTGTGCTGACATTGTGGAACCTGCTTCAGATTCTCTGTCTCCCCTCTCTCTGCTTCCCCTACTCATGCTCACGTGCTCTCTCTCTCTCAAAATAAATAAATGAACTTAAGAAAAAAAGGACTCTCTCAGTAAATGTCTGTTGAACAACTCTGCCCAACTGCAGTTTAGACTGTAGGATATAAACTCTTTTCAAACTCCATACCCTCTAATAGGACACAGAATAACTGGAATCAGTTTTAATGACTAACCTGGGTACCTTCATTTTATTATATTTGTATCTTGAGACTTTTTTAAAAGGGGAAGCATCACTAAAAAAAACCCACGAAATATAATATTTATCCTTTATTTAAAGCCCAAATAAACTTTGAGATATATATATATATATATATATATATATATATATATATATATATATATTTTAATGTTTATTTATTTTTGAGAGAGCGGGGGAGGGGCAGAGAAAGATGGAGACAGAAGATATGCACTGACAGTGCAGAGCCTGATGTGGGGCTTGAACTCACAAACCGAGAGATCACAACCTGAGCAGAAGCTGGACACCTAACCGACTGAGACACCCAGGCACCTCTAATCTTTCATATATTTTTAGTTTATGTTGAATCTTCTTAGTTTATAGGAGCCATACTTCAATTGTATATTTTTGAAGGTAATGTTGGAGTTAAATGCTTAGTCTAGTTGAGAATGCTTCTCCTAGGGGATTGTTTTGTATGTTTTCAAGAACAAAAGATAGGGTGAAAGAGATGTTTGAGTCTCTTTTATACTAGAGTGTGAGAGGCAAACATCTGTTCACAGGTATCCAGGAATCCTAACATTCAAGAATGGAGTTTGAAAGCAATTAGTCTTCTTTTTTTCCTTCATAGCTTTTTTTAAAATGTGATAAACACAGAAAATTTACTATTCTATTTTTTTTAAGTTTATTTATTTTGAGAGAGCACACACGTGCGAGAGAGCCAACAAGGAAGGGACAGAGGGAGAGGGAGAGAGAGAGGATCCCAAGCAGGTTCCACACTGTCAGCACAGAGCCCGATGAGAGAGCTTGAACTCATGAACCGTGAGATCATGACCTGAGCTGAGATCAAGAGTAGACCACTAATTAACCTACTGAGCCACCCAGGTACCCCTATGACTCTATTTTTAAATGTTCAGTCTGGTAGTGTTAAGTATATCCATATTGCTGTGCAACAGATTTCCAGAACTTTCTCTTCCTGTAAATCCGAAACTCGATACCTAAGCAACAACTCTTCTCCCTTCCCCCAGCCCTGAAACCTCTACTTTGTGTTTCTATGCATTTCACTAGTTTATAGATGCCTTATGTAAATGGAATCAGAGTATTTGTCTTTTTGTGTCCAGCCTGTTTCACTTAGCATAATGTCCTCAAGATTCATCCATGTTGTAGCATGTGTCAGACTCCCTTTTTAAGACTAAATAATATCCCAGTATATGTATATACCACATTTGTATCTATTGATGGGCATTTGGGCTGCTTCACTTCTTTGCTATTGTGAATAGTGATGCTATGAACACGGGTATGAAAATATCTCTTTGAGATACTGCTTTCAACTCTTAAGGATGTATGCTCAGATATGGCAGATTTTTAATTTTTTTGAGGAACTGACATGCTGTTTCCCAAAGCAATGGAGACTATTTTGCAATCTCACCAACAATTATTTTTGGTGGAGGGAAAGACATTTATTACTAAGCTATAAATTAGAGGTGGCAGGGCCCTAGTAGTCATGTTTGCACAAGGGGACCAACGTCTCCACATCGCTTTCGATATATCTGATAGTAGGCCACCCAAATGGGTATGAGGTGGTATCTTATTATGGTTTTGATTTGTGTTTCTCTCATCATTAGTGATGTGAAGCACCTTTTCATCTGCTTGTTGGGCATTTTTTATCATCTTTGGAGAAATGTCTCGTCAAGTTCTGTTTTAAAAAATTTTTTTTAGTGTTTGTTTATTTTTGAGAGACAGAGCATGAGCAGAGGAGCAGAGAGGGAGACAGAGAATCCAAAGCAGACTCCAGGCTCTGAGCTGTCAGCACAGAACCCAACACGGGGCTCAAACTCATGAACTGTGGGATCATGACTTGAGCTGAAGTGGGACACTTAACCAACTGAGCCACCCAGGCACACGTTTGTTTTTTAAGTAGGCTTGGGGTACCTGGGTGGCTCAGTTAGTTAAGCGTCTGACTCTTTGTTTTGGCTCAAATCATGATCTTATGGTTTGTGGGATCGAGCCCCGCCTCAGGCTTGGGATTCTCTCTCCCTCTCTCTGCCCCTCCCCTGCTCGGTCTCTCTCTCTCTCTCTCTCTCTCTCTCTCAAAATAAATAAATAAACTTAAAAAAAAAAAGGAGGCTTTACGCTCAGTGTAGAGCCCACCTTGGGGCTTGAACTCACGACCCTGAGATCAAGACCTCAGCTGAGATCAACAGTCAGATGCTTAACCAACTGAGCCACCCAGGCGCCCCTCAAATTTTTTTTGTAACTGAGGTATTTTTTTTTTTTTTTTTTTTTTTTTGGTTGAGTTACTTTCGCCTTTGACTTCAGACAGTTCTCTTTTGGCAGTACGTTAGGTCACTTACTTTTCCCTTGTTTCTAGCTTGTAAGCAATGCACCCAAACTAACCAAAGTTCTCAGCCTCACCTTGAATATTTTCTTCACTTTAGGCACAGCTATGGGAGCAAGAGCACATAACCGTGGACGTCTGCTCTTGGCCATAAAGAAGGTAACTTAATACCCACCTCCTGATACCACATAGGCTGCTTTTAGGTGGCAGTATTAGGCTGAGCTACTGAGAAGGTGAATACAGTATAGAAAAAAGGAGAAACAAGGATTGAATTAAATGTAAGAAAAAGAGGGGCGCCTGGGTGGCGCAGTCGGTTAAGCGTCCGACTTCAGCCAGGTCACGATCTCGCGGTCCGTGAGTTCGAGCCCCGCGTCAGGCTCTGGGCTGATGGCTCGGAGCCTGGAGCCTGTTTCCGATTCTGTGTCTCCCTCTCTCTCTGCCCCTCCCCCGTTCATGCTCTGTCTCTCTCTGTCCCAAAAATAAATATAAATTTATTTATATTTGAAAAAATGAAAAAAAAATGTAAGAAAAAGAAACTGGCTTCAAAAAACATGGAAGGTAGGAGGGAAGATGTAAATGCATACTACAAATTATAGTAGATAGCCCTATGATGTTGCCTTAAAACCACACACAGGCACGTGCGTCAGGAGAAATTCCTTGGAAATTTCTACTTAAGCTCCATGTGAATAGCTCAAAAATTCAAAGTCTAAAAAAGTATCCATTATATGTTTCTACTTAGGAGAAATGATTTTGATGACAATTTTTAACTTTCCTGCTATTTTTTTTTTATCCCTAAATGCCTAAAAATTATGATTTGGGAGCTTTACTTTTTATTTTGTGTGCTTCCTGTAAGTTTGTCTTGCTCTGTGAAGCTGTTCATGAAATGGTCACTCCTCCTCTAGTGTTCTAGTCACCAGACCTGACCCTTTGTGCACAAGACTGGAAGACAGCCACACAAAGAGGCCCCATGTGTGACAGCCAGATATGCATGGAGCATCTCCATGAACTATTCTGAGGCTACTCTTACTTGAAGTCAACCACTGCTTCAACAGTACACATTCTAAATCTATTTTGAAGAAGTCTCATCCTTAAAGAAAGTCATCTGTAAATAAAAAACGTAGAAGGTCCCTATGGTACAGACAAATGGCAGAGGCAGCACACAGTCCTATGAAACATCTTAATGTCACGTTTCCCTTCCTTGGAGAGAAGAATAGAAACATTTTTTTAAACTTTTTAAGTTTATTCATTTCTGAGAGAGAGAGAGGGAGACACAGAATCTGAACTCCGGCGGCATTCCTAAGGCAGAGGGCATCATAAATACACGTACATACCTGGACCCAGGGCCAGCCAAATAATACGGATCCTTCACAGGGCCAAAGCTGTTGTTTTCCCCCAAAACCACATCCTTGAAACACAAGAAAGGCACAGCGTTATTCCCAAAAAAACAGGCACTGAAATTTACCAAGAAGGTGGAGGTAGAAAGGAGAAGGAACCTTTACTGGATGCCTACTCCTTACGGTCAGGCACCAATGCAGGACTGTTACATACTACCCCTCCTCATGCTCAATGCCCCAGGAAGTGCTGGGAACCCTGGTGCATTGAGGAAGACACAGATCCAAAGCACTTAACTGTCCCAAGGTCACAAGTGGCAGAGCCAGGATTTGCACCTCAGTCTGTCTCGCCAGGTGCCTCTCCTAACAAGGACATTTTCTAAGCAGAAGTCTGATAGCACTTATCTCCAGGGTTCAAAATAACCGCTGGACTTGAAACAGAATGATGAAAATCAATGCAAAGGGCCAAACTTTTGAACCAGCAATAGGGAAATATGGGAGATGGCAAGAAAAGGATAGTTTATTGAATTTAGCAAAAATCTCAAATGTTCTGATGTATAATTAGAAAAACGGTAAGTATCTGGCTTGTAATCAGCTTGAAGTATATTCTCTCCAGGAAAAACATCTCACCCACCTGTACTATCAGTAACTCTGGTAACTTTTCAGGGATTTTCTTTTGGTTCTATCTATCTATCTACCTACCTACCTACCTACCTACCTACCTACCTTAGAGGGTGCGAGAGGCAGAGAGAGAAAGAATCCCAGGAGGGGAAGAGGGAGAGAAGTGGGGGGTGGAGAGAAGTGGGGCTCAAGCTCACGAACCGTTAAGATCGTGACCTCTGCCAAAGTCAGATGCTTCATTCCTGAGCCACCCAGGCACCTGTGCCTGAGCCACCCAGGCACCTGTAAGGGTATATATTGGTTTCCCAAAAGGGTGGTAGGTGAGATTTGTTTGGTTTGTGTGAGTTTTCGGTAGTATAAAATTTGGCCCATGTGACCAGGTCCCTGATGAAGACAATGATATTGCTATTGATAATACATTTAATTTTCAATTATAAATTGAAAATTTATTGAATATAATTATTTCAATTATTTATAACAGGCGACAGGCAGAAAACAGAGACATTAAATCCATATATGATCTTCCACTTAGTTTTAGCAACTCATTTCACCATTTACTCTCTCCAATGGGCTAACTGCTTTGCAATCTTTTTTTTGGCCCAGTCAGTGGTAGAGGTACTCAAAGGCAACAGGAAAGAGCCAAAGGCAGTAGTAGGTCTGAAGGGAAAACAAACACCTGAATATTAATAGCAGTGATCCCTTATTGCATTTACTGAGTGCCACTCTGCTAACTACCTTACAATCCTCAAATTGTGTGTCTGGAATTGTATCAGGCCCCTGACGGTCCTTCTGTAAGTTAACCTATAATAAGAGGGAGCAGGGAGGTAACTGCAGCTCAGAAAGGTTAAGTATTTTGCCCACAGTTAAAGTGGAGGAGGGAGGATTCAAACCATCATCTCTTCAAAGCTCCAGATTTTTCCTTGGAATCTTCCAGGTGAGTAGAGGCTGTGCTGGATGCAATGAGATTTCGATGCTTTGAGAGAAAGGAGTTCCATGTGTCTCTTATTTGCTCAAATATTGATAGAGGGAATGGGAATTCCTGCTCTCCACAAAACCTTCTGGTCCTTCTGAGGTCTTTCCCTGTTCCACCCCCTCTTGACAAGAATGTACAGCTTTGCCAATAATTAAGTGGGCACGCTTCTACCTCCCCTTTAAGCTCCTTCCCCACTAACAGTTAGGTATATTTTTCCATTTTTCTTATCTCCTTTGAATTTCAGTATGAGTTTAACTTCTGTAGTCACATGAGTTGGCCCTCAGAATGAGGCGCTTAAGTTGATATTTATGTGGGTGTGCATAAGATAAAGGAAGAAAAAAAAAGACTTCATAGGATAGCAACACCAAAATAAATAAATAAATAAATAAATAAATAAATAAATAAATAAATAAATAAATAATAAAGGAAGTGAGACCCACTCACAGGCCATTGAGAGAACTCTCTAAACTTCCTGTTGCTGACAATACCATTTGGACAGAAGTCCAGCCTAGTACAAGCCCGAGGAGGCTCAATTTCTGTTGCATTTACTTGCTGTGATTTGGACATACATTCACTGCCAAAGAAGACTTTATTTTCTATAACCTGTTAAGAAGTATAAAGTACTTATGGCAATTTAGGAAAAAGCAATGGCTCTGGGAGAAATACAAGGTATTGAGTTATTCTAGTAGACACTTGGACAAGTGTCTATTTGTGTCTATTAGTTATCTGATTTTTGATGACGGACTTCAAAATACCCCAGTTCTTATTCTTCATTAGGAATAGCAAACTTAAAATTGCAA
Source organism: Panthera leo (assembly GCF_018350215.1). Taxonomy (NCBI): domain Eukaryota; kingdom Metazoa; phylum Chordata; class Mammalia; order Carnivora; family Felidae; genus Panthera; species Panthera leo. Next base: position 142,730,121 of record NC_056682.1, read on the forward strand.
ACCTAAAGTCTATGGAGTCCCGATCCTCACTCTTGCTTTGGGTTTTGAGTTACTTAGTATCTTCATAGCCAATAAAATATGAAGACAATAGTATTCATCTACTTTGGAATACCAGTTTCAAGTATCTGCTAAGATGAATCAAATCCACTTGAGAAATCTTAAAATTTTTTTTAAATGTAAATAACAGTAATCAGTAGATGTTAAAATGAAATAAATTCATTGACTGAAGTTTTCAGATAGATATTTAATGCTAGCCTCCTCCTTTTCCCAAACTTTTTTATTCAGGGAGGGAGCAGAATCTGGTGTCCAACAACATGGGGTCAAAACCTTGCTCCCACCACCTGGGACAAATTTCCCATCCTTTCTGTGCTCATATCCCCCTTCTGTAATACAGAGATAACAACAGTATCTACTTTGCACAGATGTAAGGATTATTTTTATGCTTATAAAACATGTAGTACGACAACTGGTACATACATAGCAAACATTTATTATTAGCTATTTGCAACTTTCCCTTTGGTGGAAAGGTGATTCTGTTTATGCACAAGCTTTAATGGGTGCTTACTGAAGGGGTGCTAAAATGAGTTACAAGCTGCATTCTACAGAATCAAGCCTACATCCAACATGGTAGGATGCACTAAGCAGTTTTCTCAGTAGTTAAATGATGTTTGTCATACCATCACATGCTGAGCATCTTATATATCAGGAACCAGGGTCTTTGAGAAAACAGGCAGAAAGAGAGAAGCCTCTAACTCAGCATCTGGAAAAACAACTCCCAGCCAGGAATCTTATTTCTCCAAAGGCTTCTTTTTATAGCCTTTGCTGTATTTTAAATCTATGCGATGAATAGGTGTAAATTTCCATCTCCCAAGCAGAATTACTTGGATGTTCTCTGGCAGCTTTGCAGGGCACATCCACTTTAAAAAGGTTAAATTTTCTAAAGCTTCATAGAAAGCAGGAAATAGGTAAGAATTTGGTGTTCCCTTCAGCTCCATCACTAATATCCACTGTTCTGTAATAACTACTTCTGTAGTTGTTTAGGCCCAAGAGTGATCAATTTTTATTAACAGAAGAATTGATTTTTTAAGATACTTTAATTTTTTTTAATGTTTATTTTAAAGAGAGATTGAGAGACAGAGTACAAGTGGGGGAGGGGCAGAGAGAGAGAGAAGGTGACAGAATCCGAAGCAGGCTCCAGGCTCTGAGCTGTCAGCACAGAGCCCGACGCAGGGCTCAAACTCACGAATTGTGAGATCATGACCTGAGCCGAAGTCAGATGCTTAACCAACTGAGCCACCCAGGCGCCCCTTGGAAGAGTTGATGTCTATGCTGACCTTGTTTTAGAGGCAGAAACTATCCTCAATAATGGATTTTTGAAAAGGAATGGAATCCTTGTCAAAAGCTTGTAAATCCTGCTCTAGCATCTGGCTGGCGGGAACAAGCAGCATGTGTTCAGGACCATAAATAGACTCCATATTTTGGGTTTAACTGAGGCAGACAGTTTCCACAGGGTTCCTTAATTTCTCAGAGTTCTCTAAAGCTCGGATTGAGACAAATTCCTACTGAATACCTTCATTAAAGCTTAATAATAATGGTAAAGTTTCTCGAATTTATGCAAATAAAAAACCAATATAATATCCTAAAATAATAACCACAATAATTGTGTGGAGCCTAGTTTTTTTGTTTTTTTTTTTTAACTAGTTCTACAAATAGGGTAGATGATGGCTGTATGAAGAAGAATCAAGGAGCAGACCTTGCCATGGACCTGGTCTCCAGGCAGGCAAGGTCTGGTGCTGGGTGGGAGAACGGGAGAAGGAAGGTCAGGAGCACAGTCCTGGCTGTTACAATCTGAGGGATGATATTCTATTTTCAGAATTTATAGGAGCAAGGCAGCACAGATAAATTCTTTGATTTTGAAATGTTTCCCCCCTCTGGCATCACAGTCACCAAATTAAATAATATCTAAATATGGTACTCTATTGCAGAGGATGTAAATAATGTTCTGTATTTGTCTTTTGAAAAAGTGTTTCAAATAATATATTTAGCTGGGATTTAGAAGAATTTCATCACTTCTCTATACCACCTATGTTTTAGCTTTATTTCCCAGTTTACCAGGCTTGAGACGTATTTGGGGAGAAAGCAAAGGAACATTCATAGCCATCCAATCAATTCCCCAAGGGAGAAGGAGGACATCTCATAAGAAATAAATAGCAGAAGATGATTTAGTTTTCACCTAAACATTTCTGTTTTCTGTAGAACATGGGAAGAAAAATTAAGATGTTTGGATTACTATGCTCCTGAAGCCCATCAAACTCGCTGAAATTTTATGTTACATACATGGGTTTTAAGTGTTTTAGTTGTAGGATAAGGAGTAGAAATTAGCTCTGTTTTTCCTTCTGAGGGGAGGAAAATGGTTAGGGAATGCTTATGGAGGATTGCCTCTATACAATTTTCTTGTGGGTTTATACTGGGGAGAAAAATGTTTCTGGATATTTTGAAACAGAAAATATCTCGATGGGTACAGAATTTTGTTTCAGAAATGGTGCAGCAAAAGTACTTCTCAGGCAGTAATGTCTGAATCTTTCTTTTTTTGAGGCTGTTTCTACCAACTAATGCCTCCCCCCACACAACCCCCAATCTTTTATAAATCTCCTGCCCCATCCTTCACAGCCTGGTTCAAAGACCATCTCCTTCACCACACTGAGATATCACCTCACACCAGTCAGAATGGCTATAATGAACAAATCAGGAGACTGTAGGTGCTGGAGAGGATGTGGAGAAACGGCAACCCTCTTGCACTGTTGGTGGGAATGCAAACTGGTGCAGCCACTTTGGAAAACAGTGTGGAGGTTCCTCAAAAGATTAAAAATAGATCTACCCTATGACCCAGCAATAGCACTGCTAGGAATTTACCCAAGGGATACAGGAGTGCTGATGCATAGGGGCACTTGTACCCCAATGTTTACAGAAGCACTTTCAACAATAGTCAAATCATGGAAAGAGCCTAAATGTCCATCAACTGATGAATGGATAAAGAAATTGTGATTTATATACACAATGGAATACTACGTGGCAATGAGAAAGAATGAAATATGGCCTTTTGTAGCAACGTGGATGGAACTGGAGAGTGTTATGCTAGTGAAATAAGTCAGTCAGAGAAAGACAGATTCCATGTTTTCACTCTTATGTGGATCCTGAGAAACTTAACAGAAGACCATGGGGGAGGGGAAGGAAAAAAAAAGTTAGAGAGGGAGGGAGGCAAATCATAAGAGACTCTTAAAAACTGAGAATAAACTGAGGGCTGATGGGAGGTGGGAGGGACGGGAGGGTGGGTGATGGGCATTGAGGAGGGCACCTGTTGGGGTGAGCACTGGGTGTTGCATGGAAACCAATTTGACAATAAATTTCATATTAAAAAGATAAATAAAAAATTTTAGAAATGATCAAAAAACCCCATCTTCTTCAAGAGAAGCCCTGAGATCCCCTCAGTTAGAATTAATAACTCTCCCCTCTATAGCATATTATTTATCACTGCTCCCAAAGCATTCACTAGTCATGTTAGTTACTTATAGTTAAGTTCAAGTCCTTGTTCAGTTGTGAATCCCAGAAAGGCATGAACCTTATTTTGTTTTGTGTTTCTTTCAACCTTCTAATACAGTGCTTTTCATACAACACGTGTTCTACAGATGCTTGCTAAATGGTGGACTTCTCTGTTGGGGAAAACAGAATTTGAGAAGGGACAATGGAGGCGTTTTCCCCTGAGCTAACATAAATATGAATGCCTAATATATATATTAGTTCCTGATATCATCTTTGGTGGGAAGGGAACTATGAGGTGAGCCTTTGATCTGCAGGGCATGCACAGCGAGGAGCCACTGAGAATTAGGGAAATTAATACACTCCTGGGACTTAGTGCTCAGGTTCTATTGCGAACTGTGCTGAAATTTCCAGTGGAAAGCACTTGATAAACTTTGAGTAGTTTGAAACCTTTATGAGAACATTCTTTTATGAGAGAATTTGAAAGCGTATGATTCTCCTATCTCCCCAAGACAGTGCACAGAAAGGATCCAGATGGGAGCAGGGAGACATAGGTTTGGTGTGGGTAATATAACTACACAGGATGATTGTGAGAATCAATGAGATAAAAAGTGTAAAGCATACTTAGCTGAGGGCCAGGACTTCAATAACTGTAACTATTAAAGTCAGTAATTCTACATGTTTTATAAATGCATAAGTCTAATAGAGGATGCAAAGCTAAAATCTTTAAAATTCCAAGACACAGTTTGTATTGCACAGTGGGGGGGGGGGGGGGGGGCGGGGGCACCGTAAAAAAAAAAAATCACTAACTTTTCCTAACCATGCATTCTTGCACTGAGAGATGGTGACTTCCTAAAATGAAGTGTGTACGTGTACACACACACACACACACACACACACACACACACACACACTATATGTATGCATACCTCTATATAAGATGTATGGGTCTATATAAGATACCTATACAACTCTATATATCTACATATCAATCTCTAGATCTCTGTAAGGGTACCGGGCACCCAGAAAGAAATCACCCCATGAAAACAAATGCTACCCTTTTGCATGTCAAAGGAAAATTAAAGGGGAGCCTCACTAAAGCTCCAGGGCCAGAAGGGCCCCATCCTAGGACCCTCTGGTTGCACTTACCTGACGCTTGTCTGCAGTGGGAGAGGACCGTGATCTCACATGGACAGGAACCGCCAGGACGTCTGAGCGCTCCAGCAGGTCTTCAGCAGACATGGACTTCCCAGCCCTCCTGGCTGCGGCCCCCCACGAGGAGGGCTCCCCAGGGGTCCTGTCCACCCTCTGGGTGCCCTTCGGCCCATAGTTAGCTCCAGCGAGCAGCTCCCTCGGGGCTTGGTCCCCACGTCGCAGTTCCCCAAAGACATGACCACCAGCGAAGGAGCTGCTGCGATCTCTGGGGGCCCGTGGGGACTCCCCCACGTCCCCCGCCGCTGCTGCGGCAGGCAGGAGGGCGGCCTCCCTGCGGAGCTGCAGGCTCGGTTCCCGCAGCGAGCAGAGGCTGGAGGCCGAGGTGAGGCCGGGGCCCTCGGACGCCGCGGGGCCGGGCTGCAGGTAGGTGCTCTGGGCGCGCTCCCGCGGTGGCCCGGGCTCCTGGAGGCTGCAGGCGGCGGCGGAGGGCCGCTTGCCGGTCTTGCGCTGGATGTAGTCGGCCAGGGCGCTCTGCTGGAACTGCTTCAGCTCGGGGCCCGACAGGCTGAGCGTCGAGCAGGCCTTGCCGTCGCGCTCAAAGATGCGGCGCCGGTCCGCCACCGTGCTCTCGGCGAAACGCAGCCCCTTCTTCTGCGCGCTCGAGGGCGCCGGCTCGGCCTCCTCCGAGATCCCCACCTCGTTCATCTTCTCGGGCTCCGAATAGGAGCGCTTCTTCTGTTCGGGGGTCAGGCGACGGCGCGGCCCCCTTCGGGTGGCAGGGAGCGCGGGTCGGGCAGGGTCGCCCTCGGCCGGGGTCACGCTGTGCCGCTCACGAGGCGTGTGCGGGGAGGCGGAAGCCGCCGCCTCCGGGCTCCGCAGCCCCACGTGGGCCGAGGCGGGCCTTGGACGCCAGGCTCTCGAAGCCGCGGGTGTCCCCGGCTCGAGGTCCCGGCGTCGAAAGGAGGTGGCCCCCAGGACGCGGGACTGCGCGTCCTTGATGCTGTTCCGGTAGGCACGGCTGAAAGGGGCGTCCAGCACCGGCGACTCGGGCGTGCTGGGCCTGTCATCCAGCCACACGGGCTCCTGCTCCGTCTCGCCGAAGAGCTGAAAGGTGCTCTGGCTGCGGAGCAGGTGCGTGTCCCGCCTCGGGGGCTCGCTGCCTTGGAGCTGGGGGCCACAGCCGCCATCCGCACCCCTCCTCAACTGCTGACTGTGTGGCTGCCGGGTAACCTCTTCCAGCTTTGGCTCCTCCTTTTTGAAGTGCTGCTGCTCCCCATTGCCTATGGGTTCAGTGGAGTCGGAAAAACGGATATTGCCTTTTGTCTCCTCAAAGTCCTTCCCAAAAGGATGAGAATTTGGAACGGTCCTGTTGGGCCTGTAGTTATGGCCATAATGAGAGCTGCCCACACTTAGGGGTCTCTGGCTCCCTTGTTCTCGCTGCTCTATCTTGGAAACCTTCTCCAGCACGGAGCAGTGAGGCTTCCCATACTGAAAGCCCTGCAGAGCCGAGGCGCTGCTGGAGCTGAGCCGCCTCCGGCCCAGACTGGATGTCTGCTGGTGGGGTGGAGAGGGAGGGTCCTCGTGCCTTGGGTCTGAACTTGGGAAAGAGGCCAAGGCACTGGTTCTCGCCTCGGGCCTTGGATAGGAAACTGGCCTGTCCAGGTGGCTCCTGTGATCGGGAACAGCTTTCCTGCCAGAGTCCTCCCCCTTGCTGTTGACTACACAGGTGGACCTGCCATCCTGGTAGCCCTCCTGGGCTCCTCTTCCTGGCTCCACGCCGCTCTGCCTTCTTAGATTCTCAGGAATGTTCTGGAGAGAGGAGAAGGCTGACTTGGTCCTGCCAAAGTTGTTCGGCGGGCTCTGGCCTAGGCTCTCCCTCTCCAGCCTGTGCTGCAGGTTGGCATTGTGGTCTGCGTGTAAATCACCCTCCCAGGGCTCTGAGGGCCTGGAAGATCTCTTGTCTTCACCCACTTTGAGGCTGTGGTGATTAGAATATGGTTTGTTGCTGTGGGTGCTCTTTCTCTCGTTGGGATGTGGGCTGCTGCCGTGGAGAGGGGCGAGCTGTCTCTCCAGTGAGGTATCCTCCTCATTTTCAGGTACTGAAGGGAAATGGACTCTGTAGGGGACACATTTGGCTGAAGTTTCAGGTTTCCTCTCTACCAGGGACATTGAATCAGGTTCTAGAGGCTGGTAGAAGGCGAACCCAGACCTGCTAGATCCATTTTGGTTCCCATTCTCGTCAAAGGTAGCCATTTTGTCACAAGCTCCGTGGGGAGCTGTATACCCACTCTCCTTGGCCAGTGCTGGGTAGAGCGTGCCGTTACCACTCACAGAAGGCTGGGGCACCTGGGCAAAGTGTGGCTCCAGAGAAGGTACCGGGTAGATGCCAGTTGGCAGTAGAGGTTGGCCAGGTTGGGCCTTCTGGGGGTAATTATGCTTGGGCTTCGCCGGGGGGCTGTTCTCTGGACTCTTCTCTAGCACAGTATGCAGCTGTTCCTCTATGAAGGGAGATTTCAGGGAGGCTGCGACGTTTGCCTGAGGCCGACAGAACCGCTTCTGATCAAGGCTAGACCAAGAGTTGGGCCGTTCTCGCTGCCGAAAGGCTGCATAACTGTCGCTCCGAGCTGGGGGCAGCGGTGCGGCCGCTTTAGGAGCCAGGCTGGAAGTGGCCGTCTCCAAGGAACCGGGGCATTGCTGGCTCCAGGATGGGGGGGGCGCCCCCTTGCCCCGAGGAACACTGTGCCATTTATCATAGCCCTGACCATCTGCTGATGCTCGGGCCTCCCTCCCTTGGAGAAGCAGGGCTGAAGAGTTCACCTCATACTCTGCTGAGACTCCCCTCCGGGGATCATAGACTGTCTTGACATAGCGAATGTCTGCCTGCCTCATCCCTTCTAGGAGGCCGCCCCGGGCAGAAGTGGTGTCCACGGAGCCTGAACGCTCCCGGCTAGAGATGCCGGGGGGCGGATACTCTAGGATGCTAGAGCTGGTGGAGAAGGAGCTGTACGCCGAGTCTCTCTTGTTGTGGAGGTGGCTGAGCTGGTCAATGCTGCTGGTGGACTTGGCAGGGGAGAGAAGATGGCAGGGTGGGTATCCCCCACTGGGCTCCAGGCTCTCCATGCTCCCCTGGGAGCTGCAGTGGTCAGGGCTTCGCCTCAGGTACGCGTGGTCATAGTTGGAGAGGTCACTGGTAGAGGAGCTGGAAGAAAGGGAGACACAGCAGTCAGCACCATGAGCTGCTACCATTTGGTAGGCTTACAGGCACAGGACCCAGCTTATAAATGTACTCTTGTGCAAGATGTTTCGTTTTTGGAAGGGTGGGTGAAAAGGGCCATATTTGGGCCTTGCTCGGCCTCCTTGTATGTTGTTACTAGGAGTAATTGCCCGACAGTGTAACCTATGTGGCTCTAATTAATCACCCAGGCTTGCAAGGGGAGGAACAGGGAGCAGAGAGGAAGCCATGTGACCAAATCACATTGATGTGATTTGCTCCGTGCTACAAATGACATTCTACATGTGCCAAGAAAGGATAGAGGAAGAGGAGGAGGGGTGAGAGACACTGCAATTTTGTGTCCCTTGGGGCTGTTTGTGGGAAGAGGAGGAAGAGCTCACTAAGAGACCAGGCACGTGAAACGGGTGAGGGAGACTCAGTGTGCACGTGTGTATGTTTTTAGTTAATATCTTTCCTTTTTATGGAATTGAAGGGCTACACCTTGGCAATCTTCCTGGAATCTCGACTGTACTAGAGACAATTTGTTTGTAGTGAGAAAGCTAAACACAAAGCTGAATGAGAGAAATACAGAGAAATGGGAGTCAGAGAAGGCTAACAGGAGAGGGAAGCTTACTAAGAAGCCTTAATCACGGGAGCCCATCCCTATGAATGACTTCCCAAAGCCTGAGCAAAGCCTCCTTCATACACTCAGAAAGGTAAGCCTTTCTCCTTTACAAAATCCTCTGCCAGCAAGAGGGGGAATGACTTTCAATCCTGGCATGGCATACCCCAAAAAGTTGCCTCAAAACAAACTTACTTATAATTAGCTTTAATTATAAACTCAAGATATACTTCACCCAGAATGTTGGGGGAGTGAGGGCATACAGGAAGAAGTAAGTGGGGGCACCTGGGTGGCTCAGTCACTTGGGCATCTGACTCTTGATTTCAGCTCAGGTCATGATCTTGCAGTTCGTGAGTTCAAGCCTTGTGTTGGGCTCTAGCTATCAATGTGGGATTCTCTCCCTCCCTCTCTCTCTCTGCCCTTTCCCGGCTCTTGCTCTGTCTCTCTCTCAAAATAAATAAATAAACATGAAACATAAAATAAAATAAAAATAAATAAGGAAGGAATATAGGGTCCAGAAGTCAAACAATAATCTCAAAACTGTTCAAATGTTTGTGACTTACTGCTCTCTACTGAAGGATAAATCACTCAAAGTTTTTGCTAAGCTTTTCTATTTTCTTAAAAAAATTTTTTTTAATATTTTTATTTATTTTTGAGAGAGAGAAAGACACAGAGTGCAAACTGGGGAGGAGCAGAGAGAGAGAGGGAGGCACAGAATCCGAAGCAGGCTCCAGGCTCTCAGCTGTCAGCACAGAGCCCAACACGGGGCTCGAACCCACGAACCATGAGATCATGACCTGAGCCAAAGTTGGACGCTTAACCAACTGAGCCACCCAGGTGCCCCTAAGCTTTCCTACTTTTAAATGAGTTGGCATTTAAGTACTGTTACAATTCATAGTGTTATTACTATATTTCTAGATCTCATGTAAGTAAATACAGTGTTTTATTGGCTAAGGAAGTGCCTTATTGGCTTTGTGGCTGGCCTAAATCCAGGGTCTATGGCAAGAGACTAAAAGGGCCATATTCTGACTCAAAACTGGCACCGGAATTCAAGGAAGAGTACATTTTCAGCAACTCACTTCAAGAATGTAACTCTTCTTTTTTAGAGAAAGTCAGTTTACTGAATGGAGCATCCTACTTTAGGAGGAACAGGTAGAGATTCAAGGGAGACAGGAAGGAACAGCTCACGAGCCAGCCAGATTACAGATATCAGTCCTGGCACTCAATGGCATGGCATATGTCACTGCCAGATTTTACCCCTCCACCCTCCCTTCCCAGCTCTTTGAAATGAAGAGATTGTGTTAAAAATGTACATGACAGCTCAGCTGGGGATAATCCCACATGACCCACTTATGCTTCCCTTTATCTCCTCTAAGATAGATTCAGAGCTAACACTTCTAATGGAAATGGAAGCCGTATATCCATAATGGCTGTTTTGCTCACCAGTTCCATGCAGGTGGTAGGCACTACTCAATCCCCCTCCAAACTGCTGAGAGTTTTAGCAGTCTTTCACTGAAAGGATAATTCACATCTACTTGGGAACACACAAAAAGTCAAAGAGAATAAACTGAATAACTGAAACTCTCACTACTGAGCGGGAACAAGGGTCATCACTAACCTATCTCAAACTGTAGATGATGTCTAGAAATACAAAATCACTGGTAGAACTATCTCTAGGCAGAGCAAGGGCAGAATGGGTTACAGAGCTCAAGGAAACTTAAGCCACCACACCTCAGGTGGAATGCACCATGTGAGGACTGCAACATGCTCTTTGCTACTCGGGGAGAGCTCCACCCCTTTGGAATCCCCCTTCCCAAGCTTCGTGGGGAGTATGACCAATCGGTATGCTATGCCACGAGTGTGCTGACATCACCCTCTGCAAAGTTCTTCTGCCACTTTCTGGAAGTAGTCATTTTGATTATCTTTGCCATTCCTGCTTCCAAGATGGCACTTTAAAAAAATTTTTTTTTAATGTTTATTTTTGAGAGAGACAGAGAGATAGAATGCAAGTGGGGAAGGGACACACACACACACACACAGAATCTGAAGCTCAGGTTCTGAGCTGTCAGCACAGAGCCTCGTGTGGGGCTGGAATCCATGAACTGTGAGATCATGACCTGAGCCAAAGTCGGATGCTAACCAACTGAGCCACCCAGGCATCCCCCAAGATGGTACTTTTAATAGTGGGGAAGAACAACTTGGAATGAGGTCTTCATTCCCTGCAACGGTTCCAGCCCACAGAGACAGCCTTACTGTCAAGATAAGTATGTCAAGCTTCTTACTGTGGTCTGGCTAGCTCTCAACCTCATTTTCTATTAGACTCCTCTCGATCACTGCGTTCCAGTGCAATGGCCTCTTTACTGTAACTCAGACCCATGAAAGGCATCCCCATGTCTCAGGGCCTTTGTACCCACTGCTCCCGCCACACACTATGCTCTTCTCCTGGCTCACTTCTTCCCTTTACTCAAGTCTCTACTTGAGGGAAGATTTCCTGGAACTATCTAAAGAGCATCTCCTCCATTCTTCCCCATTAGTCTGCTTACTTCCTTCACAGCACTTACCACTACTCAAGGTTACCTTTTATTCCTTTCATTGTATGAAAGAGACTTCAGTTGTGTCTGTAATGCTTAAGATCTGAAGCAAATATGACAAGATGTTAATTCTGTGGTAGATCCATGTGTTCTTGTAATATTACTCTTTATTGTGGGTGTTTGAAAGTATTTTCTAGGGACGCCGGGATGGCTCAGTTGGTTAAGCGTCCATCTCTTGATTTCGGCTCAGGTCATGATCTTACAGTCTCTGTTGGTCCTAGAAACTTTTTTCCAAAAAGCATCTAAATGGATTATCATTCCATGGAACAGACCTTGGTACACAAATATTACAGGGTGGGGGCTTTTTATGTCTCATTCAGCATTATACCCTCAATAACTAGAAACCATCTGAGACACAGTACTGGTTCTTTAGCATTTTGATACTGTTACTTCAGCCTCCTGTGAGGGGGCTGGATTACCTGACTTTTCAAGATCTCTTCTGAAGTACTTTAACTACTTAGGACCATCATGTGGTTTCTGTAGAACAGCAAAAAGACAGTGACTTGGGTCTGACAGGAAGCAGCTGCAATACAGTTTCAGTGAAATTCAGATCTAAACCAGCTCGCAGGCAGTTAAAATTACTTGTCCTGTGCTTCCCTCTGCCCCAAGCTCCCTGATTCTCCCGCTTCTTAATGACAAACGGATCCATAAACTTAGGACTGAGATTGGGTTTCTAGAACTAAAGGAGGGCTACCAGAGGGATGCCACCCAACTGGTTCGGCACACCAGACCACTGTGCTCCTTGGAAACGCGCCGGAAGCACTTCTCCATCGACAGCCACCAACCTCAGGCCCTCTGAGGGGAACAGAGTTGGGGTGAAGCCCTCGGCGAAGCTGCAAGCCTGAGGTGTGGACCAGACACACCAGACCACAGGGTGACCCGTGCTGGGGAAGAAGAGCATACCCAGGTCTGTAGCGCTGTGGGTAATGCGAGCTTGCCTTTCTTCCTTTGTAGCCCACACAGTGCTTTGTGCAGACGGTCGGGGGGATCTGTCCTGAAGTTTGTGTTAGAGGGGCACGGCGATAGATCGACCTACTGAAGCCCCTCTGGAGGTTGGACAGGAAGGAGGAAGCAGGACATGCAGAAATGCATTCTTCGGAGCTACTGCCCTTCTGAAGCCCGCTCTGCCATTCTCTGGCGGCCTCCTGGAGCTCACCACAGTTCCCGCACGCAGCTCTTCTGAGCGCTGGCTACAGTAGTCTTAACTTCGGCCCATATTTTTCAGGTCACAGTATGACCAGATTTAGGGGCTCTGGTGCAGCGTAGGCGTGAGGAGGCCCCACAGGGCTCCACTCTTTAGGAACACTCTGGTAATGCACAGTTGCATTTTATGCGCATGCTGGTTTATGCCATTAACCTTAACATTTATTATCAGGTTTCACTGTGCCTCTGGTAAGTCTTCAGCCTAATTATTATCATTGTCAAAATTACTGAATGCTTATTATGTTGCAGGAACTGCACTAAATGTTTTACATGTTCTGTTTAATCCTCACTGTGATCAAATGGGATACGTATTATTAATTTCATCTTATAGACAAGAAAAACAAGATCAAAGAGGTTAAATGATTTGCTCAAGCTCATCCAGTAGGTGGTGAAGTTGGGATTTGAACCTAGGTTTGACTTAAAAGCCCAAGTACCGTATCACCGTGCCTTCTTTCCTTCACACTGCAAGGCCCTCCACATCTAACCTTCTAATTTTTTTTAATATTTATTCATTTTTCAGAGAGAGAGAGAGAGAGAGAGACAGAGCACAAGCGGGGGAGGGGCAGAGAGAGACGGAGACACAGAATCTGAAGCAGGCTCCAGGCTCTGAGCTGTCAGCGCAGAGCTGGATACAGGGCTCGAACTCACGAACCACGAGATCATAACCTGTGCTGAAGTTGGACACTTAACCGGCTGAGCCACGCAGGCGCCCCTATTCTTCTAAAGGCCCAGAGAGTGAAAACGCTGTGCCTGGGTACCAACAGCACCCTGCTGGTGGGCCCTGTTCTCTGAGCTTAGATGGCAAGAATAAATTTTTTCAAGGTTATTGGGAGGGACATGGACAAGGGAGAGGAGTGTCTGTAACAAGGAGGGTCACCAGGAAATTCTTTTCTATGACCTGAAACCTACCCAGATGTGCTAGGAGCCATGTCTGTCCATGAGAAGTCTAGGAATTGGCTCTTGATTTGACCAGACCTGAGTGTTAACGGCTCTGAGTCCTGTCCTTGCTGAATGCAGAGCCACCATCTGTCAGTTAAGTAATCCTTCCAGAAGTCACCCCCTCCCCCACCTGACTCATCAGCACTTGTATCTCATTTGTATGTAGGACCCATATTCTCTTGACCGTCCCACCTCTCTGCCGTTACCCTTATCCAAGCACTTTCAAAAAGTCCTAAGCGAGAGTCTAACTCCCTGGCATCAGAAAATGGATTCTAATTTGCATGGATTCTGAGTTTGTCATAAATGTAGGGGAGTCCTGACTGAGTACTTTAATATGTCTGGATGGTCAAGTTTGGCTTCCTTCTCCCCAGTCCCTCTCAGTTGTGTAAGATCTGATTACCACAATAAATCCCTTCTCCCGTGACACTGGTGGTGGCCTTGCCTTTTTCTGACTGAACCTTGACTGACACAATGACTAGAAAAGCAGAGAAAGTATAACTCGGTTATGCACAAGGGCTCTGACACCTGGCTTGGACTTGAGTCTGGACTCAGGTCCTGATCAATTGTTTGACTTTCGACAAATTTGTCTCTCGAAGCTTCAATTTCAGGTTCTGTAAAATGGGGTTAAGAATAACGTATCTGTTTTAGGGGCACCTGGGTGGCTCAGTCGGTTAAACGTCCGACTTCGGCTCAGGTCATGACCTCACGGCTCCTGGGTTCGAGCCCCGCATCGGGTTCTGTGCTGCCACCTCGGAGCCTGGAACCTGCTTCAGATTCTGTGTCTCCCTCTCTCTCCGCCCCTCCCCCGCTAATGCGCACGCTCGCTCGCTCTCTCGCTCGCTCTCCTTCAAAAATAAGTAAACATTAAAAAAAATAAAAGAATACTGTATCTGTTTTAAAGGTGGAGATGAAGGTGTGTATCACAGGAGATAATCACAGGAGTGCACACTGAGTAGCCCTTAAGTGTGTTCGTTTTTTTGGTTGGAGCTAAGTTGGATAACTAGCCTTAACACAAGGATATAAAGCAAATAAGGAGTTCAAATACATGAATAAAATCACTCCATAAAAAGCAGACACATACTGGGTTGAGAAGGACATTAAGCACTGAGGAAAGAAGTTTGTCAGTTTTTCTAGTGAAGTGCTACAATGTGCAATTGAGAAAGGTCTGACTGAGAATGAGCAGACCCTGCAATGATCTCACATGGCCTCCCTTCCTGCCAGTCTAGCCCAGGGTATGAAGGTGACATATACATTAAGAGTTTGAAGAGGAAGAGGAAGAGGAAGGTGGTGGATAGACAGGTTTGATCCTCAGGTTGAGTGTAAAGAAATGTTCTCAAAACAGAAGAACACCTTTTCTGGGAACAAGAGCTCTGAAAGAAGCAAAGCCCTGCATCTCGGCTGGGTCACTTACCTGGAATGGTACCTTTGGGGCCAAGGACTGCCGATCGTGCCCGGAGTGATTTGCATCATGCTGCCCTCTGGTTGGTTCTCCCCCAATTTGGTTAAATGCCAAGAGTGAGGTCGGCCTGCAGGGTCGCTGCGCCTGAGGAGACATGGGAGAGAGACCTCTCAACATCAGGAGCATTCTCAGCGGAGTCTCGTCACCGATGTGATTTACTGATTGAAAAGCAGAGACTGCTGTAGCCTTAGAGATCAAAAATAATTAAGTAAATATTGGAAAGTATAACTTACTGCTTATTTCTCTTACTAACCATTGCTCCTCTCTGCTTTATAATATTTTTACTTTCATTTTGACATGATTTCAGACTTACCTAAAAATGTTGTAACTTAGTATAAAGAATTCCCACACAAACCCTAGTGCACTATGTGAATGCAAATTGGTACTCACTATGAAAAACAGTATGGAGATTCCTTTAAAAAATTAAATAGAACTACCATATGATCCAGCAACCCCACTTCTGGGTGTATATCCAAAGAAACTGAAATCAGGATCTTACAGAGATATCTACTCTCCCAGGTTCACTGCAGCATTACTCACAAGAGCCAATACATGGAAACAATCCAAGCGTCTATCACCTGATGAATGGAGAAGATGTGATACACACACACACACACACACACACACGCACGGTGGATTACTCAGCCATGAGTAGCAGATCCTGCCATTTGCAACAACTTGGATGGACCTTGAGGGCATAATGCTAAGTGAAATAAGGCAGACAAAGATAAATACCGTACAATCTTACTTCTATGTGGAATCTTTTTAAAAAAGACAAACTCAGGGGCACCTGGGTGGTTCAGTCAGATGAGCGTCCAATTTCGGCTCAGATCATGATCTCGTGGTTCGTGAGTTCGAGCCCCACATTGGGCTCTGTGCTGACAGCTGGGAGCCTGGAGCCTGCTTCTGATTCTGTGTGTCTCTCTCTGTCCCTCCCCTGCTTGCACTCTGTCTCTGTCTCTCTCTCTAAAAAATGAGTCAACATTTAAAAAATATTTAAAAAATAAAAAAATTAAAAAGACAATTCAGAATAACAGTATTGGTAGCTAGAGGCTGGGGAGATGGGAGAAAGGGGAAGATTTGGTTAAAGAGCACAAACTTTATAAGATTTACAGGTTTGGGGATCTAATGTACAGCATGGTGATTATAACTAATAATACTGTATCATACACTTGCGTGTTGGTAAGAGATTAGATCTTAAATGTTCTCAGACAAAAAAGAAATTGTAACTATGTGACAGGATGGACGAGTGGCTAATACTATGGAGGGAATCATTCTGCAATTTATAAATGTATCAAACCAGTATATTGTACACCTTAAACTTATACAATGTTACACACTAATTATATCCCAATAAAAACTGGAAAAAAAAAAGAATGAATTTCACCTTCACCTAGATTCCTTGTATGTTAACATTTTATGCTTTATTAATTTAAAGCACACAGAGTTGCCTTGCTGTTTGTTGGTCTCTGCTTATCCATATATGAAAATGGGAGCAGTAATTCCTTGCCACCTCCCAAAGGACTTTGTGTGGCTGTATGGTAAAAAGCTTTCTGGTGATTTTGAAGTCCTCTGTCCTATCCTGATGCTGGATAAATTACATTATTTTAATTTCTTGGTAAGAACTACATAAAAATTAGCAGCTACCTCAGGGTTAACACTGCTCTAAGCTACATGGTCTAAACGGCAAGATGTTCTCGAAAATAGTTTTTCATTTTGCAAGTCAAGGACTTCAACTTTTAAATATCCTGCCTTTATAACACAAAGAGCTGACAAAGCCAAACGGAAAAAAATGGGTGTCCTTTAGCTACGATACTGAAGAATAAATTTGGTAAGGATTACACTGCTATAGAAGGTCAGAGTCAGGAGAGAGGGGCTGTGCCGTACTTTTGGCAAAAAAAGTGAGGTGTGCTAGGGTATCTCATGCTGAAAACGTTTGAACTGTAGGAACGCAGGGGCATTTTTCTGCAGTTTAGAAACACGTGTATGAGATCCAGGAGTGCATTTTGATACACTGAAAATAAAGCTGAAAGTACACACACCTGTTTCTTTTCTATGAAACGATAGATTGGCATTTGCTAAATTAAATGAAAAAACCGTTCCCCCAATATGAGTCAAATTTCAAAAGTGTTAAGTATATCAGAATAATATTAGGCCAGGTGTCAAGACATGGGTTCTTACCCTGACTTTATTAACTTGCTGTATGACTCTGTATAAATTACTTTCCCTCTCTGAGCCTTTGTTCATGTAAAAAAATGAAGACATTAATCAAAGAGGCTGTATTAGCCTCATTTTAATCTGAAATAACTTTTAAAATCTGTAAGAGTGTAGGGAGGACTGCAAGAGAGATAATGATTTCCCAAAAGTGCACATATTTTCTTCTGAAGAAAAATAGGAAAGGATAGGGAAATGGTCTTCTGTGAAGCAAGAGATACAGACACACAAGATTTTTAGCTGTCAGTCAGTAAATGCTGATTGAACTGAGGAACATATAGTCATATGCTAACATCTGTGTTGCCACATGGGCCAAGGAAAGTGAGAAAAATGGAAATCTCTCTTGATAAAACACTGGGGATAGACAGAAGGTGGAATGTGGCAAAAGGTTATCAGCTCTGGGATCAGACAGACCTGGATTCTAATGCTGATACCTCAAATCCAAAAGCTAAAAACTGGTGGTAAATTTCTTAACCATCCTGAGCTACCTCATCTGTAAAAGGCAGATTATAACAGAACCTATTCATAGGGTTTTGTAAGATTAAAAATGAGGTCATGTACCGGCACATAGTAGAGCTCAACGAATGTTCAGTATGATTATCTTCCAGCATTCATTATTAAAGAACTGGTAAAGACTAGAGGGTAGGGAGACAACCCCATCAGGGAGATCTACAATGCAGGACAGGAAAGGGGTGAGAGAAGCCTGGAGTGAATGGTGGAGGCAAGGGGAATGGGCAGGAACTGTCGATGGCACAGAGTCACCCACATCTGAGCTCCCCAGGAAGGTAGATCTAGAAGGTAGATCTAAGAGTAGATCATTACAGCAGAGAGTTATGGTGCTCACAGCCTGGAAGACCCTGGCCACAGTGGTGAAGCAGGGAGCTGCCAGGGCAGTGGCCATGACCTCTGGTCAGGGAAGTAAACACGGGCCAACAGGGAACAGACCTTGCCCACCTGGAAGCTAGGAAAGAATGAAAGCAAGTAATAGCACAGTCTTGGGGCAAAAGAGAGAAAGTAGGGTGCAAAGTCAGGAGATCAACAGTGGAAGGCAAAATATTACAACTGTCTGGCTTTTTGCCCCCATACCTCTCTAATCCCCCTAACAGGTCCCAGGCAACCCATACCCTCTGCCCCAAAGTTGAACCTGCCCTCTTCTCAGAGGGGCCATCTGGGAGCCCCAGGTTAATGGCTCAGTGTCTCCACAGTTTGCCATTCTTGCTGCTAGCTTCCCTCTGACCTTGGACACACAGCCTCCCAGAAACTGGCTCCTCACCTAGCTCCTCAAAGCCAGGCTACCTCCCTGGAACCTCAATTCCTCAGTGACTTAGATTTCCTGCTTTGTCTTCCAGTTCCATCCAGGGATTAGAAATCCTTTCTGGTGCCCCAAGCCCCTCAGTGGCTGGCTCAAATCACACAGCCCTAAGTCCCACAGTCAGGATTGAAACCCAGTTGCCTATGACTTCAGACACTCAAGAGATGTTACTGAATAACCATAAAGGAAAAGCCGAGAACTTGCTGAAAAAATATAAAGCCTTTTTTTTGCATGAGGCACCTGGAGACATTTCATATGGGTTCAAATGATCCAAATGGGTCCAAAATACATACGGAGAAAGAATAAAGTGTCATCTTCCCACCTCATGTCTGGTTACCTAGGGAGAGGAGTTGGCAGGACCTGTGACTAGGGACTTTGAGAAGCCAATGGATATAGCTGCAGAGTGAGGTTGGCCCGGCACCTGAGGGTGGTAATCCTAGGGATGACCCTTCAGCAGCTTCATCCACCAGCGGTATCCGACCACACCTACCTAAAAACACTGGTGCCAAGAAGCCTTCCCTGCCCAAGAGAAATGGACAGGCCCTGGTAAACTCAAAAGGCTCTACAGAAACATCTCGCTTCTAGTCAAGGAGATGAGGTGTGAGCTACTGTTTTCCAATAATTTCAGGAGTTCCGGAGAAGCCCTCTAGTCTGAAATCTCAAAGGAAAAAAGAGAGGAGGTGCCCTGAAGTGCAATCTACTCACCCAGACTTCGTATATCAGTTAGTACAGCACCTTCATGAAGGGTCAGACATCCCACTGAAAGTTCTGAATCAGACTGAGGTGTACAAGGAGGCTGTGTGCACAGAACAGTGAAGACAAGTGGAGCTGTTTCACCTACATTAAGGGAAGAAAATTTCTCCTTGTGCTTTGGAGGCAAGAGCGAGGCTTTTCAAAAAAATGTAACCCATGAAACCTTTCTTTGGTTTCTTTCCCATTCATTCAGGAGACATCCAGGGAGACTTTCTATATCCTAGTCACTATGCTGGCAGTGGGGATACAAAGAACAACAAAGGATCAGTAGACCCACATAATTCACAGTATAGAGGAGGATGGCCAAGTAACCTGGGATGCGATGGGCTCCACGATTGAGACCCATACAAGATACTTGGTAAACACAGGGGAGGGACTCACTAACACTGTGAGAAAGCTTCACTTTAACCTAGATCATGAAAGGTTTTCCAGATGGAAGAGGGTGGGGAAAGGAAGGTTTTCCAGATGGAAGAGGGTAGGGAAAGGAAGGCCATCTAGCTAGAATAGCATGACTAATGCATGGAGATGTACAAGAATATGGTAAAACAACACAAAGAAGCTGGAGAGGAGACGATGAGTAAAGGGAAGAACAGTAGATAAAGGTGATGAGGTAGGAGGGGCCACATCTTAACAGGCTTCACTAGACAGTCTGGACAGTGTCCTGTGGATTTGGAAGCCACCAAAGAACCTTAGCCAGGGAGGAGCATGTTCAAATACGGGTTTCGGTAAGATCCTGACAATGACAAGGAGAATACATTTGAGAGAGACAAGACTGG
Organism: Panthera leo; assembly: GCF_018350215.1. Taxonomy (NCBI): domain Eukaryota; kingdom Metazoa; phylum Chordata; class Mammalia; order Carnivora; family Felidae; genus Panthera; species Panthera leo. The sequence goes on from NC_056682.1 coordinate 142,749,893, forward strand.
AGGCTTTTCTCTTGGCCAGGGTAAAAGATAATGAGGGTCTAGCACTTAACGCAGTGGCAGTGAACTTAAAGAGATAACCGATCATGGGGCACCTGGGTGGCTCAGTTGCTTGTGCATGGAGCCCAATGGCGGGGCTTGAACTCATGAACCATGAGATCATGACCAGAGCCAAAGTCAGATGCTTAACCAACTGAGCCTCCCGGGGACCCCTATTTTAAACAAAGAGAAGTATAAGCAAGTTTATGTGAGACAGGGAGCTAAGGATACAGGACAAAGAGGACACTCCTCAAGACTCATGAGAAAGTAGGAAGGGATGGCATTCTACAGTACATGTGGTCAGTATACCTCATTTATGTATGCGTAAAGGCAGTTCCACTGAAATAAGAAAGTAGGAGGTAAGATGTTGATGCTCCTAAGTATGAAAGAGGACAGATGGGAGGCGAGTCAGAGAGATTTCACACCCAATGTCCTCTATTTTCATTATGATGATGGCAGAAGAGGGAAACATGAGGGGGTTGATGTGGCAGGTCGGGGCTCAAGGCACATAACAGTGAGACCAGAAGAGCTAAAATTTGATGAGCATTTATAACTAAGAGTTAATAACTAAGAATTAATACTAAGATATGCCCTTAAGGAGCTTACATCCTGGTAGGGAGACCAAAAGAAGGAATTCCTACAGTAAATAATACATCACAAAGAAATAATTCCTACAGTAAAGATAAAATAAATGTCAAAGACTTGTAATGCCAAGGCAGGAAACCCAACTTGGAGAGATTTTTCTCTCTGGAGCTTGGACACGTAACTATTGGCCCTTGGGTGGGGTGTCAGGTCTCACCACAGGTCTAAGACATTAAGAACAGAGTGATCTTGAAACAAACAAACAAAAGGTCTTAAAAAACAAAAATGCATCTGTTGGGAGAAGGCTTCAGAGAGAAGTTCTTTTTTTATAAGATTCTTCCACGTGGGCAGTGAAGTGATGAAATGAGGGAAAAGAACAATAAAAACGAGGACCAGAATGGAGCCCAGTGACTCTTACACCTTGCTAGGGGAAGTATACATCAGCACAACCTGAAGAAAGAGCAGTCTGGCAACATCTAGAAAAAAATTTTTTTTAATTTTTAAAAAATGTTTATTTTTGAAAGAGAGAGAGCGAGCATGAACAGGGGAGGGGCAGAGAGAGAGAGGGAGACACAGAATCTGAAGCAGGCTCCAGGTTGTCAGCACAGAGCCGGACGCGAGGCTCAAACCCACAAATCGCGAGATCATGACCTGAGCTGAAGTCGGATGCTTAACCGACTGAGCCACCCACGCACCCCTAGAAAAAAAAATTTTTTTTGTTTCTTCATTTTTGAAACACAGAGAACACAAGAGGGGTGGCGCGTAGAGAGAGGGGGGCACAGAATCTGAAGCAGGCTTCAAGCTCTGAGCTATCAGCACAGAGCCCGACGCGGGGCTCGAACTCACGAACCGCAAGATCATGACCTGAGCCGAAGTTGGAAGCTCAACCGACTGAGCCACCCAGGCACCCCCCAAAAATTTTTTTAAATAACACATCTATCAAAAGATTGAAAAACAAGCTAAATGCTCATCAGTAGCAGACCAGTTAAATCTTTGCAGTACATCCATAAAACAGAATACTTTTGTGGCCATTAAAAGAATGGAGTAGCTCTATACATAATTGATATGTAAAGATCTCCAAAATCTATGACAACTATAAGGTTGTGAGTACAGTATGATGCAGTATGCAAGAGAAAATATACGTAACCCCTAACAGGTCTTAGTGGAAAGAATATTTCTGGAGTGATGCTTGTGAAACTAGGAAAATGAGTGCCTCTGGGCAGGAAAACTTATTTTTTTCACTGTTATTTCCTTTTGTAACCTTTGAATTGTGTATCATGCGCTTGTATTACCTATTTAAAAGCACAGCATTTTAAAAATAGCTGGAGATAACAAAAAAAAAAAGTCAAACAGCTGTTTACTGACTTTTTCAATGATGCAAATAATTTAATAAACATTCCTAAAGAGCACAGCATGCTTTCATATTTTGGGATCACTTTGATCTTTAAGAAGATAAGGAAATACTTTCCTAAAGGGCATTACATCATGAGCATATCAATAAGGGTCAGAAGACAATTTAATTTTAAATTTTGAGCAGACTGAGTTTTGTGTGTGGGTGTAATTCAAACAAAGCCCTTTTGTTGCATTCCTAACCACAAACAAGGAAGCTTAACTGCGTGGGATGGGTAGGCTGATGAAACTGGAACTAGCAAGTGACATGGTGTCCTTCTTAGATGATTTTGTCCTAACACAGAGTCAGGAATGCAGAGCATATTTCTGAGAAATCTATAATAAAGAAGTTCAGGTATTTCAAGCAGTTTTCGTTGATCACCTACTGTGTGCCTTCTACTCCGATGAATTCTAGTTGGGAGTTCTGAGATGGCCACAAGGAGCTTACAATCTTGCTGGGGAGTCTTAGATGCAAGAAAAAGTGTTAAACAGAATCAGACTTAATCATTCATTCAAAAAATACCTGAGTGCCTGCTGAGTGCCAAGCACCATTCTAGACACTTGATGCCTATTTTCTCACTTACTCTTTGTCCTATCTTTACGTGCCGGGCTATTAATGAGGAAATGAGGTAAATAAGAAAAATTAAGCAACTTGTCCACAGTCACAAGGGTGGTAAGCAGAGTTGATATTTATTTAAAAAAATTTTTTTAAATGTCTATTTATTTTTGAAAGAGAGAGAGAGACAGAGTACGAGCAGGGGAGGAGCAGAGAGAAGGAGACAGAATCCGAAGCAGGCTCCAGGCTCTGAGCTGTCAGCACAGAGCTCGATGAGGGGCTCGAACCCACAGACCGTGAGATCATGACCTGAGCCGAAGTCAGACGCTTAACAGACTGAGCCACCCAGGCACCCCCCAAAGAGCTGATATTTAAACTCACACATCTGGCCCCAGAGCTTGTGCTCTTACCATCTAAGCAACGAGCAGCGTAAATGAGGTGGGGTGGGCAGAGTAGGGAGACAGACAGTAAGCAGATAAACAGGATATTTTCACACGGTTCTAAGGGTTCTGAAGGAAATAAAACTGGGTAATGTGAGAGTGAGATGAGGGTCCTGCTTGTGGACAGCCTCTTTGAGAGGGGCATTTGAACAGAGACCTAAATGATGATGATAAACCATGCAAAGAGTTGGGGGCAGAGTATTTAGGATAGAAGGAACAATGAAATGCAAAGGCCTTGATGTGGGAATAAATCTGGGGTTTTCAAGAAGCACAACAGTGTGACTGAAGCCTTAGGAGCAAAAAGCAGATGGTAGGAGAAGTCATCAAATGGTACTGGGCCATGTAAGCTCTAGAGGGACTTTGGATGTAAGCATCAAACATCTCACATGCTGCCCATGATCAGGAATAGGGTCTGAAGCTGGCCAAAAGGTCTAGAAATAGAGCGGGACTTCAGATGACCTTGAAGGATCTGTATGCTTTGCATAAATCAAGAAGGTAACAACCACAACTTGGAACATAAAAAATTCCAAGAGCTAGAGTTCAGTTTTGTGTTGATGCTGTGCTTCAGTGAGCTATTATGACTGACACTTTGAGTTTACTCTTCTGGGTGCGCGAACATTATAAAACCATGCCAGTTATCAACCAGACATGAGCTGAATATGTAAGAATACAAGATAGACTACCAGCACTACCAAATAAAACATCCTGTTTTCTAATCCACTTACTAACCCACCTACCTGCCCATCCATCATCTGTTTAGTACACAATATGCTTTAATAGATAACCAAGTCCAGGCAAACCATAAAAGACTCTTAAATACAGAGAACAAACTGAGGGTTGCTGGAGGGGAGGTGGGGGGGAGTGGTTGGGCTAAATGGGTGATGGGCATTAAGGAGGGCACTTGTGTTGAGCACTGGGTGTTATATGTAAGTGATGAATCACTAAACTCTACTCCTGAAACTAATACTACACTGTACGTTAACGAACTTGAATAAAACAAAACAAAAAAACAATAGATGACCAAGTCCAACTTAACAAGATTCCAGTCTTAACCCCCCACTTTTGACCCCCCAAAACAATATATTAATATATTCTGTAAATCAGGTCTGAGTTAACGTGTCATGGATGTGGGTTGAGGGTCTTCCTGATAGACTTACTGAACACCATATGCTTGGCCCAGGATAAAATATGTTTCCTAAGGTTCCTTTTGTGTGTCACTGCTATTTTCCCCTTTTTCTCCTAATCTGTTTTTAAAATTATAAAGTCTTTAAACATATATAAATGTATTCAAATTAATATAAAGATCACCCACATACTCATCACCAAGATTAATCAAATCTTCATATTTTCCCCGGTTTAGTTGAGGTACTCTTTTGAATAAGTATAGGTACTCTTTTGAATTCATATAGTTTTTTTCTTAAAAAAAGATCAAAGCCATTGAGAAGTCTTACTCTCCACATTTCCTAGCCCACTCACCCCATTTCTCTTCAGTATTTAGAAAGCCTCTTCATACCATTTTTTTCCTTTTAGCTGCCTGGTATTCCCTTGAATGCATACATCATATTTACCCACCAGACCCTTTCTGTAGATACTTTTTGATTTCTAGTCTCTTGCTATTACAAATAATGCTTCAGTGAATAACCATGCCCATACACTGATTTCTATCTATGCAGACTTATTGCAGCAAAAATTCCCAGAAGTAGAATTGTTGGCTCAAAATAGGCACTTGTGATTTTGATAGTTAAAGCTAAATTGCCCCTTTCACCTTTTAAAGAGGAAACAAATTCAATATGAACAATTAAGCGTCACTGTACAAGTAATTGGGGGGGGGGAAGGATATTATATCTTTAGTATAGTGGAACAGATGATCTGTATTTGAACAACAATGCCTTTTTTAGGCATTTCCTGTTTACAGGAAAATGATAGGCCCCAAATACTGATGACAAAAATATACAGCAAGTGAAAACCATGACTGAGTCAAGCTACACTGAGCTGTACTCATAACACTGTTTTATTCCATAGATCCCCATGGAACTCTCTCTGGAATAAAAATTACCCCACATTGAGATAGGTTTTCTACATGTTCACAGGAGGCAGAAAAGCTCCTAAAATTTTTAAAGGGTTGAAAAAGCCCATTATCTTCCAAGATACAAAAGAAAAGACAAGAAAAGAGAAAAGAAAAGGAAAGAAAAAAGGTGGCAATTGTCCCGTAACACTATTGGCAAAGACATTGTTCTTGAGAAATCCTTTACCCCCCCTTTACAGCATCGCTAACCTCTAGTTTCTAGGACTACAGGACTCTTCAAGACTGTATTTCAGACTTTTGAGATTCACAGAAAAATCCAAGCAAAGTTTTCTAAGGCTTTTATAATTGCCTCACCAACATCTGTGTCTTAAACAAGTGGTTCGGTGGGTAGAAAGGTATGCATTAGGTAATATAACCCCATAGCAACACACAGTCCTTTCTGGAAAGAGAAGTTCTTTTTAAATGTCACATCCTGATAATACGCCCTGGGGACGTTTGGCTTTGAGGAGTGAATCATAAGTAAGAGTGAAGTGTGCTAACAGATAGACATAAGACTCTAACACCTAAAATTTGCATAAAAGATGAAAAACCTTTTCAAGTAAGATGCTTTACCCCACTTCTCACACCTGTCCCAATGTCCTTTCACTAGTGGTTTATCTCCTCCCCACTCTCTATTCTGACATATTTTTTTTTAAGATTTAAATTTTATTAATGTCCAAACAAAGCTATTATCCTACAGGAGAGGGACCACCAATGGGGTGGGCGTCTTTCACTTAGTCACAAACGGATGATGGCGTTGCAATGTCTTTTTCTCAATATCCCTCTCTTTCTATCCTCCTCCTCTCAACTCTGAGGAAGCAGAAAAGTCAACTCTCCTTCCCACACTTCAACATTTGCATCCAAGCCATGGCAGAAGTTGACACAGACATTCTAACATCTCTGATCTCTAACAGCATTCATCTTGTCTTTCATGGACTTTCAAAATCCAATTACAATAAATAGCACAGCATAAATAGAGAAGCATAAGTTCTAATTATTGATAATTTCTTCTTCTGAAATCTCAATTTGCAATCGGATATTTTATTTGTTGGAGGAAGAAGGAGAGATTGGCTTTTACCAATTTCTTTAGATATCAGATATTATGATTTTAGGATTTTCTTCTCTACTTCCGTGTGCCATAGAATGTGTTGCTAGAGCTCATGTAGGAGAAATCACCTCTGTGCTGGTTTGTTTTTATCTTCCACACACAGATGGAATAAACGTACCCTCATGGATCTCAGGGTAAGATAGTTGCAGAGAACTGGAAATCAAATCGTTGTGTGTCCCTGAATTACTGCTCCCCTTGACAGAGAAGTTGCTTAGAGGTCTACCATAGGACTCCCATTGGATAAGTTAGAAGCAGTTCAGCAGGGCACAGTAAAGGTGTGGCTCTTCCCCTCCACCCAGTGGTCTTTGGGGCGGGAGGGGAAGGGTATCTACCACAGCAGCTGGAAACACGCCTCCTTAATACATAAATCCACACAAGACTGTCCTTGGAGAGTTTAAAGGAGGCCAAATACCAACCAAGATATTTCAAAATTAAGCTAATTAATTTTCATACAATCCCAAAGTATACATTGCTTTTCATTTACCAAAACAGGCGGAGGAAGGGTTTTTGTGTGTGTGAGGCAAAAGCCTTACCTTTCAGAAGGGACTTTTTTCCAAACACCACTCCATTAAACAAAAACAAATAGATGGCCCCCAAACCTCCAACACTAAAGACACTGGCTCTTTTGGGATAAGTCTGATGCATCCCATTGTTTTTCTCTTCTTTATTTCACCTGCTTGTCATTTAGAGAAAGAGGCCACAAATAAGCAATTAAAGGCAACAAGAAAACAAAGGAAAGGACAGAAAGCAATTCATTTTTAGAGAAAAACCTCCAACAGTGGTCAAAAGAATCTACATTTAAAAATCATACCAGAAAGGGATCGCTCACTAAAAGAAAACTTTTAAAGATCATTGATTGAAACCTGATTGAAAAGATGACAGAGAAGCTAAAAACTTTAAGAATACTTGCTCCAGCCCCTCCATTCCTACCTACCTGCATCTTCATAATAAATTTTACACCAGGTGTTTAACCACCACCAGCCACCCCTACCACCACTCACACATAACCTGACACCGGTGGGGGAGAAAATAATACAGCTCAGAAGAATGCTTCCCTCTTACTCACTTTCAAATGAAAGAATGCCAAATAAAACTTGAAAAACCAGCCCTGTGATCCTTCTCTGTGTTGGATAAAATAAGCAGTTCATATTTTCAGTTTTACCTTTTACACGGTCTGATGATCAGAGGAATCTCCATAGTAATCAATACTCCAATCACCTTGAGATCTAGAACATGACCATGACTGCTGCACCCACCTGTTCTTTCCCATGCCATATGTTCTCTTAAGTGACAGTATTCCCTAGAAGCAAGCACTCGCATTAAGCGGACCTCTGAGCAAAAACTTTGAATCAAGATTATATAAGAAGAAAAGCGGATTCAAATGAGTGGGAATGGGGAAAAGATAATCAAGCATTTATACCTTCAGCTGTGATGGGGTTACATAATGTACAGCCGGCAATCTCAGTAACCACTTCTTTTCATGTAACTTTAAAGTTGAATGAGAAGACCCACCTTTCCTCTAACACTGAGAACACAGTCACAGGTTCCTTCTCTTCCAACAAGTGTTGGCAATGAGAACAGAGAAGAACTTGGCTGCTAGGACACAGACAGCCATTCCTTGTGAGAAATGGAAACAGTCATCTAGGAATTCCCCAGGGAAATGGGGAAGCAAAGCCATGAAGTACACAACACAAAGCAATTGCTAATTTGAAGGAGATGAAAAGCCACTCCAAATACGCACGTGCATCCTAAGACATGGTGACTGTGGGGCGCCTGGGGGGCTCAGTCAGTTAAGCGTCCGACTCTAGGTTTGGGCTCAGGTCGTGATCTCACGGTTCCTGAGTTTGAGCCCCGCATCAGGCTCTCTGATGTCAGTGCAGAGCCTGCTTCGGATCCTCTGTCTCCCTCTCTCTCGGCCCCTCCCTTGTTCGCTCTCTCTCTCTCTCTCTCTCAAAAATAAGTAACATTAAAAAAAAAGAAACTTAAAAAAAGGAAATATGATGACTGCATACACAGGAGAGAATAATTAAACATTCCTATGCAGAAATACTAATAGTACTGAATTACATGAATGCGCATATAATGAGAAACTTAAGCATGCGGTTGCTTTTTTTTTTTTTTAATAAACAGGTATAACACAACATCAAAAAGACACCTGTGAAAGGCTTGTCAGTTGCGAACCCTGCAATGAAAGTGCGAACTCTCACTCTCACATAGTAGTGGACTTACCTTGTGGCAAACAGAAGCATCCTAGATAACAGCCCTCTGGCCAACTGCATGTCATATTCAGGGCTGGGATAAAAAGCCATCTCTCCCAACTACTGCCCTCTCTGCTCCTGTCGGGGTTGCAAAGGCTTCCCAACAGTCCACTGCACCTCCCGTCACACCGCCCGAACCACCCGGAACTCGCTAAGCGTGCAACTAGCTGGGTGGGACTCACATTCCCAGTCACCTCTGCAAAACGGCCAATTAAAATTCAATTCCTGCCAAATAAGAGGGAAGAAGAGAAGGTGACCCTTGGTAACTTTTCCGGCAAGAGCCAGCATCTTAGACAATAGCGTGCAGCTTAGAAATGCTAGAATTCCATTTTGTGGGCAGGAGGAGGAGGGAAGCAAGGAAAACCATCTGCTGATAAAATGCATCAAACTGGAATCAGGAAGTTCCCTTGAATGATCTCTGCCAAACCCTCAGCCTCCTCCACATGCAAAAATGCCACTGTCTGCAAAAGTGTGTGTTAATTGCTTTAAGCTTCCCAGTTTGGGAGGCTACTGAGGCAGGGGTCCAAATCAACATCCCCTGAGACCTGCTAGGCACAACTGTCCGGAGAACACGAAGTCAGCAGCCCCGGGACAAAACTCACTGCCAAGGGACGTACAAAGTCCCAGCTGAACTAACCGTGTTGCTCCGCTGAGAATTAGGAGTGAAACCCTGAGCTTGTGTTATCTATTTGTCTTGATTTATTTTACAGAGCACAGACCACCATGTGGTAAATGCTTAGTAAGTAAATGAGGCAGTTATTATAATGATGGTACGACTGGTGGGGGCGGGGGGAGAGGTTTGTGGAGGAAAGCACTGGCTCAGGAAATACTGAATTTCAAGCTAGAACATTTTGTCTCCTTTACCAACTCACTGAACTAGCCTGGCCGAAGGCTTGAGAGGTTTTATGGAGATATTTCTGTTAAGATAAATGAGATCACAGGATTCCTACTGACAGAGTTAGATAAGAGAGCATTCAGGGGTCTCACGGAAGGGAAGGATGGGATTGGATCTGTGAGAATATTAAGCCCTGGACCAGAAAGAGTTTCTCTCTCTAAATCTCGTTGCTTGGCTGGTCGCTGTCTACATCTGGGGGAGGATGGAGTTTCCTGCTCTTACTCTTTTGTTTTTCTTATGCGTAAATGAGAAAATCCTTCCTGGCTATTTGCTCCATGAAAAAGGAACTATCTATAACTCTGACCCAGTGCACTTGGAATTGGCTCATGAAGTAGCCCCAGCACTTTCCAATTCCAAGAGTTGCGACTTATCACAAAGTAGACTTGCTCAATGGCCACTACTAACCTACCAACTCGACACTTGAAAGACTCCTAAGAAGCTGATAAGCACATCGTTTCTGCCCTAAGTGGAAGACCAGGACATCAGCACCTCACCCCTTTCCATATTTCAAGACAGGATTTAGACCAGAGCCAGCCTGAAAGAGAAACAATGACCAAAGCTGGAATAATGTAAGCAATGAAAATAATGTAAGAGCAAAAGTGCATTGGATTACAACACAGAGAAGAAAATAAACATGAAGGAGTCCTTACTGATACAGTTAAAATAAGTAGGGAAAGAGACAGCTCTTCCTTACAGAAGAATTCCAACTAATAAGTACAGAAGGAATGAAGAAAATATGGAATCAGCTTAGAACATTATAGTAATAACTGTTGCAGGGACTATATCCACCAATGGAGAAAGTCTGAGGACAAATAGGGATATTCACATAGTCTCAAAGTTATCTCTTCCAAGATATTACAAAGAGATGAATAGCTGTACGGCAGAGAAACCTGGCAGACTTTACCTCAACCCAGTCATCAAGGTTGACATCACCAGGAGTAAAACATATGGACATAACGTAATCCCTGATAGGACATGCAACCAGGATGCATCACTTCTGTGGTATTCTTGCCAAAAATGTATAGCTTCAATCTAATCATGAGACAATATCAAACAAACCCAAAAAGAAGGCATTCTACAAAATAACTGGCCCATACTCTTTCAGTGTGTCAAGGTTGGAAAAGACAAGGAAAAACTAAGGAAATATCAGATTAGAGGAAACTAAGGAAACATGCCAAATACAATACAGAATCCTAGAACAAAAAAGGGATGTTCATAGGGGAAAAAATGATTAAAACTGAATAAAGTCTTCTGTATATAGCCTGTAGTTAACAGCATTTTATCAATAGCAATTTCTTAGTTTTGATATTTGGATTATGATGATAAAAGATGTAAACATTAGGGAGAGCTAGGTGATGGGTGTACTGAAAATCTCTGTACTATTTTTGCAACTTTTTTATGACTCTAAAATTATTTTGAAATAAAAAGTAAAACCCAAAATGGGCAGGATTTAGGATCGGAGTATAATTGGATAAGAACCACTCCCATTTCCAAGTTCAGTCCTACATCAGTAACACTTGGGATACAGAGATCTCTTCCTCTAGGAAAGAGGAAGCCAGCTATTGCAGGGGCTTACAATAAATATAGTTGTGGAGTCAAGATACACATGTGAAATTCCTAGAGTATACGGAGTTAAAGGGATATGCGTGGGAGCAACGTATCCTTTTTAAAAAGGAAGTTGCTTGCCCATCCACTCCCTTCCTGTCCCCCTTCAGACAGACAGACCACTGATGGCCAGCTTTGACCATGCTGATGAAGGCAACCCCCAAAATTTTTTTAATGTTTATTTATTATTGAGACAGAGAGACACAGAGCATGAGCAGGGAAGAGGTAGAGAGAGGGGAGACACAGAATCTGAAGTAGGCTCCAGGCTCTGAGCTGTCAGCACAGAGCCCAATGGGGCTTGAACCCACAGACCGTGAGATCATGACCTGAGCCGAAGTCGGTCACCTAACCAACTGAGCCACCCAGGTGCCCCAACCCCGGCTCATTTTAAAGACTGTCTCTTCATGGATAGGACACCATCCAGGTATACAATTAGGTTCATTTGTTTCATCCAACTGTTAAAGATTGATTTATAAAATCTTTTCATTGTTTCAAGCTCAAACTCAGGTCTGTGTGATTCCAGTGCTCAAGTACGGCTTCAGTCAATCTATGCTCTTCCTGCCTTCATCAGCCTAATGGTCCCACGCTTATTCCCAAGGGCCCCACTGGCAGCAGCATGGAAGTCACACTCTTTAATCTGTCTTCTCCCTTCTCCCATCCTCATCTGCTATCGATCTGCTTCCTAAATTCATCTCGAATCATGTCTCCTCTCTTGTCCCATCACCGCTTGTGTGGTTCAATCCTGATCATTTTCTTCCCAGACTATCGCAGTAACTTCTTAACTACAACCTCTGGCCTTGAGCACACTGGTGCTGATGCCACACCAACCTACACAGCCCAGTGGAGTCTTCCCAAGTCGAGGCTCTGGTTCTCTACATTGACAATCCAAGGAGGCTAAAGGACATAGTTCTCAGGGCTCTGCCTCTTCCGGCTGGCCCCAGAACAGCCTTTGCCAGCTGGCTCCCTTGTAGCCAGCACCTTCTGCAAATCTGACCTGTCCTCTACCACTAACCGAATTCCCACAGCTGTGGGAGCACACAGGAGCACAGAGGATGCACAGGTGAGTAGCTGCAAATGTTTTTTAGGCTAACTTTACAATCTCAGGACACTCCTCAGTTAACAGAGGACAAGAGTTTTATATGATCATCAGTTCAAAGATGAATTAATCTTGCTGTACAATTTAACACATTTGTCATTTCCAAAGTGTAAGACCTTGGTTGGTATATTGCTGTGAGTGTTTTTCATTGTAGTTTCAAAAACAGTTACGGATGTGTTTTTTAAAAAGATATCTGAATCAGGGGTGCCTGGGTGGCTTAGCTGGTAAAGCTTCTGACTTCAGCTCAGGTCATGATCTTGTGGTTCATGAGTTCGAGCCTCGCGTCGGGCTCTGTGCTGACAGCTGGGAGACTGGAGCCTGCTTCACATTCTGTGTCTCCCTCTCTCTCTGCCCCTCCCCTGCTCACACTCTCAGTCTCTCTCTCTCTCAAAAATAAACAAACATACAAAAAAAAAAAAAAGAGAGAGAGAGAGAGATCTGACTCAAATGATTTGAGGGAGCCCCAGACTACCTCCCGGGAACTTTAGGGTTCTTCAGAACCTATTTTGAAAACCATCATTATTGTACTCTGAGCTGCTATCAGACCTCCTTGTTCAGCCCCTCCTACCTACCTACCAAGTATCTTGACCAGCCTTGCCCCCAGTCCCTTTTCTTCCAGCAGCCGAGTTCCTTTTCTGAACTGCTCCGCACAGACTCTGTGTCTCTTACCTGTGCTTCGGCCGAAGCTTAACTCCTCCTGACCATGCTGCTTTCCTGTGCTGGGGGTCCGAGGTGAGGGGCTCTGGGCTGAGGGAGTCAGAGGTACTGGTACCTGCAGGGCCTGGGTCTGCACACGCATCTCTGGCAAAACAAAAGAATGGGAAAACGGGAAAATATGATGGTGTTCATGGGAAGGGCGCACTAATGAATCAACAAGAAAAATGCATGAAAATTAACTGAGCGGTTAAAGCAGAACTGCAAGCTGAGTGCAGAGTTCTCAGCCTGCACCCACTGAAGTGCTCTGCTCCAAAGAAGGCAGGCCCATGCCTGAGGGGCTTCATCCTTTCCCATCTATGTTTCTGTGCAGCACTAAAGTATACTTCCCAGTTTAAAATACCAGGTTTTCCAACCAAGGGGGAAGAGACACTACAATGAAGGTGAACTCCCCCTATAATTCAGCCTCCATCAGTAAATAAGTGAGAAACTGGACTCACTAAAGCAAATGGCCAGGCAATGTCCCTGAAACCCAGTCCCCACTGCCTCCCTTCTTTTTTTTAATGTTTATTTTGAGAGAGAGTGCATTCATGCGAACAGGAGGAAGAGGAAGAGGAAGAGGAAGAGGAAGAGGAAGAGGAAGAGGAAGAGGAAGAGGAAGAGGAAGAGGAAGAGGAGGAGGAGGAGGAGGAGGAGGAGGAGGAGGAGGAGGAGGAGAAGGAGAGAGAGAGAGAGACAGAGAGAGAGAGAGACACAGAGAGAGTCCCAAGCAGGCTCTGTGCCATCAGAGCAGAGCCCAAAATGGGGCTTGATCTCACAAACTGTGACCAGAGCGGAAATCAAGAGTCGGACGTTTACCCGACTGAGCCACCCAGGCACCCCAGACCACTGCCTCCCTTCTCAATTCATTATAAGGAGAGTGACCCCCAAGGGGAGCAGGCCTCCTCTGTTCAGTGAGTGGCAGCTCAGAAGAGCATGCCAACTCTTAAGCCTTAGCTGTTTCAGATTGTCTAGATTCCACCGTGCTGGAGGCAAGCCTTTTATGTGTCCATTTAAGTCCACCCTCACACCCCCCAGGTCCCTAACACCATTCTCTTTTCCTCCCCAGTCCCAGGCAGAGAAAATTTTAAGCCCTGCGTGACCAATATGTGGCACACATTCTGCCACAAGAACAGGTGTATTTCTTCCCCATAGGAGACTCTCAGCTTCTGAATTTCCAAATGCCTGACTCGAAGGCATCCTCTTGATCAGACAGTCGCCTGCCTCAGGCTCTGAAGCAGTTTTGTCATTATTCTGCTCTGCTGGGTACCAGTGATGTGTTTTCAGTGTGGGTCTTTAAGGATCATTCTGAGACTAGGAGAGCCTACCGGTGGCCCCCACACACGTCCTGTGAGCAGGAATCGGAGAAGAGGCAAATGCATGCAGCCTCTCCTCTGTGTGAGCCTTGGCTGAGAAGAGGCGGGATTATCAAACGGCTGTCAATTTCTTTTATTTCAGGACACAGAGGGAGATGACCAAGGAGTTTCCATTTCTAAGATATGCTTCCTTAGCTAAGTACCCTTACCCCTTTCTGTACATTACTTTTCTCATCAAATTTAGGATTCCTGGAGTTGAATATGGTCAATATAAGTCTAGGCTTGAAGTCTGAAGGCTCAGTTGAGGTTCTGTCACTTATGAATTGAAAGACATTGGGCAAATGCCCTCTGAACCTAGGCCCCACATCTGTAATATAAATATAAGAGGCAGGGCACAGCATGACTAGGGGGCTGGTTCCGTAGGCAGCCTCTCTGATTTGGAGTCCTGACTCTTCCTACTGACTAGCTCTGTGACTCTGACCCCTCTGTGTCCCGGCTGTCTCATCTCTGAAAGGGGCGTAAAAGAACACCGTTTTTCATAGAGCTGTTGAGAAGCTGAAGCTAATTCAGATGAAGCACTTAGGATAGAGCCTGGCACATGCTCAGTACTCAGAAAATTAGCCAATATTATCATGCCCATCTTGCAAAATTGCTGCTAAGTCTTCTAGATGATGTCTGTTACCTGTCTAGCACACTGCCTACAGGTGGTATTTGCCTAATTATTTTCACAATCATTTTACTGCAGTACCTCCATGTTAGAGCTCCTTTCAGCCAACATGTTCTACGAAACAGACACCACTAAAAAGACCGAATCTATGCTGGGAATAACCACAGAAAGAGCTTTGGCCAGAGAGTTAATATGTCAAGGCCTTTTGCAGAATTCATCCTGTGGTCCCCAATTAGAATTACTCCTACAACCCTCAGAGGCACCAACACCACCTGGCTTAAACTGGGGGCAGAAAACAGACTCAAGGGTATCTCACCATCAGATGTGTGAATGTGAAGATTACATGTATGTCACGAGCACACCCAGGACCACTCACCGGTATAATCCATTCTGACAGCAAGCTTTCCTTTCTAGTCTCCTCTAGATGCCTATGTGTCTGCTAGTGGAGAGCAAAGGCCAAGCCTGAGCTTTCATAAAACCTCTGTGGCGTTTAATACCTTCCTCATTTGGGGCTTGAACCATAATTGCTGGCTCTGTACCACAGCGAAGCCCCTTTCTCTTTCCTCGCCCGCTCCCCCTTCCTGGGAGGTGCCAGGTGATGGAAGGTCCAGGAGGGCACTGTCACAGGGAAGGGATGGCAGGAAGGGCAGGCAAATGAAAAAGAGATGAAAGCACAAGGAACAGGAGATGATCTCATCCTTTCAAGGACTTTCGATACAGGATTCCTCACAACCCTAGGAAAGCAGAGACCGGCACCCCAGCATTGCTCTCCAGGCCACTGGCTGTCTGGTCACCTGCCACCTCCAGGAGACCGACTGAGGTTAGCAACTGGGTGTGAGGGTTCATGGAACTCATGTAGCTTGTTGCTGACTGCAGTCCCCCCGCTCCCCCCCTTGCTAAACCACAGCACGGCCTCCCTGCTAATCTACGCCTCCCCCCACCCTGGATGGGCTGGCTCCAGAGGCCAGATGGAGGTCCTGGCAATGAGTGGGCTTTCTGGATGTATCATACAAACTAGAAAAGAGGCTAGAGAGAGTGCAGGAAGAATCGCCAGCACTTAGAACACAGCTTTTCTGCCTTAAACTCTTTCTAGAATCATCTGGATGACAAACATTTAAAACATTTATATGTTCTAATGAAAAAAAAAATCCATGATGAATCTAGACCTAAATTAGTCCTGGAATGAGTGTTGGGAAGCCTATTACTCCAAAGACCTCCCCGTTGGACTCCTCACTTCGCCTTTTAATCCCCTCGCCAGTTATCTTATCTGCACCTTGAACTTGGCCTGTCTCTGCAATGCACATTTTCCCATCCGCTTCCGGCCTCTCAGCAGAGTGGAACTGGCAAAGCCTACAATGTGCTCTGATCACGTGCCCCACTGGTGCTACTGTGATTCCACACACCTGGGACAGATTATTCCAAGTCTTTCCTATAGGAGATGTGTGCTTTCCCATATATCAGGAGTCATTCTCACAACTTCTCTATAAAGGCAAAACCTAATTGTTTGAGCCCCATCTTCCAGATGAATACGCCGAGACAGACAGGTTGTATATCTTGGCTCAAACCATACATGGAATCACACTCACGTGAGATAAAAATCACCATCAGTTACTCTTCTTCCTTTCAGTGTAAAAGCTTCAAACTTGTTTAGTTTATATCACAAATTCTGTAGGCCTTGGAAGTACACCCAGATTTGGTCAGAATGGGTGGAGATGGTGATGGTGGGGACTTTAATTAAACATGTTGCCAAATGAGCTTATTTTTTAGTTAAAAGATACTCAAAGGTAGACACCCACAGATATCCTGCAGAAGCCTTAGACTCAATGAAACAAGTTCAAGTGAAAAAATACAGAGGTAAACCATATGCCTCTCCAGCCTTAGGGAGCTACTTCCAGATCCCAAAAGGCACCACATTCTCCTGGTTTATCCATACTTGCCCTTCAGGTTTCAGTTTGGACATCATCTCCTCCGAGTGCAAGTTGGCATGAGGTGCTGCGCCCTGTGCTAGCTATAGGTGTGCATTTCAAAGTGCAATGCACACTGTCTTCTGACCACCTGTTTGCTGGTCTGTCTTCCTCCACATGCTTAGAAAGGCAAGCAGACCAGCTTGCTGCCTGGCACACTGAGTCGCTTGATAATCATTTGTTAAATGAACGAAATATTGCCAAATGTTCAACAGATCTGTAACGTGTCTTCCTTCCCATCTCCTTTTTGTTCACTTAACTGGCTGGCAAAGCTAATGAGGGTTGCGGGGGCGGGGGGAACTGTTTGTATATTGTTTCTTGCTCTTCCCCAGTCTCGAGATCAAGGTTTAGGAGGAGCTAAAAACAAAATTGTGAACCACAATCCTCCTGTCATCTTTCTTCCCCAGACAGTTAAGAAACAAGAAATCCAGGCCAACTGCCTCCATTTCTACTCCCTGTGATGATTACACTCATATTTTGTCCACCCTCTCCCCCACCACCCTCAATATTCCTAACTCATGAATATACACTGGCTACTTTACTATTTGATATTTTAGTAGAGCCATTCACTGCTTTCTGAACTGAGTGTCAGCCAACATCAGAAGTTCCAGATCATTCTGTTCCCTGTGGCTCTCCCGAACAGCATGAAAATTGGGGGGAGGCCTGGAGAAGCTGGAGTAAGAGCTGTGAGGAACTGAGCCAGACATTTTAAATGGTCTTTCCAGATCCCTTTAGATTCCTGCTTTCTACTGAGTTTAAATACTTTTATTTTGTCTTGGGGCAGAGTGGCAAAGAATCATCTCTCCTTGGCAGGGACTGTTACAACATTAGAGAAATGCAGCAGTTCCTCCCTTTTTGTGGGGTTTCATCCAACAGGAAAGAGCTTCCTCACTGGCTGCTTCCACTCCTGTCCCCCTTCAATCCAGCGTCTACCAGCAGCCAGTGACACTTTTAAAAAATGTACATGACTCAGGGCACCTGGGTGGCTTGGTCAGTTGAGCATCCGTCTCTTGATTTTAGCTCAGGTCATGGGATCGAGCTCCTCGTTGAGCTCTTTGAGGAGCCTGGGGACTGCTTGAGATCCTCTCCCTCTCTCTCTCTCTCCCCTGTTCACACTCTAAAATTTCTTTTTATGCTTCCGATTCTGTGTCTCCCTCTCTCTCTGCCCCTCCCCCATTCATGCTCTGTCTCTCTCGGTCTCAAAAATAAACGTTAAAAAAAAAAAATTAAAAAAAAAAAAAAAAAAAAGGGCGCCTGGGTGGCTCAGTCGGTTAAGCATCCGACTTCAGCTCAGGTCACGATCTCGCGGTCCGTGAGTTTGAGCCCCGCATCGGGCTCTGGGCTGATGGCTCACAGCCTGGAGCCTGCTTCCGATTCTGTGTCTCCCTCTCTCTCTGCCCCTCCCCCGTTCATGCTCTGTCTCTCTCTGTCTCAAAAATAAATAAACGTTAAAAAAAAAAATTAAAAAAATAAAATTTCTTTTTAAAAATTTAAAAATAAAAAATAAATTAAAAAAATGCAAATGGCTCATGTCACTTTCTAATAAAACCCTGTGTATCTACCCCCTGCACTTCAGAGAGAATTCAAGTTCCTTAAGTTGGCTGTTGAGGCCCAAGTGACCTGGCTTCCAGTCCTCCCTTACACATCACCCTCCTACTTCACCCTGACCTCACAGGCCAGCCTTAAGCTCCCATCCCACCAACCTCTTCACCTTCACACATGCTGTTCCCACTGCCCGGAACAGTCTTCGTCCCAATTTCTTCACTTGGCTGCCTCCTCCTTAGCCTTCTGGTCCCGGGTCGAACATCACCCCATCTACTGCCAAAGTCTCTTTCCTGGCACCTGGTCTTTTCTTTCACGGCACTACTGGCCGCATGTGATTATTCACTGGCACATGGTCTATTTCCTCTACTAAATGGCAAGCTCAGTGAGGTCTGGGCCCCTGGCCGGTCTGTCTCCAATTTTGTTTTTTTAAACCACTACACACCTAAGGCCTAGCACATTGAGTGGTTCACAGTAGGCACATAATACAGATTTGTTGAATGGATCACAGGAGACTGTAAAAGGACTAGTTGGGATGCATCCAGAATGGAGCTCTCTGCCTGTCAACTCTTAAAGGTATTAAGTTCTTTACTGCACATGTTTTGGGGAAGGTGGTTCTCTCTTCTTTCAGTTGCTTTCTCTACAAGACTGTCAGCCAATTTCTTTGAGAAAGCATAGTTTGGCCCTATTGGTCCATCTCATTAGCAGCAGGGTTTGTGGGGTGGGGAGGACCGGTGTTGAGGGACCTTGGCCGAGCCTTCCAAACAAACAGTTGGCACGGCCTGGTGCAGTTTCGCTGCCTGATGTTTTGAAGCAGCCAGAATGCTTTCTCAGATTAAGCAGACAGAAGTGCATTTATATAGGCCTGAGCCTGTCCTCAGAGCCCACTGGAGAAATTCCTGTGGATTTATGCTGGATGCCACTGTGTGCTCATTTTCACAATTTGCCTTATTAAAAGTCGTGTTCTTGGTTTCCTGTGTGTTCGTTTGCTTTGTTTTGTCCTGTTCCATGTCCATCATGCGTGAAGCTGGCCTAATTATCAGGTCTCTCTCGGTAGCAGGTTTGAGGGTCATTACTAAAGGCTTCCCACACATTTCTCCTCCATCTCCTGGAGGGGGTAAAAAGCCTGGACTCTTGGTTTCTCCAGTGTCTGGAAGAAGAGTGGAAAAATTGATGCCATTGGGAACAGATTTCTATTCTTAGCCTAATATAGCTGTTCTCCATTCTTGGATGATTGAGCCATTTATCAAAGTTTTCAGACATCCTCAGTGAACTGTCCTTTCTTTAAAAGCCCCCTGTTCCTTTTGGTTCCTATGTATTTAGACTTAGCCTTCTGGGTCCGGGTCCCTCCATTACTCTCTTTTTTAAATTTTATTTTTTGCTTTTAAAATCACTATTTACCCACCTAGGAAGCTCACTCTGTATTCTCTCAGGCCTAAACCCTATCTGGTGCTCTCCATCATAGCGATGTCACTGATTTGTACTTAAAAACCTCTTCTTTCTGGGGCACCTGCTGTGGCTCAGTTGGTTAAGTGCCTGACTTTGGCTCAGGTCATGATCTCACAGTTTGTGAGTTCGAGACCGCATCGGGCTCTCTGTCACCACAAGCCTGCTTCAGATCCTCTGTCCCCCCCTCTCTCTCTGCCCCTCCCCTGCTCGTTCTCTACCTCTCTCTCAAAATAAATAAATAAACTTAAAAAAAAAAAAGCTTAAAAAAAACAAAAAACCTCTTCTTTCTGCTCATGCACCCTCATTTGGCAGCTTGCTCACTCCACGAAGGCCACGCATAACCCTTCAGTCAGGCGTTGTCGTGATCGGTAGGCCTCAGACCTGTGTCCGTCTGTACCTCCTGCTCTTGCTGCTGCTTTTTCTCACTTCATATCCCTTGAAACCTCCCAATGGATCCACGTGTACAATTTGTACCACCGGCATTCAACGTATTTCTGATGATGTTTGAAACCATAGTAAGCTTAACCATATCTAGATCTTAGGTAATGACTTCTATGTTGACCTTGCACAAGGACTAGAAAAGGGTGGGTAGGGGAAAAAGCCAGATGACTGGCCAGATCTTTTCACCTACCTAATAAATATTTAATCACTTCAGATTTACCTTTGACTGTAATCCCTCCACCCACTGAAGCCTATGCACAGGCAGCCCAGAGCAAGTGCGTAAGAAAACCAAGGGCACTCATGCAAGGCCCTATAGTTAAATTGATGATATCTTTACCACTGGAGGAGTACAGTCCTCCCCTCAAATACTCAGAGCCTGACCTTAAATCAACTTTGATAAGTGGCAGGCTGTGTAATATGGATTAATGTGGATTCTGGAGCCAGCTGTTCACATTATTATTTGGGCTCTATTACCTAATAGGTGTTCGACCTTTGGCAGATCACTTATAACCTCTTATGCCTCAATTTCCTCCGCTACGAAATAGGATAATAATACCACCTACACCAAAGGGTAGTTGTGAGGCTTAAACAAGTTGATATGCCTAAAGCACTTAGAACAGAGCCTGGCAATAAATGTTAACTTAGAATAGAAACTTAACATTTATTGGGCACATGGTATGTATCCGATACTGGACTTTAAAAACAGCTATTCAGTGAATTTTCTTATCATGTGAAACAGTGATGATCCTCATTACAGATAAAGAAAGCAAAATGAAATAAAACAAGTAGAAACGGGAATGGCTGAAGGCCACACCCTTTCCTCCATGTCACCCCTCGTTAAATGCCCCTGAGATCACTGGCTTTGAAAACTGTTTTCCTTTTTTTTTTTTGTAATTTTTTTTTTTTTTTTAAATATTTACTTTTGACAGGGAGAGAGAGACACACACACACAACGAGAACAGGGGAGGGGCAGAGAGAGAGAGATAGAGAGAGAGAGAGAGAGAGAGAGAAACACAGAATCAGAAGCAGGCTCCAGGCTCTGAGCTGTCAGCACAGAGCCGGAAGCAGGGCTCGAACCCACAAACCATGAGATCATGACCTGAGCCGAAGTCGGACACTCAACCGACTGAGCCACCCAGGCGCCCCTGAATACTCTTTTCTTAAGCATTGCCACATGTTAAGCCATGCATGCCTGGCATTTCTTCCACATCACCCTTTTGCTACTTATAGGAGACAAAAAGATATGCATGAAAACAAAAGACTAGCAAATATGCCAGAATGTTACTACTGGGTGATTATAGATGATATTTTTCTTTTTCTGTATCTTGCAAATTGTTTACGATTAACAGTATAATTACCAGAAAAAGTAAATTAGCCTTATTTTTTTCCTAACTAAAATGAGTCTAAGAGTCTGGTTTCTTCATATTTTTAAAGGGAAATCTTTGTCAGGGAATGAAAGTGGATAGATCTCTCCTGGGAGGAAATCTGGGCAGTGGAAAGACTACACTGGTGGCAGGTTTACTCTGGGAGCTCTAGCAACCACTGAAAATCCTTGTTGGAGTAGGAAGCAGAATTTCTGGGAAGCCAGTATCAGTAGAGAAATGAACGCTTCCTGAGAAAATTCAGCCTCCATCTTTCTTTCCCAACACCCCCCTCTCATGCATTCCCAAAGAACCATGCAAATCTCTACACTGAACTGTAATAATTCCTTACTTTATTCTCACCCATTATAGCTTAAAAGTACCTTCCATACATTATTCCTTTTGGCCTTCATAATAATCCTACATAATAGAATGGGTACTATTTAGCCCCACTGAACAGATCTACATTCACAGCCTCACAGAGAGACACTAACTTGCCCTAGTGCAGGACTTGTAAGATACACAACTGGCATATGAAGCCAGGGCCCCTAACTCCAACTCTCACCCTCTCTCATTTCATATTACTTTTGGATCCTACAGTCCTAAAAGTCCACTGATACAGGTGACAAACATTTAATACCAAGACTTCTTCAAAGGGAAAGCTTCTTTGGAAGAAAATAGAAAGCTACTGAAATCCAAACAGGACCCTCTCCAGCCCTAGCTTAAATGTCCCTAGATCTAGAGAGATGATGAGGTCAGATTTTGAAAGACTCCTAATCCTTACCTCTGCCGCCAAAACTGCATTCCTGTTTTTACTCAGAACTTCCTAACACTGGTCACGCTGCTGAAAACATACAGCACATGTTTCATGCCAAGACTCAGAGGCCACTTCTATACCCTGCCCAATCATCCAACCCCTCCATCAACAATCACTAAGGTCCACAATGGACCACACAATGGATTAGGCCCTGGCTTGCAATGGCAGTTGAGTGGACCCCTCCTGTGAAATTATAAACTAATGGGAAGACAGGCAAGACAACTGTACAAATATACAATGACAAACCATGGTAAGTGCTAGAGAGAGAGTACATGAGACCACAAGAGTAGTCCACACTCAGCACACCTTCCTCTCCTTTCCATTCCCTCTCTTTCATTGTCTATATATATGCTTGTTTCCCCTGGTCATATGCTTCAAGGAGGGCAGGTTATCAAAGCACAGTCCCAGATGCTGTAATTACCCTATGGAGTGCTCCGAGCCAGGCCATAATCATTACCTGCACAGCCTAATGTAATCCTCACAACCAGTCTCTAAGGCAGGTACTTTTATGCTGTTACATCTCCACTTTCCAGATGAGGAAAAGGAAGCTCAGAGAAGCAGAGAAAATTGAACACGCTCTACTGGAACAAAAATTAAATCCAGATCTGGCTGATGACAAAGCCTATGCTCCTCACCCCCATGCAATAGTCTTAGTTTCTCTTTTCTTCCTTGGCCAGGTAAGGTGCTCTTCTAAGAGATGATGCCCAATGAATATTTAGTAAAACTATGCTCCGAGTGGACATTTGGCCAGCTTCCTGGTGGGCTCCCTGCAGTTGCCCACTCTGTCTCCTGTGGATGGGCACTGCTGTCTTCCCAGAGGGAAGTTTTGTTGCTGATGCCCTACTTGGACCAGACAGGTATGTTTTTGGTCTCATGAGGCAGGTGGGGAGGGATGCACAGAATATAATGCAATCAGCCCCCAGACCCTCAGCTGACACAGCAAAGAACACAGGAAACAATCTTGACATCCTACATCATGGGAGGGTAAGGCTGGAGCCAAATACAAAATGTCCCAGTCCAAATTCCTATGGCTTCCCTCTCCCAGACCACAGTGCATGGCATAGTCCCAGCGATGACCACTAGGACAGTGTGTTAGAAAGGATCTACTTGAGGGGCACCTGGGTGGCTCAGTCGGTTAAGCGTCCAACTTCGGCTCAGGTCACAATCTCACAGTTTGTGGGTTCGAGCCCCGCATTGAGCTCTGTGCTGACAGCTCGGAGACTGGAGCCTGCTTCTGATTCTGTGTCTCCCTTTCTCTCTCTGCCCCTCCCCTGCTCACACTCTGTCTCTGTTTCTCAAAAATAAATAAATGTAAAAAAAAAAAAATTAAGAAAGGATCCACTTGAGGTGAGAGGAGCAAGAGAGAGAGAATAAGCAGCAATGTGGTAGAAGTAACATAGGAAAACATTTGGTAACACTTCCTCCCTTCTTTCCACACATTAGGAAAAAGCAGTTGGGATGATTAAGCGGAACACCCAAAATGGCCATATGCGCACACACTAACATAGAGGGAGATAATACTGGACCGGCAGCCGGGAGACCTGCACTGGGTTAGGACAGGTGAGCTATAGGGTTTCTTCTACCTTTAATGGTCTATGAACCGAGGTGAGAAAAAAAAGGGCATAAGTAACAATCCTGAGTGAGAAAACACAATTTCTGAGTACCTTCATCCATTAAGTGATGAGTGCTTTCTACATGCAGGTTCCAAATTAGAATCTGTGTGGAATAAAAGACAATTTCTAATCTGATCCACGATTTGGATCAGATTGACCTGGGTTGCATCTGAGCTCGGCCAGTCCCTGGCCATGATTCTGACCCTCAGGACCTCATGTATAAAAAAGGGGACAGAGTATTATCTACCTCGTGGCAAGGCTGTGGGATCCAGGGAGACTGGCTCGTGGGAACCACTACCAGACACAGCCATGATCACGTGATCACAGTGGTCTACATGAGAGAGACGAACAGGATAAGTCATCAAGGGGTGTGACCGCATGGTTGGTATAATGACGGGCTCTTTAATTCCTCAAAACAGGAAAACTGCAAATGTCCAAAGCATTTAGGGAGGGATATAAATATTTAACTTCAGGGCGGAGGATTTTTTGCACATAATTAACAAGAAATATGGAGCATGAGGAAGGCCCCTTGGGAAGGGACAAGCACAGAGGACCTAGCAGCTGGTATGAAAGAAATAGTTCCTCAAGCACAAGGATGACAGAATTAGCCTAAGGAGCTCTTCCAGGGGCCTCCTCTCATCAGAGGAGCCCCAGGCACCGGACAGAAATGGCACTTCAGGGAATGTATGTGCATGGATATGTTAAAAACATGACTTTGGGCCCAGGGTGGTTGGTTTTTTTTTTTTTTTTTTTTTTTTGAGTCCCTGGAGTCCTCCCACATCAGGCTCAGAGTGAGACATCCCTCCCCTCCTCCTGGTTCTGGAAGGTTCCTGGGGTTGCAACGTAGTCAGTGGCAGCCAGGGTTTCACTCTCCATCTACATGCAAACTAAGTCACTCCTGTCCTAAACCTGCCTAGAGAAGAGGGGTGGACCTTAAAACTGGAAATGGAGACCGTCATTCATTGAGAGAAAATAGGTCCCTTGCTAAATTTGGCATCAGCTGAGGAATCTTAGAAAAAATGAACTCACCCCCTTGTTTGTGAGGAAGGCCTAATCCTCACTTTGCCCAAGAGGATTATTGGGTGTTAGAAGGAAGCTTGCATGCACTTTTTTTAAGCTTGTGCCAACTGCATTTGTGTCCACAGTATCCAAGATTCGTTCTGCTGTTTAGGGGAGATAATAGACATTCCAGGCTATTTTAATGCCACTGAATCACAAACCTGAATGTTTCCAACCTTTGCTATCACCCAATGCAGGACCCTGTCTCCCAAGCTTTCCCACAGCTGTTGCTTTATATTCTTGGGAAGCAAGTCTGAATGGAAGCCAAGGTACCAAGGTATAGACAATTTGTGGAAAAGTAATGGTTTGCCATTTACAATATACCTTTCCAAGGTGTTTGTCACTATGGTCCACAGGCTGAGTTTCAACTTAGCCCCATCATTTTTCCTTTCCTTTGGTTACTATGGGATTAATGTAATACAGTCTAGAAATTTTATTTCTTTTAAATCCTGTATGTCCCTACTCACTCCAACACTGTCCTATCCTCCTCAGGGGAATTCTGGACCCACGAACATATGTCACACAAGAGTGGGACTGACCTGACAAAATCTGTCTTGAGTTTAGCATAGCATTCTCAAAACATCATTTAAAAATATTACAAATTGGCACCTGTGTTAGGCTTTATAATTTAGAAAGTATTTTTACATGACAAATTTAATTCTTATAACAACCCCATGAGACATGGCCCCCTTTCACAGAAGTGAAAACTGAGGCACAGGTAATTTTTTTAAATGTTTATTTATCTTGAGAGAAAGAGAGAGAGCACACACATGCACATGAGCAGGGGGAGGGGCAGAGTGAGAGGGAGACACAGAATCCCAAGCAGGTTCTGTGCTGTTGGCCACAGAGCCAGACATGAGGCTCATTCCTACAAACCATGATATCATGACCTGAGCTGAGATCATGAGTCAGATGCTTAACTGACTGAGCCACCCAGGCACCCTGAGGCACAGGTAATTTAAATAAGGCACACCTCATTTTATTGTGCTTCACAGACATTGTGTTTTTTACAAAACGAAGGTTTGTGGCAACCCTGCATTGAGCCAGCCTA
The DNA here is from genome assembly GCF_018350215.1 of Panthera leo. Classification (NCBI taxonomy): domain Eukaryota; kingdom Metazoa; phylum Chordata; class Mammalia; order Carnivora; family Felidae; genus Panthera; species Panthera leo. The sequence goes on from NC_056682.1 coordinate 142,775,896, forward strand.
TTAGCAGCACTTTTCCAACAGCATTTGCTCACTTCCTGTCTCTGTGGCACATTTTGGTAATTCTTGCCAACATTTCAAACTTTTTCAGTATTATGACATTTGTTACGGTAATCTGTGATCAGTGATTACAACTTGCTGAAAGGTCAGATGATGGTTAGGATTTTGGCAATTTTTTTTTTAAGTAAAGGATATACACTGGGTTTTTTTAGACATGATGCTATTGCCCATTTAAAAGACTACAGCGTAGGATAAACCTAAGTTTATATGCATTGGGAAACCAAAAAGGTCATCTGACTCACTTTCTGGCAGTGGTCTGGAGCTGAACCTGCAGTATCTCTGAGGTATGCTTTTAAGTTGCTTGAGATCACAAAGAAAGTGGTAAAGCCAGGACCCAACAGATTATAAGGCTCCAACGGGTGGCCTTAACCACCTTTTATAACAGTCATGTCGCCTACAGCTCAGTTAGATTATCTGCAGGCTGATGGGTCTCTAGAAAACAGGGTAGCCTTGCCCTAGGAAGAGCATAACAATTCATCCAGTATGGTCTTCCTCGGAAGTGACGATTTCTGGTGGTTTCTAATTGGTAACTACCTTTCCTTCCCTTCACTATTAAGGCTGTTTAATTTCCACCTGTAGTTACAAGTTCTATCTTGACTCTGAGGCCAGCTGGACTCCAAAGGAGAATCTCAGGAGAGAGCTTCAAGACAAATTCTTAGCTAGTACATTCTCATCTTGAGCCTCAAGTCCCTGGGCTACACCCCAGTTTCCAGTGCCTGCCTGATCTTCCAAGCTGGATGGAAACTTGTTTTTTTAAAAAAAATTTTTTTTATTTTGAGAGAGAGTGAGCACGCAAGCAGGGGAGGGGCAGAGGTTCACAGCAGGGCTGTGAAGCGTGATGTGAGGTTCGATCCCATGACCCTGGGATCATGACCTGAGCTGAAATCAAGAGCCAGATGTTCAACTGACTGAGCCACCCAGGTGCCCTAGAAATTTGCTTTTGACACCAATTCCTTCAAGAACACAGTCTGGACTTACTATTGTTGACTAAGCCATAAACAGATGGTATTGGGAACAAAAGCCAAAGGGAGACAGGGAAGTGAGGGGTTGTTTTTATCTGACTGGGCAGAGCAGGTCCTTCCCCTCTCCACCTGGCACTAACACACAGAAGGAGATGGCATCAGGCTGGAGTTTGGCAGGTCATGGATGGGGCAGCCAGGCCAGCCCAGGGCAAGAAACACCCTGTATATCACCCCTCATCTCCCCTCCCACTGCAACCCCAACTTGCCAAGCCTGGAAAAGGTACAGCACCCATGACAAAGAGAAGGTACTGGACTGTGACCCCACGTCACGAACCCACGGATAGAAGGGTGGCCTCCGCCCAGCCAGACCTGGCTCAGTAGGGGAGGCGGCCTTTTCTCACTAGCATTCCAGCTGCTAGCGGTGAAGAGGTAACCATGGGAACCGACACAAAGGGCTTAAAGTTGAGGGGCAGAGGCTGGAAGCAATGGTGAAGAAGCAAAGAGGGACTTCAAGAGACAGCCCTGCAACTCTCCTCACGTTAGCCATGCACATCTATTGTGAGTCACACTCAAAGACAAGTGGAACTTGCACACGGCACAGCAGGCTTGATGGGTCAGGGACAGCCAGAGAGCAAAGATCCTTGCAGGTTCTTCCTCCAGATTGCTTGCTTCTCTCACCTTCAGAGAGCAGAAACCTCAGGGTTTCATCTGCCAGGAGTGTTGCAGATGGGTGGGTGGACACAACTGGTACACAACAGCCTTTAAATACAAGGGTGCAAGCAACACTTCCCAATGGGAGTCCTCCACACCCCCAGCTTCAGCCCACTGCTTCCAGGGGGACTTCCAGCATGTGCCGGGGAACCTCTCTGGAGGGTCCGTAAGTAGACCTGGCACCATTTGGGTAGTTGAGGAAAAAGTCCTGACATTCTGGCTGTTTAGCTGCACTGCAAAGGAGAGGCTTGGATGTTGAGAACACTAACACAGAGCACCTTGTACAACAACGGGGACTTGCAGAAGCAGGAGGCTGCTCCAGTGCAAAGGCTCTTATCTACACAGGAAATCAGATCTATAATTTCTGTAACTACATTTCTCCCCTAGACCTCCACACATTAAAAAAATTAAAAAAATAATAAAATAATGTTTATTTTTGAGAGAGACAGAGTGTGAGCAGGGAAGGGGCAGAGAGAGAAGGAGACACAGAATCTGAAGCAGGCTCCAGGCTCCGAGCTGTCAGCACAGAGCCTGACGTGAGGCTCGAACTCACGAACTGTGAGATCATGACCTGAGCCAAAGTTGGAAGCTTCACCGACTGAGCCACCCAGGCGCTCCACCACACATTATTTTAATTGGCCAATGTAACTCTTAAGTCTTCATTAAATCAGTAGGGTTCTCAACCTGCACTTGGCTTTCATTTTTTTAAAGTTCTAGCTCAGGTTCTTCTGCATCTATTGAGGAAATGCCAATGGAAATAGGGAATAGCAACATCCCAGGTCAGTTTACTTTTCCTCTTACTATGACAGGGCTCTGGAGACCATCTTTCACCTGGCCTTCCCTCTTGGACCAAGGTAATCTATGTCAATCCTTACAAGGGCTTCACACAGCCTAGACCAAATCCTAACAGGTGGCCTAGTTCTCCGCATGTCTTTATTCCCAAATTGATTTTTTTTTAAAGCTTAGTGCATGAGCACAAGCAGGGGAGGGGCAGAGAGAGGGAGAGAGAAAGAATTCCAAGCAGGCTCCACACTGTCAGTGCAGAGCCTGATGCGGGGCTCAAACTCAAGAACAGTGAGATCATGACCTGAGCCAAAATCAAGAGTCAGACTCTTAACTGAGCGACCCTGGTGCCTCTCCCAATTAGTCGGAATCATTGGGGTGGTAGGAGGGTGAAGGACAGGGTCAGAGAGTGTCACTGACACGCAGAGTTTTGAGAGTCTGGGGAAAGACTCTGAAGTGTTCATTAGCACCCCCCTGCCCCCCATTCCTTGGTCAACTAATTCCTCATCACCCGTGTTCACTTGTGTGCCATCCATAATGGTGGCACCAGTGCCACTTATTGGTGTTACTTTCTCCCTGTAGTAATTAAATCTTAAAAATAATTTTACCTAAAAGGGAAAAGCGACTGACCTCCATTACGAGACTCCTCAGTTGAGGAGCAGGATCCTGTGGAGCTTCAACCCTGGCACCATCATGCCCTCAGCAAGCTATTTAATCTCTTTGTGTTTGGGTTTCCTCACCTCTAAAGGGGGAGAACAATGCCTACCTCACAGGAGTGTGAAGAAGATAGAAGACTTTCAGGTAGTGCTCCACTCTTAGCAAGTAGTCAATCAATTTCAGAAATTAACACCCACCAAGGTGCCAGGCTATTTACTTTTACATGTACTTTGTCACTGAATTGTTAGAATTGCCTGAATCTGATACTATTGACACCTCTTTCAAGGTATTATTATCACAGTTCTGCAGATGAGGAAACTAAGGCTTAAACAATTAGGAACTTGCCCTAAACCACTAGCAGATAGCAGAGCTCAGATTCAGACGTCGGGTGCTCTGTCTCCACAGTCTTAGGACCTTTTCACTACTGCCTTTTTACACAAGAATATCTTGTTATTCTTATTTTTAGGAAGATAAAAAGAGAAAACCTTAGGAAGAAACTCTGGTGTTTAATGGGGGTGGGAATGGGGAGGGGACAGGATTTAAACTTCCTCAAGCAGGAGGCTTTATAAAACAAACAAACAAAAAACAAGACTAGCCTAAGACGGAGCCCTTTGCTCTGAAAAAAATTCCCAGAAAAATGGATACATATTCACACTTAAGAGTCGGGGCATCTATGAACCCTTGAGTGTGAAATGTCTTATCACTCACAATTGAATTCCCAGGGCTAATATGTTCTCAGTAAATGTGTGATAAATGTTTACTGAATGAATACCAACCCAACAACAAAATGCCTCTGCTGGAGTTGGCAAAGCACAGAACATCTTTCCCAAACACTTTGTGGAACTGAAATAATTAAAGCTTAATAGATTAAATAAACTATTATCATATTGACCACTCCATCCAAGGTATTTTACTGAAAATTGAAGTTATATAGTCTGTCTCTTTAAAAAGAAGCACAGGGATGCCTGGGTGGCTCAGTTGGTTAAGCGTCCAACTTGGGCTCAGGTCATGATCTCACAGTTCGTGAGTTCGAGCCTCACGTCGGGCTCTGTGCTGATAGCTCAGAGCCTGGAGCCTGCTTCAGATTCTGTATCTCCTTCTCTCTCTGCCCCTTCCCTGCTCACACACTGTCTCTCTCAAAAATAAACATTAGAGTAACATTTTAAAATAAAATAAAAAGCAGCACAGTATCAGTTTGATACAGAGTTCAAGACTTTCGTTGCCCCCTCCCCCCACATCTTTAGAAAGAGGATGTAAAATGTAACCTTTTCACCTGGATTCCCAGAGGAAGCTATGGACCTAGTCTGGGAGTTCAGCTTCAACAAATTTCATAAAATCAGTCCTTTAACACAGAGGGGTTTGCCTAGTGGGTATTTCCTCTCCAGGGTTCACCTCTGGTGGCAAAGAAAAGCCACACTGGTACTCTGAACAAGTAAGGCTGTAGGCAAGAACTTTAAATTCCCCATAACCTCAAAAACAGAACTCATTAAAAAAAAAAAAAAAAAAAAAAAGATACATAGAATGTTAAGTATATCAGTTAATAGGTTACAGGATCCTTGATAATCTTAAATGAGATGGTTTTACAAAAAGTACAAATAATTTTATATACACCAATACCACATTTATATTTATCACAGCGCATGGGATTATTAGCTGACATTTACTCAGCCCTCGCTAAGCTAAATACTTTCATTATCTACCTCAATCCACACAACAACTCTATGAAGAAGCTTCATTATTGTCCAAAGCTTTCAGATTCAGAGGCATTTAATAATTTGCTCAAGGCAATATATACCTAGAGGCAGAGATGGGATGTGTACTCTGGTCTATCTCCGGAATCTAGGTTTTTCTTCTCCTGATTGAACTAATGTTTTGCATACAGTAAAATGCGTAAGTCCTTAAGTGTTCAATTTGATGGAGCTTGAAAATTGTGTAGATCTATGCAACCACCTCTCAAAACAAGATCTAGAACCTTTCCATTGCTCCAGAGAGCTTCTTCTTACCTCTTTCCAGTCACTCTCTCCACCCCTCAAGAGGCAGCCACTAACACCTGCCACCATAGATTAGTTTTGCCTGTTCTCGTTCTTCATAAATAGAATTGCTTTTGTATTCTCTTGTTTTTTTTTTTTAGGTTTATTCATTTTTGAGAGTACGAGGAAGAAGGGGCACAGAGAGAGGAGGGCAGAGGCTCTGAAGCAGGCTCTGCACTGACAGCAGTGGGCCCTACGCAGGGCTCAAACCCACGAACCGTGAAATCATGACCTGAGCCAAGGTCAGATGCTCAATCGACTGAGCCACCCAGATGCCCAACCTGTGACTGGCTTCTTTTACATAATGGTTCTGAGATTCATCCAGCTGGTTGTATGTATCAGGAGTTCATTCTTTTTGATTGCTGAGAAGTAGGTCATTGTATGGATGTACCACAGTGTATCCATTCTCTTGGTGGACACAGGGTTGTCTCCAGCTGTTGGCAATTATTAATAAAGTTGCTATGAACATTCTGTACGAGACTTTTTGTGGACATTTGTTTTCATCTATCTTGGGTAAATAGCTAGGCATGGAAATGTTGGGTCATAGGGTTGGGATATGTTTAACTTACAATAAACCTAAGTTCTTAACCCCTATCCTCCCTCACAATGGCATTAGCTTATTAACATCTGATTTCTCCTCTTACAGGACGAGAACCCAGAGGGCAAAGAACCCATCTCCATTTCCAGGGCTGCCTCCCACATAGTAAATGTTTGCTGAACAAATGAAAGACCATTGTTACACTCCTGTTCCTTCTTTGGGCGTTACTATAGCATAAGAAAACATGCTTGGCATGCATGGAGAAATATGACAAGCTGGCGGGTGTGGAGGGGAGGCACTGCTCATTCAAGCAAAGTGAAAAAATGCCCAGCCAGGAGACTCTTGACTTCCCCATTTTCCTCCTGAGGTGACCTTTCCTAGAAAGTGAACCCCTCCCAGTGATCCTGGGGGGAGAAAGCGTGGTGGCTGCTCCTGATCCAGTGACGTGACAGAAAGGGAGGAAGGTGTCACTGCAATTGAGGTCACACAGTGGTTAGAATTACAGGATACTTCTGTCAAACGGGAGAGGAGAGGAAGCAGCAACCCATGAAATTCTGACCTTCTGAAAGAAACCACAAACCAGCAGCACTGCTGGCCCAGGGGAACAGCCTCCAACAGAAGTTACAGGAATACGTTGGTCTGGACAAAAGCGCTACACAAGAACACATTTTGAGGAATAAAGTAAAACGTAATGTTGACGTAAAGATGTCATCAGATTTAACATACAAAATGGGAATCCTGAAGAGAAAGTTGGATCCAGGGTGAAGAGAGCTCCCAAGGACACCATCTTTAGTTGAGAGTTTTAGGACACATGGACCCCTCCCCCACCTTTCAGGCAGAACTTTTAATTCCTGTGAATCAACCCATTCATTTACTTCAAACCACACAACTTTTGCTGTATTCAACTTCTGTAACTTCCTAGACAGCAATTAAATCATTGTTGATTTTTCTATCCATAAATAGAAAAGAATTGGCAAGTCCTAGGAGTAATTATAAATCTTCCTTATCAAAGGAGGATTTTCATTTTATGTAAATCCAAACAGGGCTTCACCTCTTACTGGACTCAGGTGCTTTGGGGGTGGGGGATCTTTATACTCCTTGGTCCCAGGTTATTGAAGGCTGAAATATAATTAGAATGCCTCGATTTGGGGTTTGGAGATGTGACCCAGTCTTCCTTTATCCAGACAGTACTGCACTGAAGGCAGATGGATGTTTATCCTATTCTTAAAACCGCCAGGGAATTAAATTCTCTACAACATCCCTTGGTAACCTTCTCCAGGGTTTTATCAAGCATACAGTGAAGAAGTTCTGATGTAGAAACCAATAAAAATATTAACTCTACCAGCCTAGCTGCAAGCACTGGTAAGGGATATGTGTTTGGGCACTTTGCCTTAATGGTAGAGATGTATTTACAAAACAGGCTATACAAACAGAAACCATTTGTCAGGAGCAGATGTGGGAAGCTGATTCAAGAGAAATTGCCACAATAAATTCTGCTCCATGAACTCTGTGAAGAAGTTATTGTTGGTTACAACCTTTTTTAAAGTACAAGGTTATTCCCTGGTCATTTCCTAGTTTTAGTTCCTAAACCAGATTTGTGAGCAATTAAAAAAATGTCTGCAAAGTTTTCAAATGACTAAGCTTTTATGAAACACAAGCCTTAACCTACAATATAAACATTGTTGTGAATAACCGTTTACTTCTTTTTCAGTTCTGTATGATCCACCTTTTCTGCAATGACCATGTAATACTTTCACAATCAGGAAAAAAAAAAGATTTTAAAAGACAAAAATAACCATCGAAATTAGTTAAAATGGAAACCAACTTCTGGTGAAATCATTTGGGGGTGGGATTTAGCTATACGTCTAACACGCCTTTGATAACTAGTCCTTAAATATTAAATAACTAGAAACAGAAAACGCACAGAACAATCTTTAGAAGCCTCTGTGCTAATCTCTCCATGGAGATTATACGCATGTGGGTGCTCGTTCACTCCCAGCCCAAAAGCCTCCCGGCACAGAAGTTCACTACACCACTATGATAAAAAAAAAAAAAAAAAAAAAAAAAGTAATACATCGCAGAGAAAGAGACAAACATACTTCCCCCCCCACCCCCCATGCTCCCAGTATTGAAATTTTTTAAGCCCTCCCACACCCTTCGGCAAAGCACTTTTATCCCTCTGGCAATTCAGAGTAGAGCGTGTGTCAGGTATAATTTAATTCCTTGATTTAATTTCTGCTACAGACCGGAGAACACACCTTTTTAAAAACTGCCTTAAGATCTGGAACAAGTAGGGGGCGGGGGGTGCGCCTCAAAGCACATTTGAGACCTTTCCTACAGAAACCAATCCAGTAAAATTACGAAAGAGAAGTCTTTCTAAACCCAGTAGGGGCCCTTGTGCGGAGCGATTTATCAAAATTAAAATATTTCACAGATCATTTCTTCTGAAAAGTTTTCACGCTGTCAATAATCTGCAATTATTTTCCTCTTGGAGTGGCAGTTCCTGCCTCCATAAAAAAAAAAAAAAAAAAAAAAAAAAAAAAAAAAAAGCCAAGGCCCAGGAGTGTCAGGAGACCTTTGGAGAGCGCCGCCCCCCTCCCCCCACCTGGCCAGCCCCGGGACCCATCCCCACAGAAAGGGTTTTTCCACAGTCGCCGAAGGGACTGAAATAGACACCCTTTAGAAAGCAGACGGCGGGGCACGCCCGCCCCCCTCCTTCAAAGGCAGCAGTGCGCCCCGGCCGCACCCACCGCCGGCCAGGGGGAGCGGACCCGAGCCCAGCACTCACCATCGCCGCTCGCGGGGCCGCCGCCGCCTCCCGGGCGGCGCAGGACTCCAGGCCGACGCCAAGTTCAAACCTCGCCGCCGCTCCAAGGAGGCGGCGCAGGGCATCGCCGGGGGTTTCGGCCGCGCTCAACAATGGGCGGCTCGGCCGCGCCCTGCGCCGCCGCGCCCCGGCTACTGCAGCTGCGGCGCGGCGAGCCCGGGGCGCTCGGCTCCAGGGGCCGAATCTCGGCGCGGGGGACCCGGGGGCGGGGGGTGCGGGGGCGCCCGACGACCACGCCTCCGGGCCTCTGGGGCCGCGCCGGAGGGGCCGCGCTCGCTCCGCGCTCGCCACCAGGTAATCCCACAGGAAGCCTCGCGGATTGGCCCGGGCGCTCAAGACAGGATTTGCATTTCAATGGCAGAAAAGGCTCCCCAAGGTTTGAAAACGGATTCCGGGATGGAAGAGTCAGGCTGCCCTCGCCCCTCCGCGGGCTACGTCCTCTGGTCCTCGTGGTATTAAGGGGACCGACACACATGCTCCCCGTCTCTCCTTTCTCAGCTCACCCTCAGAAAGGTGGCTTACCTCCCCCCACCCGCCCCATTTTGAAATGAAAAGGAATCCGAGAGCAAAATACCAACTTTAAGAAGCCCGCGCTCGCTTTTCAGGGGCCATACAGTTAGTAATTGATCAAATGAAGCATGAATGAAGCCAAGGTAAAAAGTTCACAGCTTGGAAGGAAAAAAAAAAAAAAAAGCTCACATTACAAGGAAAATAACCATCCTTTTTCTTCGTATGTCCTCTTCAGTAGAAGTCAACCGGAGAGATCCAGGTTGTTGCCGACCGGCTAATGCTGTTGAAACCTCCCTTCCCAGTCAGTCCCTTTTTGTTTCCATGAGCATCACCTCTACATGAGACACAGGTGATTATTCCAGTAGTTATGGCTGTTATCTCTCGGGACCTTGGATTCAGCTTTGCAAACTCTTGGGTTTTAGACAATATACACATTTGCATTTGTTTTGCTTTTATGATACAAGTGCCCAGTTGATAGTCTTAAGGAAGGTAGGGTGTTACGTTTAGTTTCATCTTTCTTCAAAGGCTCTTCCAGCCTCTTTCAATGGGGGTAAGAGTTTTTTCTTAGAGCACCTTTCTTAATTGCTTTCACATGTTGTCGCCAGAGATTAAGAAAACAGGTCTGAAATTGGTTTTATTTCTTCTCACTCAAGCAGAATCCCTGTTGTTAAAATTTCAGGTTCTATATTTAAGGCAGTAAATATATATATACAGACACAGAGAAGAGAATGCCTAATTAAGTAGGAACTAGAAGCCTCGGTTCCAGGAGGGTTGATACCATTTGTCTTTACTTGGCTGTATTCTTTGTTATTAGAAGCATTAGCTACCACAGCAACCACTGAATAAACCTCTTTACTGAAATCTTTATGGACAGGCTTCCTTCCCACTTCCAAAAAGGTATTATCCCCCTTAAAACTGTATTTTGTCTTCAAAATGATATTACAAACATGCACAAACACATCCACACCTATCATGCAGTCAACAGGGTACGCATATACACTGTTGCTAAGTGTTGGAAGCAGGAAGGCTAATGTGTGCCTGCCCTGTGTGTAATGTCCTGTGGAAATCTAGTTTTGGGTGAAGGTGATGTTCACAGCTTAAGCTTTAAATAAGTGATCAGCCCTTCAGTATAGACAGCACATTGCGTCTGCCACCATGTTGAGGAAATAGCAAGCATTAGCTAGAAGACTCAGCCAGGAGCTCTGCGGGAAGAACAGATAAGACCTGTGGCTTCTTTATCTTGTTTTCTCAGTGCTCAGGGTCAGGTGAAATCTCATGAGGGTGGAACAGATCCCTCTATTCTTATATGAAATATCACTTTAAATTGGTGATTAAAGCCATACTTTGGGTCCAAATCTTACCTCCCATGCAGCCTGTATTATACCAGTGAAATCCATCACTATGGTGAGAGACCCTGGGCTTCCATTGTACAGTTGTATCTGTAACTTAGAGGCATTGTCAGATATTTGTAGATGAAAGGAAAACAACCTATCTCATGGGATCAAAGCTGAGCCTGGAAATGAAGAAATCTCTGCAGCAATACAAAATTATGCTAACGTCTCTCTGCACAAGCTAGAGGTAAGTTCCCTCACCTGGCGCCTCACCTGGAGTTCCCTCTCAGTGCTCCTGCAGAATGATCCATCCCTTCCTTCACAAAGCATAACTGGTAAATGACCATGAAACAGTTACACATGTCAAGTATATGTATGGGTAAACTCTAAGACAACTATTAAAGATGGCCTCTGTAAAGTCATGCTGTCTTTTAGTTCCTATTAAGACTGTAATCAGGAATGGTACTTTCACACTAGAATCCAAAGCATTTTTTGTAACCCTAGGATTAGGGTCTCAAGTAAAGGCCTTTATGAAACCTGGCTGTCACCTGCAAAGCTACTTAGAATCTTACAGAGGTCAGAACCCAAGGAAAAGATAGGGTAGTCCTAGGTAGGTGAAAGTTCACTCATTATGTGTGCCACTACAATTTTTGTTAGTATAGCACCCAGCTGCCATCTGCATAGCTTAGGGGGTCAGATCTGGGATCCTGCATCAAACCTGCATAGGTCTAAATGGAAGCCAAAAGGAAGAACAGAATAAAATTAGCAGATGAGACTGGAAGGGATTGCTTCATGCATGTAAGAGACAAAGGACATTTTCAATGTTATGGGGGGGTCACTGGTTAAGTAACAGTCACTCATGTCAGCAGCCTCAGGTCACTAAGGAGACAAGGATGGACAGCATTCTCCTGGGAAAGTCTTGATTGAAAGATTAGAATTGCCTCCTGGAAATTGGAAGCAACATAAGTGTTCATACCGAAAATGGTTAATTCTGAAGCATATAATGCAGCATTTACAAGAGGTAGACCTATATGTAGTATCCAGAGATTTCCATGTAGTTAAATGACAAAGCTATATACACAGTATATACAACATTTATCATGCTTTACAAAAGTCTAGAAAAACATATGAAAGCGAATACTAAACTATTTCTAGAGTGGGGGCGGGGTGTAAATATAAATGTACCTTTAAAAATTTTTATTTATTTATGTAAAGGTTTTTTTTTAATTTTATTTTTGAGAGAGAGAGAGAGAGTCAGAGCATGAGCGGGGGAGGGGAAGAGAGAGAAGCAGGCTCTAGGCTCTGAGCTGTCAGCACATAGCCCAATGTGGGGCTCGAACTCACAAACTTCAAGTCATGACCTGAGCTGAAGTCAGATGCTTAATTGACAAGCCACCCAGTTGCCCCTAAAGCTTACTTATTTATTGTGTGAGAGAGAGGGGGGTGTTGGGGAGGAGAGGAGGAGGGGCAGAGAGAGAGGGAGAGAGAAAGAATCCTGAGCAGGTTTTCCCTGTCACCACACAGCCCCACACAGGGCTCAGTCCCACGGACTGTGAGATCAAGAGTTTGATGCTTAACTGACTGAGGCACTCCTTATTTGTTTATTTTTAAGTAATCTCTACACCCATTATGGGACTTGAACTCATGACCCCGAGACCAAGAATCACATGCTCTTCTGACTGAGCCAGCCAGACACCCCTAAATTTACCTTTTGCTTTTAACATTTCTAGAGAATTGGGGCATTTTTAAAACAATAAGTATAATTTTAAAACAGTAAGTATAATTTACTCTTTGAATTGAATCTTTACAATATTGTAATAATTATGTGTTCTGAAATATTTCAGCCAAATAAGCTAATTTTGATAAACTGAATATTTTATTTCTTCCCACACATGCTCCCCACTTTCTCAGGCTGAGGCTTTGCAAGACAGCAGGCAACCCAAGGAATAAAGTCCATCCCCCAAGCTCAGACGGAGCTGCCACATCTTGAGGGTGAAAACTCAATTTCCTAGAGCCTGGGTACTGCAAGGCTAAGAGGGAATAAGAGAGGAAAACATGGATGATGAAAAATAGAGAGGAGGGAAGATAGAGGAAGAGAAGGGATGGAGAAAGGAAGAGGGGAGGAATGAGAGATGGTAGCTGGAGGATAAAAGACAAGGGGGGAGCGCAGGAGGGAGGATAGAAAAAGGAACATCTAGCTCCTAGAAACATGAAGATGTGCTGGAACACATATGTTAAACACACAGGGAAGAACATACACCAGCCTTTGATGGAAGTTACCAGAAAGAGGTAGCATGGGAGAATGTTAACTTTATTGTTTTACTTTTATTGTGTCATAGTATTTGCCATAACATCAAATAATAACATTTTTAAAAAGTAAACTCTGCCCCCAGCGTGGGTCTCAAACTCACGACCCCAAGATCAAGAGTCATGTGTTCCACTGACTGAGCCAGCCAGATGCCCCAATAACATCAAATAAGAAAACATTTAAAAATAAGTCACATCGTAAATAAGCAATTATGAAGAAGGAGGAAAATCATCCACCAAACCTGCCTTTGATTGTAACTTGGGCATGTCACAGCCTGAAGCTTTAACCCTTCACCTAGATGCATAGTCTAATAAATAGGATATTTGTTATCGGAGGGATTTATGTAATGCGGGGTAACGAGTTTTCAGACAAAAATTTAATAGAAAGTTGTGAAATTCAAGAAGTTATCAGATTTATACACCACCAGCGTCTTGGATGACAATGTCTAGAAAGTCAATAAATGTCAACTAGGACTGCATTGACTGATAACAACTTTCACTAGTTCTGGTCGTACTGCTCATATATGCATATGATCATCATTTGTTATCGCTGTGTCACCAACGACATTACACCCTTTTCTGGACATAAGGAAATAATTTCTACGCCTTGAATAATCTGAGAGTACAATGTACAGAGAGTCCTCTTCTGGACATGATTTAGATGATACCAGCAAATTCCACTTATATTTTGACTGACAGAATATCATTCCGGAAGTTTCGGGACAGCCTAAGATAAGATTTTCCCATTGACTTCCCCCCCCCCCCCCCCCGCCTCTCTTTCTTTCTCTCTCTTTGACCCATTTCATTTCCGATACCACCGGCTGAGTGCCTGCAGAGTGCCAGACTTTGAGGATATCAAGTTGGATGAGGTCCTAGCCTTGACTTCAAGGTGCTCATCAGAAACTCAGACATCTAAAGAAATTATTTCAGTACCACAAGATAAGAAGAGAGTGTGGTTATCAAAAGTATGGGCTGGATTAAAGAGCTTGCTAGCTGTGTGGAAGGTTAATTGATCTTACTAAGCCTTAGTTTTTTCCTCTAAGTAAGAATAATTATACCTCCCATAGGTTTTTGTGAAGATAACATGAGATAGTTATTGAGTGTGTGTCTGGGGGGTGGGAATAACTGTTCGTTATAGTCCTGTCTTTCCTCCCAGCCAGTGCCATCCATTGACCAAAGAAAGGGTGACTGAGCAGAACTCATAGAACAAAGGCAACCAGGCACAAGTCTTAAGATTTTTGAGAACACTCAATTAGAGCCAGTTTTCCCTCCACCACAGACATTACAGCTTTCTAGGACTAACGAAGAAGGGCAAGGTGAGTCGGAGAGAAGTGAAGGGGAATTAGAAGCTAGAGCAACTCTGGGTCCTATGTGGGGCAAGATGGTATCTCCAGAAAGGCTTAGAGATTTGAGAGCAGAAAGTATGTGGGCCCTGACCCCAAGCAAGAGTCTGGAGATCTGGCTTAGTCCCAGAGTCGTTGGAAACTCGGTCAGGAGTAGGAGTCACAAAGAAATGTCTGTGTGGTGTGCTTAGGCAGGAGAGAGCTTCATGCTTCCCACCAATCCTCCCAATCAAGAGTGGTCCAAGAGAGGCAGAATGTTTCTGGTAAGGCCAAGACAGCATAGATGCTGGATGGATCTGAGGAAGCTGTAGATACCACTGTCCCAGCTTGGATGGTCAGCAGACACATCAGACACCAGCATAGGGAGATGGTGACATGGAGGCCAAAGGTGCAATTTCACTTAGCCTCCCTATGACACACACACGTACCTGCCTAAGGCCCTGACAACTCTCCAGCAGCCCCAGAAACGGGAGGAGACTCGGAATTAGCTGATACTAAGTTTTTCTCTGACGAATGAGGTCTCAAAAGAGAAATTACAGTCAGTTTCTAAAAAAGAAACGGTTACCTTCTTCCATAACTGTGTTTGTGGCTCAGGATTTGTACCCACCAGGGGTGCCTGAGGGCTCAGTCAGTTAGGCGTCTGACTCTTGATTGCGGCTCAGGTCATGATCTCATGGTTCGTAGGATCAAGCCCCACCCTGGGCTCCGTGCTGACTGAGCAGAGCCTGCTTGGGATTCTCTCTCTCCCTCTCTCTCTGCCCCCCCCCCCCACTTGTTCTCTCACTCCCTCTCTCAAAAATAAATAAACACTAAAAAAAATGTAAAAAAAAACCCAAAAACATTTGCCTGGGTGGCTCAGTCGGTTAAGTGTCCAATTTAGGCTTGTTATGATCTCACAGCTTGTGAGTTCGAGCCCCACATCAGGCTCTGTGCTGACAGCTCAGAGCCTGGAGTCTGCTTTAGATTCTCTGTCTCCCTCTGTCTCTGCCCCTTCCCTGCTTGCTGACTCTCTCTCTGTCTCAAAAATAAATAAACATTAAAAAATTTTCAAAAAAAAATTTCTACCCACCAAACATATAAAATAAGCAGCACTGTGTGGTTAATATGTGAGAGCTAAAAAAAAAAATGATAACTATTTTTTATTTTGATTAATCTATGTACTGGCAGCAGAGGAGAGGCTATGTACAGCAGGGAAGGATACAGAGATGTTTGAGAGAGGTCCTGAAGCACGTGCATGGGCTGACTGGCATAACAGGAGGGGAGAAAAAGGTCAGGTCAGAAAGTTTGAAGGTCCCGAAGCCAACTGGGGGTCAGCAAGTAACACGGCGAGGCAGGGGGCAGGTGATAAACAGTGTAGATGGAGAGGCGGATGATGGGAGTGAAGCCTTCTGGGCTATCTTCAGGACTTACACTTTATCTCGTAGGCCATGAGAAATCACTAAAAGTTTTACACCAGTGTCATGACCAGATCGGCACCTTCAAGAAGTCACACTGATGGTGAATGGAGTCACAGTGATGGAGGAAGGCTGAATGGGAGGTGCAGGCCTCACAGATTTTGACCATAAGGCCTAAGGGAGAATCCCAGTCCTGTGAGGCCAGCATTGCATCATGGTTCAGAGTACAGTCTCTGGAAGCAGAATGCTTGAACTGGAATTCTGGCCTCAGGCTCTACTATGTGACCTTGGGCTGGTCATTACCTGCCCCATGAGGCAAATTCCTCATCTATAAAATGAGAGCTTAAAAACTGAACCTGATTCACAGGATTGCTGGAGGTTTCGCTGTAATAACTCCCCATGAAGCACGTAGAATGGAGCCTGACATAAAGTAAATGCTTATTGCATTTTAGCTCTTATTAATTGAGCTGCACATAAAATCATGATTAGCTTTATATGGGCAAATGATGATTATGGTGGATAATTATGGTAAAATCTTCAACTCCTGGTATTCATTTAAATGTTGGTCACCAAGCAAAACTTCAGGAAGAACATCTTCCTTGTAAATTTACTTATAAAAGGCACAGGTCAGGCTGCAATTCAGACTAGCCCGCACTAGTGATCACAGTTGTTTGTGCTGGCGTAGGTGTTTATCCTTTTCAGCTCCGAAGCTCTAACAGGGTTGATGTGAACTGCTAACAGCTGCTACCTCCTGTTGGCGGAAGCAACCTCCTAGAGCAAGGTGAAGTGCGCTTGGTATGTGAAGGGCATTTGACTCTTAGGAAAAGGCATGTGATAGAGGTGACACTGAGTACTGACGGCCCAGAATCCTGAAAGGTAAAACTCCACAAGTGACAGGTCGTTAACAGCCCGGGTTCATCGGGAGTGCAAACACTGGCATGCCCTTGTCACTGGGGAGAATGTACACGGGGAAAGGGGGGAGGCGGTGCGGGCAAGGGCAGACAAGGCTGAGCCAGTCAGCATTCTCAACCTAACCAGTGCCTGAGCAGAAGCACCAACATGATCTTCTGTCAAGGAAAGCAAGTATTTCAGTTGATGTCCAAGAAGCATCAGAACTGAGGATTAAAATCTTTTCTGGGACATGATCCGAAATGTTCTGATGGAAGCTTTAAACATTTTCTCTTTCCAGGGGCGCCTGGGTGGCTCAGTCGGTCGAGGGTGCGACTTCGGCTCAGGTCATGATCTCATGGTCCGTGAGTTCAAGCCCTGCATCGGGCTCTGTGCTGACAGCTCAGAGCCTGGAGCCCGTTTTGGATTCTGTGTCTCCCTCTCTCTGCCCCTTCCCTGCTCACAGCCTCTCTCTCTCAAAAAATGAATAAACATTTAAAAAAAAAAATTTTTTTTAAACACAAAACTTTTCTTTCCAGAAAAATGTTCATATGTTTCTGAAGATATAGATAAAGATAAATAAGGATTTGGGGGGAAATCTGAGGAGGAAGAAGCATAACCCATTTAGAGATGGAGTTCAGTGCAATTCCTGTCATGGTTTGCACTTTGTATTTGGGCAGAAACTGCTTCTCTGAGAACCCACATGATGATTGGTGGGGAGTGAGTGCCACTGAGACTGTGCAGGAGCTAAGAAAGACTGAGCGAAGGGCAGACCTGGGGTGGAAAACACCTGCATGCCCGGAGGGCGGTAGGTGGAGAGCTTTAAAGCAAGTACCTGAATCTGATCACGGGTGATACCTAAGGAGAGAGTAGGTGTGGAAATGGAGACTGGTGTGATGTTTTACGTTGGCATACAAACTGAACAGCTGATTTATAGAAATCTGTTTTAATGACTAAAAGTATGTTATTCCACTACGTGCTAACCTCTGATTTATTTTTTGTTAAAGAGCTGCTTCCCTGACCAAGAGAATTCATCATCATCACCAACAATGGTTTCTTTATAACAATGCAAATCATCTACAAACTTTTTTTTTAAAGCTTATTTATTCATTTTTTGAGAGAGAGAGGGGGAGAGACAGAGGATCCCAAGCAGGCTCCACACTGCCAGTGCAGAGCCCGATGTGGGTCTTGAACCCGTGAACCATGAGATCATGACCTGAGCTGAAGAGTCGGACACTTTAACCGACTGAGTCATTACCCACCCCCACCCTCACCACAAATCACTTTTTAAAAGAATTGTTCAATGATTTGGCACTTTTTGTCTTTGCCTTGTATCAGAATCTTAGCCTTTCAAAAAGGATGTCTTAATTTTATTCAAAGCATCAAGACACCTGTTCCGCTGGCCAGTCTTTCTTCCTAAGACTGTGTTATATGAAATCTTGACCACATATAAATATTTTAAACACTTAAATTTCATCAACATTGCCATATACTGCTTTAAGAACAACCCAAGGTGCTATAGAAGTGTGACTTCAAGAGACAAAAACAAGTTGCTGGGGTAAGTTGCTAGGGAAAACCAATTGGAATTTTTGAAATGTAGATGACTCACTTTGATGATTTACTGCTACTAAGGTTTAGACAATATGGTATTTGATGTCTACATGTTTTTCAAAAGGGCTTAAATCCTCTTTGGTGCTTTAGGTTTAAAAAAAAGTCACCTTATCTTCATTTGTAAGCTTATTTTTGAAAATAAAATTTTCCACTAGCTAGTTGGCAGCTTCACTGGTCTTGAAGTATTAACTTCTCTGGCTCCCAAAAGAAAAACAGAGAAATTAAATGTAGCTCCTGTTTACTTTTTTGGCAGTCTCACTTTATTGACTTAAAGAAGCCAATTCATCTCCCCTTATTCTTTAAAAACCCACAAGCAATGTGCTTTTAAAAAGGATTCTAGCCACTGAGCATCGCGCTAATAGTTCATTTTCTAAGATCTCTTTCATTCCCCTCAAGTCCCACAGTTTTATGTTGTACTTTCACATGTAGATTCAGGCGATGAAAAAAATTTTTCTTTACTCTCCAGCTGATTTGTTTTTAAGCCCAACTTTCTCCCAGTAGGTGTTCAGGAAACTGTTCTACTCCAAGCCGGATGTCAGTGTTATTTCACATACTTTAGTGCTCTTGCCTAGGAAACAGAAAATAAGATGGGAGAGAAAACTTACGTTTAAAGTTCTTGTAATCAGCACCTTTGGGAGGTGTCTGGAGTGTGCTTATACTGACCAAAGGCGAGAAGGTAACAGCGTCTTGGGCAGATCTCGGTAGACTGTTGGCTGCCATTTTTTGCTGATAGACCAGAAAGAGCTGAGCCACAGCCTATCAGTTATAGTAAGAGCACCCTTCATTTTGTGCCTAGTACTAGTCCCGCACCATGCCTCAGGCTTTATATACCTTAGTTCTAACTTTTACAATAATACCTCGAGGTTATCACCAGTCCCATTTTAAAGACTAGAAATGAAGCTCAGATTTTAAGTAACTTGCCAAAGTGCAACAGCATCTCGGGGACAGAATGAAGAATCTGACTCTAAAGCCCATGCCTTGTCCTTATAACCATCCTGGATGACCAAGATAACACTGCAGGTTAAACTGCTTTAATAATAGGACAGGTTTTGTTTTCTCCTAGGGGGTGAAGGAAAGTGAACATATCCATTCTCTACAGGCAAAGTTTTTATTGGCATTCAGAGCACCAAGAAAAAGAAAACTACTTAGAAAAAAACCCATTTGCCTTACGAGTCTAATGGAGGATAAACAAAGGGCCATTTCTCTCTAGAACGATCTTTTTTTCCCCTCGGTAAATGGAAAGTTACTTTTTTTTTTCCTTTAAAAATGGTGCCTTTTCCCAAATGAAGGTCACTTAACTTTGCCTGATTCCATCCTTATTAACTCAGCTATAAGGGAGAGTTTTGCTAACTACCTTTAATGAATCCAGTAATTACCATTTTTGCAAGCATGCTTTGGTTTCCCTCTCTGGAATTTTATTTACCTACCCCCCCACCGCCCGCCCCCTCTCTGGGTTGGGGTGAGATTCCTTCCTCAACTCCAATTTCTCTTCTAAGGAATTCTAGCCAACCTGCCAGAACCAGAAATATGTTTCTTTCACAATGAAACTTCTCTGATCCTTAACCAACAGCAATTTCTCTCTCCTCTGAATGTTCAAAAATATATAATTTAATCATCAACTATTGCCTTTATCACATTTTACCTTGAATACAGCTATTGGTGCCATTAAAACAGAAATCTCCCCTCCTAGACTAATAGTGTTTCGGGAGCATGGATTGTCTGATGCCCATGGTGTGCAGCATGTGTCGGTATTGGGTAAATTAATGTTCCTAGACCATTATACACATGGCCATCATCTCCTTTTTGAGACCAGGTTTTTCTTGTCCCCCTTTGTTTATAAGTCATATTCTTTCAAGATCTTTCCCCAACTGCTTTAACCATTTCCCACCCCAAATTTATGAACTAAATTTTTGGTGATTATATACTGCTTTGAAGCATTGTTTGTTTTACTATGTGTATGCCCTGTATTCCCAATTAGAGCTGGGGACCAATGTCTATCTGGTCTATCTGTCTATCTGGATGATGGGATTATCACTGTTGTTATTAATGACTTTGATTTATTGAATGCTATCCTCACGCACTCTGCTGAGGGCTTCATTTACCTTATCATATCCCCGATAGAACACTGGGGTCCCCTGGCTTTGTTCCTCAGCTTGCATCAGCCCTCAGCTTTCTTTACTGTAATACAGTCCAGGGGGTTGATGACTGGATGGTGAGATTCTGGAGAGCAGGGACCACATCTTTTCTACTCATCTGGGAACTTACAGTGTCTAGTGCCATGCATGATAGAGAATAGATCCCCAAAAAATATTCCATTGCAGTTTTTTTTTTTTTTCCATTTCCTTTGTCTTGGATTAGGAGTTGTTTGTTTTTTTTAAGTTTATTTATTTATTTTTAAGTAATCTCTACACCCAATGTGGGGCTTGAACTCATAACTCTGAGGTCAGGAGTCACCTGCTCTTCTTTTTTTGTTTAATTTTTTTTTAATGTTAATTTATTTTTGAGAGACAGAGAGAGAGAGTGTGAGCAGGGGAGGGACAGAGAGAGAGGGAGACACAGAATCCGAAGCAGGCTCCAGGCTCTGAGCTGTCAGCACAGAGCCCGATGCGGGGCTCCAACTCACAAACTGTGAGAATCATAACCTGAGCCGAAGTCGGACGCTTAACTGACTGAGCCACCCAGGTGCTCGAGTGACCCGCTCTTCTGACGGAGCCAGCCAGGCACCCCTCCATCAGAGTTTTGGAGCTACATAGCTCACAAAACAAACAGTGGTTTAAAACCTAGTTTTAGAAATACCAGTGTTTAATTCCATATTCCTATCAAGTGAGAACTCTTCCTCTGTCTGTACTGGAACTGCCAGATTAAGAATTTGGCTATTTTTCCTTAAATCCAGCATGAGATCCCCACTCTTCAGTAAATGAATGTGCTTTAGGCAAAAGAATGAAAACCTGTGTGCCCTGACTCTGAGCTTCCCAATATGCTCCCCGTCTGCGTCCCACCTTGCTCATCTCTGGTCTACGTTTGTATTCGTCTCTGAAGGGAGCAATGGTCTCCTCTCCATGTGCTGGAATGAAAAGATCTGATCAGAACCTAAAAGCTCCCCCACAGGAAACTGTCTGAACCTGTGATTTACATCCCTGGTTTTCTTATTAACTAACTGCCAGCCTTCAGAAAACTGGAGCCAACCCAAGTGGGGACCCTGGCAGCTGGTGTGAAATGTGACACCAGAGACCAGCAAGTCATGGCTGTTGGGGGGGGGGGGGGGGGGAAATCCGGAGGTTTGCACGGGAGGGAGAAAACGTCTTCTGGAAGTTTGATGTGTGCTCCTGGGAAGGAGTATAATTCTGTCTGATTAGAAGACAACTTACCCTTGATCACTCTGTTAGACAGACAGCCAGAGACCTGTCTGCTAAAGGTTCGAGGATAGGATTCGTTTCCTCCTTCGCCTATCTCAGAATGTGTAGGAGAAGGGAAAAGATAAGTTACCTAGAGAAATGTGGAGAAGTGATCACAGTTCATGGAAAACAGGTATCTTTTATTTTTCATAAACATTTAATTTTTTTACTTCCTGACATGTGAGGTCATGAGAACATTATACAGAATCAGAAGAATCCATCTTTTTAGTTCTAATTTAAAAACAACAGTGGGGGTGCCTGGGTGGCTCAGTCAGTTAAGTGTCTGACTCTTGATTTCGGCTCAGGTTATGATCCCAGGTGGGATCCAGCCCCGCATCACGCTCTGCGCTGAGCATGGAACCTGCTTAAGATTTTCTTTTTCTCTTCTTCTCCCCCTCTCACACACACTCTCTCTTTCTCTCTAAAATAAAACATAAAAAAGAAATAAAAGCAACAGTAAAGGGGGAAATGAGATACTGTTCAACAAGCATCACAGTTTCAATTTAAGGAGATGGAAAGTTCTGGAGATCTGCTGCATAACAATGTGAGTGTACTTAACATTGCTGAGTGGCACACTTTAAAATGGGAAAGATGGTGGGGCACCTGGTGGCTCAGTCGGTTGAGAGCCCGACTTCAGCTCAGGTCACGATCTCAAGGTTTGTGGGTTCGAGCCCTGCATCGGGCTCTGTGCTGACAGCTTGGAGCCTGGAGCCTGCTTCCGATTCTGTGTCTCCCTCTCTCTCTGCCCCTCCCCTGCTCGTGCTCTGTCTCTCTTTCTCTCTCTCTCTCAAAAATAAACATTAAAAAAATTTTTTTTAATGGGAAAGATGGTGAATGTCATGTGTTTTTACCACGACTAGAAATTTTTATAAACTTAAAAAAAAATTAAAGGATAAATAAGAAAAAGAAGAAAGTAGCCAAATACATTCTGAAGAGGAAAATACATTACTACTCCTTTGGCTACTATTTCTTCCCCATCCCTGCCCTTTTCTTTCTCTTACCAAGCTGCCTCACAGTTACACATCAATATCCTTTGTCTTTATGTGGACAAAGAGGAAAAAAAAGAGAAAGATGTAAGAGTTTGCAGACACAGAGAGGAAGGCTGTGGAGAAATGTCTCTTTCGGAACCACCAGCCAATTGGATGTTTTAAAAATTACGTATGTATAATGGGTTATGGCAGAAGACATGTTTTTTTAAATTTTAGATAAACTTTTTTTTCACAAGTGTTTTTTTTTTTAATATCAAATTTATTGTCAAATTGGTTTCCATACAACACCCAGTGTTCATGCCAACAGGTGCCCTCTTCAATGCCCATCACCCACCCTCCCCGCCCTCCCAGCCCCCATCAACCCTCAGTTTATTCTCAGTTTTTTAAGAGTCTCTTATGCTTTGGCTCCCTCCCTCTCTAACCTCTTTTGGCCGAAGACATTTTTGAAGTCTACACAACAGACTAATTGGGTTCTTGCTACTGGATTCCAGATCACAAGTCTGAGAGAGATCCCGGGAGCTAACAGGACAGTCATGCCAACAGGCAAAATAAAGAACATAAGAATCCCAACCCAATTTCCTTTCAAATTCTCTTCCTATCCCCACCCCATCCCATTTTTACTTTCTTATCCAGTTGGGACACTAGTTTATATTGACTGATTTATTTTAGGGAAGGAACTGTTTTTAAAATCTATCCTAGTTTAGAGTTTTTTCTTTTGGAGATAAGTGTTGATCAAAGCAACAAGCAACAACTGTTGTTTTAATTTATGTTTCCTTTAGTTTTGCAAATTTGGGAAGGAGGAGGGCTTTTTTTATAAGAGGTAATGAGGCAGAATCCTCTTAATGGCGAGGATATTTTCTCACCAGGTTAAAACCCATGTATGCTAAAAAAAAAAATAATGAAATAAAAGTAGCTTTTCTTAAGGGAGTAAATAAATTTTAAAGCAAGAAACATCCCACACAGTTTGAGCTTACTGTTCCTATCAATACAAGCTGGGAAGGGAGGTAAACAGGGTATTTTCTCTCTCTCTCTCTTTTTTTTTAAGTCCCTGACTTGAAGTAACAGAATTAATTTACAGTAAGAAGAATCTGATCAAAATATTTAGGACAAATGACTGCTAACGCGATCACCTTAAATGCCAACAGTAGGGACAGATTTTTTTTCTGTTTTATTTCTCTCTGAAAATATATTACCTTAGTTTACTTTAGGCAAATGAACTCCAAGCTTTGTATGAACATCACTTCATTAATATTTGTCCCATGCATGCAGTTAGAACAGAGAGTCTTGTTAATGCTTCATTTTTTTTCAAAGAGGGATAAATAATCTTGACTTTCTCAATGTATCCTTACTACATCGAGCTCCCATTTCCTATATCAGAACTCTGAGAAATACTCTTTCCCTTAAGCGTGGAGGCATAGAATCACATAAATAACAAAGTCAATACCAGTTAAACCTGTCTCTCTACAGATTTTTCTTTCTGGATGTTTATCCATCTAGCACACATGTTTTATTGAGCAGCTACTAGGCTGTGGGTGCCGTGTGATGGAATCTGTCTGGCAGGCTGGAGGACTGTAGGAAGGCATCCTAAACCAGAACTGATGAAATGGGAAAGGACTCTCAGCTGAGGTCGAGAGAGTGAATGGGAGTTAGCTGGGCAAAGAGAATGGAGGGAGGAGAGCTCAGGAAGACCCAGGAATGGGACGAAATCAGTGCGGCTGGAGAGGAGCCCAAAGGAGGAAGTGGCTAAGGGGGTGGACAGAGACCGAGGCTTGAGCCGGCCCTGGACGTGTAGCTCAGGTCCCGGTTAGGAGTTTGAAGCTTAACCAAAACGCAATGGGAAAGCATTGGAACACTTGAAGCAGAGGGACGGGGTCACATCTGTGTTTTAAAAGGATCACCTTGCCTGCAGTGCCACTGGTGGGAAAGGGACAAGGCCAGAGCCCAGTCAGGACATAGCTGCGGGAGTACTGCCTGGAGGCGATGTATTCTCTCCACCCTAGAATGTAAGCTCCAGGAGGGCAGGGCTTTTTGCTTGGTTTACTTCACTCTAACTCAGGCACCTGGTGTGTGGCGCATAGTAGGTGCTCAAAGATTTGTTGAACAATTAAATGGCTGGCATAGGGTAATGTTGGAGAAGAGTAAAGGGAGGGGCACATGGAGAGAAAAATGATAAATCTACGATTCAATAGCTATGTGTGTTTCCCAAATAAAATGCTAACTTTAATGAAAGTGTACAAATCAGTGATGTTTAATAAATGCATACAGTTGTGCAGCCATCACCATAATCCAGTTTTAGGACATTTCTATACCTCAGGAAGTTCACTTGTGCCTAACCCCTGCCCCCACTCCCAACCTCTAGCAACTATTGATCTGTTTGTTTTATAGATTTGCCTTTCCTAACGATTTCAAATAAGTGCAAACATAAACTATGTTATCTTCTGTGTCTGGCTTCTTTCACTTGGCATGTTTTTGAGGCTCATGCATGTCATGGCTTGTTTCAATAGTTCATTCCTTTTTACTGTTAAATAGTTTTCCATTATAAATATGCCATATTTTGCTGACCCATTTCCCAGGTGACAGACGTTTGGACTGTCTGCACATTTTCTCTATTAGGAATAGCGCTGCTGTGAATATTTGTGCACAAGTCTTTGAGCGGACAGGGGCCTTGTTCGTTTGGATTAGATGCAGAGTTGCTGAGAAAAATGGAGGGGTCGAGGAAGACACCCAGATTTCAGTCTGGGGCAACTGCATGGGTGACACTGCAACACACTGAAACGGGGGGGAGCAGACGTGGAGCAGCTGTGATGGGAAAGTGGCCTCGGTTTGGGGCAATGGCCTCTGAGACAGGAGTGGATATCCCCCGCAGGCAGGTGGGCACATAGATTTGGAAGGTGAGTTTGCTCAAACTAATGTCTAACAAGGGACCATTTTTTGAACGGCTTGTTGCACATTTCAGATTTATTTCTCTGGCACGGGCACCAGGGTGGCTCAGTCGGTTAAGCATTTGACTCTTGGTTTCAGCTCGGGTCATGCTCTCACAGTTCTTGAATTCAAGCCCCATGTCGGGCTCTGCGGTGACAGTGTGGAGCCTGCTTGGGATTCTCTCTCTCTCTCTCTCTCTCTCTCTCTCTGCCCTTCCCCTGCTCTCTCTCTGTCTCTCTCAAAACAAATAAGTAAATAAACTTAAAATAAAATGTAAAAAGATTTATTTCTCGGTCATCATAAAAGCACTTCTCTGGAACTTAGGCTCTTCTTTATATCAACCTGACCAAAGAAGAAATTCGTAAAGACACCTTGCATGCTCACTTTGGTTTGCATAATAATTATAATAACATCTTCTACGTGCTCGGCATTTCCTTTTTGAAAATTGTGGTAAAATGCACAGTATACAGCTTGCCACCTTAACCATGTTTACGTGAGCCGTTTAGGGGCCCGAGGTACGTTCGTGCTGTTGTGCCTCCATCCCACCATCCTTCTCCAGAAGGCTCTCATCTTCCCAAGAGTCGGTTACGCGTCCGACTCCTGGTTTTGGCTCAGGTCATGATCTCACGAGCCCCGCGTTGGGCTCCTTGATGACAGTGCGGAGACTGCTTGGAAACTGCACTGATTAAACACCAACCCCCATTTCCCCGTCCCCTGCATCCCCTAGCAAGCACCATTGCACTTTCCGTGTCTATGAATTTAGCCACTCTAGGTACATTGTATAAATGGAAGCATACAATATCTGTTCTTGTGACTGGCTTGCTTCACTTACATGTCCAGGCTCATCCCTGTTGTAGCATGTGGAAGACTTCCTTCCTTTTTGAGGCTGAACAATATTCTGTTACATGTATGTAACACGTTTTGCTTATCCATTCATCTGTCACTGGACACTTACATGGGTCGCTTCTATCGTTTTTTTTTTCCTTCAAATGTTTATTCCTTTTTGAGAGAGAGAGTGAGAGACAGAGAGAATGTGTGGGGAAGGGGTAGAGAGAGAGGGAGACACAGAATCTGAAACAGGCTCCAGGCTCCGAGCGGTCAGCACAGAGCCCGACGCGGGGCTCAAACTCACAAACTGCAAGATCATGACCTGAATCGAGGTCAGATGCTTAACCAACTGAGCCACCCAGGCGCCCCTATCTTTTGAGTCATGTAAATAATACTGCTACAAAGATATCTCTTTGGGTCCCTGCTTCCTTAGCATGTCCATTCAAGGAATTAAAAGGTATGAGAGTTGAAAGATCATCATACTTTAACTCAGGCAAGCTGTAATACACCATCACTTGAAATAATAGGTGATCGCATGACCAGTTCAAAATTATAATTACAAATATCCATCTGTACTGAGTGAGGCCAGAACCTTCTCCAGCTTTTTTTTTTTCTAATTTTTTTTAATGTTTATTTTTGAGACAGAGAGAGACAGAGCATGAAGGGGGGAGGGTCAGAGAGAGAGGGAGTCACAGAATCCGAAGCAGGCTCCAGGCTCTGAGCTATCAGCACCGAGCCCGACGCGGGGCTCGAACTCATGGACTGTGAGATCATGACCTGAGCCGAAGTCAGACGTTTAACCGACTGAGCCACCCAGGCGCCCCACCTTTTCCAGCTTTAAGAGACACTGGGAATTACCAGACTTTTCCTAACCTCCAGACCCACAATGCAGCAATCTGCTCTCTTTTTTTTTTTTTTTTCTTTTTTAGGATTTTGGCGATACTATTTTAGCCCAAAAGGAAATCCCTTATAAAATTCTTGCTTTTACCCATAATCCTTAGGGTCCCGAAAATGACCCACTTCTGTTTGGTTGTGTGATAAAGCATTCGGTGGGAATTTCCGAATGCACTTAAAGTTTTCTGTGGTATGTCAGGTCAGGCAGGTCGGAGCTGATACAGTTGAATTTACCAGGACAGCACTTAACAGGGAATGAAGTTATGACATGGGATCAGGATGTCATGCCAGATGTCAGAGAGAAAGATTAGACATAGCAAACACCAGGGAGAGGTTCTGAAGGAAGGGGCAAGCACTGTCCCGGCTCAGTTAACTTGTATCTGTCTCTCAAAAACGCTACACTCTCCATACATGAATAGGGCAGGTAGTTCGTGGAAAATACTAGAACGGGGCAGTGTTTTCATTCCACCAGGCTCATGGGAGATTAATGAAAATTGCCAGGAATTAAGCTAATAAAGTCAGCAAGCTTAAATAGCCATCAACATCAGAAAACACCATTTTAGGGGTGTCTGGGTAGCTCAGTCCATTAAGCGTCCAACTCTTGGTGTCAGTTCAGGTCATGATCTCACAGATGGTGAGTTCGAGCCCCTCATTGGGCTCCTTGATGACGATGCAGAGTCTTCTTGGGATTCTCTCTCTCTCTCTCTCTCTCTCTCTCTCTGTCCCTCCCCCACTTGCTTTGTCTTTCTCGAGATAAATAAACTTTAAATTAAAAAAAAAAAGAAAGAAAACGCCATTTTAATTGTAAGAGATGTGGCAGAAAGCAGCCCAGTCCACAGGAGAGTCCAACACTCCAGCAAGGCCCTGGCTCTCTCGGCTGCTAGGGAAGGTAAACTGTATGGATGTAGGCCTTAATAGTACTCTCCTCCCAATGGCTCTTTCTTCTGTCAGTCTCTAAGCTCTAGGCCCAGGGTACTGAGGGAAGGCCAAAACCCTCCTAGTGCCCCACCCTCAACGGGTATGGAGGGTGGGACAAGAAATTAAACACAAGCTATCAGGGGCAGGGACACAGGAGATTTAAAAACAAAACAAAACAACAACACCAAAAAAAACACCCAGGATCCCAGCCAGGTCACCACACTGCATGAGTAAGTGCCTCAT
This sequence comes from Panthera leo, assembly GCF_018350215.1. Lineage (NCBI taxonomy): Eukaryota > Metazoa > Chordata > Mammalia > Carnivora > Felidae > Panthera > Panthera leo. The sequence continues at coordinate 142,804,034 of NC_056682.1, forward strand.
AGGCAGAGCTGTGGCTTTTCTGCAGACCTGAAGTGGTTCATTTTTACTCAAGGCCTTCAGAAGTCCTGTTACACAGGCAAGAAACCTATCCCATCAATTTCTGGATATCATTGTCAGCTGAGGAAAACCCAGGTGACAAATGTAGAAGCCTTAGTCCCTTTTAGGGAGGGACACCCTTCTCTCTACATCAATGGTTCTTACTTCAGGCTGCACCTCTGAACCACCTTGGATGCCTTTATTATTTATTATTATTATTATTTTTTAATGTTTATTCATTTTTAAGAGAGACAGAGCATGAGCAGGGGAGAGGCAGAGAGAGAGAGAGGGAGACACAGAATCTGAAGCAGGCTCCAGGCTCTGAGCTGTCAGCACAGAGCCCGACGCGGGGCTCAAACTCACAAACCACAAGATCATGACCTGAAGTCAGAAGTTCAACCGCCTGAGCCACCCAGGCGTCCCTAGGATGCCTTTAAAACCAGAAGCCCAAGACCAACCCCAACCAAAGGAGTCAGAATTTTAGGCAATGATCCCAGGCACTGTTATTTTTAAAAACTCTCCAAATGATGCTCATGGGCAATCGAAATCCATAATCACAGCTGTCAGTCGGCTAGGGATTCTAGCTGCAGAAACTGAAGAATTATCCATTAACAACTGCACATATTTCATAAGGCGATACAGAGTTTCTTCCAAAGAAACACAACTTAGGAAGCTGGATAAGTTAGCTAGGGCCGCCATAACAAAATACCAAAAATGAGGTGGCTGAAACAACAGAAATTAGTCTTCTCCAAGTTCTGGAGGCTGAGTGTTCAAGATCAAGATGGCAACAAGTTTGGTCTCTCCTGAGGCCTCTCTCCTTGGCAGGCAGGTGGCTGCCTTTTCACTGTGTCCTCGTACAGTCTTTCCTCTGTGTGCACCTCTAGCGTCTCTTTGTGTGTTCAAATTTCTTCCTTTTATAAAGACATGAGTCAGACTGGATTAGGGCCCACCCTAAGGGCCTCATTTCCACTTAATCACCTCTTAAAGGACTCTGTCTCTAAATGGGGTCACATTTTGAGCTGCTGGAGTTTGGGACTCTAACAATATGAATGTGGGAGGGTACAAAATGCAGCCCATAAGAGAAGTTCTTTATTTTTATTTTTTTTAATTTTTTAAAAATGTTTTTATTTATTTTTGAGACAGAGAGACAGAGCACGAGCAGGGGAGGGGCAGAGAAAGAGGGAGACACAGAATCTGAAGCAGGCTCCAGGCTCTGAGCTGTCAGCACAGAGCCCGACGTGGGGCTTGAACTCACGGACCATGAGATCATGACCTGAGCTGAAGTCGGACGCTTAACCGACTGAGCCACCCAGGTGCCCCAACAGAAGTTCTTTAGATGAGAAGGTGCTTTTCCTAAATAAACCCTTTGGCTTCACAAGTACCAAACGTTTTATTTACTTAAACTCAATTTTCAGAATATCCCATTAAAAAAGGTATTTTTTGAAATTATACGAATGCTGAACACTCCAGATAGTAACTATGGGCCTACAGAGAAAATTCTGTTTTATGTATGTATGTATGTATGTATGTATGTATGTATGTATTTATGGAAGAGAGCGTGAACAGGGGAGAGGGGCAGAGAGGAGAGAGAGATTCTCAAGCAGGCTCCATACCCCACACAGAGCCTGACACAGGGCTCCATCCCATGACCCATAGATCATGACCTGAGCCAAAACCAAGAGTCAGAAGCTCAGTGACTAAGCCCCAAGAAAATGCTCTTTTAAGTGGCCAGAATTAATGTCAGGGAGTAGCTCACCTGTTTTAAATATCTGGCTCATTCTCTTCAACTGCTAGGAAATAAGAGCCCAACATAGTTGGTATGTATAACCCAGATAAGAAATTGTTTGAACAGTTAGACAAGGTGTCTCAAAACTGTAGCTTAGAGTGAAGTCGGTGTTATGACTCAGATTTCTGTAGAAACCAAGAAGGAAAATGGATGAAGTGAACCAGGGAAATGGGGGCACATGCAGCACCCATGCCCTGTCTACTTGCAGAAAGTGGGTGCACTATTCTCAGGAAAAGAAAAGTGGATATCCGGGCTTGTATGTGCAATTTTTTGGCTTTTATATGTTGGCAATTAATTCAAATAAGCAACACTACCATTCTGCGGGCCAAATAAAACACAACTTCAGGAGAGATTGGGCTGGTTTGCTGCTAGTGATTACCTCTGGTATAAAGCTAATCTTAACTTGCCAAGTCTTGTGACATTGCAACCGCCTTCTTTAGAATCCATCTTCAAAACCAGGGGGCTGTCTAAGAGTTTCTTGAAAAGTCGGGCATACAATTCCTTTATTCCCTGTTGGAGGAAATGCAAAGTGCCCACGTCCGGTGAGATTTCAAGCACAGAATTAAGGACTCCAAAGACCATAGCATCTAAACAGGAGAAGGTCAACTCCACTGGCTCATTTCCTCCCTTAGCTAGTTTCAAGCTGACAAAAGATAACTTTTCTTGGAATGGATTTAGCAAGTTTAAAATTCGTGGTTTGGAACTAAGGAAAACACTATAATCTATGCATAATTTTCAATGTTTTCTAGGTTGCCAGAGATTTATATGGTGACCTAAATCAACAAATCTCAAAGTTCCTTTGCAGGATCAGACACCTCTCTAGAAACAAGGAGGCATTCAAGTGTGGTGGATAATTCAAGTGTATTCTAGCCCGGGGAATATAGAGCCATGGCTCTGGGCTCATCTCTAAGTAACCAACTGTACGAATCAATTTCTCTGATCTTTAGCTAGACTGTAAAGATCTTGGGACTTTTCATCCTTAGATCCTATTATTCTAGTTACCAAATTAAAATATTAGTTTTCAATTCTGTAAACACCAAGACATGACACAAATCACTTGGTTAAAGCACTTTAACCTGTGTCTCGATTGTCTAGCATTAATATTGCTAGTTACTTAACTTGATCATTTTGAATGGGGCTGTCAAACTCAACATTGGAGAAGCACTTAGATGCTTTCAAATGTAGTAAGTTTTATAAATGCACAGAATACAAATGATAAGGGATAATTATTAAAACCACAGTAGGTATGATTCTTTAGGAGAAAAATATATTTGAAATCTCTAGCTTTAAAAGCAGCTGAATAATGGAAAATGATGTTTGTTTTAAGGCTTCACCATGGCATGCTGTGGTAGGCAGAATTCTAAAGATGGCCCCAAGATTTCTGTCCCCTGGTTATTCAATCAAACATTAATTTGGGTACTGCTGTGAAGGGAGTTTGCAGATGCAACTTAAGTCCCAAGTCAACTGCCCTTAAGATACAGAGATTATTTACTAAGTCTGACCCAAACAGGTGAGCCTTTTTTTTTTTAATGTTTATTTATTTTTGAGAGAGAGCGAGAGAGCGAGCGAGAGAGCTCATGCAAGTCGGGGAGGGCCAGAGAGAAGGGGATAGAGCACCTGAAGTGAGCTCTGCACTGACAGCGGCGAACTGGATGTGGGGCTCCAACTCACAAACTGTGAGGCCATGACCTGAGCCAAAGGCAGATGCTCAACCAACTGAGTCACCCAGGCGCCCCCAGGTGAGCCTTTTAAAAGTAGAGTTTTCCCCGGACAATAGCAGAATAAGAAGTCAGACACATTCAAAGCATGAAGGGGATTCAACAGGTCTTACAGTCTTGAAGATGGAGGGGGCCGCATGAAAAGAAACGCAGCCAGTCTCTATAAGCAGAGAGCTGCCCAGAGTGAGAACTGAATTCAACCAACAATCCGAATGAGCTTGGACATGGATTTTCCCAAGAGAATCCAGATAAGAGCCCCGCCCAGGTGGCATCTTCATTTCAGCCTTGTGACCAGAAGCAGGAGAGTCCACAGAGTCATATGGGATTTCTGATCTAGAGAACTGTGAGCGAATGCTGCTTTAAGATGCTATGTTTTGTGGTGATTTGTTACAATGCATTAGAAAAGGAACACAACTGCTACAACCAAATGTTGAGAAGGTTCTGGAGCAACTGTTACTGGGTTGTAAAGCAATAGAACCACTTTGGAAAATGGTATGAAAGTTTCTAATAAAGTCAAAAATACATCCACTGTATGATCCAGAGTTTCACTCCTAGGTATTTACCCAACAGAAGTGAAAACATATGTCTACAAAAAGACTTGTATGCATAGTGGCACCTGGGTGGCTCAGTTGGTTAAGTGTCCAACTCTTGATTTTGGCTCGGGTCATGAGCTCACAGTTCATGAGTTTGAGCCCCGAATCAGGCTCCACGCTGACAGTTCAGAGCCTGCTTGGAATTCTCTCTCTCTCTCTTCCCCTCCCCTGCTTTCTCTCTCTCTATATATAAATAAACTTAAAAAAAAAAAAAAAAAGACTTATACACTAATATCCACAGCAGCTTTATTTGTACTAGCCCCAAACTGAGCATAGCACAAATGTCCATCAACAGGAGATTGGATAAAAAATGAGCTACTAATAAAAGCAATAACATGAATGAAGTTCAAAAACATTATGTTGAGTAACAAATACCAACACAGTAGAGTACATACCGTGTTATTTCATTTATAAGAAGTTATAGAACAGGCAAAACTAATCTATGCTGAAATAAATCAGAACAGTGGATGCTTAGATGTAGGGGATGGACCCAAAGAGGCACAAGGAAACTTTTCGAGGTGGTGAAAATAGTCTATATCTTGATAGAGGAATGGATTACACCAGTGTGATACATCTGCCAAGATTCTTGGAAACATAACACTTAGGATTTATATATTTCAGTTTGTAACTTATCTCTTAATAAAAATATATTTTAAACCAAATTAAAAAATAATTTAAGCCTATATGTGACAAACTGGTTATCATTAGTGTTAATGACTCTCTCCTGGGGGTATACATTTATAAGCAGACAGAGTAAGAGTGAAACCAAAAAGACTAGTCCCCACTAGAGGCATATGGGGCCCTAAGCAGCTGGGTGAAAGATGTGGGGACAGTGAGACCTATCTAGAGGACGCAGACCTCTCCACAAATTTAACTGAATAGTCCTACAAAGGACTAGTATGGGGTTCTTTTATGCCCAATTCCAAAATGCTGAAGGCTGAATGTGAAGATGCCATGGTGTTGAAGCTACCCAAAGCAGGAAGGCTCTGGAAGGGAGTGGGGTGCACAGAGATAAGTGACAGTTCTCTGAGCCCCACCTCGCCGCCCCCCCCCCCCCCCCCCCCCCCGCTGTGTGAGGGAGATGGCTGAGGGACAGCAACTGAGGGACAACAACACTTAGTATACTGAGCACTGAAGGGCTCTGGGGACATTATCAAGTAGCTTCATTCTTGGTTTCTTTAGTATTAACATATTGGGGAATATATGTATTTTGGATGGGTTCCCTTGGTTAAAATGAACTCATCTTTTCTTATTTTGTGAAAGAGGCTTCTCAAAGCCCATAGAAATTTCACGGAGATTCCTCAGACTTATACTTTGGTTCATGTGAAAGGTTTCTTCTTCTTCTTTTTTAATGTTTATTTATTTCTGAGAGAGAGACAGAGCAAGAGTCGGGGAGGGGCAGAGAGAGAGGGAGACACAGAATCAGAAGCAGGCTCCAGACTCTGAGCTGTCAGCACAGAGCTGGACATGGGGCTCAAACCCACAAACCGTGAGATCATGACCTGAGCTGAAGTTGTATGCTTAACGGACTGAGCCACCCAGGTGCCCCAGTAAAACCTGTTTAAAAAAAACTTTTTTTAAATGTTTATTTTTGAGAGAGAGAGAGAGACAGAGCATGAGTGGGGGAAGGGCAGAGAGAGAGGAGACACAGAATCCTAAGCAGGCTCTAGGCTTTGAGCTGTCAGCACAGAGCCCGACATGGGGCTCGAACTCAGGAACCCTGAGATCATGACCTGAGCTAAAGTTGGAGGCTCAACCAACTGAGCCACCGAGGCACCGCCATGTGGAAAGGTTTCTAAACACAGCCAACAACTGTCGGCTAAAATGTTCTCAGTGACACAAACACACACACGTGGTTCTAAATGAAAACGACTAATATGAGAAGTGATGTTTTACAGTGTGGGCTCTGATTTTTCCAAGAAGTCCTAATGGTTGGAGAGTGTGGAGGGAAGAATTAAAAGAACTCATAGTCATGGGGCCAACCCATTTGGCAGGTGTCTTGGCCTCTGTCTGCAGAAAGCCCCACCTGTAAATGCGAAGTAGTAGGTTCACGTGGGGCAGCTGTTGCTAGGGAGCTGAGAGGTGGCCTCAAGGATATTGAGTATTTACAATGAGAGTTAGCGTAAGACAATCTAACTAGAGGGGACATTGGAACCAAGCTTTCCTGGCCAACCAGGGAGGGAAGAATGGAATCTGAATGAGATTTTTAGATGAGTCTTTGGTGTTTTTTTTGGTTTGTTTAACCATAACAACGATTTGAAGAAACTGTACCAGTGAGTCAGTAATGGATCTGGCTACACACACCACGATTTAGTTACAAATTCCCTAATTATTTCCCCAAAAAAGAGAAAGGCTTCACTAGGAAATGATACAGAGTGTAATTGAATCCGCTGGGTTTTTGTTTTTTAATGTTTTACTTATTTTTGAGAGAGTGTGAGCAGGGGAGAGGCAGAGAGAGGGGGACAGAGGATCTGAAGCAGGCTCCAGGTTCTGTGCTGACAGCAGCGAGCCTGATGTGGGGCTTGAACTCACGAACCGTGAGATCATGACCTAAGCTGAAGTCAGATGCTTAACCGAGTGAGCCGCCCAGGTGCCCCCGTGGGTCTTGTTTCTTATGGAAATGTTAGGTATTTGACTGTCAGTTTGCAGTCTGCTCGATTTTGATACTGAGAAGTGTTTGATATTTTGGCTTCAAGTGGAACTGAGACTATCCGCTGTTTTTCCATCCAAAGGTGCCTTCATTAGCCACTACTTGGGTCCTGTCAATCACACACACACACACACACACGCACACGCACACGCACACAGCACGCTGCAGGACATAATACTTACCACATTATTATAATTCACTGTTCCTGGTTTGTATCCTTCACTTGAAAAATGAGGTACTTGAGGGTATGCAATGGTCTGTCTTATTTATCTTTCATGCTTAATGTTTAACAGAGTATCACATAGTAGGTGGAAATATTTTTGGTCTTGCTATTTCCTGTTAGTTCTCCATGGAGATGAAAACCAGCACTGTATATCTTTTTCTACATGCAGACACTCACTCATTGCTCAATCTCATATCTAGCCACATAAACTTTCCTTTGATTTCCTATCTTTAGGAACTTTCCCCATTCCTCCAGAAATGAAGGAGTTTCTGAGTGACCTGGTTAATTCCAACTAGGGCAGTGAACATAAGTCACTAAGGCTTATGGTTTGGAAACCTGTGATTTCGTGCTCAGCTTCCCATCCTTACAATCTGGTGGATGGTAAAAGGATGTGATTTGTGCTTTCTTAATTTCCACAGCAATAGCCATGGGGTTGTGGGAACTTATTATAAAATATACAGAAAAGCCCTTGGTAAATGCAAGACAGGTACTGTTATCAGTTTCGTGTTACTAGTGTAGAAAAGGCTCAGAGGTGGAAGTGATTTGCCCTGGCCTATGCATTCAAGAGCATATCTGAACCCCAAACCAGTATTTTCCCCATAGTCCTATGAATTTACTGAACTCCACAAAGAGAGGACCAATTCCAGGACTGCCCCACATGACCACAAGGGAATACCTGGTGGCACTGATCTGAGAACACGTGTCCTGGGGAAGGTCCTGAAACCAGCCCACTTTGCAGGGGACCAGGTGCTGACCTATCTTAACTTGCTGGCCCCAGAGAATTTGCTCTCTTTTTCTTTATCAGGAAACCCAATAGTCACAGAGCCGAGAAGCAGGTTTGCTCCATAATTGGCACAACAGGCCAATGGATGTCACTGTTGCACCACAGAAAAAGAATCCCAGTCCCAAGGGGACCTTGAATGGCAGTACATTTTCTATTTGGTACAGAGCAGAGCACACCTTGCACCATAGGAAAACTATTTGTAAGTGGGATGGTAATTAATATTTCACTGCTAATTTTGGAGCTAGTAAGGAGAAGGCACATTTGGGTTAAGGCACATCGTTCAAGTTAAGGCAAACAGCTTTGAGCAGAGTGAGTAGGTACATATGAATGTGTATGTCACTTATCAGGGGAAAAGATAACAAAATGAATCCAACTAAGCCCTCTGACTTCAGATATTATGTTTCTTCCACTTTACATGACTGTTTTCACAATTAGATCATGAGCAAAATTATTTAAAAATACATATGCTGATACTTAGAGTGAGATCTCTCACCATATCGATGGCCCAGCACAAACATTTGGAAGGACTTTCTAATCCTCAACTTAGTGCAAAAACCAAAGGAATAAATATATTTATTAGGCACGAGCTATATGTCAGGCATACTGTGATAGACTTTATACAACTCTTTCAGGTAAATATTATTATTTCCATTTTTTCATATGGGGAAATTGGGGTTCAGTAGGAGTAAGCTGCATTTCCAGTTATACAGCTGGTAAGTGACAGCATGGCTGTGAGCCCACATCTGCCAGCCACAAAGCTTCTGCACATCCCCACGTGCTCCAGTTCAGTCCAAACCTTGTCTAATAGCCCACTGTGTCTTCATTATTGGAGATACCACAATGAGTATGGTACCATCTCTGCCCCAAAGAAACTCTTAGACAATTGTTGACAATTGTATTACAACACAGAGTGAGAAGGGCTCTTGGCAGGTGCTATTGAATCGAGAGAGTAGAGAAAGCCTGGAGGAAATCACATCTAAGTTGAGATATGAAGCATGAGTCAAGTATGGTGGGGCCAAGGGGAATATAGATCAAGGGTGTTTTACCTGGAGGGATATCCAGCGCCTCAGCACATAGTGGAGGAACATTACTGTTACCTACAATTTAAATCCAACCAAGATTTTTTTTTTTTTTAACTTGGACTGAGTGTGAGCTCTAAATAAGAAGTTATTGCCTAGCAATAGTTTCTAAAGAGAACCACAGTATAAGGCCGTGCTTGGGGTGGAATGTCAAGCCCTGCCTTGGGACTCTGGTACCACAAATGCATAAGGAATATCTCCCTGGGTTGTCTTGTCGTTGGAACCCAAGCAGGAGCAGTAGGAATAAAGAATGAGGAATGTGCTCTCCTGAGGCCCTGACCCCAGGACCAGAGAATCCCTGATTCTGTAGGGTTAAGAACAAGCCACTGCAGAGGGCCCTGGCCTGAATCTCTATATTATAATTTCTAGAAGTACAAAATCATGAATGTGTCTCCATATTCAGCTCTGGTCCCAATCCTCACGTGCACAGCTAGCAAATGTAAGCAGCGATAGGTAATCTTCTTCTATCCCAGTTCAGAAATTTCTTTCTCTGGCAGTGAAGGAAGATGATCCCTAGAGACAAATACCAGTGACATTTCCTAGCAATTCTTAACAGGCGTTACAGATGTCACAGGTCACAGGCTATAATCAGTCTTAAATTTTCTGATGATGAGAACTGTCACTGCTGTCAGACAGGCTTAACTGGCCTTTTTGGACACTTGCTTAACATATAAGTAAATTAGGCAACTAATCCTACACTTTTGTGTCTTGTTTCTCCTAGGAGCTTTGAAGACTAGATTTGGAGAAGGAAAGGTGAAGGGAGAAATCCTAGAGAGAAGTAGCACTGAAATTTCTTTGTGTTTATTTTAACCACATCCATAAAATTCAACTCGTAGCCCAGCGGCCATCTTCCCCTTTTTCCCACCCAACAGTCATTCTCGGTCACATTTAATATTTGCAGATAGAAATGACAAGGGGAGTGGAGGTCCTCTTGCTGGACCTCTAGAACTTAATGGTAATGCTAAAAAAATGATGCAAATTATCAAATCATAGAACAAGTACTTGTTATACCTATGTCCCTGGCTCTGTGTCAGTGAGCATTTAAACAAATGGGCAGAACAATGGACTATGGGGTCTCATGACTTCACTGGTAGGTGCCAGGAACCTGAGAAGAAACTAAAGCTGCCACTCAGGTGGGTGATATTTGCATGTGATACTTGGCAAGATACTTCTTTATCCCCTCAACAATTTGGAATGCATGAAAATTATAAGTAAATATATTGGTATCATTTCCATGAAAATCAATCATTCCTCCATTCAGTAAATACTGAGCACCTGCCAAACATAAAAGCCACTAGTGACCAAGTCCATTTCTTTCTGAGTAAATTCATATTCATCAGTTTCATCCACACTTGGTCAAAGCCATGTAGTAGGATAGGATAGGGTGGAAGTCAGACACTCAAATAGAGTTCGAATCATGGCTCCTCTGTTCACTAGCTGTGTGAATTTGAGCTTTCCTGGAAGCTTCAATTTTCTCATTTGCAAAACAGGGACAAGAAAAAGTTGGTATGATAACATAATGCAATGGCTACCTCACCGAGTATTTCTTATATGCTAGATACCAAGAGTGGTACCTGACAACAAGTGTGACAGGCAGCCACCCTCTATCGTTCCCTCTTTCTCATCTCGCATCCTCAAAGAGTCACCAAGTCATGCCATTTTATCTCTGAACTATTTCTTGAGTCTCTCTTCTACTTCCACTGCCTTAGTTTGGGCCTCATTATCTCTTGGCCTCCTAAGTTGTTCCCCCTGATTTCTGTGCCCCTTAAATCATTCTCTACATACTGACCAAAGCAATTGGTTTAAACAAAAACATGTCACTTAAAACCTCTCTGTGGCTCCGCAACTCCTGCAATAAAGCACAAGCTCTTAGAATGGTCAACAGGTCATCCTGTCTACCCCTCAGACTTTTAGCATTCCCTGCCCAACATGCAACACACACTAGGCTTGTTTTCCTCCCTGGGTCTTGTTTTATGTTTCATTATTGCCTTTGTGTGCCTCTGTTCACTGTTCTCACTTCATCCATTTACTTATTTTTTTAGACTCAGCTCAGACCAGGCAGCTCAGGACAGCCTTTTTTGATGCCCCGGCTCCAACTCCCAAACTAAGTGAGGTGCTTTCTACCCCCACCTCCTGTGCATGTCTAGCTCACTGCATTTAATACACTGATTGGTAATTTAATTATATATGAGTTTTTCTCTCTTATGAGACTCTTTTCTCTAAGACAAAATGTCTTATTCATCCTTGTATCCCCATTACCTGGTACAGTTCCTGGCACACAGCAAAGGCCAGTAAAAAAAGTAAATGAAGGACTTAAGCCAGCAACGTGACTCCCAGCTCATGCTCTTTGTATACACCTCATATCTCCAACATATCATGTATCTAGAACAGTCGTTCACAACCAGAGGCAATTTTGCTCCCAGAGGACATTTCACAATGTCTAGAGACATTTGAGTTGTCACAACTGGGGGTGGAGGGCGTGTGCTTCTAGCATCTAGTGGGTAGAGGTCAGGGTTGCAGCCAAGCATCCCACAGTGACCAGGACGGCCCCACCCCACCCCCCACAACAAAGGATTATTCAGGCCAAAATGTTAGTAAGAGCCAAGATTGAAAAATACTGGCCTAGGACAGGGTCTGGCCCATGGAAGACCTCAATATAGGATTCCTAACCTTGGCAGCTAGTGGCAGAAATGATAATCATGCTTGATGTAAATCATATAATTATATGGTATACTGTTTTAAGTTTATTGAGCAGTCCTTCATGATATTAGCTCATTTCACAGCATTAGACCTAAGGGAGTTCCGTTCTACTTTTATAATTATTCTTTAAATAAAGAAAGCAAAGTTAGGTCCTACTCAGAGAGATCGATGGAGTATGATACATGAGTCTCTCTCCTACTTCTCTCCCAGCACACACACACACCATGTATCTGTTCCAGGCCCACATCCCCAAACAACCAGCTTGAATACCTGGACCATAGGGATAAACCTGTATTAGCTCATCAGCTATGATGTTGTTCAAATGTGTGTGTGTGTGTGTGTGTGTGTGTGTGTGTGCGTGCACGCACGCGTATTCAAGTGCATTTCATACCCTGTGTGAACTCATAATCTGGAATGCCCTCTCCAGGAAGGCCTGGCTTCCCTGGGATCTTAAGGAAATGAAAGATTAAACAATTTTAAGTTGTCAGGTGAGTTTTTTTTTTATTTTTTTTATTAGCTGTTTGACATGGCACAGCTGAGTCAGTAGCCTGTGACACGGGACACAGGCTGACCTACTTCTCCGGGACTTTGTAGTCCCATCAATGATGCATAACCTCTAACACATGTTCATACTGGGCAATTCTTTTCATCTATGCATATCCCACCACCTAATGTTTGGAGATGAGGCCCACGGTGAAGAGGCTGCCTGAAGGTATCAAAGCTAGGACACAGGTTCTAAATTCACCACAGTAACCCCTGCCTATAATTCAGCTGCGTGACCCTCTGTCTGAACCGTGAGGCAAATTTATGATCAGTTTCTCCTGGTTATCTTTAGCTCCCCTTTCAGTTGCCCTTTTATCAGCCCAGATGTCTTCTGCTTTTGAGAAAAGCCATATTTCTTGTCTCAACAACTCCCTTTTCTCTTTATCTAGCTCAAATTATTAAACCACCAAAACTGACTGCCAACACTGAAAATGTTTGCCTCTGCTTAATACACACTGGCACAGAAGTGGCTGTGCATTTCTTTTTCGTAATTGAATGTAACACAATTCATCCTAGAATTTCCAAGCCAAGATGAGGCATCCTGGGCCCTTTAAGGTAGCTTTGAGTCCCAGTATAAGTAGGAGTGACCTGCTTTATTCTAGAAAACCTTTTTAGGGGCACCTAGGTGGCTCAGTAGGCTAAGCGTCTGACTTGGGCTCAGGTCATGATCTCACTGTCCGTGGGTTTGAGCCCCGCATCAAGCTCTGTGCTGACAGCTCGGATCCTGGAGCCTGCTTCAGATTCTGCGTCTCCCCCATCTCTGCCCCTCCCATGCTCATGCTGTGTCTCTGTCTCTCAACAATAAATAAAGAAATTTAGAAATTAAAGAAATTAAGAAAAAATTAAGAAAAAAATTTAGAAAACCTTTTTAATTCTAAAATAATGGTTTATCCACTATTAAAACCATAGCCAGGTCAAAATTCAGCAGTAGTAAGTTGGATTCTGTGAGGCTTTCTTTGCTAATGACCTGATTTGCTGGATAGATAACCAATGTCCAAAAGTGATAACTTATGATAGAGAGTTTCCCATGGACTATCGTGCCATTAAACAAATCTCAAGGAAGTTAAAGCAAATTTGTAATGAAGAGACTTCTGCTGGTTATGTCAAGGATGTGGTACCCCTTGGCTTGAGCAATTTAGTTCATTTATTATTTAAACACAAAATGAAGCACTAGCTTGCTCGTAGGTTTCTTGATGGCTTGTTAGACACTCCTTTAACTACCGTGTAAGTGGCAAAGGCATTATTCATTGGTGTGCAAGTGTGGTAGGAAGCACAATCCCAGAAAGTCCCTGACTTCTTCATTACTATTGTATGTGTTATAGACTGAATGTTTGTGTCCCTCTCTACAAAATTTATATGTTGAAGGCCTAACCTATGCCCCATCCCCACCCCCACCCCCAAGTGTGGGCTATATTCAGTAATGAGAGCCTCTAAGAAGTAATTAAGGATAAATGAGGTCATAAGGGTGGGGCCCTGAACTAAGAAAATTAGTGTCCTCATAAGAAACACCAGACAGCTCACTTCCCACCCTCTTTCTGTATGCACACTGTTGTATGTACCGGGGAAAAGCCACATGAGGACATAGAGAGAAGGTGGCCATCTGCAAACCAGGAAGAAAGCTCTCACCAGAAACCAAATCATGCTAGAACCTTGACCTTGGAATTTCCAGCCTCCAGAACTGTGAGAAAATAAATTGCTGTTTAACCCATGCAATCTGTGGTATTCTATTATGGCAGACTGAACAGACTAGCATAGATAGTTACTATCAACTGTATTCAGGAGTGAGCCTCATACCAAGGTTATAATAATTACCATCACAGCAATCATCTAACAGTTGTCACTGTGTGCATCACAGGTCATCAAAATGCTAGGTTTTGGAAATTAAGAAAACAATCCCACTTGCAATTGCATCAAAAAATAAAATACCCAGGAATGAATTTAGCCAAGGAGGGGAAAGAGCTGTGCACTGAAAACTATAAGACATTGGTGAAAGAAGTTGAAGAAGACATAAATAAATGGTAAGATATCCCATGCTCATGAATGGGAAAAATATTGTTCAAATGTCCATACTACCCAAAGCAACCTACAGATTCAGTGTAATCCCTATCAAAATTCCAGTGGCATTTTTTTCATGGAAATAGAGCGAACAATACTAAGACTTGTATGGAACCACAAAAGGCCACAAAAAGCCAAAGCAGTCTTGAGAAGAAGAACACAGCCAGAACTATCACACTTCCTGATTTCAAACTATACTTCAAAGCTGTAGTAAACAGAACAGGGTGGTGCTGACATAAAAACAGACCCACAGATCAATGCAACACAATAGAGAGCCCAGAAATAAACCCACGCATATATGGTCAATTCATTTATGAGAAAAGACCCATGAATATACAACGGAGAAAGGAGAGCCTCTTCAGCAGATGGCATTGGGAGAGCTACAGAGCTGTACACGAAACAAGGAAACTGTGCCGGCATCTTACACCATATGCAAAAATTAACTCAAAATGGATTAAAGACTGGAACATAAGACCTGAAACCATAAAGCTCCTAGAATAAAACATAGGAAGTAAGCTCTTTGATATTGGTCTTGGCGACGATTTTTTGGATTTTTATACCAAAAGCAACATAAGCAAAAATAAACAAATGGGACTGCACCAAACTAAAGTCTTCTGCACGCAAAGGAAACCATCAACAAAATAAAAAGATGGCCTATAGAAGGGGAGAAAACATTTGCAAATCATATTTCTAATAAGTGGTTAATATCTAAAATATGTAAGGCACTCATACAGTTGAAGAGCAAAGATAATTTTTAAGAATTCAAGTTAAAAATGGGTAAAGGGAATGAATAGATATTTTTTTCAAAGAAGACATAACAAGGGCTAACAGGTACATGACAATGTGCTCAACATCACACATCATCAGGCAACTGCAACCCAGAACTGCAATGAGGCTTCAGTTCATGAGCGTTAGAATGATTATCAAAAAGATAAGAAATAACAAGTATTGGTGAGGATGTGGAGAAAAGGGAACCCTTGTGCACTGTTGGTAGGAATGTAAATTGGTACAGCCACTGTAGAAGACCCTATGGGGATTCCTCAAAAAGTTAAAACTACAATTACCATATGATCCAGTAATTCCACTTGTGGGTATTTATCTGAGGAAAACAAAGATACTCACTTGCTCTTCCATGTTCATTGTAGCATTATCTCCAATAGAAAGACATGGAAACAACCCAAGTGTCTATCGATAAATAAATGGATAAAGAAGTTGTGGTATATATATACAATGGAATATTATTTGGCCATGTAAAGAAAGAAATGCGGCCATTTACAATAAGATGAATGGACCTTGAGGGCATTATGTGAGGTGAAATATGTAAGACAGAGAAAAACAAATACTAAATGATCTCATTTATATGTGGAATCTAAAACGACAACAACAATAAAAAAAACCTCACAGATACAGAGAACAGATTGGTGTTTGCCAGAGGCAGGGGGTGGGGGGTGGGCACAATGGGTGACGGGTAGTCAAATGGTACAAACTTCCAGACATAAAATAAGTAAGTGCTGGGGATGAAATGTGTAATATGGTAACCAGAGTTAACAATACTGTATTGTATATTTGGAAGTTGCTAAGAGAGTAAATCTTAACAGTCTTCTATCACAGATAAGAAGGATGTATCTTCTTATCACAAGGAAAAAAATCATAACTAGGGGTGGTGCTGGATGTTAACTAAACTTACCGTGGTAATCATTTTGCAGTGCATAGACATATCAAATCATTATTTCGTACACCTAAAACTGGTATAATGTTATATACATAAACTATATTTCTATGTTTTAAAATGCTAGCTTTTTAACTCTGGAATTATTTTGTCAGATGGGGAATCAATTATAAATCAATCTTATACACACTATATTTTATTGTTATCCTTTCAATATGTACCTAATTTGAGAGACAAGCTAGTTTATCTTTCATGACATTATCTTAAATACATGTAGCACATTCCTCCCAAAAAGTTCAAAGGATTTTGCTCAAAACTTCTTACCATTTTTGACTGAAGCCCCAGGATGTAGGTGAAAGGCTGATTCCATTGCCCCATTTTTCATCAAAAATCATTTTGCTTTCTCTTGGTATTTGATGAGAAAAGCTGCTCTTTGATTTGGAGATCTTTTTTAAAATTGACTTTGTTCTTTTTTAATCCCAACTGCTCTAGGCATCATTAGCTCCTTTTAATAGAAGTTTCAATTTCCTTTTATCCCTTTGAGCATGGGTTCCAATATCCTCAAAGCAGCACCTTTTAATTGCCCTGGAAAAGGTCACCCTTTTCAGAGTGGAAACCATATCACACATTTTACAAAGTCAATGTAGGTCTTTGAGATCAGAAGGGGATGGTTGCAGGGGGTGGATTTATTCCCCAGCAAATGTTTAGGTGGCATGTGATTACATTTTCAATATAATTACTATATAATTACATATAACCACTCTTTCCAACACATTCCCTGCTATAATTAGTTGTTGTTTATTTAAAATTCATTTGTCTTTAAGATTTTGCCCTTCCTTTCCACATTGGACAGTGCTCTTTGTTTAGAGAGATATTAAAGATACTATAGTAAGCAGGAAAAAAAAGAAAGATTTTGCCCTTCTTTTCTTATTTAGCAAATGGCTGAAGAACAGTGTTAATTTTGACAATGGTTTCCTTATATGTACCGACTTTTGATGACATTTTTCTGTACAGACCCCCCAATCATACACTTTTTAGAAAATGGTACAAGAGCGTCTAATGTACTCCCACCTTCATATACCCTCACCACACATTTTCTTGTATATCCCAACACTAATTTTTCCAGAGAAGTCTAAGGTGTAATCAAATCTTACATGTACATGGACACAGTTTATAATCAAAGAAAGCTTTTTGAGGGAAACCTACTCTATTATTTTACTTTCTTCTAGTGTTACAAAAACTAATCTGGATCTGGAGTGGGGACCTAAATCCTGTGGTAGAGGAGGGAAGTAGTAAACCTTTCAAGGCAATCTGAAAGAGTTCACAGAAACTTGATTCCATCAAGGCAGCAGCAGTAAGGTGGTGGTGGGGGGCGGGGAGGGGAGCTGCTAACAAAATATCCTGGTCTTTAAGAGGCTAGCTCTCCACTTCAAAGAATCACTGGCATCCAGAAATACTCTACAATATTTTATCTCTTCAATTTTTAAGACACTTTTAAGAAGCCCCAGGAGTCATGACTTAACACTAATGAAAAGTTAAGCACCGTTTTCCCACACAATTCCTAGCGTATAGATGGACCACGGAGGAATATTATGACAAAAAGTGGCATATCAGAAAGATGCTACAATACACCAAATGAAAAATCTAGATCCATAGGTTTCTTTTCCCTATATTATTGCTTGAAGAAAAATAAATTGGTGAATTGATTTATTTGCAAACTTTCCAGAATAAAGTTCCTTGGTTTCCCCTTGTTTTGAAGAATTGGGCAAAGTCCTATGTTTAATGCACCTGATCGAAGTAGACCATCAAGAACAAGGTAAGCAATTTGCCTCATCCGGTCCTCCCTGAAGCACTGTGTTCTGTGTTACATGTCACCCATCTGAAAGGGTCATGGACAATCTGGAGCACAATCAAGGAAGAAAAACCTTAGCACCCAGGACTCTAGATCATGACACAGGAATGATGGGTGAAGGAATTCAAGACTAACCTAAAAAGACAAGATTTGTCAGGGAAATGGTAACTGTGCTCAAAAGGTTGCAAGGTGGTGAAGTGGAAAAACCATTCAATGGCTTCTGTTTGGTCCCAGAAGGATGAAAGGACTGAAGGTAGGAGACAGCTCAAGCAGGGGAGGGGCAGAGAGAGCCGGAAAGAGAGAATCCCAAGCAGGCCCCCCAATGCACACTAAGGAGCCCGATGTGGGGCTCAAACCCAAGAACATGAGATCACGACCTGAGCCAAAACCAAGAGTCAGACGCTTAACCAATTGAGCCACCCAGGTGCCCTGAGACAGTCTGCTTCTGTACTTAGTGAGTTCACTTTCCCTGACAGTATTCAAATGGAAGCTCCTTGCCTACTTCAGGGGGCTGTTGTAAAACATATGAGACAAGAATCTGAACTGCTTAATTTTCAGTTCCCTTCTGATGCTGAAGCGCTGTGAAAATGCCTACCTTGGGAAGAAATAATTTGATCATTTTATATGTCCTAGCTAGGCTCTCCTAGCACAAAGCAAGGAGTTACTTTATTCCATTAAAGGGGGCTGTTTGTTAAACCAGTCTAGTTCACTTAGACAAAAACAAAACAAAACAAAACAAAACAAAACAAAACAAAACAAAACAAAAACAAAAGAACAAAGTCCTTGTAAGGACGCTCCACCAAGATTGTTTATCTACGCTTATCCACTTAAATTGTCTCTTTTGAAATTTGTGTGTGGGTTGTACTGGGTGGATAGATAGAGCCTTGCTGCTGCTGTCATGTCACTCGATTGGAAAGTGGGGAACTCCGCTTCACCCAAGGAACCTTTGAGACTCCCCTTCCCTGGCCTCCACCAGCAGGAGAGACACTGAACGAGGTTCGAGTCCTAGGAAGTGTCCCCTGGGACTGCTGGGAGATAGTGGGTCACATTCCACACTAACTAGTGACCCACAGGGAGGGGATGTGCTTCTTTAGACAACACCCCCTTTCCGTGCAGGTATTTGTGAAGTGTGCCTTAATGAGAAATAGCAGAGCTCACCTTTATTGACTAACTTTTCCTCTGCAGCTGACTGCAATATGATGCTATGGAACCCCCTTCCTATTACTCAGGTAAAAGACTTGTAAAAAGAGATAAAGGGAAAGGGTGGTGCTAAATAAACAGGCTTTGCAGGCACAAGAGCCTGGGTTCAGGTTCTGACTCTCTAATGTCTAACTGTATGACCTTGCACAAGTATAAGTTACTTAATCTCTCTAGTTTCCCCATCTATAAAGTGGGGCTAGAAATAGTTGCTGGATCATAGGGATACTAGAGAAATGCCAGCTTCTGTTATTTTCCCAGAAACAGAAAACTGAGGCCCACTCGAGCTTGCTTCTCCTTGAGCCCTGTATCCCAGACACAGAAGGAACAAAGTGGCATTGAGGTAAGAATCTAGGTCATGTCAGACGTATTGCTCTGTTGATTGGAAAAGAACATGAATCCAGACTGGAGGTCATGTTGAAAGTGACTGTGAATCCCTGTGTAACTTTGAAAGGCAAGAAAACTGTGTGTCCTCACATGGAAAGATGTACAAAATATATTAAATAAAAAAGCATATTACAAAACAGAGTGATTACCTCTGAGCAAAAGGATTATTATTAACATAAATGATGAGAATGAGGATAATATGATGACATTATATAAGCATATATAAAAGAAAAAGGCTGGAGGAATTTTCACACAACAATGGAGAATGATTTAAGGAGCAATTAGGATTGCTCAGGATATTCACTTTATATCTGCTATTTCTGGAATATTTTGATGTTTATTGTGAATATTATTTTTTTAATGCTTATTTATTTTTGAGAGAGAGAGGGGCAGGGCATGAGCGGGGGAGGGGCAGAGAGAGAGAGGGAGACACAGAATCCGAAGCAGGCTCCAGGCTCTGAGCTGTCAGCACAGAGCCCTACGTGGGTCTCGAACTCACAGACCGTGAGATCATGACCTGAGCTGAAGTCAGATGCTTAACCAACTGAGACACCCAGATGCCCCTATTGTGAATATTATTAATTTTTAAATTAGGAAAATCTATGTTTAAAAAGAAGCATATTATCCTGTTACAGATTCTAAATTTTAATGAATACTGATCAGTATAAACCGGAGTAGGCAACTAATAATGATGATAGATAAGCTAATGTAAGAAATGCTTCTCTATTCTCCTTTCGAAATGGTGATAACACACATCACATTTTAGAACCTCCTCCATCATACATAAACCCTCCCATGAACTTGTTTAAGTATTTGTGGTGAACACTTTGAGGTATGCAGTCTTACAACCTGTTTTGAATCCTGGCTCTATGTCTCACTCACTGTATGATCTTGGGCACGTTTCTTAATCTCCATGCCTCAGTTAATTTATCTGTCAAATAGGGCTAATAATAATAATACCTCAAAGAGGTGTTGTGAGGGTGTATTGAGATACTATGTAAAAATGCTAATAGTGACTGGCATAGATTAAGCACTAAGAGTTCAGCCATCATTATTTGAATCCTTATTTACAGAAAATTGTGAATACAAATGATACACTTGTCTCAAAACAGTCTCCCCACCAAATCTGGAAAATCATTCCCACTGTCACCTTTCTAAGATCAGACTTTGATCACTTAACTCATAGATTGCTGCTGTCCCTTCTGACGTAGGCTCCTTGCCTCTAGCACCTAATGCTCCAAGCTGTCTTGCCTGGCATGGCTGGGGCATTGCTGGGTTCAGCTCTTCTGAGCTCTCCTTTTATCTTTTAAAGCCTAGCTCAAATGACTTCTGTGATTCCCACTGTTGAAAATTTCAATTGCAAACAATTTCATTTGTCCCTTCACACACTGGCCTCACCCTGCCTTTTTTGTATATGACACCAACATTTCAAACAGGAACCCTCTGCTTCAGCCACACTGGCTCATTCATCGTTCCCTGGGAACCACAAGAGTACCCCCAATTCTGAGCCTTTGCCTCAGGCAATTGCCCACCTCCCACTCTCAATCCCATCATCTCAGATCCCAGAGAATAATACTATATTCAAGAAAGCTGTCAGACCCCTCCAATCCATAGTTACCTCTGTTTTGAATTCCTAGAGCATCTAACATCCTGGCCCAAGTTCTCATTGGAAATTCAGCTATAGTCACTGAGGTGGGTATCATATGTAAATTCAGGAAGCATTTATTGATCAGGCTTTGGGAAGTCAGAGGTGAAAAGACAAAGTCCCTGCCCTCATTGAGTTCATGTTCCATTGGAGGAGATGGAAAGTAAACAAATAATTGCTTGGTAATGGCTGGCCACGTGCTTTGTCAGAGGCACATACAAGGCACAGGGGTAGCCCAAAGACAGAAACAACCACAAAGGAATGAATTAACATTAAATGCATGAAGTGTGTGACTCATTTTTCCCTCTCCCACCCAAGTTTGCCTGTTCTCTGGCTGATTAAAAACATGGAGCTGGGTCTGAAATATTTTAAGATCCGTCCTACTTAAGCTCTCAAAATGACAGGCTCTGACCGGTTTTCCCTCTCTGGCACCAGCCTCTCCCTGGAGTATATTTCCACCTTCCCTTCTACTTAGTTCACCTCTATCTGCCTATTTATTTGTTTAAAATGTGAACCAACTGGTCAGGTATAGTAATCTAATTCTGCATCTGGTTTGAGGCCAATGCAATGAGGGCATTCAATAAATAATGGTGCCTGGTGTGCCTTTCCTAGATCCTGGCTGCATATGTCTGAGATGAAGCTGGGATCCAGGAGGCAAGCTCAAGAGATAGTGGATGAAGGGTGGTCGACCTCTGGAGACCTGGGGGCAAATTCGCTCTGATTGCCTCACCCAGAGAGTATACACCTGTGTTGGGTTTGCTGCAGTGAAGGCTATAACATGCAAATGCTACTCCCCTGAGTTGGCTAGGGTGTGGCCTTCCTCCTGACATGGTTTTCCCAGATTCCATCTGGGTAAAAGTATATAAAGCCTTCCTCCCTGTGGGCACACAGCCCATGTTCACTGGCCTTCATTAAGGAAATTCTCCTTCCTGCGAGTGGGTGGTTCTGGGAGGGGTGAGGCAGGAGTCTCTGTTGAACTGCATGGGCCCTCCCAAGGGAGGAAGAGCGGGGAGAAGACAGGAAGTCCTTAAAAGAAAATTTCAGGGGCACCTGGGTGGCTCAGTCGGTTAAGCGTCCGACTTCAGCTCAGGTCACGATCTCGCCGTCCGTGAGTTCGAGCCCCGCGTCAGGCTCTGGGCTGATTGCTCAGAGCCTGGAGCCTGCTTCTTCTGATTCTGTGTCTCCCTCTGTCTCTGCCCCTCCCCCATTCATGCTCTGTCTCTCTCTGTCTCAAAAAGAAATAAAACGTTAAAAGAAAATTAAAAAAAAAAATTTCATGGACAACATGTGTCCACCTATCCATCAATCCATCCATTCATCTAATCTATCTACCATGTGACAGGCAGTGAGCTTATAAAGATGAATTTCATAGGATTCAGCTCATGGGAGACACTCAATACATAAATATTTACTAAATTAATGATTTAAGTTTATGCATTAGCTTTCCTTTGACTACCATTTCCTACTGGAGGATATTCTGTATTTGCTGTATGACATATATTATCTAGCATATTTCAGCCCACAGTTAAGAGAGGCAACGTGGCCTGCATAAAAAGGATATTCCCTACATTCTTGGACTTACATCCCAGATTCCCTCATTTTTAGCCTCATTCCCTGCTGCCTTCTCCCAATCTCCATTTGTGCATCCACTGTTTGATCCAGTTTCTCCTGGCTTCTGACTGATAATTCACATACAGATCACTTTCAGGCAACACTGCAGTTTCAACTGAGCCTCCGGGTCTCTCCGCTAAGCCGCCGTCGTCTGAGACAGCAAGGGGCTGGAGAGAAGTCAAGGGAGTTGGCTCCCCGTTCTAGCTAGATCACCTGGCTTTGGGGCAATTTGGCTTGCCCAGCTGCATCTCCCATTCTGCGTCTGTAGAATGGCAGTGATGCCAACTGGCCCAGAGATAGAGCGAGGGTTGGTGAGCTCATAGCTGGAAAGGGTGATGTATCTGAGAACAAAGCAATCTTCGGAGATGAAATTCTGATTTTATGGTCCATCAATACCAAGGCTCATACTGTTTCTGGCTTTTCTGCTCTGTGATTTTGGCACATTACCTCCAAGGAAGGGGTCTGAGTAATTAGCATGACTCATCTTCTCAAGCACAGACCACCATGTATAGAATGGACTTGGCACAAATACGAACACCCGGTTGTAGCTGGCTGCTAATCAAACACTGCCAGCAGGTGAGCATGAAGAGCACCTGGCTTGGAGAAATGCTTCTGATGCGGGAGAGCATTTTTTAAAGTGTCACTCAAAGCTAGATTCAATTAAACTACAAGTTTGGAAAGAAATCATGTTACAAAATGAGAAACTGATATTTATGCTAAAAGATGCAGAAACTGCAGATTACAGCTACCAAAAAAAAAAAAAAGAAAAGAAAAAAAAGAAAAAAGAAAAAGAAGAAGAAAAGTAAAGAAAAAAGAAAGAAAGAAACCATAGACACACACACAAAGATACTAATGAATTACTTTCTTCCTCTGTAGGGTATACAAACATATCCTTTGAGCATGAACTGTGGAGGTTTCTCCAGAAGAAAACTCCCCTTTATATCTGCTTGTAATAATCTGGCAGCCGGCAAACAAGTTAGTGAGGCACACAAAAGAGCAACTAAAATCCAAAACAAACATTATTCTCAAAACCAGAATGGAAAATAGCAAATTAATGTATGGAGTATAAAGTATGGATAACCATAATTGCTCTTATATTGTAATGTTCAAACATAAGAATGAACAAACAGATGTTATTTCTGTTAAAAAAAAAAAAAGAGAAAGGAAGAAAGGAAGGAAGAAAAAAGAAAGAAAGAAGAAAAGAAAGAAAGAAACTTGCCAGCATTAAGATTCTTTTGCAGAAAAGGCCATCTAACCTAAAATCAGCCCAAAAGTCACTGGAAGGTGCATTCACCATCCATTTTGCTCTTGTGTGCCAAGCGAGCACTTTCAATTTACCTAATGGAGGAAGTAGGAGTAACAAACGCTCTTTGACTGCCTTCGCATTTGCCACTTCTCCCCAGAAGCCCTCATGCAGGAATACTGGCTAACAGGAAACACAGGCCAATGCAGCCCTCACTTACGGATTTTGCTGCCTTCTCGAGTTTTGAGTCCTGAGCCTGGGAAGCATCAGAGCCAGGCAGCCGCCCTTGCTTAGCACCATATCCGAAACAGGCCAGCAACAAGATTGGCATGGGAGACAAGGGCAGCCCAGAGGGAAGAGGAAGAGGCTCTTACTCACCATCTACTCAGAGCTGGCACCGGTTATAAAAACAACAGAACTCCCCCATGCGGGAGCACCTCCCAGCCACCTTGCCTCATCACCAATTTGCAGTAATAGGCTCTGCTGTGCCCATGAAAAGGAAGAGAGCTGGACATGGTGGAAAGGGCCAACAGGCAGAAAACAAACAAGAGAACCCAAACACTCCTCAGAGAAAACACTCATTTCAGGGGGGGCCTTGTGATACCAGGGGCGCTTCAACGAAATGCACATCCCTCAATAGCAGGGATTTTGGAGTTCCATTTGGATTTATTAGGGGCTCGGTAAGTAGCTACTTTCTGGGGTTGTTTAGAAGGTCTCTCTGTAACCAGAACCAAGCCTGCTTAGGGTTGCCAGCCAAAGATGTTAGCAGTTCTTTGAAACCCAAGTTAAGGTAGGTTCTGAGACCTCTCAAAGATCTGGCTTCTGGCTGCTTCCAGGGGACTGCCTTACAAATGTGTGTGCGGGATGATGACTCCTCCCTCCCCAAAGCCCACTCTGGTTTCTACAGAGGCAAGAGCTTATAGATCCATGAGAGTTCTGGGTTTGTCTATGTTATTCATGACCTAAAATGTCCCTCCCTCCTGAAGAGCTTAGGTCACTTTGAGGTTTGACAAAAGCTTTAGAGTCTTCAGAGGTGGTGAACACACCATCTCTCTGGATATGATCCCCGGAGGACTCATTCTCTAAGACCATACTGCAGGGGAAACAGACATGAAAGATTTCTGTCTTTTAAATTTGCTTTAAAAAAAGTCAGCTATATTGCCTTATTCCTGAAGGTAATTTTAAAGCTGTGCAGATGATGACTCAAAAGAAAATGAGAAGGGATGATCTTCATGGATGACTCATGCTCTTTAAGGTGTTGAACCCACTTGGCCGGGTCCCACTGCATCCTAGACAAATTTGACTAAAAATATTTTTTGACTAAAAATATTTTTGATTTGTTTAATACTAATACCTGGAGTTTAAAGGCAGTCCATGCATTGACAATAACTAACAACCTATCAACCAACCATCTAACTTTCTCTTTTTAGGGGTAAATAGAAGTATACAGTATCAGACAATTCATTTCAGAAGTTTCTATACATTCAGTGCTATTTTTGAAAAAAATTTAGAATGGACAACAGTTGAGATTCAGTTCTCCTGGTGACTCACCTAACAGGCTTGGCAAAAGATTTTTTTGACCTCCCCCAAAAGACCACCTTTTAGGCATCCAGTTTTCTATCCCTCCACCTGCTCTCCAACCCCTGTGCCAATTTTGTGCTGTTGCCAGTCCCCCTGGGCTATCCAGATGCCACTCATTGCAGACATTCAGAGTCATTAAATCCTGCCAGTCCTGACCTGGAGGCCTGGGAGGGGAAAAGCATTACAGAAGAGGCGCCAATCCCAGAACCTAGCACACTCCCTTTCAAGGCCCAACACACACAGACTTAGCGAGGTTCCAGTCCTTGGCTTTGACTCATGATCCCCAAACCTAGAGACAAGGGTGTTTCCCCAATGCAAGCAATTGAAAGAGTTTCACTTCTGACTGAGGACAGTCCCACAGCTTCCGAAGTTTGGATTCATCCTTAGAACATATAGATTTGTCATTCAGGGTAGAATTTTCTACTTTCATATTTTGTTCCTCCTGTGGCGAGATTCCCATTGCCCAGAGAAGCCAGTGACTCTGAGGTTGTCTTTGGCTTCTAAAGCCCCTACAGGTGATACAGGTGATATCACCACCTGTAAAGGCTAAACAGAGAATGGAAACGTTCGATTTCACACAAGAAAAAGAGAAAAGGAGCCTGAATTATTTGGAGTAGTCTCTCTCTCTCTCTCTCTCTCTCTTTTTTGAGACCTTTCCTTCTCTAAACATAATGGTTCTTCTGTTGTCCTCATTATTTGCTACCAAGCTTCCATTCCTGATTATATCACCAGGGTGAGGCCCAGCCTTCAATCCTTATGTTTTCACTAGACCTAGAAAAACAATGTGAAATAGAGAGCCCCTCCCTATGGCATCCACAGTGTTTTGGTTCACCCCTCCAGGCCCATCTTTCCATGACAGAGTATGCCCATTCAGAAAAGCACTGTAAAATTTTCTTTCTTGTGAAAACTTCTAATTACTTAAATAAATGTGTATGTTGCATAGAACTATCTCTCCTTCCATCCAGGACTGAATTCAAAGACTGTAACTCTTCAGAAATTATAGGCAAATGGGATTGCCAGGCACATTAGGAAAAGTGACTTTAAATCAGGAGTAATTTCGGGGATGAAGTGAAAGCCTGCTTCTGAGTCCCTATACTTTATGTGAGAATAGTCACATAGCATGTCCATTAATTACCAACTTGTTTCCCCTTGGGTTCCTAATGATTGGAGTATCTGTCGAATGAGTAGAGATGTGTGTTTGTTTCTGCACCGTTAAGTCTGCCGAATGATTTAAAATAGCTGGATGTTCCTTCAAAAAATTTTTTTAAGATTTTATTATTAAGTAATTTCTACACCCAACATGGGGCTTGAACTCATAACCCTGAGATCAAGAATCTCATGCTCTACCAACTAAGCTAGCCAGGCACCCCATTCCTTCAAATATTTATCCCATGGCACTTAAAGTAATGAAGAACATGTTCAAATTTCTGAATTTCTATGGAAATTCAGAAAAAATAAACTTCAAATAAAATAAAGGGGGCATCAACCACTCATTCTGCCTGTTTATTAAATATACTCAGGCCAAGAAGAGTTCCCAGGAACACATATTGAAGAATTGGATTTAGCAACATAAGAACTGGGTAGTCCCAACTCTTAGTTTTAGATAGTCTAGAACCAAGAGAAGCAGTTGGAACACCAGAAGGATAATTTTCATGTAAGGTGCCAGGGCCAATGTCCACATATTCTATGCAGGACAATGATGGACATCTCTGATGCTGAAATCCAGGACTGGTGTGTTAACACTAACCAAATGCCAGAAGGCTTCCTGGGGTTCTGCTTTGCATTTTGGCCAACGCTGAAGATCCCAGAAGATCTCATGTCTTGAGTTGCTCCTATGGCAGAAGATATAATGGAGTTTCTTTGAGCACCTAGGGTTACTGTGCCCCAAGGATGCATTAGAATATGGAAGGGAAAGATATTTGAGGGATTCCCAACAGGAACTCTGATGGAAGTCTCAGAGTAAGTACCATTAGAAAGATACTGTTCCATTTCTCTAGAGGTCTTTTCAATGTGGTCTGGGCAGGATGGAAGTCACTTAGAAGAATCGTGGTAACTTGAGCTCCATATTTCTAGAATTCCAGAGCCTAAATTATAGGTCTGACTGTCCCCACATCAAACTGTAGAAATGAATGTTTTCATCAAGGGATTAGAAGTCATTTTGTGACCAGCTCATGTCAGGTTCCAAAATGAAGAGGAAAGCACTAGGTCCCGTAAGAGAAAAGATTGTACTTTTTCCCACTAGCAGGAAGATTATGATCTCAAGAGTATGGTTGATCAGGGAGTGATTCTTGAACCAGAAAAACCTGAGGCCACTATGCAATGGCCATATTGATGAGAAGACAGTCAGAGGTATGGTGGCCAAGATGATCCAGCAAGGACCCTTTCCTACCTTTAGCTGGACCGCTTTGAAGACATTTAATGTGTGGTCTTCCAGGCCTACATAATCTTCTGGGTAATCTTGAAGACAGAAATTATTAAGATTGGGTTCCAAGCCCAGTAAGGACAGGAGTTTTTGTCTCCTTGCTGTATCCTCAACATTTAGAATAGTGCCTAGCACAAACTGGGTGCTCAATCAGTATTTGTGGAGTACATGTAACGATGCTATTTCTGGAATTAATGGATAGTCAAGCATGCTCTCAGGAAAGCATGTGGAATTGTCACAAAAAGAGCCTTAAAGGATACATGGCCTATTGATTTTACTTTTGTTTTAGCAGGCACACGTGTGTGTGTGTGTGTGTACACAGTTCAATACATCTCTATTAAAGCCACATAAACATTTTTTCCTGCTTAAGTAATAATTGTTATTTCAAAAAAACTTGGAAAATAACAAAGTCAGCCTTTGATGAGCAAATTAACACTCACATATGAAATATGCTTGGAGAGATTGTCTTTAATCAGTTTGGAATTGGAGGATGCTTTCTCTTTTTGCAACACTGCAAATGAAGAGCTTAGAATTTGATAAATTATAAACCTAATGAGGCTTCTAACTCCTTTAGCTAGTTATTAGCTGTCAGGAAATGATCGTTGTTACTTAATTATAAGACGAAACTAAACACTGGGAAATGTTGAAAGTGATCTGGTTGGCCAGTATTCTGAGGACTAATTCCACAAGCATGCCTTCCACATACCAATTAAAGCTGCATCACCTATGATAAAATGCTTCATGCCTTCGGCTGTGTTCTATGCTGTCATTTTCAGATTAGAACAACAAGACAATGCCAGTCTAGGGCACTTCCTGGGCACCAATGAGTGCTAGGCTTTTCTAATTTAGAGGATAAAGACTCCTCCTATGGGCTTGTTACTCCTCAGGGAATGCCCTTATTTTCATTATAACCCCACCCAAAATAAGAATCAGCCTTAGAGATAGTAAAAGTATCCAATCAATCATCTGTTTTACTAGCTGTCAGGTAGGAAAATGCCAAAACACTTTCAAAAGAAAAATGTATATGCATGACAGTCTATCTCGATTTTCAGGGGCAATTCATTATCAAGGTGAAAATGAGTTTTGGAGGGAGAATGTTGAGTAATGTTACAGGACTAGCATTCTGTAAATGCAGTCTCTATTGGTATGCAGATTTTTTTTCTTTTTTAAACACCACTAAGAGGTTTCCAGAATAAAATTTTCATTTCTAGCTCAATTCATTATTACTGGTATGCAATTTTGTAGCAACACTGATTTTATCAAATGCTGTCTGCTTTTCCTTTATGGAGTCTCCTTTCCATGTGCCTTGAGATAAAGGATGTTCATTAAGCAGCAGGGGGCTGGAGCTCCCAGATTGCCTGGGTTCCAATCCCACACTGCTGTATAAGCATGGTTAGGGGTA
The DNA here is from genome assembly GCF_018350215.1 of Panthera leo. Classification (NCBI taxonomy): domain Eukaryota; kingdom Metazoa; phylum Chordata; class Mammalia; order Carnivora; family Felidae; genus Panthera; species Panthera leo. The sequence continues at coordinate 142,833,210 of NC_056682.1, forward strand.
TTTGGGTGAGAGGAAAAGGAAAAAGATAAAATAAATAATTTTGTCGAAATACAAGCATTTCCCAAGTTAAGTTCAAGCTGTGTTGCAAGATTTCAATTATAAATTAACTACCTGGATTTTAGAGGAGGCCATGTGATCTTATCAGAAAGGGATTAAATAGCCCCTACCATTTGAAGTAAGTATTAAATGAACTAATCACCACTAAACAGCACACTAAGTGCTCCATAAATGCTGGCTTTTATTATTTTTGCCTTTTGTTCTATTTGGGTATTGCTGCAGAAAACAGCCCCAAGAAACTAGTGTCAAAGAATGATTAGAACTGCATGTATAAACATCAAGGGGACTCCATGAAAGCTTAATCCGCCCAACTACACACAGGAGATCAAATGTCCTATGAATGTATACTAGTTTTTTGTTGTTTTTTTTAAACTGAGTTGAATCCTCAGCAGCTTTTTTTTTTTTAAGTTTATTTATTTTTGAGACAGAGAGAGACAGAGCATGAATGGGGGAGGGGCAGAGAGAGAGGGATACACAGAATCGGAAGCAGGCTCCAGGCTCTCAGCCATCAGCCCAGAGCCCGATGCGGGCTCATAGACCTGAGCTGAAGTCGGACGCTTAACCGACCGAGCCACCCAGGCGCCCCATATTAGTTTTAATTCACCAAACACCTAAGATTAGGGACACCTGGTGACTCAGTTGGTTAAGCGTCCAACTTCAGCTCAGATCATGATCTCACGATTTGGGAGTTCGAGCCCCGCATCGGGCTCTGTGCTGACAGCTCAGAGCATGAAGCCTGCTTCAGATTCTGTCTCCCTTTCTCTCTGCCCTCCCCCGTCCCCCCCCCCCTTTGAAAAAGGAATAAACATTAAAAAAATTTTTTTAAACCCCTAATATTAGCACCTAACAATACTGGTTACAGTCCTACCTCATCACTGCATCCCTATCTGAAATGGTGAAAGAAACCACAGATATAAATAAATTGTCTGCACTTGTCTCCATGCCATCATCACCTGTTCTCTTCAACCCCTACAGTCCAACTTTCACCACGTCATTCCTTTGCACTTGCTCTTGTCAAGGTCACCACACTCTGTTTGCCAAGGTCAGTGGTTTGGGATCATCTCCTGGGATCCCTTGCAGCAGTTTTCATCACAGATGACTATTCCCTCCTAAGAAATCTTTTCCTTTCTGGAGTTGCACAACACTAAGCCCTCCCCCAACTCACCGAAGTTGCTTCTCAGTTAGTTTCCTTTGCTGGGTCGGCCTGCTCTCAAGGTTGATATGCCCAGGCTTTGGTCTTCACAGCTTTTCTCTCCTCTCTGGAAATTCTTGCAGGTGAGCGAATCAGGTCCTGTGACCTTAAATACTATTTATATGTTGATGACTCTCAACTTTCTCTGTCTAGCTCTGATCACCCCCTTGGATTCCAAACTCTCTTGTACAGCTACCTCTCCAGATAGCTGATTGGTATATTAGACATAATATGTTTGAAAGGAACTCTCACTTCTGCTATTCATGAGCACCTTCCACCCCAACCGCTGCCCTCCAGAGTCATGGCTCTCTGGTTTTCCCCATCTTACCCAATAGCTCCATCATCATCCTAACTGTATAGCCCCAAACCCACGGTCACCTTCGTTATTCTTTCCCTTATGTTTTATTCAGTCATCAGCCAGTTGACACTATCTCAGAAATCTGTCTCAAATCCTATCACATTAGCCATCTCCACTGCTACCATCCCAGAGTGACCTACTATTAACTCCTTAGATCAGTATATTAGCTTCCTAATGGGTCTCCTTGCTCCTACTCTTGCTCTCCTATACCCTATTCTTCAAAAAGGAATCTCAGTGTTATTGCAAATAAATAAATTGATAATATTGTTCCTTTGCTTAAGATCCTCTAGTGGCCTCCTGCTACACTTAGGCTACAATTTGGTTCCTCCCTATGGTCTACGAGGTCCTACCCGATGTGAGCCCAGCCTACTCTGTTCACTATGCTTCAACCATACTGACTTGCTTTCATTACCTCCAACATCCCAGGACTGTTCTCACCTCAAGGCCCTTGCTCTTAAACTTTCCCTTTGCCTGGAATGCCTCACACTTCCATGCAGCAGGTTCCTTCTTATTATTTAGATTTTTAGTCCAAAAGTCACCTGACCCACCTACTTAAGGTAGCTCACCTAAGCTCTCTCCATCTCTTGACAGTGTTGTTTCCTTCATAGCACTTATGACTATCTGGATTTATCTTGTTCACTTATTTAGTTTCTTGTTTATTGTCTATGTAACCCCGTGACAATGTAAGTTCTGTGAAAACATATACCTTACCTGTCTTGACCACTGCATTTCTCATGCCTGCCATATAGTAGTGGATACTCCATAAACATCTGTTGAATGAAAGAACTGTCTCCAAATATAATATCGGTTTGCAAACTATATATAATAACCCATTGGAACTCATTAGCTAATCCAAATAACTCACCAATAGCTAAGAAAGGACTAGAACCAGGGACAAATTGAAGTGGAGCATATGTCTGATTGCAATCTATAGTCAAATAAAAATGATGTTCAATTGTATGCCGATTTAGCTCTTTCCAGCCTTCTCCAAATCATCATCAAGAATCATCAAGGGGTGCCTGGGTGGCTCAGTCGGTTGAGCGTCTGACTTTGGCTCAGGTCATAATCTCATGGTTCGTGGGTTCGTGTCCTGCGTCGGGCTTTGAGCTGACAGCTCAGAGCCTGGAGCCTGTCTTGGATTCTGTGTCTCCCTCTCTCTCTGTCCCTCCCCCACTCACACTCTGTCTCTCTCTACCTCTCAAAAGTAAATAAATGTAAAAAAAAAAAGAATCATCAAAAGCTGATGGCAGAGTTACCCACATTCTCTTTCTTCTCTTGCCTTCTCTAGCTTCCAAGTCGAAGAGGAAAAGAATAATTTATTGTTACTGATTAGATAAAAGAAATTATTCCTTATTCACCCACCTTTCTAGAATTCAAAAATCATTCCCCAGTTTATTCAAAACCTGGCCTGAACAACTCTGGAGGTGCCTTCCAGCTCTCCCTTTGAGAGTGGGTCAGCTGAAGTTCACTCTGTGGCTTTTTACACTACGGGATGCAAGTGCAGCCAAAATTACTGCATTAAGAGAGCTCTCCTGTGTAGACTTTTTTTCTGAAGGAAACAGTTGGTGGCAGAAATGATCTTTGACTTTACCTCTCTGTTATCACCTTTCTTGTTCCATTTAATAAAATTGTAAGTGCTCCAGAAGGCATAAAGAACGGTACTGAGCTAGAAGGCCATTTTACTCCCAGGTCCACCGTTACCCTCACTACAATTTTGGTGAAATCATTTAACCTCTCTGAGCCTCTCTTTTTATCTGTTAGATGAGAAACGTTTAGTAGATGACCTCTAGCTCTAACTGTGCATGGTGTGGAAATATTTGTGTCCAGGAAACACCAAATGATTAAACTAATTGGTGTAGCGGGTTATGACTGATGCTATCCTGCTATCCTCAAAAAACAATAGAAGGTGGGGTCAACTTGGCCCGAGGATTGGAACACATCCTATGCCATGGGCTGCAGCTTCTAGAAATGGAGCTCCCAGGAATCAGTGACTTCCCATGGGATATTTCATGGTCTTAGGTACCGTAGAGGTGCCAAATACTCCAAATGTACATCTCCAGACCCATCTTCAATTTTGAATACCAGATGTCTCACTGGAATTCCTTTTGCCCTTGCCTGCCTGCTTCAGCCTTTCACAGCCAAAACAATTCTTTTATTTATTTTTATTTATTTTTTAATTTAAATCCAAGGTAGTTAACATATAATGCAATATTGGTTTCAGGAGTAGAATTGAGTGATTCATCACTTACATATGACACCCAGTGCTCATCCCAACAAGTGCCCTCCTTAATGCCCCTCACCCATTTAGCCTATCCCCCCACCAAAACAATTCTTTTAGAACACTAGTCAGCCATGTCTGCTCAAAACTCTGCAATGTATCCTTATTTCACTCAGAATGAAGGCTAACTAGAGTCCTTACGATGATCTGCATGTCCACAAGTGGTTTACCTTTCCCCACTCACCGGTGACTTCTTTGTCGTGATCTGCTACTGCTCCCCCCCTCTCACTCTACTCCAGCCACGGTGACCTCCTTGCTATTCTCAAACACACCTGCTATTCTCAAACACAACAGGCCTTAGGGCCTTTGCACAGAAAATTTCCTTATTTCGGTGTACCCATGGCTACCTCTTTTGCCTCCTTCAAATATCACTTTTGCATTGTGGCCTACCCTGATCAGCCTGTTTAAAATGACAACCTGTCCCCCTTGTAGAATTCCTGACCCCCATCCCATTTTTTTCCATGCGCTAATCTAATATTCATTATAATGCAGTTATGTATTATGTTGAATTTTCATGGCCTATACCCCTGCTCTGAATATAATCTCAATAAAAGCAGGGATTTGGGTATATTTTGTGTCTAGTACAAATAGCCATTCCATAAGTATTTGCTGAGTTATGTGAAGAATGAGTATCACCATTAGTGAGGAGTATCCCAACATCTGTGCCCCCCCACCTGATCACCGCCAGTGCACGCAGTTCCTAGAAAAGCTTGTGCAAGGTTCACAGAGTATTGTCCAAATTCCCTCTTGATTGCTCCCATCCTATCAAGAATCTCTCATGAGATAAAACGTGCTAACTGAACCATAATGGCACATAAAGACGATTCTTGCTTTCTTTGATTTTATTTTTTAAGCTTATTTATTTATTTTGAGAGAGAGAGAGAGAGAGAGAGAGAGAGACCATGCACATGAGTGGGGCCAACGTGGAGGCTTGCCTGGGGGCTAGATCTCACAACCACTGTGAGATCATGAACTGAGCCAAAATCAAGAGTCTGCTGCTTAACCAACTGAGCCACCCGGACGCCCCTGCTTTCTTTGATTTTAAGACTATTTTTTCCATTGAACTGTGGATTTTAGAAATAGAGAAAAACCCAGTGATCCACAATCAACTAATATGCTGATAGTGAAAGGAATACCCAAATATCCTTCTAATATAAGATTTAGTTTCCCTTTCTCGACTACTTTCCTAACATCAACTTGAACTATATAATTTTTTTAAAATCTCACCTTCTATAATTTTTAAGGTCATTTCTACATTCTTTGGGGAAATTATACCTGTGTTTTCAATACCCTTGCATACAGACTTGATAGTCTGCTCAAATATCATTAAGCAGGATTTCTAATTCCAATAGCCCCACTTGGTAATCCAACATAGAGAAGGAGAGTGGAATCATCTAAAAGGAAATTTCCATCAAAGGGGGGGGTGTTAGTGTCAAATTATAGTAATTCACTTGGTTCTAATAGTCACCAATCTATAAGTTGGAGTCAATACCCCAACTTCTGAATCACCTTTGTCATTGAAAAGCAACAGTAAGACTTCTGCAAAGCAGAGTAATGTGTATGTGCTTAAACCCATGATAATCACAGACTTTGTGGATAATCTTAGGAAGATTGCTGGTTTTATTGGTAGTTGACTTTCAGCCAGCTTAAAACAGGCAATCTCCCCAAATCCTTGTCACCTCCATCATCATATACAGAATACAAATAATAGAGAACACTACACTGGATAGAATCCACTATCAAGTGGACATTTCACTGGAATAATTGTAAAAGACTTGAAAACTTAGGTTTCTTAAAACATTAGGACTAATTCAGCCACAAGTCCCTAAAGAAATGGCTGTTGGGTTATATCTCATTCTGAGAAATAAAACTGCAGGTCTAGAGAATCTGACTCGGTCCCCAGGTTTGAGACTGTTTCTTAAGCTTTACGTGGACCCTAGGATCTTACCCCTGCAGGCTACATTCCAGAAGCTCCTGGATTCACCTCCTCGGACTAGTCAGGAAGTTGGGAGAAAGTCCGATAAAAGTGTTAGAGAAAACACCTGTATTAGTGTCCCCAAAAGTGGTGTGATCCTAATAAATAATATAGCATGGGCGAACATAGCCTATGTATCTTGACATGTCTATAGAATTCTGGGAAACAATCAAAGACTCATCAGCCTGGCGACTGCTAATCACTTGAGCTTTTGTGGCAGACTCCCAACAGTTTGAATTAAAATCCCAAAGTTCTCCAAACACTGTCTGTGGTCACAAATTCAAGGATAATGAGAGAATGCTCCTGCTGGTGACCCATCAGCCACTGTGTCATCATTGTGCATTCAACAATAGTATTCAACAATGATATGCACCAACATCCAATGCCTAAGAAAACAATAGTGCTTTCATCATGAAGAAAAATATACAGTAAAGAACAGGGGCTGTGGGGCACACCAACCAAATTTCAAACCCCAGATCTGCCACATACATACTAAGTGATCATGTCAAGGCATTTCACCTCTGAGCCTCAATTCTTTCATCCGTAAAGAGGAATGATAGCACCCACTTATCACGGTTGCTGGGATGATCAAAGATGATGTAGATAAAATGCCCGGCATTGACTCTGCACAGTGGTAGTTACTTTATGTAATTCTACCCACACTAACCTAAGATTATATTTCTTAATCCCACCAATTTCTTTTTTTTTTTAATGTTTATTTATTTTTGAGACAGAGCATGAACGGGGGAGGGTCAGAGAGAGAGGGAGACACACTATCGGAAGCAGGCTCCAGGCTCCGAGCTGTCAGCACAGAGCCTAACGCGGGGCTCAAACCCACGAACCTCGAGATCATGACCTGAGCCGAAGTCGGACGCCCAACCGACTGAGCCACCCAGGCGCCCCATTAATCCCAGCAATTTCTTAAGTACAAACATCATTATCAGACATTTTTATTATTCACGCAACATGGAGATGGTAAGCAATATTTGAGATAGACAGTGGGTATGTACACTTAACAATGAATAGTTTAAGGAAGAAAAATTTTAAGTCACCTTTATAGTAGAAACGCAATAGTAAGGAGCATTGGTTAGGCTCAACCTATTTTATTTAAATACCAACAGTTCATGTTCTGGCAGATAGGTTACTTCTAACGTAGCAGGCAATCCTCTCGTAATTCACTAAAGATAAAGGGCAAATTTAAAATAATCTTGATATTAAGATAATAATTACGTGATTTAGGGCAAGCCCGATGTAGTGCCCCTACATGCTTCCTCATCACAGCCCTATTGTGCTTCAGCTTGAAATCTGTATAATGCCATTCCTAGCCTGCAACCAGAAAAGAGCTGACTCCTGCAGACTTATGAAGCACTCCAGGTACATTCTGCCCCTCTGCTCCTCTCTCCAGGAGTAAGCTGAAAGGTCAAGTTACTTCTCTGCATGTAAAGCAAGCTGAGTGACATCCAGACTCAGTTGAGCCTTTGACAAAAATTCACCAAACGCCTACTCTATACCAGGCACCGTGAGGAACTCTAGGGGTGCAATGGTGAACAAAATAAACACAGTCTTGCTTACAAGTCACTTAGAGTCTAAAAGGGAAGACAAATAGTTTACCATACGATGTAGTTGGTTACACGGGTAAACGAAGACAGGATATTATGAGAATACTCACCGGCTTTAGGGAGGGGAGGGTGAATATTCTAGAGAAGTAACGCATGCCAGGGCAAGGGAGAGAATAAGCATGGTACGCTCAGGCACTGGGAGTGGTTCAGTGATTGGAGTGTGAAGCAGGGAGGGAAGCAAGTCTTCCCTGGTCAGCTATGAGGCTGGAGAGAAAAGCCTTGCATACAGTGTATAATTCCTGACCTTATCATGAAGACAGTGCTGAGCAATTAGAGCCTTCAGTAATTCAAGAGAGAAGAGATAGAGGGAGGAAGGAAGGGAGAGAAAGAGAAAGGGAGAAGGGAGGAGGAGAGAGAGAAAGAGGGAATCATTGTTGAAAATGGACACATTTGTCTTACAAAAGAAGAATTCTCCTGTGTTTCATTTTGGCATAGTTGCATAACCAAGTAGCTGCTTCTTGGGGTTAGGTAAAAAAATTAAAAACAAAAAGTTGAAGGCTCCCAGCTTTTCATTGGGAAAAATAAAAACGTTTTCTAATGTTTATTTATTTTTGAGAGAGAGAGAGAGGGAGAGAGAATGTCAAGCAGGCGGGGGGGGGGGGGGGGGGGGAGGCGGTGGGCTGTCAGCCCAGAACCTGTCGCAGGACTTGATCTCACAAACTGTGAGATCACGACCTGAACTGAAATCAAGAGTTGGACACTTAACCGACTGAGCCACCTAGGCACCCCCATTAGAAAATTTTAAACTATATATTTCATAGTACCTACTAGAATTAATGGGGGTATGATGAAGCTGAACCTGTAACCCCAATGCCACTGTAGCCTGGAAATTATTCTGGCTTCCAGGAGAAGCAAAGATTTGGCCAATCACCTCCAGGCTAACCCAGGAACTGTACCCTAAAAGCTGTGAATAAACGAGGAGTTGGACATTAAAATATTTCTGCTCTTTTTATACAATTCAAGGGTACCTGAATTACCGAGAAAGGTTTACATATTAGCTCTGCACATAAGGACCTTTTCACTTCCAATAATAACATAGTATGTGATATCATGGCAGTGGGGTTAATAAGGGAACAATAGCTCATAAAGGTAAAAATTATAAATCATATGCTACGGTTCCTTCTAACTCAGAAAAGTATTAAAATCTGTTACAGACTGCCTCAAAAATGTTTGCAAATATGGCAAGTCTCATCCGGCTTTAATTCAGTCTTTCCAGTGCTCAAGATTATTATTAAATCTAAAAAGGATTTGAGGCTGTTCTGGAATATGCAACACACACGCTTACCCCCTAGTAGTTCAGGGGTGCTTTTAACACACGGACTCACTTCAAACATTTCAGTCTAATTTCTGTCCGGCTTCTTCAAGCCCGGCCTAACTTTTAAAACACCACAATAACCACTCGGCAGAAAACTGTGACAGAGGAGGAATGCACGGCCCCAATTTTTAACAAGAAGTGGTAATGGCCCTTGCTGGGAATTCTCATGCCCCACACCCACTCTTGGAAACCTGCAGAACAAAACAGGACTCCAGGCCTTCTGAAATTACTCAGGCTGGAGCAAATGCTGCTCATGCTCCATCTCCTGGGAAACTCAGAAACTTCCCAAGAATGAAGTTCCAGCGGCAAAGCAGGCAGCTGAGTGAACCCTGGAGCTGTAATATACTGTCTTTTGCAGACAACAGTGCTTCAGTGTCAAAGCCACAAGACCAAGAGCAGGCACAAAACCTCTATCAGCAAGCACAAAACAGTGATCACAGATAGGTGGCCCGGGACGAGAGGAGGACAGAAGGGCGACACGCCGAAATGTCTGAAAGCAGGGCATGCCCGCCGTCGTTTGTCACTCTGGCATTTTAATGAGAAATAAAGGGGAAATGTGAAGGTTTTATGATAATTTTATTGATGTACTAGAAATAGCTCTTTTAGAATGTCTATTTCACTCCGACAGAAATGAATATTCTCTAAAAATATTTGATTAGAAAAATTGAAATAATCTGAATTTAAAATGCATGCACATAAATTACAAATACTATCATGCTGGGGATTATAAACCAAACAGAGCTAAATACAAGTTTCAGACTGGAACTTATACTCTCTCCACTAAATGCTTTAGAAAGGAAATGCAGAATCCTCAGTTATGGTCCATCTGAGAGCACAGGGAATTTATTTACTCCTCCCCGCTCCCCCGCCCCCCCCCCCCCAACCATGGTCTCTTATTTCAAATTCCAAGAGTGTTCTTTTTCTTTTAGTCCCACACTCAGCTCACAAACCCTTTGGTGTTTTACGCAAATATGGAACCGAAACAGGAAAGGGGCAGAAAAAGATATTGATGCATAATAATCTTCAAAGAAATAGTTTTGTTAGTTACAGGGGGAAAAAGGACTTTAAGAAATACTGAATTGACTAATAATTTTTAAAATTCTTATTACTGTTGTCACCTTTCTTAAAAGAAATATTTATGTCAATTAGATGAGGAAAATAGAAAATGTTCTTACTAACTCCTTGAAAAGTCCAGACCATCATTTGGACCAATGAAGAGTTCTGAGTGAGAGCCCAGTGCTTTCCTTGAGCCCTCTGGCAATTAGCTTTCTAGCCAGGAGTCAAGTTTTATAAACTGCTAAGTGACCAGACAGACAGACTGGCTCTGCAAGGTAATGTTTTCAATTTGACTCTTGCTTGTGATAGGTCTTTGACCTTAACAGTCATTTGCGGTCCAAGTGCCACTCGAAGTTCTGAAAGGTGGGATGCTGAGTGATAAGCTTGGAACTTCAGACTTAAGGTGACTTCTTGCCTTGCTCTCTACAGTATTGGGACAGCAGGAGATGCATGTTGTAGGGATGAAGGAGGGAAGGAAGGAAAGAAGGGAGGCAGAAAGAAAGGAAGAAAGGGAGGAAGAGAGAAAGGGAAGAAGGAAAGAAGGGAGGGAGGGAGAGAGGGAGGAAGGAAGGAAGGAAAGAAGGAAGGAAGGGGGAGAGGGAGGAAGGAAGGAAGGAAGGAAGGAAGGAAGGAAGGAAGGAAGGAACAAGAAAAAAATCAAAATACATTTCCTGAAGACAAAATATCTCAAATTTAAGAGTCATAAAAGAAGTCAAAAGCATAAAATACGTCTTTTAAGGAGCTCCTTTTCCTAAAATAAACAAATATATCACTAAAAGAGTATACAGAGGTGAGTTGTAAATCAAAATCTTCTACCTAATGCATTCCTAGAGTTTCTTCCTGAGAGCAAATGCCAGGCAGAAATGGATGTTCAGGAGCCCAGACAACTCAGAGGTCAAAAGAAAGCTGACTCAAGTCATTTTCATTAGAGAGATAAGATCACCTGGCCCTCTTCAGTAGCTTTAATAGCTAATGTCCCTCCATCTAATTCTCAAAACTATAAACTGAGAAAAAAAAAAACCTTTGCTTTTAGCCATCACCGCCCACAATTTAAGCAAAGACAGCCTAGGGAACAATAAAAATATTCATGGCCTTCAATAAGATTTACCATTGCATTCATTATTCTTTGCTGGCAGACTTAGTTCCCCATGGCCTCCTTGCCTCAACCAAGGGAAAAATATGCCTTTCAGATCCTACTTTTTGTTCCTTCTCAAACCAAACTCCATGGAATATAATCTCTCTTTGCTTAAAGAGGGTTCTGGAAAGCAAAAGAAGCTTTATCTGCCTGTGGGAAATAGAATTAGTTGGAATCCTAATGGAAACTTCGGGAGGAATACTATGGTGAATAGTTAAATATTTACAACATAAGAACCAGTTCATTTGAAAACAAATGTAACAAGTGCCTGGCTTCGTTCCCTGCCTCAGGAATCAAGAATGTTCCCTTGCTGAGAGCTACCATTTTATTGACATTCAACTAAGAACTGAGTCCAGGAAAAGAGGACAGGAGTGAGTTTAGAAACTACATTGTAGTAGATGAGTTCATCCCCTGTGGCTATCCACTAAGTGACAAACTCACAAAGAAGAAATCGCTGGGGGGTGGGGGGAAGCACAATTTTAATATCAAATACAGGAGTGTTCCTATGAAAACTCATCAGTCTACTCATCCAATTGCCCAAACTAAATAAGTTATAAAGAATAGAAGAAAATCCAAATTACATGAGAATTGGAAAAACAGAAAACCAAACAAGTGGAACTACATATCTATATTTTTAAAGTTTATTTATTTTGAGACACACACATACACACACACACACACACACACACACACACACACACACACACGCAGAGAGAGAGACTCCCAAGTAGGCTCCACGCTGTCGGTGCAGAGCCCAATGTGGGGCTTGAACTCACAAACCATGAGATCATGACCTGAGCCGAAAACAAGTCAGCCACTTCACTGACTGAGCCACACAGCTGCCCCAAGAACTGTACTTTTTATGCAACTGGGACCTGCATCTCATCTAAGGGAAAAGAAAGAATGGGGAAGAGAAAATAAAGCTTTGCCCAAACCACTGTATAAATAAATAACCTCCAAGGGTCAATGTCCCAAGTTTGCTTTGGTACACATGTGGTGGTTTGGGGATTAGGAAAGCATATAAAGTCATTCTTATTAGAAATCCTTCTTTGTGCTCTTTGTGCTTTGCCTTCGTCAGTGAAAGTCAGCTCAGCTTCTCTGCAGTGATCCTTCTGGAGCATCAGTGACGTTCTCAGACAACCTGTAACCGGCAGATCACCTGAGCCTGCACTGGTGGGTGTAACTTCCTGGTGACTGTGTTGGCCAAGTGGGAGGCTCCCAGCAGTGCTAAGACTCTGCCCTTGATTGATAGAGACTTTTTTTTTTAATCTGGCAATAAGAGGCTCTTGGAGATGGAAGCAGAAAAACGAAGGAGAAAACCACAAAAATCCATCGAAGTCAGCCTCACTTTTCCAAACTTTTTCAATCACAGGGGGCTGCTTTTGTGTTTTTGCATTCCCTCGAGAGGGCTGAGGATTTTAATTTGGGTGATCCAGGACCATCCATATCACCTAACGTGCACATAAAGTGCTGCTCTCTGGCAGAACCTGAGCTCTGAGGCCAGAGGGCTAGCCCAGGGCAAACACCCCTTCATTCATTCATCTGCTTCTGGGATAGGAGTGACTGTTGAATTATTTTAAAGATGCATTAAAGAGTGGAGAATGCCTCTAGGCTACAGTGAAAGACAAGAGTCACAAAGGAAGATAGTTGTGGGGTCCCCTAACCTGGAGACCCGCACCCCCTTCCTCTCACTGTTCCTACAGTTGGACATCTCCAAAGCATCCCTGTCCTTTCAGCGCCTGCCTTCTACTCCACTGACATTTATTAAGCCTCCACAGTTAGGCTTTGGAGCTCATGGTTGTCCAAGCTTCACCTCTCGATTGTCAAATCTGGCTGGCCCTTCTCAGGGTCCACCCCTCCCCTCTTTGATGTTGGCATTGTTAACCCCCTCCCTCCCCTTAAAACTCTTCCCCTTAGTTTCCAGAACAGCGTGTTCTTATTCCTCCTTATGTCCCTTTTGCTCTACTTTTTCTTCCTGTAAGTACCAATGTACAAGGCTCTTCTCTCTTTGCTGCTTCTGCTCTCTTCCTCAGGGATCTCATTTTTTTTTAAATGTTTTATTTTTTGAGAGAGAGAGAGAGAGAGAAAGAGAGAGAGAGAGAGAAAGAGAGAGAGAGCATGCTTGGGCAATGGCGGGGCAGAGAGAGAGGGAGACACAGAATCTGAAACAGGCTCCAGGCTCTGAGTTGTCAGCACAGAGCCAGATGCAGGGCTCTAACCCACAAACTGGGAGATCAGGACCTGAGCCAAAGTTAGATGCTTAACCAACTGAGCCACCCAGCACCTCAGGGGATCTCATCTTTAATGGTCACCTCTATGGAGATAATTCCCAAATCTATACCACTGTTTCAGGTGCTTTCTCCAGCTTTGTTCTTCATTTCCAACTGCCTGTTGGGCACCTTCATGAACAAAGCCAAAGACCAGTCCAAGATCAAAAGCATCATTTTTTTTCCCATCAAGAGAGACCCAGATTCACCATCCTGAATGGCCTGTTTCTATGAATACACAATCCCACAAGTCAATGGGTTTTAAACATCCTTCCCTAACAATTAGTGGTCAAACCCTATTGCTTCTTTGAGCCCGCTGATCACCGTGGCCCCTCATTTTGATATCACTGCCCTAATTCAGGTCTTCATTACCTTCTCCCTGAACTGTTCCATGTGTTTCTCTTACAGCAAAAACACCAGCTCGCCCTCTCACTGCTTTTCTGGAAGAATAGGAATCCCCCAGTCTCCACTGAGCTTCTTTCTACTTACTTCAGGGAAGTCACCACTTGCTCTCACACGCCTATGAAAATAAATGAACAAGAGATCATGGAATTATTTATTTGGTGTTTTGGAAATTCTAAAAATAAGCAAATACTGGTATGTTCACAAATTTCATGAAGATGTGAGGACAGGTGGTCAATGGTTTCATTAAACCTCCTCGAGGGCAGGCTGCTCTCTCATGAAGGGATTGGTGCATATAGCAAACTCATATCAGGTCTAAGCACCATGACACAGGGAGTCACCGAGTGATCACAGGGCTCAGCCTGAGAACTCATCAGAATATATCATCCTTCTTTCAAACACATTGTAAGTCAGAAGGTCAAATGAAGTGTCCTCAGCATTCTATTGAAAAAAAAAAAAAAAAGGTAGATTGTGTTCTTCAAAAATGACCAATCTTGTTAAAGACAAAGAAAGGCTGTGCACATGTTCCAGACTAAAAGAGGCTAAAAAAGACATGATAACTACCTACAATACCTGGCTCAGGGCTGGATCCTGTACTGGGAGGGAAAAAAAAGGCTATAAAGGACATTGTTGTGTCAGTGGATAAAACTAAAGTTTAACATGTTGCATCCATGTTCAAACCACCAGAGTTGGGAACTGAATATCCCTATTCTTAGGAAACACATGTGGAAGTATTTAGAAGAAAGAGTCACGCTATAACTTGCCTATAAGTGGTTCAAAAAGTATCATAGAGAGAAAGCACTTATGATAAAGAAAATAAGGTAAAGGGTAGGTAATACGTGAATCCAGGTAAAGGATATGGGGGTGTCCTATGTGCTGTTCCTATTCTTGCAACTTTTCTTTAATTTTTAAATTATTTTCAAATAAAAAGTTAAAAGACTGAAGCAAAAGTAAGTCCTTGTATCTGTACTAATGATGCAGGGAGGCCCTGCATATTGCAGAAAATCAAACAGTATCGGAGGAATGAATGTCCGCTGTGTGAACCTTTAGTTTAATACCTGCTTATGTAACATTTGTGTTCATGACATTCAACTTTCCATGCTTTCTGACATCTTGTTCCTAAACTCAGCTTGGATTAGAGTAATATGAGGATAAATATGAGAGTAATATGAGTAATATGAGGATAAATTCCATACTACAAAAAATATGTGTACAAATACGTGTAGTATATGCAAAATACAATATATGTATTCAAACACGATTGTGTTTGTTAGTTTCAAATTGTCATTCCAACAGTTCATATTTTAATGCTAAAGAATTAGCTTTCTATAGGACTACGCAGACATCTTAAGTTTGGCTTTCATATACACACACACACACACACACACATATATATATACACATATATATGTATATATATTAATGTATATATATATATATTAATGTTTATTTATTTTTGAGACAGAGAGAGACAGAGCATGAGTGGAGGAGGGGTAGAGAGAGAGAGAGGGAGACCCAGAATTCGAAGCAGGCTCCAGGCTCTGAGCTGTTGGCACAGAGCCCGACGCGGGGCTCGAACTCATGAGCTGTGAGACCATGACCTGAGCCAAAGCCGGACGCTTAATCGACTGAGCCACCCAGGCACCCCGGCTTTTACATTTTAATTAAGATACTCTGTGTTAATTCTTGGTCAAATAAAATAAGAGTGGCCAATTTCTAGAACTCAGAATATATCATCAGGCTGAAACTACATCTTAGAAAATTAAATTCTTCGATGATTAATAAGCAAAATACCCTTAAATGGTTAAGTTACATTTCTGTAATGCAATGAAGTAATCACACATATTAGTGTAGGTCTGTAAGGCTAAAGGTCTCTAAGTCTGAAAAATACCCAGCTGCGATCAAAGGTAAATTTCCTCAGTTACCAAAAACTTCCTTCAAATCTTTTCAGCAAATGTATCATCATTCTGACAAAGAGTCTTTGTAACGTTGGATAGGAAAACATTCAGTTAAAGCATATACCATTCAAACCCCAACATGGGCTGTTATTTGAAGGAAATAAATTGTTTAGGGAAGAAAAGTAGAATTTAGTCCAAACACAGCCTATCATTCTGCATAACAATACCTATCAATCTCCTACTGTGTGCAATGCTCAGTTCCAAATATTTTATTTGCCCTCAATCTTCTTACTCTTCCCACCAATGCTATGAGGCAGGGATTATCATTAACCCATTTCACAGATGACAAAACTGAGGCACTGAAAAGCCGAGTGATTTGCTCAAGGTCTAGTCTGAGACAGAACTAGGACCTGAACACAGGCAGTCTGGCTCTGGGGTCTAGGTTCTTCATCGCCAGTTGTATTTATTTGGATAAAATGCAAACCACTTTGACTCAGCTTTCATGTGTGAAGTAAGTTGATTTTTAAACACACATTTGCTTACCTTTGACTTCTGAGCCTTCCTCCCATTTCATATTGCCTATATAACCTGCTTAACTTCACTATCAGGTGCATGTTAATTTCTGCATTAGGGAAACCCATATGGTAGACAAAGAAGCTGGATTATTGTTTTTAAAACATGACTTACGACCCAGGAAGCAGGAAGCGCAGGAGGGTTGATCCTTTCAGAATTCCAAGCCAGATTATTAGAATCATAGTATGTCTAGGGCTACTTAAGAACGGGGACTCCATCTTACCTAGGCCCCGTTGGACACCTGAATGTCTTTTAGAATACCCAACACCAGGCCACTGTTCAACCCTGACCCAAGGCCTCTTCTATTTTCAAACAGCTCTAATTCCTAGAAAATTCTTCCTAAAGTCAAATCTGACTCCTGCTTCCCTTTAACTTCAGGCCATTGGTCCTAATTCTGCCATCTGAAGCCTAGTCTTGCTTTCACATTTTTGACATATTGAAGGGAAGACACAAGCCAGCTGCGTCTTCTCATATGCCCGGATCTGATGACCACGAAGCTTGAGATTTAGATCAGCCTGAGAGTCCACGAAGCGAAGGCTTTCTCTCCCTGCCTTGATGTACTGCTCACATTGTATATACGTGTTTGAAACTGAGGGACTGGATGGACTGTCCCTTGATCCTTAAACCCAATCAAAACTCCAGATGCCACCCAATTCTGAACCACCTCCGCATTCAACAGGGACAAGAATTACAGGTAGAAGCAGCACTTTCGGCACCTTTCTAGGCTAAATGTCATCCAGGCCACAGACCCCTTTTGCTTCACTCCCTCACATGACTCCATCGGTGAGTTCACTCTCGGTCCCCTCTAAAATTCTTAGCTGTAAAACAGCCGCGAAGCAGCAGGATGATGATTTACTTTCAACTTCAGCCAGGATTTGTAAACACCGTGATAAATGAGGAGAGGCACTGGAGCTGCATTCCTCCAGCAGGTCCTCTTAAATGAAAACATTCTGCATTTTAGCATCCGTTGGCATAAATCATTTGTTTCCAATCAGGGCGGAATTTCCCCAGCATTCCTGCCAGGCACCTTATCTGTCTGATCCCCCAAAGAGCACACGTTGGTAGAAATTATAGGTAACTAGTCCATCACCGTATCCCGCAAGACTAAAGAGCACTGATTTCAAATCGATTAACTGTCCTTTGGGCTGAAGGTGGTACTTGGACTGTGGACTAAGTAACGGGACTTTTTCAGGAAAGAGAAACAAAATTTTGAGTTTTTAACACCACAAGTTTAGACATGTTTTCAGATGGGCTTGACCTTTCTGTGGCTCTGTGTTCCTGCTCTTTTCTTGCCTATTTTGTGTATTCATTCCCCACGCTCACATTCTCAACTAGCTTCCTCCTTTGCACCCTGATAAGGTCAAGTGATCTCAGAGGGCAACCAGGCATTTCTCTGCGGGTGATGCAGAGCTTAACTCCATCTTTGCTGAAGAAGGAGGAGGGGGTGGCAAAGGCCAACTGCAGAAAACCATCTGGATCCACTCACAGTCCCACTCTGTAATGCCCTTCCTCAGGACACAACCCACCCATGAGCTTCCCGAATGCTGGAACAGCATCTGCAAACAGAATTTGGCTCACAGGCTTGATTGGGTTGGCCTGCACTGTGTTGGTCCACACAGTGCTTTCAGCTTGAACATTTAATCATTTGGGATCATTCACACAAAAATCCAGACTTCTGGCAACACTGGGAGTCTATGCCTTCATAATAATAATCTATTGGCGCTGAGAGTCCCCTGCCTTCTTGAGAGGGGGCGTTAGCCTTCCAGTTTGCTTCAGTCCTCACCACTCCCCATCGTGTTCTTGGATAAAGGGCAGTTTACATTTTGTACCTTGCCCATTTCATTGATTTGTGTTTCTTCCTTGGTCTTATAGCCATCTAAGTTTGCAAGCCTGGAAGATGTTCTATGAAAGACTATTAAATCAATTTTCCTATCTGTAAAATGCTGGCCTTCTAGCTCCATGATTATATATATGATTTAGTGGCTTACCGAGCAAAAGTGATACCGTGCTGTTTTGTTCCGTGTTGTGTACCGTGCTGTTCCATTTCCTCAGGAGTGAAAAAGAGGAAACAGCACAGCGAATGACAGCCATGACTGAGTGACTTCCTACTCCTCTAGCCCTCCTCTCAACTACACTTAAAAAAAAACCCTTTTTTTAATGTTTATTCATTTTTGAGAGACAGAGCATGAGCAGGGAAGGGACAGAGAGAGGGAGACACAGAATCTGAAGCGGGCTCCAGGCTCCGAGCTGTCAGCACAGAGCCCAACGTGGGGCTCAAACTCATGAGCTGCAAGATCATGACCTGAACTGAAGTCGGACACTCCACCGACTGAGCCACCCAGGCGCCCCTCAACTATACTTTTACTTGAACCTAGGTAGGACCCTCTCTTCCTTGGCAACAACAAGAGAAGCCAAACGGAAGTTGAAAATGAAGTTCAGGTTTGAAGGTTTTTCAACTCCTACACTAATCTGCCCATCTGTAGCGTGTTCCCAGGACTACCTGGGAGCTTTTCATCAAAGCAAAGGAAGGAGATGTTGAAGAAAAAGATTAAGACCTTTCCCATGTAACATTGCTACCTAACTCCTTGCAGAATAACAACTCTGCTAAAATACTAACAAGTCTATGGAAAATACTTTGTGTGAGCTATGCACATACGTTCATAAAATTTGACAGCATAAAATAACACTTTGCCTTGGCAAAAAGTATGGTCAGTGGTTACTTAAAGGAGTTCAGGACTCTTGGATTCAACCTTCTTACAACTGGAGGCACACAAATAAGGAATGAGCTGACCTGTCAGGTACAGAGCTCCCTGACCCTGAAACTGTGCCAAGAGAAACTGGTGAGCCTCTGTACTACGTATCATACAGGAACTTCCTGCATTGGACACAGCGGTGGGGTGAGGGCTAGGGAAGTATGGAAGTAACAGAGGACCATCCTATAACACCCCCTCCAGCTTCACATTCTGGGAATTCTCCCTTCTCCTTGTTTTTTGTTTTTTCTGTAACTTAGAAGTCCAGTAACTTCATGTGTACCCCCCACGCAAGAAGGTAGGATGATGGATATTATATGGCTTTGGCTCTATCTTGGTTATTCAATAATGTTTAAGAAGAACCTAAATTCATAACTTTGTACTTTTCAGAGTATTTGTGACATGTGACTAAATCTTGCCTGAAATAAATGTCATTATGAAACTAAATTATTTTTCAGTATAGAAAATTTAATAATAATAGCAACTAGTACAAAATATAAGGACCACTAAAGTTCTGGCTAAAAGGAAACAAATTTAACCCTGACGAAAACCTCTTTTGAGGCTACTTAGTATCTCACAAGTAGTGCCCTGGGATTTATTAGCAATTATAGAGGAAATTACAATCTACTGGCTAATACACCATTAGGTTTTCAGTTTGTCTCCACAAAGTTTTAAGTATTCCTATATTATGAGGACCACTTCCACTCCTATTTATCTTGTTTGGCTAAATAAACTAGTTCTACACCCCAATATTATTGTCAATTAGCCAGAGCTTTAACTAGAAAATCCTTCCTTAGGTGACACAAGATATGCAAGAGATGCCCATAGACTAAAATTTTGCTACTTGTGTTTGATAAAATATTCCTGGACATTGCCATATCTGGAAGAAAAGAATACCTCCAAAACAAAATGCAAGATTTTCCCCGGGGTGCCTGGGTGGCTCACTTGGTCTAGTGTCTGACTCTTGATCTCAGCTCAGGTCATGATTTTATGGTTTGTGAGTTCGAGCCCTGCATTGGGCTCCGTACCGACAGCACTGAGCCTGCTTGGGATTCTCTGTCTTCCTCTCTCTCTGCCCCTCCCCCACCATCTCCCTCAAAAATAAGTAAATAAACATTTTTTTTAAATGCAGAATTTTCCCAGAGAGAGTTTAGAGCACAGGAATAGAAACACGTGGGGTTTACAACAATGGGGGTTGGTGGAGGAGGGCAAGGTGCGGATCAAAAAGAAACGCTTCTGAGTAAGTTTCTCTTTGGGCAAAATGCAATTAAGTTGTTCCAGTAATAGTCCAAGAAGTAACGTGTATCTTTTTCAACATGTGACTGATTCAGTCAGTATTGTACAAACACACTTGCCTGGCAGGTGATCTAGACACCGGGTGAAGATGGCTATAATCCCTTGGGCTATCCCCCAGAAACCCAGGAACCAGCAGAGGGTACGCCTCCAGGGACGTCTTCCCTCATCAGGCTGAGCTAGAGGCTGGGAA
The DNA here is from genome assembly GCF_018350215.1 of Panthera leo. Classification (NCBI taxonomy): domain Eukaryota; kingdom Metazoa; phylum Chordata; class Mammalia; order Carnivora; family Felidae; genus Panthera; species Panthera leo. The sequence continues at coordinate 142,853,571 of NC_056682.1, forward strand.
GTTCCATGTGGCTGTGGTAGAGTTCCTGGTATGCTGTGCACATTAAGTAAATATTAAAGAACTTCCTCTATCCAGCTTAATGGGAACCCAAGGGCACCATGACCTTAAGAAGCTCTTATCAATGGACAGCAAATATAAAAACAGTAAGGAGCTTGCCCTAAGGTACAGCCAGAAGGTTTCCCAGGTAAAAACTGGGAGTCTTTGTTCGTTGAGAGTGCCAAAATGCCCCTTTAGCACCCCCAACATATTTCCAGGAATAATTTAATATCATCTCATATCATTTCCTTTTTTTGCTAAAGTGACTCACAAGAGATGCTTCCCCTTCTCCCCTTCACCTCTGCCATCTCTCTTAGGAAAAAATTCAGCATTCCTGATAAGAAATAACCAAAACAAGATCGTTTGAATTCCACTGAAACCAATTCATCATGCAGTGTTGAAAGAAAGAAAGAAAGAAAGAAAGAAAGAAAGAAAGAAAGAAAGAAAGAAAAAGCCTTCCACTCTCCAAGTTAAATAATCAGGAGAGGAACAGACTTTGAGAGACAGAGAGAGGGCACGGAGTCAACTAGAATCTGATAACTGAGGCCAGAAATGAATAAAAAATCACCTTGAAATTCTGGAGATGGGCGGTGGTGGTGGTTGCACAACAACGAGAATGTACTTAATGCCACTGAATGATACACTTAAAAGCGGTTAAAACGGTCGATTTTACGTTGCATATATGTCTTAGTCTGTTTGCACTGCCATTATAAAATACCATAGACTGAGTGGCTTATAAACAAGAGAAAATTATTTTTCATAGATCTGGAGCCTGGAAGTCCAAGATCAAGGCACCAGCAGATTGTGTCTGGTGAGAGCCCCCTTCCTGGTTCATAGATTAACTGTCTGTTGGCTTCTGCCTGACAGGGCAGAAGGTGTGAGAGAACTCTCTGGGGTCTCTCTTGTAAGAACACTAATCCCATTATGAGGGCTCCACCCATATGACTAATCACCCCCTAAAGACACCCATCAACACACTGGGGATTAGATTTCAACATACAAATTTGGGGTAGAGGGACACATATGACATCTATGTCAGCATACTTTACCACAATTTTTTTTAATGAGGGAAAATCACCTTATAACCAATGCTTCAAGCAGGTCCTCCCATCCCCACCCACAGTGGAAGACAAATAGATTGAGATGGTTAAACCTCTGAACGGTTTCCGTTTCTCATTTGAAAAAGGACTACTGCACTCAAGTGAAATCAACACCTCTCATCACCAATCCCCAGAATCCTAACCCCACCTTAGCTGGGTCTGCAGAGAGCTTGTCCATTAGTGAGAAGTTGCATGTGGGGAGAGGGAGAGAATCAAGATTTGGCTTGCAGGGAGATCTGGCTGCGGATCATTCCACAGAGAGGCCTGTAGCATTTTATAATGAAACCCCAGATTACAGAGGAAAACATGGACAAGTTAGGGATGGGTTCCCAGGGGGCATCTCACTGGAAGAAATACACATACAAACCAAACAAGAATCACTACAAGAGTGTATCAAGATATGTGGGACGCCTAGGTGGCTCAGTCCGTTAAACGACCGACGGTTGATTTCGTCTCAGGTCATGATTTCACAGTTTGTGAGCCCGAGGCTTGGGATTCTCTCTCTCCCTCTCTCTCTGCCCCTCCCCTGCTCTCACACACGCTCTGTCAAAATAAATAAACTTCAAAAAAAAAAGATACGTGGCCGTTTGAAAAATATATAAAAGTGAATGGTATAAAACAAAGGGGTATAGTTATTTCTGCAAAAGAGGAGGTGTAACCTCCAAATTTCACATTAATACATATAATGCTAACCACTTGGCTTTTGTGCATGTGTGTGTGTGTGTGTGTGTGTGTGTGTGTGTGTATTTTCTCATTTTCAAAGCAGAAAACTCCCCCGAACCCATTCTCTTCTTTCCAGAAAGTCAAAATTACCAAAAATTAACAGCCGTGGTCTAGCTAAACAAATAGAACCTTTCCACAAACGCAGTAACTTAATTCATACCTTGATGGCACATCACTCACTGAGAGCAGGAAAGTAAACATTCTCTGAAATGAGGGTGGTTTTCTTTGGCTAGACACACCACATGGTGGTTACTCTCTGTCCTGATTTTACAATAAAGAAAGACTGGCACTGGCTTATTTGCTTTGGTTTGACAGATGATGGTCAAGTGCAGCACTGAGATTATATCCGCATTGCCCTTTGTAAAGGAAAATAACATACCATCAGTTTTCCTTGCAGAAATGCTTCTCTTTGCTTGTCTAGGGGATTCTTCAAAGCCCTTCGCCCTTTGCCCTCCAAAAGATAAATAAAAACAAAGCAAAATGTGTACCAGGTGGCGAGAACCACCTGAAACAAGTTTGATAATCTAAACTGAAGGCTAATAAGATGTTTAAAATTCAGGAGTATCTACTGAAAAAGTAAATTAATGCTGCCTCTGCTGTTAACTTCAGTCAGAATCTCAAATGGTGTGGGTATATGATAACACTACACTGTCCGGTTAGTTGAGTGTTGGAAAGTTGTAGATGGACACAAAGCTATATTCTAACACTGTTCTTGACATCTGTTCTGATTCTAATGGGGCCATTTGAAAGGAAAAGTTTGCTACATTATTTGGCTTTTCATATATTAAACAAAAATGTAGGACTGTGTTCCTGAAGGCAATATTGGTCAGAAACAGATTCTAGAAATGTTCTGTATAGACTATGAGGTCCTGAGATGATTACTTGGCTTTACAAGGCTGAAATGTACACTCTAGAAATTAAATAGCTGTTTTTCTCCATTCAGCTATCAGGAAATTAGAAACATATACAAGCTTTCCAAAATATAAAATTGTTAGGAAGAAGAAGGTTCCTGATAATTGTATATACCAAATTCACTTAGCAGGATTTTCCAACTACAACTCACTAATTTTTAAAAATTAGAATATCAAGTACATTTTATGTTTTTAAATGTTTATTTTGAGAGAGTACATGCATGAGTGGGAGAGGGGCAGAAAGAGAGGGAGGGAGGGAGGGAGAGAGAGAGAGAGAGAGAGAGAGAGAGAGAATTCCAAGCAGGCTCTGTGCTGATAGCATGGCTGATAGCATGGCCCCAGCATGGGGCTCGAACTCACGAAACATGACATCATGACCTAAGCCAAAATCAAGAGTCAGGTGCTCTGTTGGGATGAGCACTGGGTATGGAAACCAATTTGACAATAAATTTCATTAAAAAAAAAAAAAGAGTCAGGTGCTTAACCAACTGAGCCACCTATGTGCCCCTCAAGTACACTTTAAACTATACTGAACATCATTTATAACTTACTGATAAATGTATAATAATATTATTATTAAAGCAGCCACCATTCATTAAATGCTTGCTCTATATTGGAGTTTTTCAATCTTGAACAAGCATCAGAACTACTCAGAGTGCTTACTGAAACTCCTACTACCAAGTTCCACCCTTGAATTTTTAAAAAATTATGGTAAAATACATGTAAGATTTTTTACCTTTAACCATTTTTAACTCTACAGTTCAGTAATGTCAGTGCATTTATACTGTTGTGCAACTACTATTCTTCCCTGTGCTGTACTTTTTATCTCACACCTATCTGCTTTCTGTCTCTATAAATTACACTGCTCTAGGTACATCATGTAAGTAGAAGCACAGAATTTATCTTTTTGTGACTAGCTTATTTCATGTAGAATAATGTCCTCCAGGTTCATCCACATTGTAACATGTGTCAGAAATTCCTCCCTTTTTAAGACTGAATAATATTCCCCTGTTTGGCTAGACCACATTTTGTTTATGCATTTATTATGGATGGCCACTTAAGTTGCTTTTGACTTAAGCAATAGTCTTTTGAATATGATGAATAATACTGCTATGAACCTGGGTGTACAAATACCTCTTAGAGACCCTGTTTTAAATTATTTGGAGTCTATACCCAGAAGTGAAATTGGTAATCTTATGTTTCGTTTTTTAAAATGTTTATTTCTTTATTTTGAGGGGGGGGGGGGGGGAGAGAGAATCCCAAGCAGGCTCTGCACTGCCAGCACAGAGCCCAATGCAGGGCTTGATCCCATTAACCGTAAGACCACGACACCATGACCCAAGCCAAAACTGAGTTGGATGCTCAACTGACTGAGCCACCCAGGCACCCCAATCCTATATTTAATTTTTTGAGGAACCACCACATTGTTTTCCATAGTACTTCCACCAACGATGCACCAGGGTTCCAATTTCTCCACATCCTCTCCAAGTCTATTTTTTTTAATGTTTTTATTTTATTTTGGAGAGGGAGAGAGAAACAGTATGAGTGGGGGAGGAGGAGAGAAAGAGGGAGGCATAGAATCCGAAGCAGGCTCCAGGCTCCGAACTGTCAGCACAGAGCCCGATGCGGGGCTTGAACTCCTGAACCATGAGATCATAACCTTAGCCGAAGTCAGACATTTAACCAACTGAGCCACCCAGGTGCCCGTGTTTTTGTTTGTTTGTTTGTTTGTTTGTTTGTTTGTGATAGTAACCATCTAGTGATGGGTATGAGGCAGTATCTTATTGTGGTTTTGATTTGCATTTCCCTAATTACTAGTGATGTTGAGCATCTTCTCATATACTTATTGGACATCTGTATATCATCTTAGGAGAAATGTCTATTCAAGTTCTTGCCCTTTTTTATAATCAGGTTGTTTGTTTTGCTGTTGAGTTTCATATATTCCAGATATTAACCCCTTATCAGATATATAATTTGCAAGTACTTTCTCCCATCCCTGAGTTTTTTATTTGGAGCCTGAGATTTTGCATTTCTAACAAGTTCCTAACTTACACTGATGGCCCAGAGGCCCACTTTGAGAAACTGCTCTCCGCAGCAGTATTGTGAAGCGTGTTACATATATTATCTCAGCCAAGCCTCACATTATCATTTCTGTTTTACAGAAGTGGAAACGAATGCTCAAAGAGGTAAAGCTTGCTCCAGGTTTTCCACTAAGAAGTAGTAAAGCTGGGACTTTCACCTAGTGCTGAGCTGGCCCCACACTACACCATCTTTGCCACAATTAGTCAAAAAAGGTCCACAGAGAATATGGTCTAATGACCAAGTGAATGGACTTGAGAGAACAGTTGATGCTTTGCAAGTTCTGTCTCTCTTCCTTTAAATCAGGCCTAAAGTTTCTGGACTCCTTTCATTGGATGCTATGTTCTGGCTTCGTTAATGTGAATTGAGAAAGCAAAGGGATCTGCTTTAAGTCAATGCGGAAAATGATGGTGGTGGGAGGTGTGGATGGGACATGCTGCCTAAGAACCATAGACCAGACTGACCTGATGAATGAACTCGCTCAAGGGCTAAATGTTTAGCTTTGGTCGACTAGGCAGATCTTGTGCTTCCCCCCAAAGCTGTCTGTGTTTAGACATTTCTCTGATAGCAGTAACCAGTCAGGACCGGAGCTAGTCTATAAGGGCCTTTCTTTGCATCATGGTGAAAAGTGTCACGGGCACTTCTCAGGACCTATGCAGCCAGGCCCGCCGTGCTTGGCCAGGTCAGCGAGGGTGGGTGGATTTTGGCACCTGTGCGCTCTTTAACTGGGCACGATCCAGTGAGCAGCTAGAGGAAGGTGTGATAAGGTGGAGAGTCAGTGCCACTGTTGCTATTCTTTAACAACCCTGATAAAAATTAGTGTAACTACTGGTTAAAGGGTATATATGGCCATAAACATACATATACATATACACATACGTATCTGTATTATATAGACATATATATGGCCTCCTGGTTAGTCATTTCCATGGATAGCCAAAAGCTGGTGTTCACTTAATATCCATGATGGTTTTATGTACTGGGAGTAAACACAATTCATAGTTTAGTGAATTCATCAATTTCGGTGCGTACCAGCACATCAAATTAGTGACCTATTCTGATGTAAAGCTGGCCCTTTAAGGCCCGCCTATTCCTTAACAGGCATGAGATAAAAATCCATAGAAATCAAGCCCAAACAGTATTCTTGCAGAACCTGGTTCTTTGTGTTGGATTCCACAGCTGCAAGCCAAAGTGTGGTGGTTCACGGCACTTATACATAGAAAATGTGGAGGTCTCTGGATGAAGACATGGGCTTTATTCGTCTTCAGATGTTGACATTCCCCAGAGCCACCACAACAAAAACAGAATTAAGACGTAAAAGGAATTCAGAACCTTCCTTTGCTATCCCAAGCCTGGGAATCTTTTCAAATTTAAATGAATATCTGTCAAACTAATTAAGAGAAGATGCAACGCTCTCCTTCTGTGCTCATTAGAGAACTTTACTGGTCATAAATTCCTCAGAGAGTGGGAGTGAATAGATCTCTACACTCTTGCTTAAGATTCCTGGCTTTGTTTATTTCCAGTTTGGCCTGTTCATCTTCTAGATCCAGAAAGACCACAAAACATGGCTTGGATCACATTTTAATTTTATAAAACAGAAAAATCAGAAATGATGAGACCCAAAAACTATGATGAGATGTTGCAATGGATTTTTTTTGTCAACAAAACTGGGGGAAATGACAAGTAATTATTTATAACAGAGTGGCATCATTTTCCCCTAAGATGTTTTATTAGTAGACTGCAAATCTCAAATGTTTTACAGACACACAGACACACAGACACACACACACACACACACACACACACACACACACACACTTGAGTTTTCCCATTATTTTTGCATATTTTGAAATTAATGTTTAGTAAACTGATTGGGTAGAACATATGCAAATTGTGTCCATCTGGGTACAATGTGACATACCAAGACCACTACCCATATGCCCCTATAGCATTTATTGGACTCCTGCCAGCTACCCAGTACAATACTTTGTATGTAATTTAATGCATATGTATGAAATTAGTAACCGGGTAACTCTGTAGGTAGAGCTTTTTCCCCCCATTTTCCTGGTAAACAGATTCAGAGTGATTACCTTGCATTATGTGAGTATGCAGCAAAGTCAGGAGCAAGCAGGGTATTTCAAAATACTTGTTTGTTTAAAACATAGTGCATTGTGCCTTTAACAAATTTTTAGAAATTTGAAATGATAAAGAATACTTCTGCACCTAAAATTGCATTATTAGAAAGAAATTTAACTATAGCTATTAGAATTGCTACCAATGTCTTTAAAGATACATCCAGAAAACAAGGATTTTTCCATCTGTTTAAAGCCTACATCTTTTCCTTGTTTTTTTTTTCTTTGCCCTGGGATTTATGCCACTGAAAATACATTTTTCCCTTTTTCATCAATTCCACTAGATTTTCCCTATAGGTGTCACTTAGCTGAAGTGCACAGTGATCTCAACCACTTGGGCAGTTCCTTTTGACCATTTCTTTATTACTTCTTCCTTTTGCTATTTATATCTTAAATAGGATAATTATAATTTTTTTTTACCCATGTTAGAGGGACGGGTCACACTTACTCGCTCTCTGACAGCATATTAGTAGTTTAAAGGGATATGGAATAGCTAAAGGGATACAGAATATGGGGCTACAGTGCCAGTCAAATTCAAATCTAATTTATTTTTTCCAACTTTCCTTAGGATCTCTGTAATAGGAATTATTCTCTCCCACTGATGTGTAATAAAATGGTTCTTCAAAATCTCTCTTCTGTCAGACGATCACTGACACACTGTTGTTCTCTGGGTAAATTTCCACTCTTGTTTTTCAGTAAAGTTGCCATCAAAGCCATCATTTCCCCTGCTGTGTCCACATTGTTAAAGTCAGGGTGAAATAGAACCAGTCTATCTTCCTCTAGCAAGTTCTTCACATGTACCCCCATACTGAAACTCATCAACATAGGGCTTTTACAGCCAACGTTGTAAACGAGGATATTTAAATCTTCTACAACGTTGTAGAAGAGGGTATTTAAATCAAAACCAGTTTAATGTTTACTATTAAGGCTTCGTTCAGCACTGAATTAAATGTGCACCTATTTGCCCCTTGAGGAATTCAGTCCAAAAGTCACATTAGATTGATTTTCACATGTTAGAGATGAAATTACCTTAGACATCAACTAGTTCACATTTTTGGTTTTATAGACGAGTAAATCCCTAACTTTATGGACACAAATAATTAGTCATTTATTCAAACTTCTATCTAGAATGAATAGAATATAATTCCCAGATCTCTTTCTCTGAGTACAATATCACTTTTGTCTCACAAAACTTACAACTGCAGTGTTTCTGCACCTCCTTCTTCTCCCCTGTCCATACTGCTTTAGGTGGCTATGATTTCAAAAGTTACTGACACTAACCTCGATCTTTGAAAAACAGTGATTTCTAAAATTTCCAAGGCATTCCTCACACGGATGATTCTCACTTTAACATTTTAACAAGAAAATTCAGACTCTGAAGAGATCATTCTGATCAACCGCTTTGTTTACTGAAATAACACACAGTCAGTTTAGGTGCTGACAAGATGGTAAGTAGGAGGCATATACTTAAATGATAAAGCTCAAAAGCAATCATGTGTCTTCACTTAGGAAATAAAATTGAAAAACCAAAGCTGTAAAATCATCTCCACCTATTTGTGCTCAGCATTTTAATTCTATCCTGCTTTAGGGACAATAAAAATATGTCAGCAATTTGACACTTATGTCAAATTTGATATAGTATATATTTGATATCCATATCCCTTAGAGCAGTTATCCACACTCCCTAGTACTACACAGGCGAGAAGGGTTGAAAGCATCCTCTTCTAAGGCAATCAGAAGCTCAAATTCTAATATATGGCCCCTGTTGCCTGAAGACTGGAATGTATTTGAGCCCTAGGATTTTATTCCAGTATTTCATATGGTGTTACTGTACAGAAAGTCACAGGATTCAGTTATAAATTAATACATCACAGTCCTTTAAAGATTTCAAAGTATGCATTTTTCAAAGATAACTGTCTCAAGGAACTCAAGATGATCAACGTCAGGTGCACATACACCATGTTGGATTTGGGCAAGCTGCAGTGGGCTCATCTATAGTCTCCTGCTTAGTACAAACACGGAATAATAAAATATGATGCGATGTGATAATGATGACAGCAAAAATAACACAGATTGAGCACTTTGTGTTAGTTACTTGCATTAGCTCATTTAATCCTTATAATCATCCTCTGAAGAAAATACTATTATCCTTATTTTGAAGATGAAAAAAAAAAAAAAAAGACTTCAAAGTTCAGTGGTCTCAGAGAGTCAGTGCCAGAGCCAGGATCTGAATGCAAGCCATCCGGCTTCAGACTCTCCCCTTTCACTCTTACATCATGTTTGTGCAGTGAGTTTTATTTATTTATTTATTTATTTATTTATTCATTCATTCATTCATTCATTCATTCAATTATATCAATTTATTTTTGAGAGAGAGAGTGCCATCGGGGAAGGGGCAGAGAGAGAGAGAGAGAGAGAGAGAGAGAGAGTGAGGGAATCCCAAGCAGGGTCAGCACAGAGCCCAACCCTTTGCAGGGCTCCATCTCACGAGCTGTGAGCTCATGACCCGAGTGAGAGTCAGACACTTACATGACTCAGCCACCCAGGCGTCTCTGTGCAGTGAGTTCTACTGAAGTATCTGAAGATGTACTAACATTCATCATAATGAAAAGTAATTTGATTTCCTACAGACTAAGAGAGATTTGACTTTAAAACTATTTCCTATAAATAAATTTATGTACCGTAGTCAGTTTTACTCTTGCCTCCTATTTCCCAATACACGTCCATTAGTAAGCCCCAGACCTGGGTAATCTTTCAGAGATAAAGCAAAAGCTTTCCACAGAGAGTAAATCAAAAAACTGACATGGCTATCGCAGTCACTTGTCATGAATTTATATATTTTTAAAGTGTTCAATAAGGCACAATAAGGCATACCAAAATGTGGGTTAATCTTACAATTAAACTTGTAAGATATAAATACATAATACCTGGGAGAGAAGTCCTTTGTCCAACTTTTCCCTTTTGAGATAACATGGTTATCTGTAGGGCTTTGTAATTTTCTTTTAGTTGTTATTAGAACCATATGAGTTTTTTGCATCATGAGCAGTACTTACAACAGGAATTGGGTTGGAAAGTACTCAATAAATAGTTTGTGAAAGAACAACAATCAAAGAGGACAGAGAAGAAAAAACAAAAGGAAGTTTCTGTGCCCACCCCTGGATGGCTTCACACGTGGCAAGCATTTGAAAAGCCACCTTTCCTTTCCTTAAAGGAGAGCACTGAAATGTGAAGGCATTTCCTCACCTCTCTCCTCTACTCCACCCTTTATGACCACAAAACAGCTGTGTGTCCACAGAGTGATAAACCAACCAGTTTGAAAAGTGAATGTTTTAGTCAGCCCGGTTGTTGTTTTCTCCCACCCACAATCGCCCCTGCCACTGGCCCAATGGCTTGGGGACTGAATTGCCTGACGATGTGAGAGTTATGTACAAAGAGGACAGCCCAGTCTGAGCCTAAAAGAAGGTATAGCAGTTTTTTCCCCTATATGAACTGAGGAAAATAATTTAAATTCTCAGAAAGCAATGAGAAGGCTTATCTCTTGCTGAAAGAGACAGTCCAAACAGCCATCAGTTAACTCAGGGTTTCTCAGCCAGTTGGTCCAGACAAGCCTTCGTTATGTGGACCATCCTGTGCAGTGTGAGCTGTTCAGTAGCATCCCTGACCACTGTCCGCTGGAGGCCGGTAGCACCGGCTGTGGCGACCAAAAGTGTCTTCAGATTTTGTTAAATGTCCCCTGGGGGATAAGATCACCTCAGTTGAGGACTACTGGTTTAAATTTTTAACTGTCACTGAATTTTCTTCTTTCTCTTTTATAGCAAACAATTATGGATGGCTAATTTTTTAAAGAAATGTTCATTTGTTTACTTTAAGAGAGACAAGAAGAGAGAGAGAGAGAGAGAGAGAGAGAGAGAGAGAGAAAGAGCAGGGGAGGTGCAGAGAGAGAAGGAGGGAGAGAATCTCAAGGGGGCTTTGTGCTGTCAGCACTAAGACCGACACAGGGCTCGATCTAACCAACCGTGAGATCATGACCCGAACCGAAATCAAGAGTTGGACATACAACCGGCTGAGCCACCCAGGTGCCCTGGATGGCTAATTTGAAACATTTTGAAATCTTTTTCATTTCTTACTCAAAGGCATAACAGATTTCAGAGTAGTATGGAAAACAGACTTTCCACTTTTCTCTGTTTGATTTTCAGACTCAGTTTGATCCTCGTGTTGCTTCACAAGGATTCGGGGGCAACCAAGAACAATAATACTTCATGCTTAAACACGGAGTTCTTATCCTAGGCCCTTTAACAATATTAACTCCTGAATTCTCATTATTTCTCTTTTTGCAGGAGAGATAGAAGGACACTAGTTGTTTGTTTTCAATTCCAGAGCGGCATAAAAACATTTTCAATCTGTAAAAGCATAAATGAAGGCACTTACAAAAACATCACACCTGTGGGCAATGAAAACTGGCGGTACCAACGGGGACATTCCAGAGCAATGACCAAAGTTACAGTCGCCAATGTCTTATCGAGACTATTTCTTGATAAGAAAGTTAAGCACATTTTCCTTGGGTGCAACCGGCCGCTGAAGCCTCATGCTGGGAGTTAACGATAAATATTCTTTGTTGAATTATTAAATGTAATACCAAGTGTAGCTTCAGTAGCCTGAAGCTGGTCATGTGAAAGCCAAAAGTACCAGAGTTCTCTGCATTCTTTCTAGTGGTTTCTATAGTATAATGGTGTGCTCCTTTAGCCTGAATATAATTAGCCCGATATCCCAAGGCACATCGGGAAGGAGCAATCAGTGTATGTCACCTGCCCTCTGACTCACATGGCATCATGGCACCTCTTGCTCCTGGGGCCAATTCATGAAGAAGGCAACATGGCGTGTAGTCTCTACCTAACAGATGGAGGCCCAAGAACTAATTAAAGTCTGCAAAATCAAATTGTATCTTTTCTTAATGTATGAAATCAGCATTAAAAAAAGAACAACAGCAGGGCACCTGGGTGGCTCAGTCGGTTAAGTGTCTGACTACAGCTCAGGTCACAATCTCGTGTGGTCCGTGAGTTCAAGCCCCACGTCAGGTTCTTTGCCGACAGCTCAGAGCCTGGAGCCTGCTTCAGATTCTGTGTCTCCCTCTCTCTGCCCCTCTGTCACTCACACTCTGTCTCTCAAAAATGAATAAATATTTAAAAAAAATAAACAAAACAAGAACAACAGCAACAACGGCCACCTCTACCACCACCACATAGCCAGACCCTATGCCAAGCCCTCCACTTTCATTGTCCCTTAACCTTCATAACAGCACTGTGAGGTAGGTCATATTCCCTCCCCCCCCCCCCCATGCTGTAGATGAGGTTCACAGAGATGTGTCCTGCCCCAATCAATAGAAGGTGATGAACTTGGAATTCAAACCCAGAAACCATTCATCTCCAAAGCCTGAGGTACTCTACCATCATGGGAAGCACGGGGGGACAGAAAGAATGCCGCTGGAATGTCTGCCATCAGAAACAAAAGAAACAAAACCCTGCTTTCTCCAGAAGAATGGGAAAAGGTTTGGGGCTCTCTAGGCTTCTATCATTTTACTCTTGAAAGCAAGAATAAGGGTGACGAACTAGCTATCTACAGCTGGGCATTACTCTGTGTCTGTCTTGAAAGGACTGATGGTCTACGGCAGGAGGTTTTGTTGTACTTGGACGGGGTAGTGACAATTTCTTTTAATATCAATTGCTCATTCTCTGAAGGGGCACAGCTCAAGATCAGGGTGTTTTTCCTCTGTCTCAACTACTCAAGCTACTATTGAAGCCTTCCTTTTAATCTTTAACCACAATGCTTATATAAGGAACTTTTTATTGTTATTCAATCGGTAACACCTTACCAAACTCTATGTCAAAGTTCTTGGGTTTATCAGTCTTTGCGGGGAAGCTATAACCTCCCATTGAGGTGCTGAAGCTAAAAACCAGGGAATCATCCTAACCGCCTCTCTCTCCCTCACCCAAAGAGCCAACCTGTCATCAAGTCTTCCTGTTCTACCTTCTGGATATCGAATCCACCCACTCTTCTTGCCCCACCATAGCCTACGTGAATGCTCACCTGGACCAGTCCTCTCTCACTAGTTTTTTTTTTTTTTTTTTTTCCCTTCCGAATTTCCATCTTCCAAAATGCAGCCAGAATGGTCTTTCTCAAACACAGATCTGATTTTTGTCGCTGGTCTGCCTTTTAAATCCTTCATTAGCTCCCCATTACCTTCAGGATCCTGTTCAAACTCAAGGGCATCCTCACATATGCTCCCCAAAGAATACCAAATACATTCAGACAGGGCTACCCCCAGCCCACGTGGCACCTTGCGCAAATCAGACAAAACAACTTCTTTTCCAGGTGGTTGCCGCTGCTCCAGGGGGCAGGGCCTGGGCTGGATTACAGCCCTGCTCCCACCCCATCTCTGCCTCTCTTTCAGTAGGTCACAAGCAGACAGTCGGACCCACAGCCCTGCCTTGAGGATCTGCTCAAGTACCTCTTTGTTTACTTTGTCTAGAAGCCTTTCCTTACCCACTAAATCCATCTACCTAACTCCTATTCTCCCCTCTGGAAAACAAGACCCTCATCTTCCTACAAGAAGCTTTCACCTATTCTACACCACCAGAAAAATTCTAGGCTACCATGGCATGCCTGTTATGGATTTTCTTGTCTATTCCTCCCCACCCCGAGATGCTGCATTCTGTGAAAGCGAGGACGCTGTCTTTCAGACCTGCATGCCTGTAAAGCCTAGCACAGTGCCTAGGTTGGTGCAGACCAACGGTTCTGAATGTCAAATGTGCAGACCAGCGGTTCTGAACATCAAATGAACGATGCCTCCTCCTCCCAGCTACTTAGTCTTGTCACCGTGTAAGACCCCCAGCCACTTGAAGATTAGGCCATGAAGTCTGCTTCCTCAAATTACATAATCCCTACTCAAAGAACAAGACGGCAGATCTCATTTAGTAATTATTTCATTAGCCTATGATTAAGAAGAACAAACATCTTGAATTTCAACTTTTTGTCCACTTCTGACAGTTCGCTAATACACCTGTCATTGACTATTTAGTCCTTCACTGGATCCTGCTTCTTTCTTTAGTTTTCCCTTCCCTCTCCCAGACTTGTTCTACTTAACCTCCAGCCAGATAGGGGGGGTGCATGGGAATCTGTGGTACTCTCTACTTTCACAAATGTTTGGACATTTTCGTAATAAAAAAATAAATATTAAAAAATAAAGAGTTAGGGCAGCTGGGTGGCTCAGTCGGTTAAGTGTCCGACTTCGGCTCAGGTAGTGATCTCACAGCTCTTGAGTTTGAGCCCTGCATCGGGCTCTGTGCTGACAGCTCAGATCCTGGAGCCTGCTTCGGATTCTGTGTCTCCCTCTCTCTCTGCCCCTCCCCCACTCATTCTCTCCCTCTCTCTTTCTCTCTCTCAAAAATAAACATTAAAAAAAAAGAAAAACTACTTACCCATACTCATTGAACCACAGGCTTAACTCTTACATTTCTGCCTTTCTTGGGATTTTCCTTATCAGTCCTCCTTGGTTCTCCCAATTGCCATCAGGGGCAGGTCACACTGATTTCATTTATGACTTCACTCAGCAACCCTAGTCTCCTCCCCCTCAAATCTCTTACTATTTCACTCCTGATTCGAACCCAGAATTCTCTCTCTTCTCCTATTTAAATTAGGCCAAAGGGAGTGGAGCCACCAGACTTTAACTCCCTGTCAAAGGCACTTATATATCTGAAATCTAACCATTTTGCTTATGAAAAATATACTTTTCAATTGGATACAGAGCCATTTTAGGAAGGACCGGGCAGGGCTATCATGTGTTTTTGCCTGAGACAAATGATATTGTCTCCTTGCTCGCAACTATTCTAGGAGAACATGGCCCTGCCCAAGCCTTCACTGAAAGGATGAGGCTGGACCAGCTCGCCCCTGGCTACCAGTTTGTTGCCCATGGTGCTTGGAACTGGAGCCCAGAGGCTGAGTTAACCAGGTGAAGAAAGCTCAAGATCTGTGAGGGAATCTGGAGTAGAATCCAGCGACAGCTCTGTGGTGAGCCAGGGCCACACATAAGCCCATATGAAGAACAGAAACCCACAAGTCTGAGAACATGCATCAGACAGCATTTTGTTGCTATTATTGAAAGTGATACAAGTGACATTGGACCCACAAAGAAATTGAAGCACAAATGGGAACTTCTTGGGAAGGGCAAGAATGGAGGTGGCCTCAGGGATTAAAAACTATTGTCAGCTTTTCCCTTCCCCTATCAGGTACCACCGCTGTGTGTGTGTGTGTGTGTGTGTGTGTGTGTCCCCATCATATATATATATATATATATATATATATATATATATATATATAACTTTTTCTATAGAAATAGGATTCTTAAGTGTGTGTGTATGTGTGTGTGTGCGTGCGCGCGCACGCCCTTCTTCCTCACAGACATAATTCTGTTTCAAATGCAATATCAGATGACCATGTATTCAGGAAGGTGGATCCTTCCATAGCCCCAAGAGATAAATCATTCTTGATCTACACCAATCATGGCATTCTGACTTCATTGCCAGTTATTAGTCTATTCATGGGCATAGGACACAACCCTAGCTAATGAGATCTGACTCAAAGAAAAGTTTGCAGGAGGGATTTTGGAAAAGCATTCTTCATTCTTGATAAAATAACACAAAACTGAGACTCCTTCCTGCCCTTGGACAAAATTGTGAGTATATGATGCCTGGAGCTGCAGCAGCCATCTTGTAATCATGAGGGGGCAAATCTGGGGATGAAAATCATCATGCTAAAGATGGTAGAATGGAAAGAGATGAGCCTGGAGCCTTGACGACATCACTATGCCATTCGATTAACTGTGGAACCACGTTTTCCAGGAAGCTAGTCTGCAAGAAGAATAATGGAACTGATGTTTAAAGTCAACTAAAATGAGGGACTATGCAATCCAGTGAGAAAGTGAATAGCTGCCTACTTGCTAAATCATAACAAACGCTAATGGTTAGTGTTCTCTTACCACGTGTCAGGCAGTGTTCCAAGTGCCTTAGACATATGGTCTCATTTAATCTATACAACAATGCAACAAATAGATACTTTCATTATTTCCTACTTTTCAGGTGACTTGATAAGGTCCAGAAATATCCAAGGTCCAGACTTATCCAAGGTCACAAACTCAGCAATGCCAAGGTGGGAACTCACACTAGGCTTCTGACTCCTTCTGACTGAATCATTTGGTTAAACCTGAAGAGTTCCTGGCTTCCTACAATTGGATTTCCATAAGCTTCTTTCATATCTGTGCAAAGAACCCCTTTTTTAAAAAAATTTTTTAATGTTTTATTCTTGAGAGAGAGAGACAGAGCGAAAGCAGGGGAGGGGCAGAGAGAGAGGGAGACAGAATCCAAAGCAGGCTCCAGGCTCTGAGCTGTCAGCACAGAGCCCAACGCAGGGCTCAGACTCACTGCAAGGTCATGACCTGAGATGAGTTGGACGCCCAACCGACTGAGCCACCCAGGCACCCCAAAGAATCTTTTTTTAATCCGAGCTGGTATGAGTGGGTTTATGTTCACTATACCCAAATATTCCCTGGCATTGGCACTGGCACTGGCATTGGCCAGACTCAGGCTTTCTTTCTCCACCCCATAATAAGTCTGTGAGTCTCAATATCCATATGTTAGATGCACTGAGTCCAAATCCCGTATTAAAACTCTGAGTCAGGGGAATTCGTGGTTCCCTGGTTTGTTCCCTCCCCAATTCTCACGTGGCAGGTGTGTCTGAGGGCACAACTTTTTGGGGGAGCGCACTTTTATGGGCACTATTTCCAGTGGGATGTGACTACTAAAATGTCAATGGACACCTGACAAGGGATGCAACTGTTGATGCTGGTTCAAATAACTGCCCTATTAAACCCTCACGTCTAATTGTATCTGTTTTGTAACCTCAAAATTTTTGTGTTAAGTGACAGCCCACAATCACATATGTCTCTGTAGCTCCGTGTGATCAGGAAGGCATTTCTATGGCCTTCCTACTGTTTATTCATGTCACACCCTCACTCCCTCACTCATTCAACAAATATTTGAGTATCTGCCATGCCCCAGGTACTATGCTAGGCACTGGATATCAACAGGTTACATTCTCTGCCCTCACAGAGGGCAATAAAGTGTAATGATATGCCAGATCACTTGTTTCTCTAATCCACAGGACAGCCACGACAAATGAAAAAGGCACACAGGACCAGACAGAACATTTTGTGGGCATATCCAATGTAGGAGTTAAGAGTGCAGACCCTGCCGGCGGACTGCCTGGGTTCAATCACAGCTCTGTCACTGCGTGACCTTGGATAGATTAGTTACTGAACTGGTTATATCAATTATATAACGGTTAAATGGGGATTAAAAGTGTAGCTTTGTTCATAGGGTAGTTATGACAGCATTTTAATAAATCATGTAGAACAGAACAAGTATAATACAAGTGTCCGTTCAATAGAAAAAATGAGCTGTAGCCTGTCCCACCCACTGATCATAACTTAGCAACTTTGCAGCAAGTAGTAGTGCTATGACAACATGCTAACCTCAGAATCTGCAAATGGAACATAGCATGGTCAGCCCCGGGGAGGACCGGGACTCCAGACGCCAGGACCAGGGCACCGCTGCAGGAGTCTGACTAGCCTGGCCACCCCTTACCAAAGTAAAATAGAGCTTCTACAACCAGTTGTTTCTTGCTCTCAGAATCCCCACACTAAGATGTTGGTGAAAGAGAATTTGGGGTGCCTGGGTGCTCAGTCAGTTAAGCATCCAACTCGATTTTGGCTCAGGTCATAATCTCATGGTTGGTGGGATCAAGCCCCACAGCAGGCTCTGTGTTGACAGCACAGAGCCTGCTTGGGATTCTCTCTCTCCCTCTCTCTCTGCCCCTCCCCCACTCATGCTCTGTCCCTCTCTCTCTCTGTCCCTCAAAAATGAATGTTAAAAAAAATTTTTTTAAAGAGAGAATGTAAGGTGACTTTCCTGCAGAGTTCAGTTTTCAATAAGCAGATCTTAGAAGAAAGGAGAACCACAAATTTGGAAGAAATTTTTGAAGTCAAGCTGGAGTCCAAATGTTGGACAACCCCTCTGACCGTTGGTTACCCATCCTCTCCTGGAACATTTCCATTGATGAGAATGTACATTTTTAGAGAGCCTTTCTCTTTATTTCTCATCAAGTTGCCATCAAGTTTTTTCTTTAATTGTTTCCAAACCATTTATTTTGGTTTTGGAGCAAGGATAACCCCAATTCTAAATGGTGGTCTTCAAATGCCTGGAGAAAAGGTTTCCCTCTTTTCTAATTTCTGAGCTAGTCATCACTTGACGTGAGTTATGACCCATATCCTTCAAGTTCAAAGGAGGAAACCAATAGAATCTAGACACTCAAAGGTGTGTCCGGGAAGGTTATTTTGAGAGAGGGTTCTTGAACTGCCTTTGAAATCCAATCTTGCTTCTGGGCTCTGGAGAGAAGGAAAAGACCCTGATTCCTCATTTTTATTATATCTGCAATACATTACTTCTCTCCTCAAATCCTGTGGCCTAGAGAAGGGTATTGACATCAAAACTCAAACATGAGTACAATAGCATATGAATTCAGTGGAATTCAATAGGATTTTGTAGCTGAAACTTAAGCCAAATGTCTCAAAATACACCTGTCCTTGGAGAGTATGGACTTTGTACTTTCATAATAGAAACAATAAAACCAAGTTTTATTTTTTATTTATTTATTTTTTTAAGGCCAATTTTTAAAAAGTACACTTTTCCCTCTATATGTGTGAAGATATAGAATTGGGACCTTTTTAGGTGATAGAATTGAATACTTAGGGAGCCAAGCTTGAGAGTTTAATTCTCTTAAGAACAATCGGTTTTGATCTGAACAAAGCTGTCTTCTGTGTGCTCACATCATCCTGTATTTAAATCCCAGGTAGCAGTAATAATAAACAAATGGACAATTGCTAACCATTATGGAAAATTTTCTATGTCATTGGCACTGTGCTAAAGGCTTTACACAAATGATTTCATTGAAACCTGTCAACAGAACAGCTCAGTGAAGTAAGTCATAGGGTTCATTCAGAGGAAAAGCCAAATGCCTTCTGGTGGCCCAGAAGGCCTTGACCTCTGTCCCTCCTTACACTGGCTTCTCCTCTTCCTCACAGAAGTCCTTTATACTTTTCTCCCAGGGCCTTTGCACCTGCTGTTCTCTCTGTTTCCAGTGCTCTTCCCCAGCTCACCATAAGCCTCGTTCTCTCCCCTCCTTCAAGCCTTCTTTCAAATGTCACCTTGGTGGGGTCTTCTCCAACATCCCTCTAAGAAACGGCAATATCCCTCTCTGCCATGATATGCCTATCATATATCACACTTCCCTGCTTTATGTGTTTCCATGAAAGTTATCATTTTATAATCTCCAACACGAGTCACATATTTGGGGTTTGTTACCTGTCTCCCTTGACCAGAACGTGTGCAAAAATTTTTGTCTACATTTGTTCATGACCCTAAACCCAGCATCTAGAAGTAAAGCTGGCACATGGTAGGTACTCCATAAATATTTACTGGTTAAATTTTTTACATGGGGCAATAGGCACAGAGAGGGTAAGTGGTCCGGCTTCTTATAGAAAGAAAGACTTCTTAGGAACCCACAGTCCAGATGTCCATATCCATTTCCTTTGACCATCAGGGGCAGTACATCAGATCTGAATAATCCTTCATGAGTCGAAACACACACCATCAGTCAAGAATATAAAGAAGTGTTTTACGTATGTTCTATATTCAAGAATGGCGTATATGTACGCCTGTTGGAATATCTTGCGACTCCCCTGGGACATTTTACTTGGTAAGACTGGAAGGAAATTTTAAAACGTCAAACTGAAAATGGAAGAGGATATAAAGTTCTCATGAAAATATTTTCACAGGGTTGTACAACGGCAAGAGTGACGGCCTGTAATACTCCTTCATAAATGCCATTCACATTCAAGGATTGTTTCCCCGAGTGCCTTTTATGTGATTACATTTAACCTTCCACACAATGCAGAAATCCAATTGGCAGATGAGGAACATGCTCTAAGAGGTTGCTTACCTTCCTAACATAGCCCCATAAGTGCCAGAACTTGGGATAGAATTCTCTTGTCTCTATCTGGTGTACCTGCCCCTGTATAAACAGCTGCTGGTTAGGCTTCAGGTGTTCATCATTTTCCAGACTCTCCTATCCGGAGGAACAAACTTGGTTTTTGTAGATGGCTAATTTAATGCCTCATCAATTGAAAAATAACAAACGACAGACACTACTTCCCCTCTGTCTTTTTTAAAGGGCTACTGTTAACACAGATTCAAGAGACTCATATTGGAACACACATATGGTCACAGGAAAACTAGCACCTTTGTCTGAAGTTCATTTCACTAACTAAACAGCCAGGCTTATAAAGCTCACGTTATTACAGAGGGAAAAATGCAGCTGCCGACAGGGTCATTAAATGCAACAAACACCAGGAAAATCTCAAAACACCGACCACTTTTTTCTGAACCATATTTTTGCCAATTTTTTCTCCACGGCTTTGGAAACTTGTTTCCATCTCTACCCTTTTTCCAAAAAGAATTCTACCGTAGGCAAAAAATAAAAAAAAATAAAAAATTAAGACCTCAAAACCAAGTACAAATTGCTCATTTAAAGAGCAGGAATTAAGGACGTGGGGGCTTTTCTTCCTTAAAAGCTCATCATCCTGTAGAAAGAATCCGAATCCTGTCCTGATTCTTCGTGAGCAATGGAGCAGTTTTGGGTTTTGTGTTAGTTAATTTTAATTAAAAAAAAGGGGGGGCACCATTCTTGAGAAGCTGTTGCTACGAGACTTCCTGAGCCTCAACAGATGGCCACAGAGCGGTTCTCAGCCCTGAGCTCTGGGCTGTGAAGCCCTTCACTCAGGCATACCATTAACATTCCTGAAATACCTTTGGAGGCGATGCGGGCCAGCGCCCTCAGACTGGCTCACCCGCAGCTCCTGGGCTGGCCTCCCTTGTCAAGGGGCCCAGGCTGAAATCTGTTGTAAACGAATGATCAGGCCTCTCTAGGAAAAGGCCAGAGCAGAGAGGTTGCTGTCCTTCTCTGTTAAGCTTTGGACAAACATTAACAACAAATCCCTGGGGTCGTGAGTTGTTTGGGTGAGCACGTGGGCACACATACATGTGCACAAATACATGTACACATGTGTGCACATGCACATGCACGCACACTACCCCCCATGTCCCATTCACTTCCTTGTTTGTAAGCCCCTGACCCCCTCTCCCAGCCACAGAGTGATCCAGTTAAGACAGCAGCATAGTTTTGGACTGAAGCATTTTTAGTGCCCAGACAGAACTGCCGAGAGGTTTAGGGCTTTCTGATTTCTCTTTTGACAGAAAGACAGAAAAGGAAGGTGCAGCGCATAGGATTTGAGTTTCTACATCCTCGCTAGTTTCTTGGTGCTATTGGACAAGTCATTCCCTTTCATCACCTTTCTCTCTCTTCCCAACTGCCATGATGATACTGACCTACATGCATCAGATGGAGGGATTAATGAGGCGTGTTTAATAAACAACCTAGAAACCACTGCATAAATATCAGGTCAGTAAGACCAGCCTCCACTGCTGCCAGGGAAAAGATAAGGCAGGGACTTGGGAGACCGGACCTCGGGGTCCGAGTGCCAAGACCACCCCCCTGAAGGGGCTGGTCTGGAATGCTGACCACAGTTATTGGAGGAAAAGTTCTCCTGGTAGCTTTATTGGTCACTGAGGAGCTTTGGTACTTGGAAAAAAACAAGGATTCTAAACAGCCATAGCTTTTCAGGGTGGGGCTCATTTAAATTCTATCCCCAGAGCTGTCGCTTTAAAACCGGGTCTGGACTGTACAAGAAAAGTCCTACTTAAAGTATCTGACGCCAGTGCTCACTGGATCACTTGACAGAACATCAGAGCAGTCCCGAGTTTCAGTTCACAGAAGTTTTTTAAAAGCTTTTTGCCCAATGATATCAGATGATAAGCTACAAATACCACACGGTCTCTATCATTTGACATTTATTTTTTAGTCCTGTCTGCCCAACTAAGAGGCCTGACACTGCTTAAGCTCCTGCCTTCCAAAACCATCCATTTCTCCTGAGGAATGGTCTCCCCTTTGTCTCCCAAATGTGAACATTAGGATTGCTGGAAAGGTGTTTTTTGTTTTTTGGGGTTTTTTTAATGTGCCTTTTAGAGGTTTGGCCTAACAAGGAAGGCCATTTTTTTTCCTATTAACCAGCTACCTATAGAGGAGTAGACATGAAAAGCTGCTTCTTTTTCCATGTGTCTGGAGCTAAGGACCCAGCTTGTTTGTCTGTCGCTGTGGCCACAGCACATTGAGCAAAGGGAACTTTCACCCAGCTGTTCTGGCTTCTGAGCTCACAGGCCTGCCCAGCTTAGCAAAGTCAGGGGCAAAAGGCTGAGATCAGGGCCATTCAGAGGGAGGGAGGGAGGGAGAGAACAAGAGGGGGAGGGAGAGAGGTGGCTGACGTAGGCAGCTTTCATTTGCATAACTGAATGTTTCAAGCAGAGCCAATGGGACACACAATGTGTGTCTGGGAGGGGGAGGCTGAGTGTGCTCTATTGTGTCCCATTGTGTGTTGTCCACAACACCAGAAGGGACCTTCACCATGCTGCACTGGAGGGAGTCAGGCAGGCATTCCACAGTTGTAGAAGGGATACTTTTAAAAATTGTCACCGGAGAAAAAATGAATTTAAGGTATTAATTCCCTGTCCCAATCTAACTCTCGAACGCTATTGTTCTTGGGATGAAATGTATGCGTGTGTGTCTTAACAACTGTGTTAAATTACATTTTTGGGGGTCCCCGAATACTGTGCAGATATGTACAATGGCTTTCTATGTGAATGTGAAATGTGGGGTTTCCATGACTTCATTTTTAACCAGAAATAAAGAAGTTTTTCGACTAACTCTGTCTGCCTGTCTGTACCTTTTTAAATCACTGGGGTTTTTATGAATAGTGTTTTGTGGGGATTTTTTTAAAGATCATGATTAGAGCTAAGATAATATTTGTCCTCCTCCATACAAAAATGACTTGTCCTTGCCCCAGGAAATCATCTTTGGTTTATACACACTCTAGGTTATAATTCCTAAGGGAAGGTAGATTTTTGAAATTTAAATCGATGCTGAATACACAATATTTATTTAGCTTTCCAACATCCATTTCTCCTTTAACTCCCTCGACATTTATAAATTTACTTGGCATCTACCTCTACCTACCAACCAATCTAATTTTTCAATTATCATCAATCACCTGTGCTATTTGCACACACATAATATTTAAAATGGGGTGACCACACCCCACCCCATGGGTAATGTTATTCTTGATGCTTTCATTCACCAAAGCAGTCATTTTTAGTACTTATATTCAGTATTACTACTGTGCTGAATGTATTAGAGGAAAGTGTTTTTAGAAAAACAAGGTAGCTAACAGATGAGAAAGATGGAAATTTCCAACTGGCTACAAACATGGTAAGAAAAAGACATATTTCAGGATAATTGACATAGCTTGCGAGGGAATGGTTTCTGAATGCTTGTCTGCTTTTCCACCACCTCTATCTGTACTCTCCATTATTGTTTACTACTTGAACAAATCATTCTGAGTTGGTGAATTAAGAAAGCTTTGTTTCATGGACGGTGTTTATATCTTTGGAGTTAATACAGTGGGAAAAGTAGTCTCAGAACCTCTTTGGATTTATAAATGGACCTTCACCCACTTGTAGAAATTTCTTATTAAAAATATCAAAATCAAAGGGAAAATCACTTCCTCCCTATCACAACAAAACAGGCCAGGGGGTAAACACTAGTCCCAAGCCACTAGTCTTTTTGCCAACCTTGAATTAGTAAACCCGAGCATTATTACATGTATGCTGATAGCTGCCCAAGAGGGGAGACAGGATGGTCCCTGAAGTATCTGTCAATCAACTTACAAGGCAAATGAAATCAGAACAGACCTTAATATACGTAAGCATGTCACTGTTGCTCGAATTTAGGTGCTTGAATTTAGAAACTGCCTTTTTCTCAAACATCAGGATGGGCGAAGAGAGCCAAGCAATACAATCAAACCCCTCACGGAAGTGAAATTCACTAATTCTACCTTGTTGAACAAACCTTAGAAAGAAAAACTGCTTTTGTTATCGCAAAAGGAAAAGTTAAAGACAGGCTTAAAAATAAGTGGTAATTAGAATCAGATTATAAATTCTGGGGTTGCATAATTGAAAGGAGCCAAGATACTCAAACTGACTTTATCTTATTGTATGAGCTGGCATGTGTATTTGCTGGCCTTAATTAAAAGTTACTTTATTCTATCATCACTTGGGCTTCTCATCAAATAGGAAGGAGTGCACAGTGAGATGTCAACTGCCTGCAAGGGTCACAACAACTTGTCGAGTACCCCCTCTCCCCATTTAGATCTTTATTTATGCCTTCGGATCACTTTGCCAACGCATCTGACAGCCGAATAACATAGTGATTTCACCATAGAGGTCTAAACTAAACAATGACCCTGTCTCTTTCATTTACCTTCCCAATACTGGCATTTCTGTCAAGATCAATGTAGAAATAATGTCGAGAAATATCTGGTTTAAAATGGACTTACCTTAAGGACGTCTAGGCCGGCAGGTCCGTTGTCCTCAGTTATCTGTTGAACACCTCTGTCCAGCATGACACTGGGCCATGCTGGCCTGCCAAGGGGGCTCAGTGGCTTGGGGGAAGGTGACCTAGAGGCACGATTCTGGCACGGAAAGAAGCCACGGGCACCAGCCCCAGGAAGGCCAGAGCTAAGACACAGGTGTTTGACACCACCCAGGCACCTCTGCTCGGAACCTGCAATCAAACGGCTGCCCTGATTAGGCAAGTACAAAAGGCAGTTCAGATTACTACCCTCCTCCCAACCAATCGCCAGCCAGCCTGCCTGACAGCAGCAGGCCCCCTGTCGTAAGGGGAAGTACACGCGGCCAGAACCTGAGAACCGGTTTCTACGGCGGCGGTGGCGGCCAGGTCCCGCGTGCACTCCCGCCCTGCACGCTGGAGAAGCTGTTTGTCAGACTGTTGTAAGGAGAGCTTATGGTAACTGGCAAGCCATCTCCTGCCCTTCCCCAAAGAGTGTCTCTCCAGGTCCTTTGACCCATAAACACCACGCACCCTGAGTACAAAGTGAAGGTAAGGAAGAATGAATGGCTTTGGTAGCTTTAACCACTGAGTGCCCCTGTCTGCTCCCTCCCTCCCCTTGCGGTTCTCCACTAGGGTTTCTCTGCAGCTGCATAAGTTCAATTTTTAATTAGTTATGCTTTGTGCAAGCAACAGTTTCTCATAGAAACTAGGAGAAGGCAAGGGAGAATCAAATAAGAAGAAAAATCTTTCCACAGCTCTTGTGTCCAGCAATAAAATTCAATATTGTAAAAATCACCTCCGACAGAAAAATGTACAAACACAGTGCTTATAAAGCAAAACAATGACATTACAGCACTGCGTTTTAAAATTCAGCACAAGTGAAGTGCCGTGGAGTTCACCTTTGTGGATGGAGTCCTAACAGGTTTCCTAAACTACAACCAGCTAAAGGAATTTTGCTTAAATCTATCATCTGAGCCTCTGAGGTCACAATCCTTTGCAGCTGTATGGAGAAGTAGTGCTTGATTCAAGTTTTGGTATTTGCCCCAGACTGTACGGGTCAGCTTAACAGTAACCATAGACACAAAGAGACAGAAAAGGAATAGCGCACACAGAAAAAGCCAGTCTTCAAGTGTGTCTGAGTGCGCGGGTATGTAAATGCATTTTCATCAGTTTACAGCTGCTGTGGTGGGAAAAAACAAATTATAGGATCCACAGCTAATCTGTGAACCTTGCTAAAAACTTGTAAGAAGACTTTTAATTTTTTAGGTGTGGAAAAAAAGAAGAGGGAAAGGGAGCATGCCCCCAGAGATCTGCTCGCGCGTGCACATGCGCGTGCACACACACACACACACATTCAAACAACAGAAGTCTGAAATCACAGAAAGCATTACAGTCTAAATACAGTAGTAATCTCCATTCTGGACACCAAGAAAGTCTAAAGAATCCCTGAAGGTGTTGCTACATTTCAAAGGTGAGACTAATTTTATTTAAAGACAGTTCCTGTATTAACAAGAAGGGCTGTCTCTCCAGACTGTTCCACTTGGATTCCAGAGCTATTTATGTATCTATACTGTGAATTCTAAGGAAATAGGATCGAGGCAAGTGCAAGATGGGAACAGTGGTCAGGATGGGGCAGAAAATCATCTTGCAGAAGACAGACATCCCACTGGATCACGTACCACATGCGTTCTTCCCAAAGTCGCCAGCTATCCTTTTAAGAAGACAAAATCCTTACCCCGGTTTTGTTTTCCTCCCCTACTCTATAACCTCCCCAAACACCACAACTGAATTGCACCTCCTTCCGTCCTAGGCTACCCCCACCAAGCCAGAGGTCAAGAGCAGCCGGGCCACAAAATTCATTTTGAATGTGTCAAATTTAATGACCTCCTGCCGCTGACCAGGAGCTTGCCTCCGCAGCACAGAATGACAACTGGCTACTCTTGACATCTGTCTATCACAATCACCCATCTAATATGGGAATGCCCTTCCCTCAAATGGCAGAACACTCAACAATGGTTTAAATGAGCCAGATGTCTCCTCCCTCTTCATTTCACCAGGGTTTTCCTTCTAGTCCTGCTCTGCCCAACCCCAGCTCACTTCAAACCCACTCTCCTCTAACTTCGCTGTGGCAACATCCTCAACAGATTAGTGGCTCCGGGGAACTGTGGACATTGTGCAAGGTCTTCATGGCTGCTTTGTTACATTAGAAGAGAAGATTTCTCCATGTGGTTCTTTACAGAAGCTAAAACAAGCAGGCAAGTAAAAGAAACAATTATTACTGAAGCACTGAATCACCTGCCTTTTCACAAATTATGAGATGAATAAGGGAATTGCTGTTCTATTTACAAAGAATGGAAACCTATGTAGTACTAGACTGAACCACGTTAAACTGTTGATATTTGACCACTTTTGGTCTACTGCAATAGCAATTTCATGTGAGCCAACCTGTAGTTGAACTACAGCTAAGTACTACACAACTAGTCGATAGTTACTATGTTGCATTCTCTAATCATCACCACAATTCCATAAATACTATAATTATTGTTACAGCTTCACAGATGAAGAAACGGGGGGCTTGGGGAGGTTGAGGAATATGTTGAAAATGCCCAGCTCGCAAGCAGCCGAGCTGGGATTCACACTGTGGCAACGTGACTTTTCAGAGCCCATGCTCTGAACCACCAACCTCCGCAAAGGAGAATCTGAATTCTGATTTTGGTATTCACTTAGCTTCGTGACCCTGGACCAGTTACTAAACTTCTCCAAGCCTCCGTGTCCTCTCCTTGGAAATAGGACTGATAATAGAATCCATCTGATGTGAGGACCAAACACAATAATTAATGTAAGTGAAGCACTTAGCACTGTGTCTGGCCCTCGGGAAGAGCTCAAATGTTACCTAATAGCAGTGGTATGGGCGGGATGATCACTCTCCCACCTGCCCCAGGACCAGAAGGGAGACAGCACACGGTGTGTCCCCATTACCCTTTGCCATGGTCCGGTGGCCACTCATGGGCAGAAAGACAGTGGAGTCTGGGGTCCTCCGGTCTGGAAGTGACACCCGTCATAGTCAGCACACATTACTTCGGCGTGTAGGAAGTTCTTCACACAAAAGCGTATACCAGCTCCCCCTCATTTAGAAGAGAGAGCACCCACGCCAGGCCGTCCCCTCACAGACGCCCCTGGTAAAGTCTGCTCTCAGCCCCGTCTTCTATTTCCTGCTTACTCTACTTCAGATTTCTGTTGAGAATCTGAAACCCTTTCACAAACACCTTAGACTTCTCATTCATTTCCTACCTCGCTTCTTTGGCAATCAGCGGTACAGGGTTATGCAATCCGTGTTTGAAGACACATTGATGGTCTAATCTAGAAGCAGTGCTATGGAACCCAGAAGCGGAGGTTGGGCTCTCCCTTCTGGTTCTGCCACTGACCTGCTAAGTGACCTTGAACAAGCCACTTATCGTCTCTGGGCTCTAGTCCTCACTCTAATCCTAAGGACATCACTAAGTGTCCTTCCAGTACTAATGTCTGCGGTAAAGAGAGAATAAAAGAGTACTAGATGAGATTTTAAAGGAATATGGGATTTTTATTTTTCCTTTTCTCTAAAAGCTAGTATATCTACTCAGGGACATCCTATTTTCTTCTGTTTACCTTTTTAAAAACAAGCCCACAGGCAGGAGAGTTTTATGTTACTCTTGATAACTCAAGATAGAGCCTTGATCTTAGAATGCCAGATTTCCACTGGTATTTTTCCTTAATGATTTGCACATGTCCCTGTGGGGTGCTATTTGCGGTTAGAAATGGGGATCTGTGGACAAAAAGCCTCACAACATAAAGTAGAAAATGTGGTTTCCTTACTTATTTTCAATTTCTTTTTGGCTATGAATCATAGTTACACTGTTCTCCAGAAGTGTAAGTTAGACTCATCCATGTGTAAGGTATTTGATTGCCTGGCACTTAGCTGCCAGGCCTTATATTTTTATGATATGCTCCAGAGCTCAAAGTACTTTTTACAGAGTATGCTTTCATTTCTATATTATTTTATTTTTAATCTTTTAATTTGAGCACAGCTGACACACAATGTTACCTTAGTTTCAGGTGTACAACCTAGTGATTCAACTTCTCTCTATGTTGTGCTACACAGAGTATGTTTTTAAAAATTAAAAGCTTGTCCTCAATACTCCCGGGAGGAATTGAAAGAATTTTATGAATGGAGGCGATAGAAACAATCTCTTGGCCTCTGGCCCGCTTTCTTTTCACAGAGCACTCACCACCTTCTAACATACTGTATAACTTATATACATATCGTATGTATTGTTCATTTCCTCTGCTCACAAGAATGTCAGCTTTGCAAGGGGAGAGACATTTGCTTTAATTGTGGCTGACTCCCAAGCATCTAGAGCAATGACTGACATATAGTGTATATTCAATAAATAAATTAAACTTTATAAAGTCACATAAATAATTCAAGTAGAACCCTGCACATCTCACTTTTAGAAGTCACACTCTTTCAAGGTGCCTGGATGGCTCAGTTGGTTAAGCGTCCGACTTTGGCTCAGGTCACGATCTCACAGGTTGTGGGTTTGAGCCCCACAGTGGGCTCTGTGTGACAGCTCAGAACCTGGAGCCTGCTTCAGATTCTGTTTCTCCCTCTCTCACTGCCCCTCCCCTGCTCGTGCTCTGTCTCTCTCTCTCTCTCAAAAATAAATAAACATTGAAAAACACTTCTTAAAAAAAAAAGGAACTCACACTGTTTCATTAGAAGGAAGAGTAGGTCACACTGGCAAGGATAATTATGATGACCAAGGTGATGATGATGCATGAGGCGAAAAAAGTAAACTTTTGTGGAGTTCAGAATTAGTTAAGCTCAACTCTGCAAGTTCCCACATAGAAGTTGCAGGCTAAAAGAAAACTGGGCAGGGAGCCTAAAAAGAAACTTAATAAGCTCAGTTTCTCTTTTCTAGCCCATTTTTGTTTAATTTCATGGGAAATTATCTTTGCTGGAGAACTCCATGTGTGTCTAAAGGAGTCAGCTCCTTGAGGACACTTTAAGGAAAGCGGACACGCCCCCAGCTGAGCCACGCTCACTTTGTACTTAAACATTTTTTATCCCAGTCTGACCGCACACCAACATCAAGGTTGATGAGATCATGCCTGTAGGCCTCTGAGAGTCATAAAAGATGTCAGTTAAGTCCAAAGTATTAATACACAATATCTTCCCGGTATAGTAATTGTAGGACAGACATAAACCAGAAATCAGAAGGCATGACATTTTTTCACTGCTGG
The DNA here is from genome assembly GCF_018350215.1 of Panthera leo. NCBI lineage: Eukaryota > Metazoa > Chordata > Mammalia > Carnivora > Felidae > Panthera > Panthera leo. The sequence goes on from NC_056682.1 coordinate 142,883,517, forward strand.
TCTTAATCATGCGAGTCACACTTTTCAATTTAAATTCTGAATCTCTTGTGCTCCCTTTGACCTTAGGGTCTAACACGCCACAGGAACATATCAGTCCTGTTCATTTTTCTCTCTTCCCATTCTCTGGTTCTTTGGGGAAACCTAGGTATTTACTCACAAGAAAGTTAGTGGCCAGAAGGTAGCAAGGCACGGCCTTAAGCTCATTCACACCTTCAAAGTCCCAACACCCCAGATAGGGAACCCCAAGTGAACATTTAGTGCTAAGAATAACAGGTAGAGGAATTACATTTGGGTTCACATTTTACCGTAGGGATGAAAAGAATTCAGAAGAAACAGCATTGTAGAACACAAATGACAGCATTATTGATGAGTCGTTTCAAGTTCTAGGAAAATTACACAGCTAACGTAAAAAATGAATGAGGTGTAAAGGTAACAGCAAATATCAGTTACATTTACATACTTACATATGTACTTAGTTTATCAGCAGGGTGCTTACTATGTATCAGGAAGGATACTAAGTACTTTACATATTTTGTTTTAACTTCCAACAACCCTACTTGGAAAGTACTATTATTATAATACCTACATTAGAGCTAAAGCGTCTCAGGCACAGAGAGTAAAAATTTGCTCAAGGCGGGGCACCTGGGTGGCTCAGCTGGTTGAGCCTCTGACCTCCGCTCAGATCATGATCTCCGGGTTTGTGAGCTTGAGCCCCGCATCGGGCTCTGTGCTGACAGCTCAGAGCCTGGGGCCTGCTTCGGATTCTGTGCCTCCCTCTCTTTCTGCCCCTCCCCTGCTTATGCTCTGTCGCTCTCTGTCTCAAAAATAAATTAAAATTAAAAAAAAAAATTTTTTTTTACTTGTCCAAGATCACAGAAGTAGCAAGTGGTGGTAACAGGATTTGAACCCAGGCAACCTGACTTGAGAATATATGCACTTACACACTACTGTATATGTTAGACTCGTTATGACTTAGAAACGCGATGTGTACAATGTTTAGGAATTTGGGACGTTTTTCCAGCCAGCAGATTTCTCCTTAGGGAGAATATGCCATACCACCCCCAGCCAGATATCAGCAGAGAAGATCAGTTCAATGGCGCCAGCCAGCAGTAACGAGAGAGGCTGTCAAGCAATTAGCCTGACGATAATTTGGTATAATAAAACCGGCTTCAAATCATAATTTAAACAGACAGTGTGGAGAACATTTTCCCTTTCTCTTTCCCTATCCTCCATCTTGTGCCATAGTACAAAGAGGCAGTTTGGATCACAGTGAGGCTAGTGAACCCACATGCCTTGAAACGAAATGTGACAGGAGACACACAGGAGCAGGCAGTCAGCACCTTATGTAGGGGTTTTCACTCACTTGGCAAACATTTCATGAGGGCTCACCAGAGTGGGCACTGGAGAGGTCAGAAAGAGCAAGACGCCATAATTCCCTGCCTTGGTTTAGTATTAGAAAGTGTCAACCATCCCTCTCCTGGAAAAGACTCAGTCTGGACAAGGGGCTGGAGATGGAAAAAGATAGCTAGCCAACCTGGGTTTGGGTACCAGGCTGGCAAACTCAAATGCCTACTGGGCCAGGCAGAGTAAATGGGCAAAATGGCGGGTGTAAGATCATAGGAAGCTGTGGGGCCCCACCTCACCCGAAATGGGTACACAGAGTTCCAAGCCACTACTTCCAGATCAGATGTTTTGCCAGAAGACAGAAAGCCAGATTCTTACGTAAAACATTCAGATTTTGAACACAGATGAAACAAATGTTTGCAGGCCAAATATTTCCACAACATGTAGTTTTCAAATTCTGCCAAAGAACTTAATTAAATTCACTGAGTAGCATTTTAAAAATAAATTTGCTTTCATAGTAGATTTGGAATATGTAGACCTTCTGACCCTTATGGACCCCTCATTCAAATCATTTTTAAAATTTGTATTAAGATGTGTAGCATAGACATAGCATAGGTTGTGTAACATGCACTAATCTTATGTAAATGGTAAAAATGATAGTGAATATTTCCAGCTTCTGCATAAGGTTCCTTCTAGAATTTTCCAGCCCTCCACTTTTGACTTCCATCATTAATTTGTTTTGCCTGTTATTGCCTTGTTCAAATCTTAATCACAAGAAATTGATAACAGATTTAGTTGCTTCAGGTCTGAACAAAATAAAATTGGATTTAAACAAATGAAGGTACAACCAAAAAGAATCATGGTAAACCCAAATCAAGGAGTCCACTAACTTAGCCAAGGGCTTCTTAAAGTTCCACACATCTAGGGGCGCCTGGATGGCTCAGTCAGCTAAGCATCCGACTTCGGCTCAGGTCATGATGTCACGGTCTGTGAGTTCGAGCCCTGCATCAGGCTCTGTGCTGACAGCTCGGAGCCTGGAGCCTGCTTCAGATTCTGTGTCTCCCTCTCTCTCTGCCCCTCCCCTGTTCATGCTGTCTCTCTCTGTCTCAAAAATAAATAAACATTAAAAAAAATTAGAAAAAAAATTTAGAAAAAAAAAAGTTTCACACATCTATTCTTTCCAATACCTAGCATTTTCTATGTGAATACCATATGCCAAGTATGTACTTGTCACTCTGTACAGAGTATCTCATTGAAGAATTACAAAAATCCTCTGAGATACAATTGAGAAAAAATCTATACCTACTGTACAGCTAAAGAAAACCAGACTTGCAGTAGGTTCTGAGCTAGATCCATGGCCAGTACAAAGGCAGGGCTGTTACAAAGCCCAGGTATTTATCCACCGGACTACACAGCCTCCCTTAAAATTAGTAAATGGTGTGTTTTCTTAACTCTTCCCTGAGAGTGTGATACACTCCAATTCTTAACCAGGAGCATAATGAACCTTATTCAGTTTCGAATCTGACTAGGAATTCATGCTTCACATTATAAAGATTGGTAATGGCTGTAGAGGTATTGAAAGCCAATGTTTATCATGTAGGTCCCACATGCTTTACTGACCGAGTGAGCCAGGAACCCCACAGATACTTTTATTTTTAAAACAACTGAATGAACACAGTAAGTAAATATGTATGTGTATATATAATGTGTGTGTATTACACATTGTGTGTGTGTGTGTGTGTGTGTGTGTGTGTGTGTGTGTGAGCTACGTTTTATTAGCATATGTCCTACCTAGCTTTATTTACCTAATTTCCTGGGACTCATGAGAACAGTGTCTTGTACAAATGTAGTCCTGAGACAGGAGGCAGATTTGGATGTTTAAAGATTTTTCTCTTGGGAAATTTGTGCAGCATGGAAATGGGATTAGAACTTCCTATAAGAGGGGCTTCCTGGTGATGACTGGACTGCAAAGGAATTGCAGAGAACTTGTTTTGAAGCTGTGTTCTGCGTAGCAGACTCATTGTTTTCACTTAGGAGCGGTTCTCATTAGTTTTTTAACAATATTGAGAAAACGTGAACTGTTTATAGCAAAGAATATTATTTTACTGGGTGTGCAACTCACGTATATATTTTTGGGAGGTGGGCGGGCATCGAAAGCCCCGTCATCTGCCAATACCAACTGTTCATGGCTGCCTGTAGAGAAGGCAGGCTTATTCACCTGAAACCAAGTGATTGGAAGAGTAGAACAGTAAGAGGACTTACGAGGCCTTCTATTCAAACCAGTGGACAGAGCTACCAGGCCCTTCCCAGTGGCTCATCCTTTCGGCAAATGGGAAGAAGTTGAAGGCTTGCCAATACTTTTTAGCTACACGGATATAGGCCACTAGGGATTCATTTACGCCCAACGCATTTTAGCCTCAGATATGCAAAAATTTCAAGTATATGTTACTTTTTATCTCAATAGCCACACTGAGAGCAACAATCCTGTTTGACTCGCTTCTTCCTACATTTTAGGTAGCTCAGAAACTCAAGTAAGATCTGGTAAAACACCCAGATTTCCCCAGAGCATCTGTTCCAAAATTTACATCTGAACTCTCAGATCCAGGATTATGTTCCATGGGCAACCTGCTGAGTTAGCCTCGCGACCTTTCCTCAAATCAATACCTGTTAAGCCATTTTTAACCCACGACTTTAATTTTTGCTTTAGTCATGGTATTATTTTTTTTAATTTTATTTTTAAGTAAAATATTTTAATTGTGGTGAAATTCACATAACATAAAATTTACCATCTTAACTGTCTTTAAGGGTGCGGTTCAGTGGTACAAAGCACAGCCCACCATCCTGTTGAGGATTCCTTTCATCTTATAGAACTGAAGCTCTGTAACCATAAAACAATAACTCCCCAGGCCCCTCTCCCCCACCCTCCAGGCCCTGGCAACCAGCATTCTACTTTCCATATCTATGAATGTGGACTACTGTTCCCGTAAGTGGAGCAGACAGTATTTGTCTTTTTGTGCCTGCTCGTTTCATTTAGCAATAATGTCCTCAAGGGTCGTCCACGCTGCAGCATGGAATTTCATCGTCTTTAAGACTGCAAACTCCTTGTTTTTAACTGTAAAATGTTTCCAGTTTCTCTAGCAAGTTAATAAATCAACTAGATGGAGGAGGAGTACTTGTGTGTTTAATAAGACTTTAGGCTTGGATACCAGAAACGAAGGGGGTGATCAAATTTGTTGAAATGCTGAAAGCTGTGGTTCTTCACGGTGCATCAGAATCACCTGGGAAGCTTGGTAAACCACTGGCTGCTAAGCCCAAACCCTAGAATATCGGGTATAGTATAGTAGTATCTAGAGTGGGGCCAAAGACCTCGAATTTCACAAGAGTTCCTGGTCAGTGAACCATGCTTTTGAGAACGGCTGTAACCTATTGGGGGGCGGGGGGGAGATAAACCTGAAGGATTCCAACACCAAATATTTGCCACAGTGCAAGAAGGCTACGCCTCCCACCTAAGATAGGAGGCACAGAGCAGAGTAAGAATAGTGAGAAAGTCCAGTCCTTGCAATCCCAGGGTATTGTGGGAATGAAGGGTAGAACGTGGCAAGTCAGAACAAAGCTGTGGGGACCACATCTGCTTTCGCCTCTCCGGCCTCAGGGAGAAGATGGCAAGCACAGGAGGTGAGTGAGGGGGATATTTAGGAAGCTGGGGACTCTTGGCTCCATCACTCCCTTTGAGGCTCTAGGGAAAGGTCACCGTGAGGAGTGCCTGGCCCACCTCAATCTAGGCAGACGTGAGATGCCAGCCAGTAGACTTGGAATGAGCGGCTATGAAGGTGTGAGATGATCCTGGCGCAGACCCCTGGGCTGGGCGTTGCTGAGATGGGGGAACTTGGCAGACGCTGTGCCTGAAGCGAATGAGAACACAGCAGACTGAGTCTGCCAGTGGGAGTTGCTAGCAATCCCCAGGGGCAGGGCTCACGCCAGCTCTGAACACAGTGACCGGGAAGACCATGGACACAGCCAAGACACCAGGGGACAGCGTGCTCAAAGACCTGCACTCGTTACTGCCCCAAGCCCTCAGACACCATTTTGGCAAAGCAGCCAGGCAGTTGAAACAAAAGATGACATCTGAGAAAGAGGGCAATGTATGTTAAGAGACTGAGCATTACCTCAAGGGACTATTCCAGCCATTAGACCAGCCTAGCTTCTAATTTGGCTGTGATGAAACTTTATATTGTTTTGTTTCCTTGCTAACCAGCAGGTATGAGTTTGTGAGGAAGACCAGATTAAGTTCTGACAGAGTAAAGAATCACAGTTTTAAAAAAATTTTTTAAATATTTATTCACTTTTGAGAGAGAGAGAGAGAGAGAGAGAGAGAGAGAGAGAGAGAGAGAGAGAATCAGCAGGGAAGGGGCAGAGAGAGAGGGGGAGACACAGAATCTGAAAGCAGGCTCCGGGCTCTGAGCTGTCAGCACAGAGCCTGAGGCGGGGCTTGAACCCACCAGCCGTAAGATCATGACCTGAGCTGAAGTAGGAGACTTAACCAACTGAGCCACCCAGGTGCCCCAAGAACCGTGTTTGTGTTTTTTTTTTTTTTTCTTCCTGTATGTCTAAGTTATCATTTGACTAGGGTTGTTAGGTAAAATCAGGGACATACTTTTACTAAAAAATTGTTATCTGAAATTCAAATATAACTGGGCATCCTGCATTTTGATTCGCTAAATGTGTCAGCCCTGCATGTGACCTGCATACGATGTGCATGCATGTGGTTTTTAGAACATCTCCTTCCCCCACTGCTTACTTCAGTCCACAAATCTCAATCGTTACACGGTCTCATTATTGCACCACTTGAGGGCAACTGCCAAAGAGTTAAATCCCAATTTGTGAATCCTGGGTTTCAAGCTTGTGTTATTATTTCAGAAACAGTGGAGTAGCAGAGAACTAGCTGAGCATGAAACTCCCCCTGTAGACACTCTACAAAGGGGCAAATTCAACCTGAGACATACCAATGGCTTTCTTTTCACTGTGAAAAGAAACATTCATTTAGATGAATGTCCATCCAAACACGGACATTCACATTTGAATTGTTATAATACACCTGTAAATGATTTCCAAAATTGTGAAGTGAGCAAGCATTTCAGCTATTCCGTGAGGATATATGATGTACCCTCTAACCCTCAGCTCCAGGGCAGTTTCCGGCCACTCCTCAGAGCTGTGTCAGCCACACAGGCTGACATGGCCAAGGTCAGCCTTTTGAGGTTGAGGTCACCTTGGGCCCATGACTTGAAGGCTTCTAATGAGAAGACCCACCTATCTATCCATGGCTCCAGCCAATGTGTCACGGAGATAACATCATATTGATTACCTGCAAAATCACTTTTAAAAATATGAATAATAGTTTTATTACTGCTATTTGGTATTAGGGTAAGATTATATTGTTCTCAAAAGACTTCAGCTGTTCTTAGCCATGTATTTAGGGCTTGGCTCACCTCCAGGAAGGTTCTGAGAAAGGGAGAAAGGGAAAGGTAAGTTCGAATGAGGAACCAGGAAAGAGGTGTGGAGGAACGATTCCTAGGTGAGGAAAAATTTGAGCCAGACGGGGTGGACGTGCAGAGAGCAGTGGGTCCTGAAACAAGGAGATTCATTAGGGTGCTGGCAAGAACAGGGCATAAAGACAGATTTCATCTTCTCTAGAAGCTGGATCAGACCTCAGTTGAGTCACTCTGCAATGGATGGAGTTTGCTAGGGCTACGTGTCAGTACTCATAAAGCTAGCACTTAAACCCAGCATTATTTTTCCACCATCTACTATGTGGGAAAGAAGTGATACATGCTCCATGCTCTCTTACAAAATGATGAATGTGCCAACATTTCCATATTAAACAAGTGTCATAACCATTTAAAAATTACAGAACAAGTTGTGATTGGAATCAAGCGGTGGGGTGTGTTGTTTTGGGGGAAAATTAAAATGTTGGGCTGTACTGATTTTTTTTTTTTAGTTTATTTATTTAGTTTGCGAGAGAGAGAGAGGCAGAGAGAGAGGGAGAGAGAGAATCCCAAGCGGGCTCCACACTGTCAGCACAGACTCCAACACAGGGCTCCATCTCATGAACCGTGAGATCATGACCTGAGCCTAATGAAATCAAGTGTCAGACATTTAAGCAACTGAGCCACCCAGACGCCCCTGTATTGATTTCTTAATAACCATAAACCACCCCCCATCACTTCTCCCTTCTTGCTGTGCTGTTTCTCCCATTTCCGTCTTGCCTGGCAGGTGAACTTGATCCCATCAAATGAGTTAGACAAGATGGGAAGGTTAATTTATTTAAGGGAATGCGAATCAACACTGCAGGGCAAACAAAAAGCACCAGTGTGCAACTGTCCTTAAAGCAAAACAAATAAAAGCACCAGCAGAATCAAACTGTGGTCACCCAGAGGCCAAAGAATCCACGTTGTTTCAGGGGTTTGAGCAATTACCGAAAACCAGCTCCTCTGAACACCTACTGGCTTAAACGTTGGGGCTCTTGTGTCAGATGGACTGGAGTTCAAATCTACACTTAACCGATGTGCCCCCTTGGCCAGGCTGCACGATGGAAAGTCTGGTTCCTGGCCTATTAAAGTAGCGTAATAATAACACCCATTTCATGGGTTGTTGTAAGAATTAAATGGGAGGATGAAATGCTTGGAACAGTCAGAGCCAACAAGTGAGAGCTTTCTAGAATTTTTTATCTAAAGGCAGCAGGCAAACTCGTAAAGCAGAATTGATTCCTATATCTGATCTGAATTAATCCACATCTTCAGAACCTACTATGAATCTTACAAATGTGACTGCCCAGTTGGTCCAGTTCAACCACCTCATGTAAATTCAGCGTCAAGTGCCCCCACTCTTTTATCCTCTTTCCTGAATTTTGGGATGTTAATCCCAAGAAAATTTAATTCTAATACCACCCACGTCGTCTGCATTTAGGGAACAAGACAGGGGTGTCCATGAATTATTACACAAAAAGAAAAGACCTCTCACTATTGGAGGGCTGTTCCAAAAGGGTTAAGGGTAAGTCAGCCTTTTCAGAACATTTTACAGAAAGGTCTCAAACTTAAATTTGCAACAATATGATGCCTTGTAAACTGACATGTTTGTAAAGAGGAAAAAGGCAAGACAGATTAAATAAAACAAAACAAAATACCGTGGGTCTTAAATTCCTGAACATGAGTTTATTTTTCTGTTCGTTAGTATCTCGTAAAATGACCTGGAGTTTTTGACCTCTGCCCCTGACTTTGAGACAGTGATGGAAAGGGGATGACGAATCAAGAAGCAAAGGTTGAAAGGGCCCTTAATCCAAACACTGCTGGTCTCAGTAGGGATGCTGTTCAATGTTCGTGGGGCTGCAGCCCTGGGACGCACTTACCATGAATTCCCACAGACGAATGTCGGTCCTCACGCCTCACCAAGTCAGTACTGTTTTTATGAAGGTGTCAGATGTGAAACTATGTAAACAGAGTGACACGGAGGCCATTCCTGCCTAGTGACCTGTACCAGAAAGGTCTATTTTTAGAAACTGCCGCAAGCTGCTCTGCCCTTGGAAAGAAGGCAAGCCCCACATTCTTGCTATTTTGGAACATTTCTGTGCATTTGGGTTGTGTTCTGAAATGTTTGTCAAAGAGTAAAGAGAAGAACCATCCTCGATCTCTCAAGCTGAAAATCTGAATTTTGGATTTTATTTATATATCATGGCCAAAAGGGGCATGAAGCTAGTCTTTTATTCCAAGGAATAACCAGGGGATCCCATCCTTTTGGGTCTTCTGTGGGCTAAAGGGACAAGGGAAGATCATAGGAATGGCCGGCGCAGCAGAAGAAAGCTACCAGCAAAGTTACTTGCAAGTTTGTTAAAAAGCAGGCCTCCCCCCAACCCCTAATCCTGAGAGTCTGATTTAAGGAAGAGTATAGACATTTGCATGTTAAACAGGCAAACAGGTGATTTTGACGCCCTTAAAGTTCACACTTTGAGGGGTGCCTGGGTGGCTCCATCGGTTAGGCATCCAACTTCAGCTCAGATCATGATCTTGGGGTTTGTGAGTTGGAGGCCCACATCGGGCTCTCTGCTTTCAGCCCAGGGCCAGCTTCGGATGCTCTAGCCCCGGCTCTCTCTGCCCCTCCCCCACTCATGCTGTCTCCCAAAAACAAATAAACGTTAAAGTTCACACATTGAGGAAAACCTGCTACAGGAAGAAGATAGGAAAGCATGAAAGATGCTGAAGAGTGAGAAGCGAAAATCATCGAATAAAACATGAACACACCAAGTGATCGGTTCTTTTCTATCAGAAAGGAAAAGCCATACGACTGAGGCAGAGCAGAGCCCTGGCATCGGAGTCATTACATATGTATGCCCTGACATAGCTGACTTGGTGGTAGAAAACTTGGCTTCTCCTCCTCGGCCTGTGTTTCTAGCCCGGTGACCTAAGCCTGAGTCCTTCCATTTCTGGGGCTGTCAACTTACAGAAAGTAGGCAGCAGTTTCTCCAGAATGACTCTTCGTGGGGGTCAGAAGAGGGCCTCTGCTCGTCCACTCCTATACCAAAGTTCTTCTACATCTACAGTCACAAGCAGGTCACCTCTTCCCCTTGATTTTTTTTCCTGACACATTGATTTCTGTCCAGTTTTGTTTGACTTTCACTGGCAGGAAACACAAGCCCCCATCCATCCTGTGTCCTGCTCTCTCACCTACATCTTCTGGACTCTGGGGCAGAAAAATTGGGCTAAAAGCAGGGAGGAAATCACTTCTCTTTGAAAAAGATGGGGGGAGGGTGCCTGGGCGGTTCAGTCGGTTAAGCATCCAACTCTTGGTCTCAACTCAGGTCATGATCTCATGGTTTGTGAGATCGAACCCTGAATCAGACTGTGCTGACAGTGTGGAGCCTCCTTGGAATTCTCTCTCTTCCTCTCTCTCTCTCTCTCTCCCTCTCTCTCTCCCCCTCTCTCAGAATAAATAAACTTTTTTAAAAAAGAAAGAAAAGGATGGGAATGCCTCCCTCTAACATGTAGTAAGTAAGCAGCAGGTGCAGCATCTATTGGGTGACTATTCAGTGATTGGATAGGATTGCACCAAACCCAGGGCCACGTACTGTTTTCCTTGGCATATGCTGTCTTTATTATTATAGCCTTAATACAAAGTAGGGACAATTGTCTTCACTTCCCAGAGGAAAAACAAGGGAAGTAAGAGGGGAAAGTCAGTTGGCCCAGAACTCAGAGTTAGGAGTGGGTTGCACACCGAGGTCGGTCAGATTCAAAGCCAGAACTCTAACCACTGCACAGCACTGCCGCTGGAGTAGGGGGCTTGGGGAAGGAATCTAAATCTCCACGTGACAAGGTGGCTGCAAGGCCCGCATTCCAGTGAGGCCGGCAGAGCTGGGGGACAGAGAAAAGCCACCAGAAGCATTCTGAAAGCTGAGTTCCTAGGACCTAACTCACAGGCAAGAGCCCCAGAAGGCTACCTTACTAACAGGAGGCACAGGGGAGTGAATTAGGCCCATCTCGGTTCACGGAGGGGAGACATATCCTTTCAAATACAATCCTTCTTGGGTGGAGGATACAGGTGAAAAGTGTGGTCAGTTCAGTGACCGCAGTGGTCAGTTCTTAACCATGAGGGAACAGAGAGAGCAGTGAGGGTGAGCCCAACCTATCCAGTGAACTTTTAATGTAAGAAAAAGGACTACCCTGTCTAACGACATAATTCATAGCAGCCAACATTTATTTATATGGCAACTTACTCTACCAGCAAGGGAGATATTGCCATTACGTCCCTTCTGCAGGCAGCAAAACTAAGGTAGAGGTTAAGGTCCTCAACCAGCAAATGGTAAGTCTGGGATTCAAAGTCACACAAACTGGCTGAGAGCCTGTACTTATAACCACCATGCCACCCAGCTGCTGTTGGGTAGAGTTTTGTTTTCATTTCAGAGATATCCAGTGAGCACATATCATGTGCCAGGAACCATTCCAGGCACTGAAGACACCACACTGAACAAAATCGCTACTAGTATGGAGTTTATATTCTAAAGAAAGGAAGCAGAATGAGTAACTTTGCGAGCGTATGTCTCATAGGTAAAAAAATAAAAAAATATGGGGTGTTAGGGATACAGCAGGAAAGGGGCTGCAATTTTTTTAATTATTTTAAATTATTAAAAAAAAATTTTTTTTTATTTTAGAGAGGGTGCAGAGGGGGAGAGAAAGAGAAACCCAAGGCTCCACATTCAGCACAGAGCCCGATGTGGGGCTTGATCCCGTGACCCTGGGATCATGACCTGAGCTGAAATCAAGAGGTAGACACTCAACCAAGTGAGGCACCCAGGTGCTTGGGGCTGCAATTTTTAATTGGCTGTACAGGGAAGGCTGACATTTGAGCAAATACCTAAAGGAAGTGAGGGGGCAAGTCAAAGGGGTATAATAAAAACTTTTTTAACTTATTTTTTTAAATAAATAATTTTTAAAATTATTTTTAAAAAAACCTAAGTGTTGTACCTGGTGGTTCCGTCGAAGAGCAGGCAACTCTTGATCTTGGGGTCATGAGTTCGAGCCCCATGTTGGATTTAGAGATTACTTAACTAAATAAAAACTTTAAAAAAATAATAAAAAACTTAACTAACATGCAGCCACTAGTGAAAAAACAATGATTCTCTTTCACCACTTGCTCCTTTAAGTTATACAGGTGAAGGACAAAAGCTTACGAAAATGTCTCATTCCCGTGACTACACCATGAAATACTGTTTTAGGTGTCCAGGGCTCATGGGCCCTGCTTATTCACAAGTGACAGATAAAAATGGCTGATTCCTAACAGACCCCCTTAAAGAAACATTCCAAAGAATCCTTTTAAAAATACTCCTTAGAGGTGCCTAGGTGGCTCAAGTAGTTGACTGTCGGACTTCAGCTCAGGTCATGACCTCACAGTTCACAGGTTCAAGCCCCGCATCAGGCTCTCTGCTGTCAGCATAGAGCCTGCTTTGGATCCTCTGTCCCCCTCTCTCTCTGCCCCTCCCCTGCTTGTGCTATCTCTCTCAAAATAAATAAACTTAAAAAAATTTTTTTTTAATTTTAAAAATGCTCCTTAGATCCACAGTCCTCATGGAAACAATGTAGCAACCTTCCTACATAGACAATAAACACACTAACCAAGCAACCTTCCCCCCAAGGATGGATAATTTTACACCTCCTACCCACTAAGCAAACAACATAAGACAGGAAGTCGGACAGCAGAAAAAAGGGGAGTGGAAATTTTGCATTTTTCAAATGTACTGACAAACTGTTACAGTTGACCCTTAAACATCCCGGGGCTTAGGGGCATTCGCCACTGCACAGTCAAAAATCTGTGCATAACTTTTGACTCCCCAAAAGCTTACCTACTCCTAGCCCACTGTTGACTGGAAGCCTTACTGAGAACAGTCTGTTGACATATTTTGCCCGTTACAGGGATTATAAACTGTATTGCTAAAATAAAGTCAGCTAGAGAAAAGGAAAGGGAATCATAACGAAGAGAAAATACATGTACAGTGCTGTACTACACTTATTTAAAAAACAAAAAACAAAAAACCCTTGCATAAGTGGACCGGAGCAGTTCAAACCTGTGTTGTTCAAGGGTTGACTCTGCTACAACAGCAGTCCTGCAGCTAGTAAGCAGAGAGTGAACCTCTAAACCGTGAGGCAGTTGAACAAACATTTTAGTAACAGAGGCAAAGGTGCAAAGAGGCTGACCTTAGAGCGGTTATTTTACTAAGGACTAAAAAGTCTCTTCAAGACTGCCACATGCGAGGACTCCGGAGGCAACAGAACCATGAGGAGGTGGTAACAAATACCTATTTGGGGTCACCACCTGAAATAGCAATGGTCAAAGGGGCACCTGGGTGGCTCCGTCCGTGGAGCGTCTGACTTTGGCTCAGGTCATGATCTCCGGGTTCGTGGGTTCAAGCCCTGCCTTAGGCTTGCTGCTGTCAGCCTGTCAGTGCAGAGCCCACTTTGGATCCCGAGGGGTCATCTCAACTCAGCCAGACCCAGGGGTTTCTCTGCCTTTTGAAGGCTAAGAGTCTGCATAGGGCTCTTAGTGTTTCAAAACCTGTATTTTAAGCCTCTTCCCGGGACTTTAGTAGGACACCTGTGATCTTAGAGCCATGATAATTAAATAAGACATAAAAATATATCATCTGAAAGGAAAGTGGACAGTAAAACAGTGGAATTACCCAGAACAGGACAAAACTGCCAGGACCTTCCAAGCTTGGATTTCCCTTTGAGGACACATGTAGTGTATTTAACAATGGGTGGCATTTGACAATTCTTTCTGGAAACCATTTCTCTACCCATCACTCCCAAGAAGTGTGGGATTTGTGCTAAGGCTATACAAAGTGTGGTTTAAAAAAAAAAAAACAAAAAAACAGGGACTGACAAAATAAGTGAATATCCCATGAAGACAGATAGATGCTCACATGCTCGTTCAACTCTACTACCTCTTGACATTGTCTTCATGGAGCATGTCCCATATGATCGAGTGAGTTCAATGGCACTGAGCAAGCCATCTTTCTTTCGTGGTTTGTCTCCTGGGGGCACCATCCAGAAACGACATGTAGACTGAATATGGCAACTGTGGCATAATGGGTATGGTATTACCCGTTCAGAACAGCTGGATGGCCCCCACACCTGCTGGCAAAAATGAGCTCCCGACTCAATGGCATGTGGTAACAGCTCAGGCCACAGACATTCACGGGCGGGGGCCGGGGCGGATGGCAGAACAAGTGCTGCCCAGGGACAACCCCTCCCCTGCCCCCACGCCCACTTATCAGTAGCAACATCCCTTAATGAGCTTTTAAAGAAAATTCCACTTCCATATAGCAGCAGTGAGAAACAGGTCTCACAGAAATGCAAGAACAGGAGCCACTGGTGGGGTGGCCCTTCCCCGGCAGACCTCTCTAGACCTTAGACAGTCCTGAAATCTCTGAAGCAGGGGTCTTTGTGTTTGCTCTTCAGTTCCCTGTGTGAACAAGGCTCTGGTCCACTCTTGCCTCCCCTGGTCTGCTTCCTGATTCTCCTCCTGCTACTATCCTAATGTCCCCTTCCACTCTGTGGGTCTTTCTTCTACCTCTCAGTTCCTGCCTCCTTGTTGTTTCCCTTTATCACTTTGACTTACAGCTTAAACTGGTGGTTCTCAAACTTTGCACAACGGAATCACCCAGGCAGCTTTAAAAATCCTTGATGCGGGGCGCCTGGGTGGCTCAGTTGGTTAAGCCTCCGACTTCAGCTCAGGTCACGATCTCACGGTCCGTGAGTTCGAGCCCCGCGTCGGGCTCTGGGCTGATGGCTAAGAGCCTGGAGCCTGCTTCCAATTCTGTGTCTCCCTCTCTCTCTGCCCCTCCCCCGTTCATGCTCTGTCTCTCTCTGTCTCAAAAATAAATAAACGTTAAAAAAAAAATTTTTTTTTTAAAATGCTCAATGCTAGGTTACACCCTATACCAATTCAATTAGAACTCTAGGGGTGGGACCCGGGCATTGGTTTGTTTTTTATTAACTTCCTATATAAATCCCAACGTGTAGCCAAGTTTGACAAGGAGCAGCTTTAAGCCATTTTGGATCAGGGGTGCAGATTTACAAACATTTGGTTCATATTCTAAATAGGAATCACCCAGACCTATCTGTTCTAGCTGATAAACCCACATTTGGAACCGGGGGAAAGGATGCCACCATAACTTCTGAGTGATCTCAGAACTCAGACTTCATATCCTTCATAAAGGCTCAGATGGATATTTGAGTGCCATTCTTTAATAGTTGGGTATGGAGTGATGACTCCCGCTTGGAATACATTTGTTCAAAGTCAAGCCATGTTATCCCAGGAATGAAACCGGGTCTTTCATCATCAAACCTCCTTCGTTGGGAAGCGGTACGGCATTCCTTTGCATGCGGCTAGCGTTCAGCGCATAGCCAGTGAGCATATGTAATCCACTGAATAAAAATAGTGGTTATCATTATGGGCTACAGGAAAAAAAAAATGTCCCTTTTCTCATTACAGTAAGGGAGTCTTATTGTGCACTCTTAGGAAACCTAATAATGTGTTACATGAATTTTCCATGGGAAGGAACAACTGGTTAGGAAATCAAATACTATACTCCTAGACAGTGACATTCAAACCTAGGACTCCAGGGGAGCCAAAAACTGCTCTGAGTATGGTCCCAGCAGGATTGAAATACCTCCTCAAAGCATACTGAGCAAATTCCCATGATGCCAGGCCTCTTGGAAAAGTTTCTGGGGGTCGAAGGCCACTGCAGCTGCCTCCTTCCCCTCCTCTCCACCACTTGCTCAAGTGGAAAAAATGTTTCAAGGGTAAGTTACCACAGTTCTCAGTTATACTGGTTTCCCCTCTGGGGAAGTCTAACCCTGGGTCCCGAGACGGGATGCGGACTATACTGCAGCTTGGGGGTTTGTATTCACATCCAGCTATGTGCCAGCCCTTTGCTCAAATTAAGAACTGAAAAGGGTGAAAGAGCCAGAAGGACAAGTGAAGTAATGGTGAGGGTCATTGGGCGTGGGATGGGCGTGGGGCGGCGACAAGAGGGGCATCACAAGTGCTGGGGGCGAGGTGGGGGTGGGAGGTATCATATGGAAGACATGGAAAGCTTCCAAGACAGACGGCACAAGAGCGATACCGCCTGCCATCCTGGCTGCCACTATAGCTGCATGGTCTCCTGAGAGGGCGTGGGTGTAACACACCCCCTTCTTACACTTCCACAGAGGACTCAGCCGCAGAGCACAGCATGGAGCCCTTTTTCACGTCTTGAGAGGCAAATCTTGGGACTTGCACACACATCTTTCTCATCTGGCTTCTGTGTCCAGGTAAGGTGGAGGAAGGCACCTGTGTTGTGTACAGAGGCAAGCACCTGGAGCTCCAAGAACAGTTTTGCAACGGTCTCTAAAAAGATCATTGCTCCTTTTCTAATCGTCCTCAACTCCTCCTGCCTGCCCACTTGCGAGTTATCTTTTGACATCCTAATTTTCCCAAAGGCCACATGCTGTGCCGCCTAGAGAACATTACATTTTCAAATTGTTCAGCCTGTGCCACGTGTGCTTATATAACCTAAGCATTTAATTCGGTGGACAAAGATGCACGGGCAGATGAAAGTCACTTCCTAGAAAGCCCAGTCTGCAGCCTGAGGGTCCTTTCCTGTAGTTCAGCCTCCCGCCAGTGAGCCACAACTGCTGACTTGTTTTAGAATCAGAACTCTTTTTACATAAGTTCTTCAGGAAAGATGGTCTTTAAAAAAAAAAAAAAAATCCCATTCTGAACTTGCACCTTGTTGACACTGTCCTTTAAAATTAAATTTCCTTCTAGCAAAACACTTATAATCAGAATCTTTAAAATTCATAGATTCTCATTTGCACGAATAAATCAAATCAGTGCATTAAATAGAAAAATCGGGGCGCCTGGATGGCTCAGTTGGTTGAGTGTCTGACTTCAACTCAGGTCATGATCTCCGGTTTGTGAATTCGAGCCCCATGTCAGGGTCACTGCTGTCAGCATGGAGCCCACTTCAGATCCTCTGTCTCCCTCTCTTTCTCCGCCTCCTCCCCCGCGTTTGCCCTCTCCCCCGCCACCGCAAAAATAATTAAACATTAAAAAAAATAGATCAAAACAGAATGCAGTCAGGTAAATTTTCATGAGCTGGAACTGTATAATACATACTGTACAAAATCATGGAATAATGATTGGACATTTTATTACAGTGAAGCATTTTCAAATATACTGTCTTATTTTACCCTTCTAGCAACTGAGTAGGGAAGACATTATTATTGTTCTCCATTTTAAGAAGCAACTTAATCTCAGAGAGATTGATTTGTGCCCATGATACCATGGGAGATTGGAATCCAAGTGATAGGGACTCCCCTTTGGCATGCACCTGAGAGTATGCTGGCATACTCTGGTTGAGAGATTGTCAATTTATAAGGACAAAACAGAGGCTTTTTACGTTCTAGAAAAGTTCAACCCATCCTTCAAACTTTGTTGCTTTGAAAATAGGGACTTCTGTACTTTTTAAAGCTCTTAATAAATTCTTTCCTTAAACTACCTTTAAAGAGTTAAAAAGAGACATCAGATGGTTAATCAGAGTAAGTTGCTTTAAGAATATAGACGCTTTTTAAGGGAACAGACTCAGGCAGGTAGTAGGGAGGGGAGGGGAGATAGCAAAATAGTGTGAAGGAAGAAGGGAATGGAGAGTGATCATATCCCAAGAAATTATTTTCTTTTGTAAATAATAACCATGAGTTGAAAAAGGAACTTGTTTGCAAAATCCTTTTCTTTTTTTTTTTAATTAATAGTTAATAGAGCTCATTTTTTTTTGTATCCTTTAAGACTCTTGGAGCATCTGGATGGCTCAGTTGGTTGAGTGCCCAACACTTGATTTTGGCTCAGGTCACAGTCCCAGATCCTAGGGTCATGGGATTGAGCCCCACATTGGGCTCCACACTGAGCATGGAGCCTGCTTAAGATTCTCTCTCTCTCTCTTCTTTCACTTTCCCTCTGCCCCTCTCCCCCCTCTTGTGTGCATTCTCTCTCTGAAATAAATAATAATAATGATAATAATAAAACAAAAAGGCCTTAAAATGCATTCTGTTCATTACCAGATACTTCTTTTGAGATCACTGACTTGCAAATCCTAAATGAGCTATATCTCACAACTCAATCTAGACACGAAAAAGAATTCTGTGTCACAGAAATCTGACACAGAGGTAGTAAGTATGTGAGCCACCCATCCCATTCCATTCCAATAATGTCATCTCACCCGTTTATAAAAAGAACTATTCTGCTAACCCTCAGATATGTGGGATGGGTTTGGGGGACGGGGGGAGTGTGGGCCTGAGGGCTGTGGTGAACTTAATTCCATCCCCATTTTTGTTAGAGGGAGGAAGCAACTCTATTTTTTTTAAATGTTTATTTGTGTGAGAGAGAGAGAGACAGAGTGTGAGCAGGGGAGGGGCAGAGAGAGAGGGAGACACAGAATCTGAAGCAGGCTCCAGGCTCCAAGCTGTCAGCAGAGAGCTTGATGCGGGGCTTGAACTCACAAACGGCGAAATCATGACCTGAGCCAAAGTCAGAGGCTCAATCGACTAAGCCACCCAGGTGCCCCGAGGGAGGAAGCAACTCTAAAGCAACAAATGGTTTTACTTCCAGAGGCTGATGAAGAACATGGGTGCACAAAGCAGTGACGTGAGGCCCCATGACCTGTGTTCTCAGAGACCAAGCTTCTCACTTAGGCTGCTAACATTTGGCCTCGGGCAAGTCACTACACATCTTTGGATGCAGTTGTGTCATTTCTTCCTCTAGGCAGAGCCATGGACCGAAAGTAACAAAACCTAGATTCTCACTTTGGCCCCACTACACCAGGCAGTTCACATATTCTATTTTTTTTTTTAATTTTTTTTTTAACGTTTATTTATTTTTGAGACAGAGAGAGACAGAGCATGAATGGGGGAGGGTCAGAGAGAGGGAGACACAGAATCGGAAACAGGCTCCAGGCTCTGAGCTGTCAGCACAGAGCCCGACGCGGGGCTCGAACTCACGGACCACGAGATCATGACCCGAGCCGAAGTCAGCCGCTCAACCGACTGAGCCACCCAGGCGCCCCAAACATATTCTAGGCAGATGCTTATGTTTTTCTGCTAATTCAACCCCCCTTTCTCCTTTGTCCCTCTTTTTCAGTAAAATGTGATCGACTCCTGCTTCTCACATATACACATGTAGTCGGTCAAAACAACAACAACAAAAACAACAACAACAAAACATTCCCTTCCAACACCATCAATTCATAGAATCATGAATGGGGAGAGAAAATGCTTATTCAAATTTCCAGAAATGCTGGGAAGGTTTGGGAGTAAGATTTCATTCTGAAAAGGGGCTCACTTTTCCCCACCCTTCCCTTACTGTTCTGAATCAGGCATACTGCCTCCTATGCGCAGAAGGAAATGGTCCTCTTATTAACTGGGACCTCCAATCACATGCTATGTTCTAGAGATTAGACTTCTCACAAGAGGTAATTTACTTAACAAATATGCATTATATTTCCAGGAGAGCTCATGCTTTAATCACCATGCTATGTACTGCATATACATATCTCTCATTTAAACCTCACAACCTTCAGATAGATTAAATGACTTGCCCAGGGTCACAGAGCTAGTACCTAATGCCATCAGACTTCATATCCAGGCAGCCTCAAACCTTCATCATCATCTCATGCATCCTCTCAGAAAGAATGAGTCTGACTTTCATGTGGCTACCCTCAGGAATGTTAAACCTGAAGATCTTTTCCTTTGTTTCCACTTTAACAGTTAACTTGGCTCTAAGACTTGTATTTTACGTATATCTGTCAAATAAAGTCTCTATTGATTTGAAAGAGGGTTTGGAGTATTGACTCTTATTTGTGTACATGTCTGCTTTCCTAATTTAAATGCTCTGCATTCCACAAAGGTTTTCCTTCTTCAGTTTTCCTTCAGCTGTTTGTTTTCCTTTTGGAAGGTCTTTTCTTGGGCCCCCTTCTTACTTTATCATTTTTTTCCCATTTATCCATCACTAGCTGTAGACCTTCCCTCTTTATATACCCAGCACCCAATACATTCTCTGCCCCTGCAGCAAGCACACTGCCCCTTCACTCCCTGTTCCTGGAGGACTGACTCTGCCTTCTTCATGGGTCAGCAGATCTTGTAAGGTCTTTGACTCACAACTCACTCGAGACTGCATTTCTCTTGTCACTGTAGCCTTTAAAGAAGGTGTTTCTACGTTTGATTGTTTCTGCTCACTGGGTAAGACACCCTCAAAACGTATATAAACACCACTTCTCTGCTCAACATTCTTGGCATTTTTATGATGGATGTGAGCTGTTGCCCTCAAGTACCCAAACCTAACTTGAATGGAAAAAGAGGCAGGTACAGTTAGAGCTGCTGATATGTAAATTTTCACTACACAAATGATTTCTCTATAAAACAGAGCCTCCAGTTATGTTTCCAGGAAGCCACCTCAAACTTTTTTAAATGTACAGAGATCACTCAGGAAAAGAAGGAAATTTAATAAATGATATACGCAAGTCACTCTATCATGAATGAATAGAAGGAAATGAAATCTCAGGACATGACAGGTGACTAGGTAGAAAGGCAAGACTTCTCAAGAAAATGACAGCTCTACTCAAGACAAAGTCAGATTGATCCAGAGCAAAGGGGTTTGCATTTACCCAGTTCTCTGAAAGGTCACGGAGGAATGTCCATCCATGTCTACCAAAGCATGTTTATAATCTCCATCTCTAAGTATGTGTGAGAAGTAAAGACAGCCTCCTTTTCCTTAAACTCTGAGAGTTCAACTATAAAAATCGACACATAATAGATGAGATAAGACATATTCAAAAGACATCTGAGAGACGAAATGTTTCCCACACCAGAAGCAGGGAATGCAAGGACTCTCCAGTAACCTTATCGATCACATTAGCATATCTAAAGAAAGAATGTGTCAATCAGAAAGGGGATTTGGTGTGGAGGCACAGGGAAGAAATGAGACTGGAGAGCAGGGCTTAGGCAGCATGACTCCCTGCCGTCCAGAGGGGAAAGGGTCCCCACTCACCAGCACGAGCATCTGGGCCACCTGGCAGATGAGTCCCTAGTGGAAGCTGGGCCATCTGGCCATCAGAGCAGATGTCAGCACTTGCTGGGGTCCCAGAGCCTGTACCTTCACCCTGACAGAGATCACCGTGCAACCATCTCACCTCACCATGGTCAGACTTCTTAGTTTTCCTGTCAAATAAAGTACTGGCTCTTGGACCACTTGGGATACTTGTTTCACTTAGAGTCATCTTTTGCAAAATGAGTTAATACATTAACATTGTGGTATGCATCCTTCGATTTCTCGTGAGTTTGGATAACATAAATTAACATTCCTAAATTTCATGAACTCCTGGGCACTGTCATGACCAGTTCTGTACCTGTAAGGCTGGTGACCAACCCCTTAATGATAGTAAATTCACCAAGGGAATAAAGGGGGGAGGGGGAAGGGAGGAGTGGTAAGGAGGGCTTCTTGATAACCAGGCAATCAGCATATTTGGCAATATGGCAATTCTCTTCCATTTTGCCACATGCCCCTCTAACCCAATCCAGAATAATAATGATCAAATATTGCATACCTACTATGTACTCATTACTCTATTCATTAAGTCCACATAATGTGCTTTTGTGGCAAGAATTTCTATTTCTATTTTATAAATGAAAAAATTGAGGCTTAGAGAGGCCCAAGGTCATGCAGCTTGCAAATGACAAGGCCAGATTTCAGCCCTGAGACTGGTTCCTGTTCTGCTAGAATACATAATTCAAATCTCATGGCATCATCCACTGGAAGGCAGAACAGGAGGCCAGCATGACTACTTTTCATAGCAAAAAACAGAGCAGCCTTCTCCAGAAGTTAATCTATCCCTAGAGTCCCATCAAAACAAATCAAGCCTATGGATTCCGCTATTGGTCCTAAACAGATAGAATGCCAGGGTTCTAAAGTTGGGCTTTGGGTTTCAATGCCAAAGCGAGTTCAAAACCTTCAACACTCTTCTGAACACATGGAACAGGCCTCATGGTTCTGAGTCTTCCTATGCATCCGTTTGAGAAATCAGCCATCATGTTTGGGATGACTGCTTTTGCTTTACTCAAATCATGACCTGTAAGGAATTAGCCTATGCCTACACTTAGCCAATAATAATGTAAAGAGCAGCAGCATCTGTTGCAACCATGTTATTACCATGAGTATGGAGAGTATTTAATTTCACCTTTCCAATCACCCTATAAAGTAGATTTTTTAATCTCCACTTAAAGATGTGGAAACTGAATCTTCAATGAGGTTAACTAAGTTGCCCAAGGTCACACAGCTAGATGACAGCCCTGGGAATTTGAACCTGGGCCTGATCTAACTCTGTGCTTTGAGCCACTCTACATCCCTGGCCACCAGAGAAGCAATGGCTACTTAGATGGTCCTGAAGAAAAACCAAACACAGCCCAGACTGAAGACTAACATAGTGAGACCACACCCAGGGCTGTGTTTTTGTGGTTGGGAGTTGCTGCTCTATTCCCCTATGCAAGGGCTCACTCAGTAAAGTTTGGAAAATGAATGAATGTAGGAGTGAATGGTCCCATAAGAGGGTCTCTTATGAGTGATGAAAAGATTAGGTAACTTTTCACATCCTGAAAACAGTGTAGCATGATGAATGACTCCTAGAGTTCCAGCCAACTTGAACATTCTCAAATATCATAACATATAGTTGCCATATGAGGCAGCCAAAACCTGATTAGTGAAGAAATATCCAAATAAGCAAAACGTGCAGGCATAGGGCTTAATAGGACAAGGTAATGACTCGCAAGTGGTGCGGTGAAGCAGAACCAGGGGCATTTGGAGTCTCTTCTGGTTCTTCCACTTATCAGCTCTGCTGCCTTCAGTAATTTAGGTAACCTCTTGCCTGTAAGTGGGGCTAGTGATGGCTATCTCACCAGATTCTTATGAGGTTAAATGAGCTAACGTACGTAAAACACCGTAGTAGCCCTTGGTTTGTAACAGTGCTAAAAAAATTCTTTAACCCCTATCCCTTTTTATAAATACTTCCCTCCACCAAGATGCTGGCTTCCCAGGAGTGGGAAACATCTCATTTTAAGGCATTATAACCAATCACAACCCATACCTTTTCCAAGAAAAGAGCCACCACAATTGCAAACAGGAAAACAAGACAACACAAACAAAAGAAGGAATTTGCTTGTTTTGATGACTGCCGTGGTATAGGTGAGGCTAGTGGAATGGCACCTAAAGCTCCAAGCTAACTGCTTCCTCTAGTTCCACAATGAGACAAGGCTTCATAGCACTCTGACCACCTTGGGGATTAGAGTCACCTTTCATTATACCTAGAAATTTAGGAAGTACTGTGAGGCAGAACTCTACCAAGCCAATACCTGCTGGGAAAGCCAGTGTTTGAAAAGAAAGTGGTATCTGAAATGTCTTTACTCAACTTCCTCCTCACATGCCACAAGATGGGCATGGAAAAAACCAGGGCAGGTGCGGGGGCGGTAAACGGGGTGGAGGCAGGGAGGCATAAGGATCCACACAGGGAGGTTTAAAAAACAAGGTAGTGAACCCAGCTCTTCCAGGGAGGTGGGTCAGGGTGGGGGCACCGGCTCAGCCTACCTGCGTACCAGCAGCCTGAGGGTCTTGTAGGATCCTTTCACCAGGGAAACGGCCTCCCTCCTGGAGCTGCTCAACACAACCTCGTTGATGTGCACCACCTCGTCCCCAGCCCGCAGCTTGGAGCTCACCGAGTCAGCTTTGCCCCCTTCTTCGATCTGCTCAGAGAGAAGAGAGAACCATATGTAAGCTGCCCCAGGCCCTGCTGGACTTCTGCAGAGCAGACAGACCGGTTATGACCACGCCCCACTGGTAGCCAACCCGAGGGTATGAGGGGGAGAAGGTAGGGATTGCCTCCTGTTTTCCACACCCTCTAGCACCCAGCACCCTGCCTGCCCACAGAGGGCGCTCGGAAACATTAGCCAAAGGGGTGAAACTAGTTTCCATCCAAAAGCAGCCATCCCATTCCGCTCTTGATCCCCACCCCTTTCCAGCTTCAATTCCCGAAGTCCACTCAAAACAACTGTTTTGTTCCTTTACAAGTTGAGTTCTTCTTACCTCGTTTTTTAATCTAAAATTATAATTCAGTGGATAAGTAAGCTGTGGTACACCCAGACAATGGAGTGTTACTTAGCACTAAAAAGAAATGAGCTATCAAGCCATGGAAAACATGGAGGAAACTTAAATGCATATTACTAAGCAAAAGAAGCCAAACTGAAAGGCTACATACTGCATAATTCCAACTACATGACCTTCCAGAAGGGAAAAACTTTGGGAACAGTAGAAAGATCAGTGGTTGCCTGGATTAGGGGGAAGGGAGGGATGAGTAAGTTTAAGGCAATGAAACTACTCTGTGTGAGAGTAGACAGGTTGATAACATGACATTATACCATAGATGTGTAACACCAAGATTGAACCCTAGTGTAAGCTCTAGACTTTGGGGGATAACGATGAGTCATTATAGTTTCACCGACTAACGAATGTACCACCCTGGCAGGGGATGTTGATAATGGGGGATGCTATCCAAGGGAGGGGGAACAGGAGGTATATGAGAACTTTACTCCACTCAATTTTGCTGTGAACCAAAAACTGCTGTAATAAATGAAATCTATAAAAATGTATAAAATCTATCGGTCTTAATATATATAAAATGGACCAAATTCCTATACTGAATTTGTAAGTATGGCCCTTGCTGGCCTTTGTTTTTAATTATTAACATATGCTAAAACCGATGCTTTAACTAACTTAAAATGATATTCATGAGTTTACTCTTAAATCACATGTTCATTAATTTATTAGAAAGGATGAAAATAAGAAAGCACATAAGAGGAAAAGGGACAGTGAGTCATCCCCCTGCTCCCTCCATGTTACTCTCTAAAGGTAACCACTGTTTACAGTTTAGTTTATAAATTTCATTTCTTTTTCTTTTTTCTACAAAAATAATATCACACTACCCATACCTCCTCCATCATCTTTTGGCACTTAACAGAGAGGCATTAAAGTGAGGTGGTTAAGAGTTTGAAGAGTCAAACAGAGACCTTGAGTAAGGGGAAGTCACTTACTCTAAGCTTCAGATTGATCATCTGTGAAATGAGAGACAATAATAATACCCACCCCAGAAAGCTGCAGTGAGGACTAATGAGATAAGCCACATGAATGGGTTAACACAGACCCTGGCCTATGGTAAGATTTAAAAAGTGGTAGCTATTGTTTTCATAATTCATATAGCATGAAGATATTTCCATTCATAAAATATTCTACTGTAACATCATGGTGTGAATGTAACCCAGTGTATGTCGCCATCCCCTCTTGATCATTTCCTCCTGCCTTTCTCCTTTTCTCATCCTACTAAACTTCCCTGTCAACCTTCTGTAAATGTGCTTTTTTCCAAGCACATTGGGCATGCTCTAAACACAAGGTTACACCAGCGGTTCGGTGTAGCAGTTCAGTTTTGCTTCTTGGAAATCCGACTTAGATCACTCTCCACACCTGTAGCACCCTTGAGCCACCTATGAAAACTGCATTATGCCATTGTTATTAAGAGCTGGTGCGCTGGAACCAGAGAGCGTGGTTCTATCCCTGGCTGTGCGACTTTGAGCAGCTTATTTAACTTTATTGTACCCCAGTTTCCTCCTTCGTACGAAAATCATGCTCTTCGCAGAGACTGTCATGAGGAGTAAGTGAGTTCCTCATTTACTGATAAAGCAAGTAAAGTGCTTAAGCCCGGCACACAGCATGTATTCACTGAAGGTTACCTCTAATTTCTACCCATCCTTTGAGGTCATGTTCAAATCCTGTCTCCTCAAAGCTTTTCCAGATCTCTCATCCATACCACCCAATTCCCTTACCCTTGCAATCTGTCCTTTAAGAAGTAACTCCGTTTTCCTCCATTTTTAGAGAATCAGATGAGTAAAGTAATACACAAACTGTGAAGTGGCATCTAAATAGTTTATTATGTTTACACCACTTTTGCATGCTGCTTGTGGTTTTCACGCCCTGTCTTCCTGATTGCAGAGCGCTGTCTACCTGTGCCTGTTCCCTGCCCACAGCCCCAGCTCACCCCCCGCTGGAGCTGTGAACTCTTTGAAGGTGGGAACCGTGGTTCCATCTTCACTTGTGCCTCCTTTACCTCCCCAGAGCCTGGCACGTAGGACCCCTCCAGAAATATCGATTCATCCAACAAGTACCTACTGAGAATCTACTGAGTGCCAGGTATGGAGCTAAAGGCTGTGGGTACAATGATGAGCACCACAGACACAGTCCTGCTCAAGTTATGGTTTGTGGAGCCAAATCCTCCCTGTATGATTTGCCAGCATTTTCAATAAAATGAGAATGAAACAAGGCCGAGGAAATGATTGATTTCTTACAAGAAAGGATGTCAAGGAAGCCCATTTGTATATTTTACATTATATCCATCTTGTGACTGATTTATGTGAAAGCAAACAGGAGGGATAAGGTCATAAAGAGTTTCCCTGTCATTCACTGCTCTCACCAACTATATTTATGACCCTCCGTATTTACAGAGAACTTCTCATAATCTCTTCACTTGGCGCAGAACTTTGAGGTTTAAAATGCTCACTTTTTAAAAGTCAATCAATATAATTATTTATAAGATTGAGAAAAAGTGGAGGTTGGGATGACTTTTTGAAATGATATTTATTTATCAAACCTAAGTTGGGCACTTTGATTCTCTTATACTTTGTCAAATTTCTCCATACTCTGTGATTCATGCTATCTTGGGGCTTTAATTATTACCAGGGATGACTTCAATATCATAATGACATAATACTAATTATTTTTTTTTAATTTTTTTTAACGTTTATTTATTTTTTTTGAGACAGAGAGAGACAGAGCATGAACAGGGGAGGGTCAGAGAGAGAGGGAGACACAGAATCTGAAACAGGCTCCAGGCTCTGAGCTGTCAGCACAGAGCCCGATGCGGGGCTCGAACTCACGGACCGCGAGATCATGACCTGAGCCGAAGTCGGCCGCTTAACCGACTGAGCCACCCAGGCACCCCAATACTAATTATTATTAATGTAATGACAATGATATTAATCTTTTACATAAGTCCCTATCCTGTGTTTTCAGTTTCTCTTTTCCTCTTCCCCCTTTTCCCCCCAACTACCCCTCCTTCATTACAAAACTTCTCTTCAACCCAGACAGAATCTCTGTCCTCTAAATGGTTTCTACCTGTCTTAAAACAACTCACAATCCCAACCTTTGCTGGGGGGATTTCTGATTATGACCTTTTTCTAGGTTTTAAACTCCTTGAGATCAGAAACTTAGTGAACATATTCATTCACAAATATTTTGTGAGCAGCTCTCTTGTGTCAGACACTGTTCTAGGACTGGAGAAACATCGATGAAGGAAACAGTAGTCTCTCCTTTGCTGAGTTTACATTCTAGTATATTTTTAATTTATTGCATACCTTTGTATGAAACAACACACACATGCACTGAGGTAGGTCAGAGAACCTGCAGGGAGGAAAACAAGGCTGGATTCTTTGTGTTCTTAGGGTGCTGAAATTTACCCATGTAAAGAACTCTCTCTGGGAGGTCAGGCAATTTCTGGGGAATCAGGGGAGCCCTGGGAGGTTTGCTCTGTGCTAGGATACATCCAGGGGCTCTACTCCAAAAGGTAGAGATCCAGTAGGACCACGTGAGGCCTTGAATTGAGCCAGTGGGCACAAAGTGTAGCCCCCTGGTCTAATTTGTTTCAGCTGACCAGATTAAGGGCCGCTCTCCTGTTGTGAACACTCAGGACGCCCATATTCCCCTCTCCTCCTTTGCTGCTACGGGCCCTTTCGCTGACTTTCTTTTTGGTACCATCACTGTCTGTGGATATTCTGTTTGTTGACCACTCAGGTAATTGAGTGGTTGCCAAGAAAGGTGAAACTATTGACTAAAACCAGGCTGTGAATTACCTTAATCTATATTGTTGTCTCCATTTACTATCAGGAACGATAAATTGAGATACTGAGGTACTTTGGCTGATGCACCGGCAATCATATAATTGATTTCAATGTTCTGAGGCTAACTAAATGCATAAATCTTAAGTTGATGTCAATTATTCACACAGTTTATCTAAAATAACTATTATGACTTTAGAAAAACATTTACAAAAGGTTTAACAATAATTTTCCTGAACTATTCATCAAAGAGGATTATACTTCTTCTAACTCCAAGCCCTGCTGATACTGTCTGTCAACAAGACCAAGTGAAAAATGAAGCTTATTATTTTAAACCTTTGGACCAATACTTGAGCAGCTAAAAAGGTCACTGGCATTGTTTGTCCAATTTCACCTGCCGAGAACTTACTTATTCCAAGAATGTGATTGTCAACAGGTTAAATGACTTCAGATAATACACCATGTACAGCTGGTGGGAAATCCCTAGGCTAACAAAGTAGGGAGAAGGTGAGCATACCCCTGGAAAATTAGCATACCGTTTTCTTTCTCAAATCCTAAATGGGTCCACATCGACAGGATTAAGTTGATTTTTCTTTGACGACCATGTGAGGGATTGGCTTTTGAATTATTTATAATCTTTCACGTTGCTGTAAATTTAGCACCTGAAATAGTGCCTGCACATAATGATGATTGATAAACACTTGTTAAACAAATGTGAAGGGGCTGGCTTTAAAGAAAAAAATACAGGACTGCACGATACGTAATATGATAGAAATATATTCAAAATACAGGTATGGGCAGAAATGCAGGAGTTCAGTGTGCCAGGGTCAGTAGCTGGATCTCCTTCTCTCTCCCTTAACCCCTCTAGCCCAGGCTAAATGAAGAAAAGGGACACTGTCAATTTGCTGGTGTTAATTTTTTTAAATGTTTGTTTATTTTTGAGAGAGAGAGAAAGAGAGAGAGAGGGAATGCGAGACAGAGAGAGAGTGCGAGCAGGGCAGGGGCAGAGAGAGAGGGAGACAAAGAATCCGAAGCAGGCTCCAGGCTCTGAGCTGTCAGCACGGAGTCTGATGCAGGGCTCGAACTCACGAAACAGTGAGATCATGACCTGAGCCGAAGTCGAACGCTTAACCGACTGAGCCACCCAGGTGCCCAGGACACCGCCATTATGGATTGGTCCTGTGTTCTTCTCCTGGGTTTGTGCCCTCCAAACTCAAATGCCCCATCTCTCCGCTTCCCCAGCCCTATTTTCCATCTTATGTCATTGGTTTCAGCTTTACCATAATTATAAGCATGCCTTTGGCAGTGACCTAGTGACCCTGTTACAATTTCGATTAGATCAGGTCACACCCCTCTTTCTTGCATGACTCTACTCATCACACTCAGAGTAGAAATCAAAGTCCTCCCTATCGGTGCACCAAGGACCCTGTTGGATTTGGCCCCCTTACCTTTCTACTTCCTACCGCCCTCCTCCTTGCTTGCTCAACACCAGCACCCACCTCCTCACCTCCTGGCGGCATGTGGAGTTTGCCAGGCACACGCCCATCTCAGCCCTTGTACCTGCTGTGCCCCCCAGGTAATCATTTGCTTTTCTTCCTCACCTACTCTAAGCCTTTACACAAATTCAACTTCTGGGGGAGACTCTTCCTGACCACTCCTCTAAAATTTCAGCCTCCCCTAATATTGCTTATTTCCCTTCCTGTCCTTATTTTTTTCTTTAGCTTTTAAGTCATGATCTAACTCACTATAGGTTTCAGTTATGTTTCTTGTTTATTGTCCATCTCCTCACTTAGAATGTCAGCTTCCTAAGGGCAGGGATTTGGGTCTGTCTTGTCCACTGCTGTATTCCCAGTGCACATAATAGCATGAGGCACATAGACGTGCTAATATTTGTTGAGTGCCTTCTGTGTTCCAGTAACTATCGCATCATCTTAAAAGTCACAAAGACTTAGTAAAATATTTATCTCCCTTTTATAATTTTTTTTTCCTTTTGAGAGTGAGAGTTGTGTATGAGCAGGGGAGGGGCAGAGGGAGAGGGAGAGAGAGAGACTCTTAGGCAGGCTCCACACCCAGCCCAGCGCAGAGCTCAAGAAGTGATGTGGGACTCAATCTCACAACCGCGAGATCATGACCTGAGCTGAAATCAAGAGCCAGACGCTTAACTGACGGAGCCACCCAGGCACCCCAAAATCTCCTTTTTCTATGAATGCCAAAACTAGGGCTCACAGGAGCCAGATGATTTGTTCAAGTTTACAAAGTCAAAAAAACAACAGAGCTGGGACTGGAATTCAAGATTTTGACTTCAGGGCCCTCAGTCTCCAGCCTGCTGCCTCTGAGGATCCCCAGATCTTTGTCCCAAAACACTTCTTTACTTGTCTGCTAAACACTTCAAGTGCCTGAGAAATCTGACATCCTGTACTTCTGTGTTCTGACCCTTCTCTTTCGGAGATGCTAAGAACTCTGAAACTATTATGGGAACTCTGCAGTCAACAGAGTGCAGCTTACCCATGAGAAAAAGTTGATGTGCACCACTGCTGGGGCAGGAAGATGGCCTTGCCACATAAAACTGAACATGTAAGGAGGTCCATGTATGTGCATTTCTGTCTGGAGTTGTAACTAAAATTGAGCCCGTCCTGTACAAGTCTACCACAACTGAATGAAGTTCACCTGCATTTTAATGTCTAAATTCTTGAATGATTTTTTTTTCCTTCCCTGACCGCTTTCATTCCAGGATGACAAGGTAGAAGTAAGGGAGGAAAGGATAATTGAATAATTCACAGTCAACGCAAGGTGACGTACAATTTGTTTGCTGTTTTGTGCAGTTGCTGTTTTGAAGAGAAATATGTTCTCTGTAAGTACAAAAACTGTACTAAAGCAATAAGCAAAAAAAAGAAAGAAAAAGATAAGTAGATTAAAAAATATATTGGGACACCTGGGGGGCTCAGTTGGTTAAGCGTCCAACTCTTGATTTCAGCAGGTCATGATCTTATGGTTTGGTTGGTGAGTTTGAGCCCCATATCAGGCTCTGTGCTGACAGCACGGAGCCTGCTTGGGATTCTCTCTCTCTGCCTCCCTCCTGCTCCCTTGTATGTGTGTGCGTGTGTGCATACTCCTCTCTCAAAATAAATAAATAAACTTAAATATATACATATAAAGAATCTCTAAAGCAAAGCTTTTGAGTGTTGCTTTTTATTTACCAGGGATTATCATTACTCACAGCTTGGTTTTAAACTATATGTAAAGTGGGAATAATGAAATAAAGTCAAATCAATCAAAGTTCCTCCCTGGAACTTTATCTGGCTCTCAGGTCCTATGAAATTAGTAAGCGTTCTTTGGAACCCAGGACTAGATTTCAACTGCTGAACTTTAAACAGAGAAACCTTCCCATGATTGTACCGAGTGGCATGAGGGTACAGATGTGAGTCCCCTCCATTCTCTCCACCTGCTTCTCATCTAATCCCAAATAATTAGGTATATACTAATTTCGTTTCCAAAAAGGAAATTCCTTTTTGGATTACAGAATTGTGCATGTATTAGTAGAAGAAAGAACCCTAGGTTAGGACTCAGGAATCCTGTGTTCTGATCCTGATTCTGGCCCTTTTTATCTCTAGGGCCCCAGATGAGTCTATTATTTACAAAATATGTGTAACATTGTTTGCTGTGCATTTACGATAAGACAGTGCCTTAGAAATGGAAGTATGTGTTTCTCATACTTAAAATGACCTGTTTTCAACAGGGAAAATCTCATAGTTTTACTTGAAATTGGAATTCACATGTAACACTTACTATTAAAATTATATAATCACTTTCTTTTGTTACCTTCTAAATAGGAAGTATGTTATTTCCCATGCAAGATTCATTCAGCCCTGAGCTGGAGGCAGGGCAATGTGGTGTATAAAGACTAAGCGTTCTACAGCCAGAACAACATGGGTAGGAGTCTCACTCCCAGGACTGGGTGATCTCTGGCAAAATACATGCCATCTCAGAGCATCCGTTTCTTCAGCCTAAGTATGAGAACAAGAAGACTCACCACAGAGAGTTAGTATGAAGATTCCATGAACTAACACATGGAAGTCTCCATACACATAGCAAGGCCTCCATACAAGTGAATTGCAGGGGTTTGTAGTTTAATTAATAAGTTTAATTCTTTTCTGACTGTTCCCACCACAAGAATCATGTGTTAGCAACTGCAGAGACCAAGGGGAAGACACTGAGAGGAAGAGAGAGGTTATTTTCTTAAAGTCAAAGAATAAGAGGTAGTTAACTTGAATTATATATGAAACAGAAGACAGTCTTTCCTTTGGAGGGAAGTTTCCAGGGCAGGAAGTTACCCAGTGACACCCTATGGACCATCCAAATGAGCTGCAGCCCCAGAAAGCCAAGACATGCCCATAATTCTTGATTTACTGCCCACTGAGTGGAAGAAACCAATCTCAAAGTAGGATAAAAGTCAGGCTTCAGCAAAGGCACCTCAGCCACTCAACTTTCTTCATTGCCTGCAGAAAGTTTCCCAGACTTCATTTCCTCCAACACAGATGATTCCATAAGTTTGGTGGTAATTAAGAAGTTAAGTTATAGGGGTGCCTGGGTGGTGACTCGGTTGGCTAAGCATCCAACTTCAGCTCAGGTCATGATCTCACAGTTTGTGGGTTTGAGCCCTGCATCAGGCTTTGTACTGACAGCTCAGAGCCTGGAGCCTGCTTCAGATTCTGTGTCTCCCTCTCTCTCTGCCCCTCCCCCACTGGCGTTCTGTCTCTCTCTCTCAAAAGTAAATAAACATTAAAAACAAATGAATAAAAATAAAAAAGTTGTCAGTGTTTATTTCCGCGTGTTGATAGATGCTCTGCCTCATCTTACAAAAGATTTGAGAAAACTCCTTGTAAATACAAAAGAATAAAGAAAATAGCTGAAGGAATCTAAGCAAAAAGGAAAAAATAAAATAAAATCAAAGCCGAGATTAAGATGAACCTTGAGAAATACATCACATACATGAGGATTCTCATTATCTGGGTATTCATTATTCAGGTCTCCACAGTTACAGGGTTTCAGAGGGAGACAAAGTCTTCATAATTTATAAATATTCACTAGTGAAGAGACACTAAGGCCTCACTCAAGTAGTTAAGCACTAGCCCCTGTCTCCTGCTACTATATCAATGTCTTTTGGCAGTCTGATTGCATGTGAGGTTGCAAATCATCAATACAACAAGCAAATAAAATGCAAATCAATTGCATAGTTAAGCGGAATATCTTTCAAAAGAGGCAGGATGTAAAATAAAATGCAAATATAGTTAACTTGACTATCTTCCTAATGAGGCAGAGTATAAAGGTTAAAACATTGCACGATCTTAAAATTTTGTGGGAAAATTAGGACCAAAAAAGTCAACATAATTAATTCTTCATTCTGAGGATTAGCACATGGTTGCAGTTGTAACTTAATCTTTTTAAAAAGGTTGAATAAACTTATTTCCATAGTTTGTTTTATTTTAAAACTACATATAATCTGAAAAAAAATTAAAAAAAATTTTTTCATTGTTTATTTTTGAGAGACAACATAAACAAGGGAGGGGCAGAGAGAGAGAGGGAGGCACAGAATCCGAAGCAGGCTCCAGGCTCTGAGCTGTCAGCACAGAGCCTGATGTGGGGCTTGAATTCATGAACTGTGTGAGATCATGACCTGAGCTGAAGTCGGACACTGCTTAACCGACTGAGCCACGCAGGCTCCCCCTATATATAATCTAATACAATTGTTTATAGGTAATAAAAGACACCTGGAGTATAGGATAGTGTCATTTTTGGCTCTTGGCCTCTTGGTAGCAAAAACAAAATGGAAACATAGTTAGAAAAGTCATAGGTTATTAATATAAAAACAGGAAATCATTGTGGAGCATTGGGGATGACAGTACTGAAATCTCCTACTGGAGAAGACTTAAGACACTTAGTGGCTAGTAAGAGGTCTAAGAAAGTAGAGACCTGTCTTTCTAAACTACTTTGTGTTTGGCTTAACAGAGTCATAGGCTAAATGGCTAATGAAAACAGTGATGGTCATTAATGCTGTTCAACAAGTGTTCCTGGGTCTCTACCTTGGCTGCAGTTGAAGTTGCTTCTCTTTCTCTGAGTGCTAGGCTGGGACTCTTGTAGTTGAGTGGAGCCATGTAACTATTTCTGATCAATGTGTTTTGAGCAGAAGAAACATGTGTCACCTCCAGGCAGAAGCCCTCTAACATTTCCTTTCCCTTTGGCATAATGACTGGCAATGTTTGAGACAGTGACTGCTCTGCCAGCAAGGGTCCTGAGTAACTGAAATGAGCTGCCACCCTGAAGACACACCATGAGTTTATAGAATGAGTAAGAAATAAACCTCTGGTTTAAGCCACCAAGATTTGGGAGCTGTTTGTTACTGCAGCATAATCTAGTCTCTACTGACTGATACAAAGATCATCTTGCCAGTGATAGAAAATATAAAATGAAACAAAGTTGTGTGGAGACAAGTTGCATATGATGCTCAGATCCCTAAATAAAGATCCCACCTAGCAACAATGACATTCTGGATAATTTGGGCAAGATAGGTCCAGGAACAAGCCTGGATCTCTGATGTGTACTCTAGCTTATTTTTCTCCCTTTATTTTGTGGTACATCTTGCCCAGATGTATGCAGACCTGAGAGTCCCTACTTTTCGTATATATAGTGAATAATTTTAATGTATATTAAGCTTTAGAAATGGGAATATTTTTATTGAAGTGAGATAAACTGAAAGATTATCATTAACAACTGGGGGAAAAATTACTAATCATAAAAGGAATATAGAAGCAGGGAAAAAAGAAAGACGGCCTGTTTGGGGAGAAACTACAGCTAATAAAATAAGAATGGCTGCAAAGAATGGACACTAGAAAAAGTGGGGAACCCTGAAAGCAAGAGAGTGGGGGAACGACACACATGAAGAAGAGTGTACAATAATTCCAAGAGACCAGGACCCGAGCAGAGAGGTGCTGAGGCTTGAATCCAGGAGCAGATCTCAGGTCGGGGATGAAAAAAGTAAAGTGAGAGTTCACTCATTTTGGAATTGAGCAGTGAACCCGGGACTAGAACCCTAGGCAGGAGGGTTTCCCACACGGTAAGGGCACTGAGGGCAATGAGTTTTGGCCAGGCCCAGCGGAGCCAGTATCCTGTGGATTAAGGCTAGGAAACAGAGCCAAGCCTGGAAAAGATAGAGTTCTAGGCTTTTAAAGAGTTTTATTATTTATACTTCCTTAGTTTCATCCAAGAGGTTCTGGGTCAGTATTCAGTGAGGTTTCTTCACATACCTCAGTCAAGTCCTTTTTGCACTATATGTAGCTGCCTGTTAGGGAACCAGAGAGGGTGGACTGAGGCATTGCAGCAACTTCTTGGCTGCTCTTCCTGACAGTTGTCTAGTCCCTGCCCTGCCACTGGATCCACTGTTGTTCCTCTACAGGCCACCAAAGAGGTCTAACTGTTGCAAGTCTGACTGTAGCACTTCTAGGTGTAAAACCCTACAGTAGCTCCACATTTTTCATAGGATGATCCAAATTCCTGAGCACACCATCAAAGCTCTTCCTGGTTTCTGTCTGCCTCTCCTGCCTCATTTTTCCTACTCTCTCACCTTTGGCTGTAGCAAACCTGTGTATGGCTTTTGGGTAACCCATATTCTAGATGCCTCCAGTACTTTCACCTGCAGCTGTCTCCTTTCCAACCCTCAGCTCCCCCATATCCCTCAAAGTCAACTTTCAAGACATAGTTCAGTGATCACCTTCTCCAGGGAGCCATCCCTGAACCCCTGAAACCAGTCACATGCCTTTCCTATGCTTTTCCATATACAACATCTCAGCACTACTCTACTGAAAGGTAGTTGTCTGTTTACTTGACTGTGTCCCCCACTAGACTGTTATACCCGAAAGACCAGACACAACTTCCTTGCTTTTGTATCTTTTGCACCTAACGCAGTGCCTACTCCTAGCAGATATTCAGTCTGTGTTTGAAGAGTAAGTGTAAATAATGTAACACCGAGGTTGCGAGGTTGCAAGGGTTCAGTGTTTGAACGAGATGAGAACTTACTCACCCCGCCCCTAGCCCATCCCAGCATTCCCTTATTTGATGAGGACAGATAATTTGCCATTCCTGAGGTGTTCATGGTCTGGTTGGTGTTTCTCCAGTGTTTTCAAACCCAGGGCTTTCTGGTGGAGCTGCTAAGTAGAGTGGCTTATTCTCTTCTACCAAGGCCGGTGCTACTCTCTGTTCCTATGGCTCCCCATAGCTCTGCACTATAAGGGTGGTGTTGAGGGCCCCACCTCCAGAGCCAGACTTCAGACCTCAGATTTATCACTGTTTTAGTTTCCTATTACTGCTTAGTGGCTTAAAGCAACACAAATTATTATCTTGCAGTTCTGGAGGTCAGAAGCTCAATATGGGTCTCACTGGGATAACACCTGGTCTTATCAAAGCTATGTTCTTTCTGGAGACTCTAAGGGAGAATCCATTTTCTTGCCTTTTCCGGTTTCTAGACGCTGCTCGAATTCCTTGGCTCATGACCCCTCTCCTCCATATTCAAATCTAGCAATGGCCAATTGAGACTTTCTCACAGCGCATCACTCTGACACTGACCCTCTGGCCTCCCCCTTTCATTTATGAGAACCCTGGTGATTACATTGGGCCCACCCGGATAATTTGGAAGAATCCCTTCAACTCAAGGTCCGTCGCTTAGTAACCTTAATTCCATCTGCAACCTTAATTCACCTGTGCCATGTGATACATTCACAGGTTCCAAGAATTAGGGTGTGGACATTTGGCAGGGGGGTTGGTGGTGGTGGAGGGGGGCGTGGTATTCTACTTACCATAACTTACTAGCTGTGTGACCTTAGGCAATTTATTCCTTTCCTCTAAAACTCTGTTTACTTCTCTGAAAAATAGGGAAGGTGATAATAATAGTCCCTACTCCTGAGAATTATGGAGAGAATGAAAGTAAATTATGATAATAAATGGAAAGCTTATCACAATACCTGACACAGAGTAAGGATCAACAAATGGTAGCCTTTAATATCATCATCATCATTTGCAGGGGGAAGTAGGTAAAGAGGTTCTATACACTCAATCCTCTGTCCTTGTTACATGCAATAGAATGAGCACCATCATAGAGACTTCCTACCTTCCCCCCCATTCTTCCTTTGCCCAACCCCTATTTCAAGACACAGAAGGAGGAGCAAGTCCAGCAAACACGACCAACAGACAGGAGACCACTGCAGTCCAAGCTGAGTTCTCTGAGCTTCTGGTATTTGAACTCTATCAGTCAGCCACTGGGCTCTCATGTCATAGAAAGAGGCTCATGAGATAGTCGTAGCTCAAAACAAGTTTTCCAGAGTCACCTGAATGTGCGGAGGAGCCCCGGGAACCCCTAGGCTGTGATAAGGGCAAAATTCTCCAGTTCCTGGAGCTTGGGTCTGTGTGCCTGAGTGTGCCCACATGCGTGAATCCACATCTGTGAACCTTTGCCTCCTTAGAACAGGTACTGGTATCGCTTTCCCTCTCACTGAATTCCCAAGCCCCCACAGTCATTATGTGACCCATCCCAGTGAACTCCACCAAACTTCAAAGAGAAGTTCTCTTTAGAGAACAGGAGGCCAGGGCTAGATGAACCCCAGGTAGGCCTGAATTCCCCCCTCTGCTCCATTTAGATTAAAGATTTGGGCATTTCTTTACATTTAAAGGCATTTATTTATATTTTACTCCATTCCTCAAATAATTTTAGGCATCGTAGTTAACATGGTTATGTCATGGTCCTAAGAAAGACCCTTTGTCTCATTAGTTTCCATTCAAGTCATAATGTTTTCATTTATTAGACTGATTCTGCTGTATTTATCCATGGAAAGATAGTATATTATGTATAATATACATATATGTATAGGACATCTATTAAAATGCACATATATGGAGAATGTATATATAAACCATTTTATAAATAAGAGAAGGAGGACTTTTATTAACCACATCAATGGAGAGCTCAGATCTTTGGAAAATAAATAAAATCTATAAATTACATATGATCTCATGTATTTTATAAGTATGCAGAATAAGCCCACTTCTTCTTACCAAATAGAAATAGGAATCACAGGACAATAGTTAAATGCACATATACGCACACAATGAAAATATATATAACCTGAATCTCATTTTAGATAACCATTTCCAACTTGTCCTTCGTCAAATTCACACCAAAGTTTCTGACATGCTAAAATGATCAGGCTTTAGTTTTATCTTCTCTTTTTTTCTCTACTCCCAGTTTGGGAGAAATCCTAGTGATCAAAAACTAAAATCGGTGGCAGCAGGAAGAAAAATGACAAATCTCTAAGTGTTTTGAATGTTTGGTCATCCACTCCTAAAAAAGCCACCTTAGCTATCAGACCTCTAGCACTTAGTAATGACACTTTAGTCCTGTGGTTCTGACACGAGTTTCATGAGTGCCCAATGGTACAGTTTCAGACCATATACTCTTCTGCTTCCCAAGGAAAGGTCCGCCTGAACCAGAGAATCATTATGAGGTTCATTTAGCTTTATGAACTATTTGTTTCCCAAAGTTTTCCAAAGTTTCCCCTAGGTTTTTAGATTTATAATATTGAGAAAAGTTGGGCTTTCAACAAGCAGAACTGTTAACATGACAAGGGTGACTATTCGTACTGCTATTATCTTAGAGGGACTGACTTCTTTGTCTCTACAAAAGAATTCTCAGGGGTGGCTGAGCTAGAAGGAAGTTAGGTAATAAAACTCATACAGGCTCCCCTCTTGTATAAGATAACAATAGTATTCTATTAGTCACCATTGTGAATTACCAACATTTTCAAACCACATGACATTCCGGAGGCCAGAAAGATACCTGAGCAGTAACTGGCAAAAGGATTTCTTCACCCAGGAGTTCTAAACAATGATTTGTTTGCTTACCTTCTATCAGAGCCATATAGTGTTTAAGCTTTGGAACCAGACTGCCCAGGTTCAAATCCTACCTCCATGCTTAGAAACTATGTGACCTTCAACAAGGTCACATATTTGACTTCTCTGTGCCTGTTTCCCTTTCCATGAGATAAGGTTAATAATACCCCTTATAGGATTATTGGTTAATGCACATAAAGTGTTTAGAAAAATGCCAGTTAGTAAATAGCCAGTAAATGTTAGTTACTCTCAGTACCTTATATTGTCTTCCATCAATTAGGAACACTAATACCTCCTTTTTATACCTCACAGGTTATTTTAAAGGTTGAAATTAGAAAAATTTCATGAAATACTTTAAGAAGCCTAGAAAAAGGCTTCTGATTAGAAGCCAGATATTGGAACTGCTAGAAGCGGGAAATCAAACAGTAGGAGCGTCATCAGCATCAAGGCAAAGGATAGAAAGAAAGGGAGAGAACAGGACATTTGTGCCCATGCCTGCTGTCTACTAGGAGCGTGACAGGCATGAAGCCATTTCATTCTCACCTATGCTTACGAGGTAGATTTTTGTCAACAACAAAACTTAGACTCAGTGAGCTTACAGTTATAAATAGCAGAGCCACAATCCAAACCCAGATCCATCCAAAGCCAAAGCCCATCATTCATTCTCCCACCCAACTCTAAAACAGGCAGCAGCCAGCCCCTTCAAAAAAATAAGGCCATTCACTGTGTTAGTGACAGCCAGTATGATGCCTGTGATCAAGGAATGGTGACATACTGCTCAGCACAGCCTTCTACTCTGCTGGTGGCCAACAGGTTCAACGGAAGCCCAATGAAAGAAGACTATCCTATAGCAGCAGGGGTAGGGACACTGCAGCCATCCTGAGTCATCTCTACTGTGCTTGGCTACAGCCAAATGAGTACGGAAGGTGCCAGAAAACGAATAAATAGGAGTTGTATGAATGAATAATTGAAGAAAGGAAAAGGTACAGTAAGCGCTTAATACTTCAGGCTATTTTAAGTCCTTCACAAATACCCAAATTCCAGAATATTCCCTCTAACCCCACCCCAGCTTTGCACTGCCTGCTATCAGATTTCCACTAGCTTTGATACTTCTTTGTTGTAGTCACTTGCAAACCCTCAGGTCTTCCTCCTCATTCCCCGAAGATCTTCCCGCACACCAGCTGACTGTCAGACTCCTCCCTGACATTACTCTTGCCACCATACTTGATGCCCATTATCTCGTGGGTGCTCCTCCAGCACTCTGGCAGCACCCCGGAGTCTTCCTGACTCTAGATCATCCCGGTTTCTCACTTCCATGGACAGACCCTAGCTCCTGTCATTACCAACATGCAAACCCTCCATAATGCCAGTTTCAAGCACCCCATTCTCTGACCACCTCCTCCTTTCCTTTTTTTTTTGTATCAGCTTTATTGTGATGAGTTACATATACCATAAAATTCACCCTTTTAAAGTATACAATTTAATGGTTTTGGTGTATTCACAGAGTTGTACAACCATTACCACAAGGAACTTTAGAATATTTTAATCCAACCCCCTCCAAAAAACCACCATAACTTTTAGCCTTCACCGCCCCTCTCAGTTCTCCCATTGCTCCAGTGTTAGGCAGCCACCAATTTACTTTCTGTCTCTATATATTTGTCTACTCTGAATATTTCACATTATATAGGACGTGGCCTTTTCCAACTGGTTTCTTTCACTTTGCATGTTTCGGAGATTCATCCAAATCGTAACATGTATAAGAATTTCCTTCCTTTTTTATTGCCAAATAATATTGTATCATATGGATATATTTTTTTTTAATCCATTCATCAGTTGATGGACATTTGGGTTGTTTCCACTTTTTGGTTACCATGAATAATGCTGCAATAAACTCTGCGTACGTCTTTTTATGTGAGGTATGCTTTCATTCCTCTGGGGTCTGTACCTAGGAATGGAATCACTGGATCATGTGGTAATTCTATGTTTAACATTTCTAGG
Organism: Panthera leo; assembly: GCF_018350215.1. NCBI lineage: Eukaryota > Metazoa > Chordata > Mammalia > Carnivora > Felidae > Panthera > Panthera leo. The sequence goes on from NC_056682.1 coordinate 142,924,346, forward strand.
AACGGCCAGATTGTTTTGCAGTCACTGCACCATTTTGTACTCCTACCCACGATGAATGAGGACTCCGATTTCTCAACATCCTCCTCAGCACTTGTTATTATCTCTTTTATTATAGTCATCCTGGTAAGTATGGATACAATGATATCTCACTGTGGTTTTGATTTGCATTTCCCCCTTCTCTCTTTTTGGCTCATTTAATATTCTGACTCCATTTTTTGATTCCATAAAGACCTGCCTATGGTCCTCTGGCTCTTTCACTGCTTCTCACCCATTTCATGTGCTCACTTCCTTCCTTACCTCTCTTAATGCCCATCAGCTATCATTATCATTAGTTATTCGCATAAACCCTCAGCTCTTTTGCCCTTCTCTCCCTTCCTTATAGTCAACTGGCAAAACCCCAGTCTTGGTTAAATTGAGATCTCCGTCTTCTCTACACTTTTATCTGCATAGATGAAAGTGGCTGCTCTCAGTTTAAATCCATGACCTTCAACCTCAAGTCAGCTCTTAATGCTACTTGGCAATTCTAAATGCATTCAGTTGGCAATCCCAAATCCATTCATTCTTCCACTCCCCTGGTCAATCATGGCTTTGTTGTTCTCCCGAGACCTTCAACCCCTCATCACCACCCTCACATTGACTTTGTCTTCCAGTTTCACCAAGAAAATACATGCAGTCAGAAGATGACTCCTCAAAATCATACCACCACATGAATCATTCTACCTACATATATTTTGTCATCCTTTCTGTTACTAGGGATGGACCAGCTATAGCAATGCTTTGGTTTGTGCACAAGATCCCATCCTTTGTCATCTGTTTAAATATACTATTCCAGCAATTGTCCCCTCTCAGGCAATATCACATTTTTCCATTCTATTGGATTATTTTCATCGCTGGAAAACATTCTATTATTTCTTCATCTTAAATTAAATTAAATTCTCCCAATCCTACCTCCTTACCCAGCTATAACTCCTTTTCTCCATATATGGCCTATATCTAATCTGAACTCCAGGGTAACATATTCAATTGCTTACTGGTGGATGTTTACTTGGCATCTCAAATTTTATAAGGCTAAAATTAAACTCCTGGTATTCTTCCTGAATCTTCATGGTGCTCTTTTATGGCAAATAGCATCACTATCTTCCAATTTTTTGGATCAAAAACCTTGAAGAATTTGCTCTCACGTTACACATTGAATCCCTCAGCAAAGCCTACATTGTTACCTTCAAAATATGTTCACAATCTGACTACCTCTCATCCCCTAACCGATCTCTGACCTGCCATCATCTCCTACCTGGATATTTAGTGGGATCCAAACTGGTGTTCCTGCTTCTGCCCATATGTTCTTCCTACTCACTCCACATCCCTATCCCATAATGTGTATTCTTTCTCTCTTTTTAATTTTTTTCCAGATTTATTGAGATATTATTGACATATAACATATATAAGTTTAAGGGGCACAACATGATGGTTTCATACATGCCCCATAATGTATTTTCAGCACTGTAGCCAGAGTGATCTTTCTAAAACTAAGTCAAATGAGGGCACCTGGGTGGCTCAGTTGGTTAAGCATCAGACTCTTGATCTCAGGCCAGATCAGGATCTCTCTGAGATTGAGCCCCACATCAGGCTCTGCACTGTGTAGAGCCTGCTTAGGATTCTCTCTCTCTCTCTCTCTCTCTCTCTCTCTCTCTCTCTCTCTGCCCCTCCCCTGCTCACACGTGCATATGTGTGTGCACATGCTCTGTGTGTGTACATACTCTCTCTCTCTCTCTCTCTCAAAATAAATAAATAAACTTTAAAAAGAAGAAACAAGTCAAACATGTCACTCCTCAGCTTTAAACCATCTAATGGCTTCCCAACCCACTCAGGGCAATAACTCAAGTCCTCTTAATGGCTTTCTTGGTCCTACACAATCACACAATCTGCCCCCTCTGTATCTCCTTGACCTTTTCTTCTGTCACTCTCCCTTGGGGTTATTCTACTTCAGCCACCCTGGCTTCCCTAAGATTTCCTGACTGCCCAAGTACACATCTACTGCATGGTCTTTGCACTTGATGGTTTTGTTTTTGTTGTTTGGAGCACTTTCTCCCAGGTAGCCACCTGACTCATTCCCTCTCTTTCTTCAGGTCTCCTACATTATTCATAAGTTTAGCAAAGACTGTTCTAAATTAGAAAATTGCTGGCATGGGATTAGAAGGAGTTTGGAATAAAAGAGAGAAGAGAAAAGAAAAAGCATGTTTAAACTTTGAGGTTCTCCAAAGGCCAGGGTCTAGTTGCTTTACTATTTGGTTGAATCCTCACATCCTATGAGATGACGATGATTATATAACCATTTCACAGATGAGATAACAAAGGCAGAGAGGGATTAAGTCATAATCTCTCATAAATGTCTAGCAAATGGTGGAGCTAAGTGTCCAATCAAAAATCTAACCTCAAAACCAGTCTACTACATCACAGATTTCTAGCTTCCTATTTGGTTGAGAGCAAGCTGGGATGCCTGTTACAAAATTCAAATATTTGCAAAAGTAAAGAAATCAATATGGTTTATTTTTGTAAATTCTTCACCTTGACTGTACCCTCAAGTGAAACTTATGTGTTCAACTGAGGGTTAGATTCCAGGGATTCCTGGCAATCTTTCAACTAATCATCTGGGATCATTTTTTCAAGATGAAATTTCCAACAAGTAGTCCACTACACATGGATGCTTGTCAGCAGATTTACTCCTTCCAGTTGCTACTAAGGAGGCGTCAACTGCAGGGCCTGCCAGGGAAGGAACTGAAAGGAAAGTAATTTGTTAATGGCTTTACTCAACAGGGTCACTTCCCAAAATTCCATGCTGGGTGGCCCAAATGTTTAGAAATCCATGCTCCATAGACCTTCTTTTGAGATGAGTTGTAACACTGGTCCTCATGCAGATGCCTGAGAAAGCATGAGGGTGTCTGACTCCCCCTGTTATTATGCTGCTGTGACCCACCCCCACATCCATTATCTTTCAATTATCAGCTCAGCATTTCTTCCACCCCCTCTGGCCTATTCTTTGCTTCTGACCTCTGACTTACGTATTTGCTTTTCCCTGTCTGGAATCCTTGCCCAAACTGACTTCAATCACTCAAAACTCTGTGCTGTAAGGAGGGAGATGGATGTAGGGGAGCAGTAATAACCAAGTGACTCCAATGGAATTGTTTGCGGCATGCCTTCCAACCAACCTCTCTTCACTTATTTTATGGTGGTGGGTTATTCATTAAGTGACCATGAACCGTCAGCAAGAGGCTGGTTTCTATTCTAGATTAGTTTTCTATAAACATTAATCAGTTCAATAAAATAGCTAATGTAAAATTTCTTACCAAATCTTGTTTCAACTTCCTACAGTGGAAGTTTAGGAATGAAATGATGGTCAGAATATTATGGAACAGTCTCCTACGTCTTATTAATTGCCATCAGTATAACTGCAACTTCCAGCTAGAAATGTTTCCCAGGTGCTAATTAAAGTTCATCAACCTAACAATCTGAAGAGGCCAAAGAGTACTGTACCCATTTTACAAAGGGGGAATGTGATGTAACTTGCTACAGAGCCCAATCTTAAATATGAGCAAGGAATTGGAATTCACACTGAGTGTAACTCCAGAGCCCGTTAGGTAACACACCTTCTGATGGCTGTCAGTATCCAATGGAAATATTAAATTTTGTTTTTCTTGTACTGGTTTATTTAAAAAAAACCCAATATATTGAGTACCTACTATGTGCTGGGTTTGGAAGATATATTAACATTTGGTTTTTATTCCCTTATAAGCTAGTTAAAAAGGAAAGGGATATAAAAAGGAAAGATGGCTAGCAATGCAAGGTAGCATTTCCAAGTGTCAAACGTGAATTAGAAAAAGGAAATGCTGTGTGAGCTCTAGTTCAGACCAGAGAATAACCACTGACATCAGGCAGGACAAGGATGGTCTTTTAGATGGAATGGGTATTGACCTGGACCTGGTTGGCTCTTAGGCCATTTGCTGTAAGGGCTCTTGAATGATATAAAACTTGAGTTGGAGAGTTAATCTTTTCTATGGTCCTCAAGGAAGAAATTGAAAAAAGGACAATGGAACCTGCCCTGTTAAGGCCAGTTTCTCCTTTTAGAAAAAAATGCTAATGGGTCATGGTCAGTGAATACTTTAAAGTCAGGCACAGACTTTAAAACAACCATCTTAAGGTTTAGACATTATTTGTGGTTTATCCAAAATTCAAATTTAATGTCCAATATTTGAATTTGCTACATCTGGCGACCCTACTCTCACTGCCACAACCCATTCAGAACTCCCTTCCTTGAATATCTTTTATTGGCTTTGAAAAGAAGAACCTTTAGAAAGGGGAAGAAAACAGGTCAACTTTGCAGACCTAGGAGCTTGATTTGGTCACTGCAGGCAGAGGTGAGTTCAGAGGGGGAGAAACCTCACATGAATCAAACTCATAGGAGACTGACACATGGATCAAAACCACCCAGCCTTGTGGTTCTAAACTACCATGTTTTCAGCCAGTGCCTGGAATGGCCTTCTTCCATCATTTGCTTGGTAAACTCATTTACTCATTTATTTATTTAGTCAACTCATCCATTGAGTTAGCTAGTATCGGTTGAAGATTATATTAGAAGCTGAACATCTAGACTTCCTTCGCTGTTGCAGCAACAATAATCACAATAACAGCTAATACTTTGGGGGGCTTGCCATGAGCTAGGCACTGTATTAAATGCTTTATATCCGTTAAGCCATTTCATGTTTACAGAACACTATGATGTATGACTATTATTATTTACATTTGACCAAAAAGGACATTGAGGCATAACAAGGCTAAAACAAAACAAAATAAAACAAAACAAAAAACCCCACTTGTTTTCAGTCATGCATCTAATACTTGTGGGAGGCAGGATTTGAATCTAGCAGTTTTCAGAGCCTGTATAGTGTCTAAACACTATATTAAGCTACCTCCTTTTAAAAACCCTTTCCTCCTGATTCTCCCCTTCCCCAAGTTAGTTATTTCTGTCCCCAGGCACATGTACCACTGTGAACTTAGTAAACTTCATTAGTAAATTTGTTTCAACTGCATCATAGTAAATTTGAATTTGTTTCAAATTCAAATTAGTAAATTTGTTCTCTGCTTACATGTCTGTCTCCTCAATCAGACAGTAAGCTTCTCCAGGGCAAAGACAACACCTTATTTATTTTGTATCTTCAGTGCCTAGTACAGTTTATGTCCTAAAATAAGTGGTCAATACGTACAGTTGTACTAATTTCTTGCTAGCTGTGGTAGGCTAGAGTGGTCCGAGTATTAGTCAGGGTTGATCAAGGAAAACAGAAATTAATCTAAGTATTTTAAACACAGGGAATGTAACAGAGGGAATTGGTTATATAGATAGTGGATGAGCTCCCAAGCCACGGTGGGAAGCCACCTGCACCCCTGCCTCCATCTCCAAGAGGCCGGAAATCTGCCTGACGGAGCCATGGCAGGCAGGATCTAGTGCATTAGAAAAGATAAAACCATCATCACGCTGTCTGAGCTCAAGAGACAGGAGATATAGCCTGGCTCTGCCTCCCTCCCCTCATCCCTCCAATCATTCATCTCTCATTGGCCAAACCCTGCTAGAAACCTGTTGACTATGGAGATTGAGAAGTGTGGCCTGCAGGGTTAGCACTCTTGGGGGAGGAGCCAGACTGACTTCAAGGGCAAAAAGACCCAGAACAAGAGGCAGAGCACCCATCAGAAAATGCACCTCTTTTGTGACCATGCTGAGAAACTGCAGGGTATTGAAGCTGACCACCCCTGCGGTGCTAGGTGACAGTGTCAGGTGCTTGTCCTTTGGTGTCCCATCATCATCTGGGCTCCATGAGGATACCACTTTTCTGCTAACTTACTATGTGTCAGCTAAGTCTAAGTTCACTTGGATTGGGCTACATCTTTCTTTAGGTTTCAGGTGACAATGACAATAAACGCTTGCTGAGCTTCTGCTTTGCATCGGACATTGTGCCAGGTCCCGGGCCATAGATCCCAAAAAGTGAGAGAGCCTGTACATCAAGGAATTCTTGGTCAAGGGAAAACAGACAACTAAACAGCTGATAGATCTGCCATATGGTAAGATATGACTATGGTAAGCACATATGTGCAGTTGGGGACTCCAATGAGAGTCACACCCACCTCCAAAGGGTTGGAAATGTAGGGGTATGATTGTTTTATGAGAGTTTAATCTACAAAATCAATGCAAGTGGTTCAGAGTGGAGACAAGCAAGGACAAATGAAAGATATGTAATAGCCCCTAAAGCTCCACGCAGCTCTGAAATCCCAGGAGAACTCTGTGCTCTACACACACATCGGAACACCACCTTAGAGCATACCTATTATATACCACGCATTGAGCCAGGTCGTTCCATGCATAATGCTTTTACAGGGCCTCTGAGTCTCTGAATTTCAATCCCTGAATGCTTGAACTTCATAAATAAAAATTTTACAAACGGAGAACGATGCAAGACTTTCTTGGTCCTGCTCACGGTCATAGAACCAAATAGTTGCAGAGCAGACATTAGAAACCCAGGCTCCAGATTCCCATTTCTGCTCTAAGACACTAACTACCCCAGATACAGGAGTGTGTTCTACCATTGCAAAAATAAAACTTGGCTAAAGTAAGACTCCCTTGATTTCCATTTAGTTGGTAGCTTCCCAGGCTGAGTGCCAACTCCTTTTTTTAAAAAATTAAGTGCATGTAATATTTGGATAATATTTTTCACATTCAAACAGTTGATTGGGTCAATAAAAGAAGGTGGTGGTTTTATATGTTTATCATTATGTTTTTAATTGTTTTTTTTTTTTAAGTAGGCTTCATGCCCAGCCTGGAGCCCAACGTGGCGCTTGAATCCTGAGTTCAAGACCCTGAGCTCAAGATGTAGGCTGAGATCAAGAGTTGGACATTTAACCAACTGAGCCACCCAGGCGCCCCTTATCATTTTGTTTTTTAAATACAAAACCTTTGCAGGGTATGTTGCATTTAAACGTTCTGCACCAGTGGCGAGCTCATTCTTGGCTTTTCCACAGCAGTGTTCTCTAAGATGAGATAGAGACTCCTCACCTCTGTCTTCTGCCCCCAGTCATCTACCGGTGGGGCTGGGGGAGCAGCTGGCTCCCTGAAGACAAATGGGAACAGCCTGGAAACAGGCTTTAGAGCGAGAAGTACAACAGTTTCTGACTCCATTGGGTTTCTCTGGGAAATCACAAAACCTCCCATAGGTTTTTACGTATTTATTCCAGTTTAAGCATGCTACTGCCTTTTATAGTCTTGCCACTTTTCTGACCCTAATATATACATAGCTACGGTGAGCACAGAACAGTGAAGTGAACTATTATGAGGCATTCGTAAGTAAAATGAAACAAAACAATAGCTCATCAAGACACATTTAAAAAAAATCCCGGCCCTGATTCTTCCTGTGTATTGGAAATGAACCACAGGTGGCTCTAAAGTTTGAGGAAATTATTTTATTCCCACTGGAACAAGACACTGAAGTGTTTGTGCTTTCTAGCTACTTATTGTAAAAGAAGGAAACTTGAGGAGCAAGTGGACAGAGAGAGTTGGGGTTTATTCCAATGACCACCATCACTGACATTCCTGGAAAGGAATTATTTGTTTGATGGCTTTGCTCATGGCTTTCAGGATTCTCCTTGTGCAATGGAGTGGGATGTAATTATCTGTTAGACATTTTCCAAATGCTAGCTGAACTGGATGGCTGGCCATGGACTCTACACACAGGGCCTGCTGTCATTTGGTAATCACTAGGTGCTGTACTGAACACTTTTCTGGGGCGGGGGGGGCGGGGATCTGTATTTAATCTTTAAACAAACCCCATGAGGAAGATACAGTTATGATTAACGGATGCAGAAGTTCAGATTATGGTGATATTTCTAATCCTTTTCCCATCACAGCACCTCCATCTCTTGAGGGAAGGCTCAAGTTTGGACAGGGTTAATGTATCTTGCCGAGGTTAAGAAAGTGACTCAGCTGAGATTTAAAGCCAAGGCTGTGACTACAAAAATTGTGCTCTTAAATGTGATTCTAGGAACAAAATCAATAAGAAATAAAGCTTTGGTATGCTATACCATTCAATTCGTGAGAAAGTTCTATCGTATTGCTAACACTGAGAAGATAGTACCAAATCACATGAGTGCAGTCAACATTAAGACCTAGAGCAAAGCTACTAAGCAGTATGATTTATGCCATAACAAAGATATTCAGAAGAATAAAAATTATGTAAACCTTCCCCTCCCCCCAAGCTAGATAGAGAGGTAATTAAAAATATATATATTTGTTGGGCTAGAAGAAAAACAAGAGAGTAAGTCACTGGTCAGTGTGATTAACAGAAAGTCCAAACCTGGGGTTAGGGGTGATAGAAACCCTCAGAAGAGTTTGAGGATCTCAGAGCAGGAGACTTGTGCCTTCACTCCCCATTAATAATCCTGCAAGGAAAGATCCTCACAGAGAGCCTACACCAACACAAGGGGCTATAGTAGAGTAGGACAAGTTAAGCCAGAGAGACCATCTGAGATAAATCTGCCACCACCAAGCCCATATTTCCTGGAGTGTCAGAGCAACACTCTGAGCAGCCGATGCTTTCCCATGGCTTCCCTCACACCCTTCCCGTGTGAGACTGGGCAAAAGTGGCTGAAGGAAAGCCAGTGGCTTGGGAATGCCCTTATCACTGTGTGTAACTGGAAGCCAAAGAACAGGGGTATACTATGGTCATCAGCAGTGAATGGCAGTGAGGATAGACACCAACAGCCAAAGCCAGTTCAGGAGAGACCTCCTCACAAGGAGAACCTCGCAGTGGCCCACTCCTTAAATGTCCAGATCCTATATAGAGTCCCATCCTGACATAGTTCTTATCCTGATGTGCTGGAGTTTTCAGAGAGAGAGAGTCTGCTGGTCTTGAATCACCGGCGAGGGTAGGCAGCACCCCCAGTGGTGCCCACATCAGAAACATGCACTCACTAGTTCCTAGATGGAGTAGCTTGGCAGGCATCTTTTCTCATACCCATCAGGGAATTGGCAGGTGCCGTGGTGTGTTATAAACCCTTTTCTCTTTCTTCTAGGACTACTTTGAAGTTCTGGGGAAGGAAAACCTCTCAAAGCAGACTGTTATTGTACAGGTAAAATTCTTTAGCAGAGAACTGAAGAGAAGATTAAGGGTGTGGCTTTTTTTTTGGGGGGGGGGGGACAGAGGGTTGTGTCCCGGTGGTTTGAAGTCATGGAGGAAGGGCCATTGAATACTAACCAGTGCTTTTCAAAAGAGGAAAAAAAAAAGGACTGGATTTTAAATCACAAGTAATTGAATTTACTTTGAATTAGAAAGAGTTAGTTTTCTATTATCAAGAAGAAATTGGGGCTTATGAGTTAATTTAATTCAATTTTAGGGAAATAAAATTACTTCTTAGCTCACTTGACACTTATAAGAACAAAAATTTACTCCCTTGACACATTTTAGTGTAAATTCACTGTTACTATTAAATTTTTTTTTTTACCACTTCAGTTTTATCTCAAGTTTCAGAATGAGAGGCTTGAGGTCCTCCTAAAGGAGTTCTAAGGGCAGGAATTAAAAGGAGCTTTTTAGGACATGTAGCGGGGAGCACTGGGGTTGACACCCAGTATTCACTGCCCCCTTCCTTCACTCTGAAGCAGACTAGGTGACTGTGCCTCCTGTCCCATCAGGGTGAGCCACTGTGTGGCTGCTGGACTGGTTCAGGAAAGCCCAGCGTCAGCCAGTCAGCACATGACATGTGTTGGCCAGGGTGTTAGTTGAGGATGATCAGCCAGCACCAAGGGCAGGCCTCCTCTCTCTCGAGATGAACCCTGAAACATGGAGCCAGCCTTAATTTGAAACTGACACCAGAAGAAGGTAAAGAAAAGATGTCTGGCAAAGTACTACACCAAATCAACCCTGAAACCACTGCTTCTGAACTTTCCAGTACTGAGTCAGTTGCTCTCTTACTGTTTAACCCAGTTTGAGTTGAGCTTTGTGTTACATGCAACCAAAAAGCCCTGAAATGTTGCAATTGGAAGAAGGGAATTTCTTAGCTTCTAAATCTCAATGTATGAGTAAGAAACCTCATACTTTAATGCCTTTTTTTTTCTATAAGAGTATTCAATGCGAAAAGCCAACAAAGAAGTAAAAACACCTTCTACCAAGTGAAAAACCCAGGGCATCCTTTGTTTCCTGTATTTCACATTTATCTTCTGTCCAACCTGTGGCATCATTCTCCTGGTGACCTCCGCACAATGGGTCTAGCTTTCTTTCCCTTCCTCTCTCTTCTTTCCTGAGGAGGATGAGGAGAAGGAGAGAGAAAAGGCAGGCAGATAGGCAGGCAGTTGGACATCAGCAACAGCTCCCTGCTTCTGATTGGGTGGGAGGAACATTCCTTCTTAGCTCTTATATAAAACCAAGAATGTGTGCTCCCATTGTTCAGGGATATTGGGTGACTCCAAGAGAACAATCCATTCCACAAATTCCACTAACAACTCATGACCAGGTGATGCAAGCAGGGGACACAATACATGTTGATTGTTTGATCTGTCGTGGCTCTTGAGGCTGGCAGCTACAGGATTATATTTCACTCACTGTTTCTCTCTCACAAACCACTCCTAGTCTCTCATGGTTACCTCCCAGGCCAGAGTTTAGAACAAGCCACTGGACAGGAACTTATCAGAGTGCAAACATTGACTTTACAATGTGGCAGTTAAAAATAACCTGCCAGAGACTCCAAGTGCGTCAGGGAGGCGATTGTCCTGCATGGTATACGTGTACCCAAGACTTCCTCCGGGAGGCCTTCTCTCCCACATTCTTTTCTTTCCTTCCTGTGGCTACAAACTGATGATATTTGAAGGGAGCCACTGTCTTTAGGATGTTAGATATTTAAATTTCTTCCCTTTCCCATCTACTCTTTGCCTTTTGGGATAACAGACAAATCCCAAAGTGCCTGGTGCATAGAATAGCCATGCATAGGAGCCTATTACCGTTAACTCATTCATTCATTCATTCATTCATTCATCCATCCATCCATCTGGCATCCAGATCATGTGGATCCAGGAAGAGAGGTACAATTCCCAAGGCTTGGTTTCAGCTCACAAAGCCAACAACGAGGTCAGGAGGAAATCCGAGGCTAAAGTCCAGATTGCTCTGGGGGCAGCACATGGGTAAAGCTCAGGGCATGGCCAGGGAAGAGCAGAGTATAAAGCAAAATATTTTCAAATGTGATATAGGTGGGTAAATGCCCCCTGCTAAATAATAATAATTGGATCCCTACACCCATGCTGAAGCAAGGATGGGTTTAGAGTCAACACCCTGGTAGTTAGAGCTAAATTAGAGTGGGTTCTGTGCTTGGAAGAGTGAGATGAAAGAACCTTGAAAAACTCTACTGAAAAAAAACTCTCAAAACCTCTACATTAAACAATCCAATTGGAAAATGGGCAAAAGACATGAAAAGACATTTAAACCAAGAGAATATATGATGAACATGAAAAGGTGTTCAACAGGACTAACCATTACAGAAATAAAAATTAAGATCACATTGAGATATCATTAAATACCTGTTAGAGTAACTAAAATAGAAATATAGTAATAATGCCAAATGCTGGCAAAGATATGGAGAAATTTGATCTCTCATACACTGATGGTGAGAATGTAAAATGTCACAGCCACTCTGGAAAGTAGTTTGGTAGCTTCTTTAAAAACTAAACATACACTTACCATATGACCCAGCAACTATACTCCTAGGCATTTATCCCAGAGAAATGAAAACGTATGTTCTGCATAAGTACACAACTGATGACAGTAGCTTTATTTGTAATAGCCCATGACTGTAAACAACAAAAACATCCCTCAGTAGGTGAGTGGTTAAACAACCTGTGGTATATCCATACCATGGAATACTACTCAGCAATAAAAAGGAATAGCATTTATATTATATAACATTACCAAAGTGACAAAATTAGAAATGGAAAACATATTAGTGGTTGCCAGTGATTAGGGACTATGTAGGAGTAACATGAAGGGGCTCTTTGTGGTGATAGAATGGTCCTGTATCTTAATTATACTAGTGACTACATGAATTTATATATGTGATAAATGGCATTTTCAGACAATATATGTGATATTCTTAAAGAGCCTAGGCCAGTTTTATAGATTGTCCCCAAATTTAGATTTGTCTGATTGTTTCTTCTTGATTAGATTCAGGTTAAATTTCATATATATATCATGAATTTATATATGTGATAAAACTATACACATGCATTGTACCAATAACAAATTCCTGGACTTGTTACTGTACTATAATTAGGTAAGATATAATAAACCATTTAGGGAAATTGGGTAAAAGATTCACCAGAACACTTTTGTACTATTTTTTGCAACTTCCTATAAATCTATAATTATTTTTTTAGTGTTTATTTATTTTGAGAGAGAGAGAGCAGGGGAGAGGCAGAGAGAGAGGGAGAGAAAATCCCAAGCAGGCTCCAAACTGTTAGCACAGAGTCTGACATGGTGCTTGAGCTCATGAACCGTGAGATCATGACCTGAGCCAAAATCAAGAGCCAGATGTTTAATCTGCTGAGCCACCCAGGCTCCCCTCTATAATTATTATTTTAAAAAAAAATTTTTTCACCCTACAAAGAATTTCTGGACATAAGCCAGATGCTGTGAATTCTGTGGTTTGGGCTATCCAGTATCCATTGACCAACAGTCTCCTGTTTACTATGCCCATGTTTCCTCAGTGGAACCCCCTCTTGGTCACTTTCCACCCAGACAGTTCCAGTGAAAACATATGACCTGGGCCTGAGTGGTGAATACATCATGTTCTCCTAAGCCAGTCTAGACTTGACTTTGCTGGAGCTGGGATAGAAATGATTGCTCTTTTGCACTGGACTCAAATCTGGAAGGATGGAGGTCTAGGAACCACATAGGGGGCTGTGAATGGTGCTGTTGCCAGGGAAACATAAGTGAGAAATAGAGGAAGAAATTCCTTTTAGAGGAAATCATGTAAGCCTTGTGTCCAATCATGCCTACCTTTGGACTGTTCTGCTTGTGAGCCAACACATCTCCTAAATTCCGGACCAGGTGGCCCTCTGCTAGTTACCATAACACCTAGATATTTAACAGTTAATGTAATCCCGGGAGAGAAAACGGTCTACTCTTTCAAAAACCAAAAACACACACAGCTCTCAGGGTTGCCCACAAACCCATCTCCCTGTACCGGTGGTATTGATGGAAACCTGTTCTCTGGGAATCCTGGCCACAAAGCCACTGAAGCAAGACTTGTAGGAGCTGATGCTGAACCCTAACATCTCCCTTGTGGGCACCTAAGGGGTGGGGTGGGAAGAAGTCATGTTTCGTTAAACAAGGAGGAATACTGATCTCCTGAGGGGATAATATTTGGGTCCCTGTCTCTGCCTCCAACTCTACATGTCATTCTGATTTTTCATTTTCACATTTTATTTTGCTTACCATTTTGCTTCCAAATTCCCTCATGGGTCACTCTGTTTTTGCCTCCTTTCTCTGGTCCGCCCCAGTCACAATATCCACAGTTCTGACCCAGCCTGGTCTCTGTCCACCTCTCTCTTCTCCCTCATGAGGCCCCACAGAGGTCTGAGGCCCACGCCTTCCCTCTCCTCTAGCCCCTGCCTCACCATCTCGGTGAAAACGGGGTTCTTCCCAGCTGTGCTCTGGGTCCCAGCTCCTCAGGTCTTGTGTGGTCAATGATCTCTGCTCTCTGTTATCTTCAGCCTGAACTCTCTGCTGGCTCCTTCTCCTCAGCCTGTACACATGCCCCAGTTTCTCTCCTCATGTGAAAACAAACACTGATCCTAACCCTTTGCTTCCTGATAACTATTGCCTATCTCTCTGCCCTTCTCAGCCAAGTTTCTGGAAAGAACATTCTACCTTGATCGGCTCTATCCTTCCTTCCCTTTTATTAAATGCCCAGTCCTTGACCATCTGGCCTCTGCCTTATTGAAACTGCTGTCTGAGACTTCCCAACTGCAAAATGGAAAGGACTGGTGTGAGTCTCAGTGCCTTCGGTCCCTGTGTGCTGTCTGATGTGGCCACCCACTCCCTCCTCACAAACACACTCTCATGGACTTCACTGAGGCCACGCTCCTGGCTTTCCTCCCACCTCTCTCCCTGTCCTCCTCTCCTTGGTCTCCTTTGCCAGGCCTTCTTTGTTTGCCCTGCATCTCAGAGTGTCTGGCCTTCTATTTGTCATTACATTCTTATTGTCTCCCCACTATAACTAGGAAATGTCCTCAGAATCCATGACTTCACCTAACACCAATATGTGTACAAATTGCCTAGTCCATTTCCTGGGCTTCAGGTCACCTCCCTGGAGGCCCTCTACCTGGGCCTTCAAGTTCCACATGTCCAAAGTGAGCATAGCCTAGATCTCCCTCCACCACTCTCTGTCTGCAGCCCTTCCTCTCTTCCTCCTGCACCCCCTGCAGGGAGGGACAGCACCAACCACCCAGGCACCCACGCCTCCCCTTCCTCTCTCTATGTGGTCAGCAACAAAGCCCTCTGGGTTCTAGCTCCCCCCACCCCCCCCGCCCCAGCTCTCATACATCCTCCCTTCCTGTGATGTCCCTCATTTCTTATCTGTTTGTCCCACCTGGCTTGGCTCCAGGCTTCTCCACATACCTAGCCCCCAAACAAAAATGTGCTCAAGTTATACCTTGCTTAGAGCCCTGCCTTGGCTCCTCCTGGTTTTCCTGGTGAAAGGCTTCTCTCGATGCAGCACCCTCCCTGACATTCTTCCTGCCTCTCTGCAGGCTCCACTCCCACCATCTTCCAGCATGCACCCTTTGCTCCAACCATTCCGGGCTGCTGGCAGCTCCCCAAGTGTGCCCTCACCCGTGCGGCTGACCCCCACGCTGTTCTTCAAAACCGTTGGTTTGGCTTGGGTGTCACTTCTCATGGAAACCCTTCCTGATGTGCCCAAGCCAAATTAGCTTCATTGTCTCTGTTTTTGTCACACATGCACTGAGATCATGATGACGCATGTCCCTCAACTGTGTCCTCCATAACTTTCAGATGGCCTATGGGCAAGGGCAGCTGCTGCTGCCGCTTCTTCTTCTTCTTCTTCTTCTTCTTCTTCTTCTTCTTCTTCTTCTTCTTCTTCTTCTGTATAGCCTATTTTTTCCCCAAATTTTATTTTATTTTGAAACACTTCAGACATTCAGAAAGTTTGAAAGAATGGTGCAATAAACACATATCTTTCACCCAAATTCACCGTGTGTTTACATTTCGTCACATTGTGCACTCTTCCATCCTCTCCCCTCCCTCTGTACCATCTTTATGTGCTGTGCTGGGTTGAATAGGGTCCTCCCAGGTTTCTATCTACCCGGTACCTCTGAATACAACCTTATATGGAAATAGGGTCCTTGCAGATATAATCAAGACATGATGTGGTCATACTGGATTAGGATGGGCCCTCATCCAGTGATTGGTGCCCTTATAAGAAGAGGGAAATTTGGACAAACACACAGAGAGAATATCACGTTAAGATAGAAGCAAAGATGGAAGTGATACCTGGAAGAGGCAAGGAAGGATCCTCACCTACAGGCTTCAGAGGGAGCATGGCCCCTGATTTCAGGCATCTGACCTCTCAGACAATGAGAAAATGAATTTCTGTTGCTTTAAGCTCCCCAGTTTGTGGTAATTTCTTATGGCAGCCCCCAAAAACTAATAAAATTACTTTATTTACAGAGAAACACAATAATACGCAGTTGACCCTTGAACAATGTGGGGGTTAGGGGCACTGACCCGATGCAGTTGAAAATCCACTTACAACTTTTGACTCCCCGAAACTTTACTAATAGCCCACTTTTGACTGAAAACCTTACCAGTGACATAAATAATTTATTAACACATATTCTTTATGTTATATGTTATATGCTTATTATAATAAAGTAAGGTAGAGAAAAGAAGATGCTATTAAGATCATAAGAAAGAGAAAATACATTTACAGTGCTGCATTTATCAAAAAAATTATGCAAATAGACCTGCACAATTCAAACCTATGTTGTTCAAGGGTCAACTGTAGATATTAATATACCTATTAATATAAAATATAAAGTCAACGGGGTGCCTGGGTGACTCGGTTAAGTGTCCAACTTCAGCTCAGGTCGTGACTTCATGGTTTGTGGGTTCGAGCCCCATGTCAGGCTCTGTGCTGACAGCTCAGAGCCTGGAGCCTGCTTCAGACTCTCTCTCTCTCAAAAATAAAAATAAACATGAAATAAATAAATAAATAAAAATAAAATAAAATATAAAGTCAGTGTGTAACATAAATATAAAATAGGTATTAATATATCTATTAATATAGATATAAAACCTTTTTTTACTGAATCATTTGAAAGTTTTAAAGATCATAACATTTCTCTCTCAATACTTTAGTATATATCTCCCAAGAGTAAAGACGTTCTTTCATAATTACGATTATCACCATACTCCAAAAATGTAGCCTCAATACAATAATATACTATAGATTACATGCAACACATAATATATAAGTAATATATATTTGAGCTTCCCAACGGTCATAACAATGATTTAGTAGCTTTAAAAAAAAGTTCAGGATTCAATCAAAATTTAGTTATTTATTTATCATGTTTCTATAATTTCCTTATACTGCAACAGTTCCTTGTCTTTTTTTCTTTTTTCTTTTCTTAACATTGATATTCTTAAAGAGCCTAGGCCAGTTTTATAGATTGTCCCCAAATTTAGATTTGTCTAATTGTTTCTTCATGATTAGATTCAGGTTAAACAACTATGGCAAAGAACGACAAGGGTGACATTGTGTCTTAGTACATCACATCAGGAAGCATACTATGACATTCATTGTTTTGTTTTTTCTTAATTTTTTCATTTGAGTATAGCTGACCCATAATGTTTATTTCAGGCATACAACACAGTGATTTGACAGGTTATAGGTCATGTGGTGCTCACCACCAATGTAGCTCCAGCTATCTGTATGATACTTGATTTGATTACCAATACTTATTATTGATAATGGTAAGCTTAATCACATGGTTAAGGTAAAGGACTGTGTCTTATTGTATTCCCAATATTTATCAATAGGCCTGTGAGTCAGTAACTGTCCACCGAATGAATGAGTAAAAGAATAAATCAGTAAGTGAAGTAGAGTAGTATGTACTGAAAGTAAAAAAATTTGAAAATTTAACAACATGTGCAACTTCACGTTAATCATCTACATCACCTCCTGTTAATCCTGGACGTCACTGGGCCACAGTGACTATGCCATCCCCACTTGTACCATGTCAATGTTCTGCACTAAAATGTGAAATTTTTGTGCAAGCAGAGTGGTATTGGCTTATAGAGAATTCAGCAGGGAGCTGGGAGCTTTGGAACATAGCTGTCAGGATGGTTGGATATAACACTCAAAAATAAAACAAACTACATCTTACTGACTTGACTGTCATTATTTTCTTCCAGGATATTTTATTTAGGTCCCAGAAATTTAGGCCAGTTTTCAGAGTTCACTAATATGTTTGTAACAGCAAATTATAAAATGTTAATTTCGAAAATTATCTGTTTATCTTTCAACACACATACAGCCTCCTGATCACTTAAAACCTCAGGGCTTATTGCCTGTAAATCAGTTTCTGTCCACCATGTTTAATCATTGGTCAATATTTTTACAAAGATACTCAACTTTAATCAAAATGCATGTTAGAGATAAGATCATGAATGATTCAAAAAAAAATAAAAGCCTTTTATTATAGAACCAAATACTAATGGAACCATATGATTTAGCTAACTCTTTTGATTTTAACAGCAGCAACCTCAGCAAGTTATCTCATATCCAAAGATGGAAATAATGAACTTTGATTGCTATAACAGGAGTTGTTGATTCTCTTACACAGTGCGAATTCTCTTTTATAATACATGGTCCCTAGTTTTGGTTGCCCAAATATTGGGGAAAAGCTGTGGTAATTATTCTAAGTGGCTTAGTCTGGACTAACTTCCCACATTGTGTGAGGCACCGGCATAACCACACTGGTTAAAAAAAAAAAAGTTGATGAGCTCCCCTTTGCTTCAGTGTTTATGAGGTACAGCATGCAACTAACGGAAATGTGGGTGGCACTAACAGAAATTTAGTAAGTATAAAAATGCAGTCCATAGACCGTGCTTGTAGCACTGTATCCACTTCTGGACGTCATTCTAACAGAGATGGGGCAATCTGGATCACACGCAGGAGTGTCATCAAGCAATGGTATTAAAAGGGAAGTCTTGGGAGCCAAACCACCTGGGTTCAAAGTTAGGCTCTGTTATTACTAGCTGTATAGCTTTGGGCACATGACCAAACCTCTCTCTGTCTCAGTTTCCTCATCTATAAAATGGGGGTAGTGCTTACCTCATAAAGTTGTTAAGGGGTTTACATGAATTAATATATATGAGTTGCTCAGAATGACACCTGGCACATAATATGTAACCAATAAATGTTGACGATTATTACTAGCGTTGTCATCAACATCACCATTATCATCAGGAACACCTGGTGAAAATAAAGCAGGGAAAATTAAAAAAAAAAAGACTTGGAGGGATATGTCTCGTCTTCTCAAAGGCTTGAAATGCTGCCAACAGGAAGAGGGATTAGATGATTTCCATGTGACCCGGGAGCACATCTAACATCAAAGGGTATCAATTACAGGAATTCAGAACGGAGCTCACTATATGGGGAATATCGTTTTAATGGTCAGAGTTACCTGAAGATTAGAGGCTTGCCCTAAATGAGGGGTGTCCTAGGTTACTGAGGTATTCAATCCCACCCTGGATGATCCTGTGGGATTTAGGAATTAGCTGGAAGACTGAATTAGATGATCCAAAAGAACCTAGCCTTGTGGGTCTATGGTCAAGTACACCCATTAAAGCATCAAGCAGAAGGTTGAAGAATGATTAAGATATAAGAAGCTCTATACATATCAGAGCCCCTATATTGCAACACTACCACAACTCACACCTCCCAAATCTACTCATGAGTCATCCTGATTTCTACCTGACACCCACATAAACAGGAAAGATGTAGTAAAGACATATCACCTCAATAATACACTCAGAATCACATACAGAAACATAAGAAGCACCTTAATTTCTAAAATCAGTCAGTGTATATAGTAAGAATCACATAGTCAAATTGGCCTGAAAAATCAAGAAACGCACCACCTTAGCAACTGCCTCTTTGTAAGCTGAGCACAGTTAGTTGTCCCCTGCCCACCCACCACCCCCCCCCCCCGCCCCCACAAAGTGTTGGAAATGATCTCTGCTTTTCTGGTTCAGCACTAAATAAAGGGGTTGGCTTGAATTTAAGTGCCAAGTTCTATGAAAAACATATATGTTTAGACAGTACAGTCAGGGGGAAGAGAGATTGTTCCATGACAAAATGAGAATAAATGAGACCAAGGAGATTCACGCCACACACACACACACACACCCCTTCTCATTTCAGGACACACTCAGTGAGTAGAACATCAAGCCAAGTTGATTCTCCTATTTTGTCTATTTCTTTTCTTTTTCCTGTTTATCCAAGTGCAGAGTTGAAGTCACTCAAGTTAAATGCACCCTTCTGAACATTTAGAAGCAAACTGGGGATTCTTGTCAACAATCACTCTTTCAGTCCGTGGTTTCTATGACTTCTCCCTGGCCCCTGGAGATGTGCTTGATTGTTTATCCTTCGCCCTCCTCTCTTCTGGGAAAGGCACCCCATTCTTTGTGGGAACTGCCCCTTCCTGGCTGCAGTCTGTGATTCCAGGGTACCAACCGGAGTGCCTCAGTGGCCACATGGCAGGCGTGTGACCTAAGCAGGGCCAATCAGGAGCCTTCCCTGGGATTTCTGCACTTGCAGGGAGTAGATCTCAGCCTACTGGGCTGAAGAAGACAACAAGCAGAGAGAGGCGATGTTGAGGGATGGAGAAAGGGTTCCTGGCTCCACTCAATGTCCCAGTTCCACTTGTCTCTAGGGTCTGGCATGCCCCTGTCCTTCCTGTGGTGATCCAATAAATAGCTTCTTTTTGCTTAATTGGGTGTATGTCATTTCCAATAAAAAGAAACTTCAATACAGCCCTTAAGGGTTTGATTCCCTAACCTGTACCAATCTTAATATTCTGCAGGTAAATAAGAGAGTACACAGAAATAAGCTTGGATGCCTGGCACCAAACTTGTTATGGTACATGTTTGGAAATATGTTCATTTTCCAGCAGCCTCCATAGAGCACTACCAAACCTGAAGAGCCATTTAAATCCTTTCAAATCATTCAGATTATGTAACACACACACATACAAAGAAAAGAAAAGGAAGAGAAGAGAAGAGAGGAAAAGGAGGGGGCGTGGAGGAGAAGACAGAAAATGAAAGAAAACTGTATGCCTTAATGAGAATTCACTCTACTTTTGCCTGTCTTTCAAAGTTACCAGATAGGGGTGCCTGGATGGCTCAGTTGGTTAAGCATCCAACTCTTGGTTTCAGCTCAGGTCATGGTCTCACAGTTTATGAGATTGAGCCCCCCATTAGGCTCTGTACTGACAGTGCAGAGCCTGCTTGGGGTTCTCTCTCATCCTCTCTCTCTGCCCCTCCCCTGCTTGTGCTCGCTCTCTCTCTCTCTCTCTCTCTCAAAATAAATAAATAAACTTAAAAAAAAAAAGAATTCAAAGTTACCAGATAAAGGCTCCCATTTAACCACAACAAACATTTACTGAGCACCTGGTATGTGCTAGAGGGGGATATCGGTCAGAGACTATACAACTATACAGATGAATACATGTAGTCCCTGCCCTCAGGGGGCTCAGCACCTAAAGGATTCTTGAGGTTTGAGACTTCTCAAAGTACCTCTAACAGAGTCATTGATTCTTTTCCCCCTGTGTATCAGAAGTTGAGATAATTTGATACTTGATATGATTAGTAAAAGTGTAGCTCTCATTCTTCATTAGGAACACACATAGACACACATACATACAGTATCAAAATAACCATCTTGCAATTTCTAAGAATTATTTGAGTAGAAATTTTCCTACAACAAATACATCTCTTGTTTTGAAGTATGACCTTCTGGATTTAAAAAAAAAAAAAACTGAATCAAGGAAGTTTACCACAAATAATTCATAGCATTTGCTTTGGAAGAAAAAAGGTTTTGTGTCCCATTCCTAACATTTGCCATTGTTCTGTTGTAGCCACAATGCTGCAGTGAGGCAGCTAGTAGATTGTTCAACCCACATCCTTTTACAGGTGCGCACCTAGGAGGCCTTGGCTCCAGGAGCAGTCTGAGGTCACAGGGTGACAAGTTCTGGCCCAGGGTGCTACTTTGCAAACACCTGGCCGTTTCTTCTCTCTGCTAGCATACTTAGGTCCTCACTGGCCTGGGAATTAATAGAAGAGATCCCATGACGTTTAAGAAATTTCCAAATTTCCAAAAAGAAAAAGAAAAAACCCTAAGATTTCTCTAGTAAGTCGGCAACTCAACTAAGGGAAATTCTTTAAATTTCATTTGCATGGACAAGAATCCCAAATCTTATCTCTCTATCTAGCACAGCATCTGAAAAAAAATGACAAGTTAGTCAGAGAGGAATTCTGAGAGGCCACACAGTCTGAGTTTAGATCGGCAGAGATGAGACCAGTCTGCTGGGCATGCAGGGTTAGGAATATTTTGTACTTGGGATGCATGCATCTTTACTGCTGGGAATGGGGAAGGGAAGGGAGTGGACCTCTGGACATTCTGTCTTTAACAGTCCAGGTAATTTGCCTACACCCATTCAGTGCCCACTGCTAATAAACGAGGGTGACTCACCAGTTCCTAGACAATGAGGGTGTGATCCAGGATGGGCAAATACATGGACTCTTCCCCATCTGCACCCATGGCAGGCATAGCTCACCTATCAAAGCTCAGACTCCTTTTACAACAGAGCAGACCAGGCAATTGTGATTTAGCAGAAACCTTACTGTTACCCTTCAAATGGTCTTTTGAGCACTAAGTATCTAGTCCCTTTGTAAGATTGGGGATAAGAAAGTCACCAAGTCATATCGCCAGGGAATGTATTTGAAGACAGTCTTAATGATAATGAGATGAACAGAAGTTTCACAAAGTAGGAAAGGACTTTCTCAAGTGAGAACATAAATACCACATCAATGAGTTCTAGGTATGATGAAAGTTTGGCTGGAAACAAAACTCCCTGCATTGGCTCACTCAGAGGAGGTTCCCAGGCCTCCCTATAATACTTTTGTTCACAAATTTCCCCTGTATTTGTGGACTGGAGCTGGAATTGGAGGTAGCAGCATAATTCATGAAAGGGACCCAGGACCAGAAGCTTAGAGAACCAAGACTAGAGGCCGAAGTCTTCATTGATTGGACTTTTCCCAGGGACTGGCACTGGGACTTTGTATTTCTGTAAGGTATTTAATGCATTATTTCTATTAGCTGATGGTTTGGGTTTCTTTTCTGTTTTTTTTTCTAATCATATTCATTTTCTCATAAATCATGACAACACAGTAAAGTGCTGTTACTGGAGTGTCAGCTGACTCAGGCCATTCAGTGCAGGGACTACTCTGGGTTCCTAGGGAGGGGCTCAAGTAAGGTAAAGTCTGATGGTCTTGCAAGGGAACCCCATCCTTCACACCATGAGCATCTCTGCTTAGAGCTTCATCTGCTCTCAACGCAGAAAACTAATGGGGCAGAGACATAGCATAATTTGAACTTTAGAAAAATTTTCATAATATGAAGGGTGGATTTTAGGGGGGACAAGATTAGAGACTGGGAAACAACAATACTGCAATGGATCAGGCTAGAGGTGAAGAAATATGGAGAAAAAAGAATAAGTTTGAGTAGTAGGAGGAGGTCAAATTAGCAGCCTCGGTAACTGATTGACCACAGAAGGTGGAGGAGAGGGAAGACTCTGTGGTGGACCAGAGGAGGAGAAGGACCAGAACCCCCATCTCCTCTTAGTCTACTGTTTGTTTCCATAATTTTCCACTAACCTGACTTTCCCAACCTCTCTCATTGTATTTGTGTCATTATGAAGTATCATTTCTGATTATTAGAAGTGACTCACATGTAATCATAGCGATGCCAGGCCCTATGTCAATAAGCTGAGCTTTCTACCCATCTGGTGTTTGAGAATAGGTCAAGACCAATTCATGTGCAAGATTGACTTCATAAAGTTGTACCAATTGGGTAAGAGTGATAAGTCATCGATCCTAGGTCAGAAGAAAGACTTCTCAATGTGGGACTTCTCAACATGACCATAAATAATGGAATTATATTTGGCGACGGAGAACCTTTATTCAGACAAGCCTCAGCTTGAATTTGAATGGTTTTTAAATGTAATATCCAACTCTAGTTAATGACTGATTCTGCAAACCAACTTTCACATCCTCAGTTCATTAATTCCACTGAAATAAAAACAAAGCCACTGAACCATTTAAGGGCAGATGTCAATTAGAAGACTGGAAACAATGGTCAATTTGTTAATTAGAAGTGCAAAAGGCAATAATAAATAGGCAGTAACAATTTGAAGACCACAGTTCAAATGACCCCCAAAGAACAATGAGAGAAATTTTCTATTATGTCAAAAATCATGGAATCAGTCTCCCTTTCTCCTCTTTTAGTCTCAGTTTCTTTCTTGTGCTAAATATTTTTGTTTGTTTTTTAAATGTTTTCTCTTCCACTTTTCCCCATTGCTTTTTTCTCCTTCCCCATACTTCATTTTTTATTATAATTGGGTTATATTTCAAATAGTACTTCTCTTTTTTTTAAGCTTACTTACTTATTTTGAGAGACAAAGAGCATGAGCTGGGGAAGGACAGAGAGAGAGGAAGAGAGAGAATCCCAAGCAGGCACTGTGCTATCAGTGCAGAGCCCAACTCGGGACTTGATCTCACTAAGCATGAGATCATGGCCTGAGCTGATACCAATTCAGACACTTAACCAACTGAGCCACCCAGGCGCCCCTCAAATAGTATATTTTTCACATAAAGTTTCATGCTTCATAGTTTATCATGATATAATTTACATACCATAAAATTAAATTCGCGTGTCATAAAATTCACCTTTGTTAATCACACAATTCAGTGGTTTTTAGTATATTCACGTTGTCATGCAACCATCACCACCATCTAATTTCAGAACATTTCCATCACCCCAAAAAGGGGCTTCATATGCATTAGCAGTTACTTCTCATTCTCCCCCACACCCAGCCCTGGCAACCACTAATCTTCTTTCAATCTGTATGGATTTACCTATTCTGTACATTTCATATAAATGGAGTCATACAACATGTGGCCTTTGTGACAATTTCACTTAGCACAATGTTTTCAAGGTTCCTCTATGTTGCAGCATATATCGGTGCTTTGTTCCTTTTTTATGGCTGAATAATATCCCACAGAATGGATATATTCCATTCAGTTTATCGATTATCAGTTAATGGATATCTAGGTTTCCCTCATTTGGGGGATATTATGAATAATGCTATTGTGAACATTCATATGAACATTTGTGTGGATGTACGTTTTTACCTCTCTTGGGTATATATCTAAGAGTGGAGTTCCTGCTTCTATGGTAACTCTGCATTTAACTTTTTCGAGGAACTTCTAAACTGTTTTCCAAAGTGCCTACAAAATGTTACTATACTTCATACTTTTCACTTAAATACTTAGGCTTTTAGAAACTGAAAAAAAAATCCGTTAAGTTGCCTCTTGCTTTCTATTAGCCTTTGATTTAGTTTTTATAGGTCATTCGTCCTCAATAAACTCATGGGTTCTACCCCAGTCCAGAAACTGTAGCAGCAGAATATTATAATGATGAGCTAATGAATATGCAGTGGTATATCACTTTTTAAGGATCAAAAATGTCTGACCTAGATAAGAAAAAGCAAAGTCCCAAGTCCTCTAAATTTCTCCCTTATCTTCAGCATTTTCTCAATGCCTCCCAAGTGAGGACAGAGATTTGTCACTGTGAGTGTTTACTAATGACAATGAAGTCATTTTCTTTTAAAGGCTTTACTTCAGCAATTGCCCAGTTCTCCTTTCACCCTTGAAATAACTAGCTGTAAATGTGACCAAGGAGACGGAAGTATTGTTTTTTCCCAAACTTTAGAGTTGGAATCAGCAAACAGCTCTCCCTTCTCCCATAGTCAGCTTGAAAAGCATTTTCTTTTTCTTTTGTTTTTAAAAAATTGTTTAATATGTATTTATTTTTGAGAGAGAGAAAGAGACAGAGCACGAGTGGGAGAGGGGCAGAGAGAGAGACGGAATCTGAAGCAGGCTCCAGGCTGTCAGCACAGATCCCGATGGGGGGCTCCAACTCATCGACCACGAAATCATGACCTGAGCCTAAGTCGGACACTTAACCAACTGAGCCACCAAGGTGCCCCCTTGAACAGCTTTTTCGTGTGTTTACCTGGAGTTCTCTCTCTTTCAGAGACTACAACATATGCGCAAACATCTGTTAGGGAGTCTTGAAAGATCCAACAGTACAACAGCTCCGTGGAGTGTCCTCTGAAGGCAATGGAAATCCAGGACCAGTCTCTGACACAGAATCAACCACCTGCTCCAGCTCCAACTGGAAACTTAACACCAGGCTGGCCTGAGTGGCACTGTGCAAAGCGGTGAGGCATTTTATAGGACTCGTTCATGCAGAGTGGGGGTGCTCCACAGTTGGGTACTTTTATGAAATTGCCAAGGAAATCAGTTACAATCCAAGACTCAGCTGTGATTCTTTTTTCCCTGTATTTTAGCAAAATACTAACCATTTTCCACCTTAGCTCCTCCATAAAGCTCTCTTCAGTTAGTCATCATTCAGGTCTATGATAGGTCTTTACTGGATTTTTTGCTAATTCTCCCTCCCTAGGAATGCCCTCATCAACCTGTAAGATAAATGTGTGATTCAAGTTCGTTGCATTCTTCCTGTCACCCCAAGCTCCCTAGAGCCATGTTAAGTCCTCTTTACCCACCCCAACCCCACTCATTTTGGAGGTAATTTGGGTAGTGGTTCCCAAAAAGGCCACCAAATTCAAAGATTAAGCATTTTCCCTCTTTGTGCCTTGATCCCCATATACCCTGCAAAGGCTATAGCATCTAAAGCAGGCACATAAAGGTGGAAAGCAAAGTAATTTCGAGGAAATGGTCAGCATTCCAAATCTGCCAGCTTCCTGCTGCTGTTCTCCTTGATTATTCTGTTCTTACCACTCAGCAGGGAAAAAAAAAAAGAAAGAAGGAAGAGAATTTTCTCTGCAAATCAAGACTCGGTTCATAAACTGACAGTAACATGGCCCTGCTTTCCTTTCTCTGGACATGTCCTCCCTACAGAGATCTAGAGCATCCCAAAAATCTGTTCAAGATGACAGCCAATCATTCTTTACCATCATGGGAGCAAATCTCAGGAATGAGCTGAATGCTATTGGGGGGAGTGGTGGGGGGGGGGTTATAAACATAGTTTCAAGTTGCTCAAGTCATATGGCATGCATTTAAACCATTAAACACCTTCTTCCCAATATTATGTATCAGTTTCCTTCTAGTCTTTAACCAAACCTTTAACCTGACCCTTGGCCCTGTCTTTTTAGCCATTCCATTCTACTTCCATCTGCACTTTTAGGCTGACTTCTGTCTTGAAGTACTCAGTCCTTGGAGAAAGGTCATGTATTTTGGACCTCATGCCCACTCCCTTAGACCTCAGGTTGAAATTCCTTTCCTAAAGTTTACCTGGCCTGCACCCAAACCGGGACCCTGGCCTCTGCCCCTAGGAATCCTTAGAAGCACCTTCTCTAGCTCCTCGATTTTGCAACATGTTTGCCCATCTCACTTCATGGTCAGTCTCCTGCCTCTTCCCCACCCTCTCCCAGCCCACCTGGCCGGGGATCACAGGCAACCAAGGATCACAATGTCCCAAACAGCTCTGCCTCTCCTACCACAGACTGGAACCGGGACACATATAAATGCAACCACAACACAAGGGTGTTTTATTTGAAATTTATTTCCCTGGGTAAGCACTACCAGCCCACTATGTTTTGGAAGAAAAAAAAAGTTTTTTTTCTTCCTCATAGATTTGGAAGAAAGAAATTATTGTTTTTACCTCACAAAGCACACGGCTGCCACCCTGCCATGTAGCCCCCAGCTTATCACAGGTGAAAACTTGGCAGGTATGTTTCTGAAAAGCAGTAGCCATGATGAAAAGGGCCTTGGGGAAGGGTTGTGAGTGTGTGTGTGTGTGTGTGTGTGTGTGTGTGTGTGTGTGTGTGGCAGGTGCTGAGTAATGGCTCCAAACCTTCTGTGTATATGTATTGGAAGAACAGGAAAATTCTGACGATAGTGATATAAGCATCATTCTAGGGACTTTAAACTTTAGCCCCATAGAAACCCCTAAGAGTGGGTTCTCATTTTAAGTCATTTGCATTCTTATTACACCCAGTAGGTTGGGGAACATTAGTTTATCCTACGGCAAATGGCAGCCAAGAGTCTTGTCTTCCACTGCCACCTTGTGTCTAAGTGAAGAAAGTCCAATTTCATAGAGTTGGTCTGGCAATGATAAACCTGTATTTCAGAGCTGGAAGACATCTAAGAAATTCCCTAGCTCAGCTCCCGTAAATTTACAGATAAGAAAACCAAGACCCAGACTGAAACGAAGAGCGGCACACCGCTTCTCGGGACAATTACACTGGTAGCATGTACACGTGGGTCAAGTCCTCAACAACTCAGACCCTCAATGTACATGGCAGCAAGAACCAGTGTGTCCAAATCTATTATATGTCTCATCCAGTAAAAGCATTTCCAAGGGATTGCGGTCATCTGTAACACAGCCAAGGAAGCAAAAGTGAGAGCCAACATTTATAGAGCACCTGTCTCGGATCAGATACTGTGGTAACTGCTGTTGTCTGTTATCTCAGTTCTTTCAGTCATCCTCTGAAGCGACAACTATTATTATCCTCATCTTACACTTAAGGAAACTCAAGTTAAGTAACTTACCAAAAATCACACAGCTCCCTCTGGCAGAGCGGGTATTCAAACTTGGGTCTGTACAATACAGAGTCTGTGCTTTTAACTCTTTATCATTATGCATCACATTGACTTCACCCCTATCCAGTTTCACTTTATAAGATCCCCTAAGCACCCATTCACCTAGTACCTTTCTTCATCCACATCCTGTGATCTCCCTTCCTTCTGCTCTCATTTACCACGGTCCTCAGACCCGCAGCTACACCATGACTCACAAACTTGTTAGAAATGCAAATTCTCAGTTTGCATCCCAGACCTACTGAATCAGGATCTCTAATGGTTGGACCTCCCAATCCGACTTTAACAAGCTCTCGGGGGATCCCAATGTCTATCAAGTTTGCGATTCACTGCTATGAACATATAGGTAGTCCAACCATTGTTTGAAATTAAAGCGTGAATGAACACAGCAATTTCAGGATGGGTCTGAAAACAGAAAACAGAAAACAGAGAGAATGTATTTAGTTTAGGGAGAGGCGAAACTCCAATCTTATTTAGCTAGAGGGAAAAGACTCCTGGAATTTTTAGTTTCTTCCAAATACCACCTGACCCCTTCCCTGTAGGCCTTGAGAGAGAAAGGTTTTCCACTTAGCAAGAGAAGCAAAAAACGAAGAGCTTCATGGATGGGCACAGATGCAAGAGGAGACAAATTTCCATCCTCAGGCTGGTATCCGGTACCACTATCCTAATGCTCTTGCTCTCATCTGGGGCAGGGGAGGGGCGGGGGGCACTGGCTAAATGTTTTACTCATAAGCTCCCAGGCCTTTTGGACAGTGTTCTAAAATTCTCAAGCCACTTTTTTAACAATACATTTTTCTGGTGATAAAGTAATACATGCTAATAACCCTAAAACTTTAGAAAACTATGGAAACTATAAGGACAGTTAAAAGAACCCATTCTCTAATTCTTCAGAGATAACATTAAGAGTTTGTTGTATCTCCTGCCAGTCTTGTTCCATGCAGAGATAAATATTTTTCATGGCACATATAGATTGATTTCAACATTTTCACACTATAAAATAATACTGATGAAGACTCTCTATAAATCTTGATGTGAATATTAGATTTATAGGAAGAGAATTATAGTGTTAAAAGTTACAACCTTTATCTTTTGTTATTGGCAAACTGATTTTCAAGAGCCTGTAGCATTTTATAGTTCCACCAACAGTACCTGCAAGTACCCACTTAAACCCTTCCTCAGTCAACCCTGAAAATGTTCAGATTTTCCCAACTGTGCTGAGAGTGATCTGCATTTTTGGCATTATTCAAGGATTTGGAAGGTGAGAACAGCATGTATTTTATCCTCCTCCTCCATCTGAGAATGCCAGACCTAGATAACCTAAATGATAAGATAAGAACAAGTTTCACTTTGGGATACATTAATCTCTACATAGAAAAAGTTATTAGATGGGGCATCTGGGTGGCTTAGTGGGTTAAGCGTCCCACTTTGGCTCAGATCATGATCTCATGGTTCGTGAGTTCGAACCCCACGTTGGACTCTCTGCTGACAGCTTAGAGCCTGGAGCCTGCTTCAGATTCTGTGTCTCCCTCTCTTTCTGCCCCTCCCCTCCCCCTCTGAAATATAAACATTAAAAATTTTTTTTAACAAGTTATTACATAAATGTCCAAAACTTCCTAATGGAGTATTTACAGAGTATAAGAAGTACCTGCTAATTATCCTTACAACCCACATACGTAAAAAGAACTTTTTAAATGCTTTAAATCAGGATTCAAAAATTCAAATGTTTTCAGGAGTTACGTAGGTAAATAAATTACAGCAAACAAACCAGGGAAATAAAATAGGCAGCATTTTGCAGCAAATGTAGACTGTGCACCAGAAGAAAAGCATTCAAATTTATGTTTGTTTTTTTTTTTATAATTTTTGTAAATGTTTTATTTATTTTTGAGACAGAGAGAGACAGAGCATAAGCAAGGGAGGGGCAGAGAGAGAGGCAGACACAAAATCCGAAGCAGGCTCCAGGCTCTGAGCTGTCAGCACAGAGCCCGATGCGGGGCTCGAACTCACGAATCGCGAGATCATGACCTGAGCCGAAGTCAGATGCTTAACTGACTGAGCCACCCAGGTGCCCCTCAAATTTATGTTTAAAAAATGATCTGTGTATACTTGCAATGAGAAATCTGAACATGAAGTTTAAACATAATCCCATTTATGACATCAAAAAGAAGAAAATACTTAGGAATAAATTTGACAAAAGAAGTAAAAAACATATTCTTAACATGTACAAAACATTATCAAAATAAATTCAAGAAGACATAAATAAGTAGCAGAACATCCATGGTCATGGATCAGAAGACTTAATATTGTTAAGATGGCAATATTCCCCAAACTGATTCAATGCAATTTCTATCAAAATCTCATTTGACTTCTTTGTAGAAATTGACAAGCTGATTCTAAAATTCATATGTATACTCCAGGAATCTAGAATACCTAATAATAATCTTGAAAAAGAAGAACAAAGTTGGAGAACTAACACTTTCTGATTTAAAACTTAGCATAAAGTCATTAATACAGTATGGTACAGAGGACAGACATAAATAGAATGGGATAGAACTGAGAGTCCAGAAATAAACCCTCATATTTATAGTCAATTGGTTTTTGACAAGAGCATCAAGATAATTAAGTGGGGGAGGAACAACCACTTTAACAAAAGGTACTGAGACACCTGGATATCCAAGGGCAAAGGAAGAAGATAGACTCTTACCTGATACTATATTCAAAAATTAACTCAATACATCAAAGACCTAAATGTAAGAGCTAAAACTATGCAACTTTTAGAAGAAAACATAGGCATAAATTTTCATGACTCTGAATTAGACAATGGTGTCTTGGATATGATAGCAAAAGCATAAGTAACAAAAGAAAAAAATTTTAAATTGGACATTATCAAAATTTTAAATTTTTGTGTTTCAAATGACACCATCAAGAAAGTGCAAAGACAGAGGGTGCCTGGGTAGCTCAGACGGAGCACAAGTTGGGGAGAGGCAGAGAGAGAGGGAGACACAGAATCTGAAGCAGGCTCCAGGCTCTGAGCTGTCAGCACAGAGCCCTACATGGGGCTCAAACTCACAAACCATGAGATCATGACCTGAGCCAAAGTTGGACACTTAACCGATTGAGCCACCCCGGTGCCCCTAAATTGTATTTTTTTAACTATAAATTTATCTCTTTGTCTCATTTAAGACTCAACTCCCGTGTTGTTCAACATTAACAATATGAATCTAGGTTTCTTTTGTTAGTATTCACTCTTTTGTGCCTTTGTCCGTCCTTTTGGTTATGGTGGAGAGGGCCAACTATAAAAATATATAATTAAATTATATTTACAAATTATATCTTATATCTTTACAAATTATATCTGTATAAATTATCCCATTTATAAATGGAGAAGACTTGGGGATATAGGGAGAGAACTATAAGAGCTAAATTTTCATCTTACCTAATAGAAAGTCAACAGACAGTACCAGCATCTGACAAAAATCAAGAAAAATTCATATAGGCACATTATTAAAAATATGGTCACAAATATTTTTAAAAATGGTTAAGAGTTGAGTTGTTGCCTCAGAGAATCAGGAATAAGGTAGGATGGCATGGTGGGAGAGGAGGGTGCTAGCACCTTTAGCCAAGTTGTTTTAGGATACAGCATTCTATTTACCTTTCCCTGCCTTCTGGATTTATTGTTAAGAATATTGATAATATTCACAGATATGATTTATTGAGAATGTACTATGTGCTAGTATAAGTATTATAAGTATACAAAATGGAAGTAAAGTCAACTTCTGGGAAAACCTGTAATATTGGGTCCCAAAACAAAACATACAAAACAAAGTGGATACCTTAAAAGATTCCCCCCCCCCCAAAAAAAAAGCATTTGATAAGATTCAATGCATATTCATGTTTCAAACAAAATCTTAGGAAAGTAGGAATGGAAGGACATTTCCTTAAACCTCCTTTAATCTTTTCGAGAACCTTCGTAAAGTGAATGCTGTTATTATTGCCATTTATCAGATAAGGAATCTAAAGTTCACCAGGCTTGTAAGCAGCAACCCTCTGTCTGGCTGCATGACTTGAGATCTTGCTACCATCAGATTCACCTTAGATTAATGGGACACAAGTACACAAAGTAGTCCTCAGGATGAAAAAAACAAAACTCAAAGCAGTACTCTGTATATTGTCTCATATCCACAAGAGGGCACTGGGGCTCATTTAAACCCAAGTCTAATGTTCAAAGAATGAAGTAATTGTATAGTATCAAACTGTAATAGTAAATTTGGAAACCCGCAAGTATATATTCTTCAAGGTCCATCTGCAACTTGGGCCACAATTGACAGCTTTTCACTTTTCAATGACAACCCTCCATAGCTAGTTAGAGTCTTCATATGCTTCTCTCTATCTACCCCAACCATCAAGGGACACTCAGGCCATATTAAGAATAGACTGCAAAACCAGCTGATCAGTACCTCCTTCGTGTAGTGGTGATGTATGGATGCTATTTCAATGATTTTAAATTAAGAGTACTGAGGGAGAATATTCTTCTAGGGAGGATGTTTCAGACTTTGGGAATGGGGGAATATTGTGTGTGTGATTTGGAAAAAAAAAAAGCATGATCAACTCTTTATTTGAGAAATTGGTTATTATTTCTATAATACAAATATTAAACAAAGGTGTGAGGGATTTTTATGTTTACCAAAAAGGCAGAAGTTTTAAAAACTGAGAAATCTTGTTCATTTAAACCCATTTGGGGCTGTACAAAATATTTTCTATTATAAAACATCAAGGTCTCTAAACGTTCATCTCTTCCTTCCATGTTTACAGCCACTTCCTTGGTTCAAGTCCATATTTATCCACTATCTATTTCTGGGGTTTTATAAATGGGGGCATAGTCTAGCCCAGGGAGAGGGCTGTAGTACTGGGTTCTAGAGGTGTGTCAAAACAGAAGTGGACAGGGGCACCTAGGTTGGCTCAGTTGGTTAAGTATCTGACTTCAGCTCAAGTCATGATCTTGCAGTTCATGAGTTCAAGCCCTGCATTGGGCTCTGTACTGGCAGCTTGGAGCCTGGAGCCTTCTTCAGATTCTGTGTCTCCTCTTTCTGCTCCTCCCCTGCTCTCACTCTGTCTCTCTCTCCCTCGAAATAAGTAAACATTAAAAAAAAACCCACAGAAGTGGACATTTTGAGAGATGCAGAAAAAACATTTTATGAAAGTTTGCACCCATGCTTGGTTTTAAACAAAATCTTAGGAAATTAGGAATAGAAGGGTACATCTTTAAATTAGTAAAAGATATCTACAAAAATCCTTCTACAAATATACTTTATTTAACTTACAAGGTAAAAGGTCAACATACAAAAAATGAATTAAATGCTACACATTAGCAACAAAAAAAAACCCAGAAAACAAAAATTTTTAAATAGCACCATTTACCAAAGCAAATCAAACACCTGGGAATAAATCTAATAAAATATGTATAAGACTTCTCTGCTGGCTATTACAAAATATTATTGGGCAAAATTAAAGAAGACCTAAATAAGTAAAAAGATAAACGATGTTCATGGATTGAAAGACTCAATACTGTTAAGATGTTAATTTCTGTTAAGATGTTAATTTCTCTAGAATAAATGTATAGATTCATCACAGGATTAATCAACATTCAAGCATTTCTTTGTGGAAATTGACAAGCTGATTCTAAAATACTTCTGAAAACACAAAGGACCAAGAATAGCTGAGGCAACCTTAAAGAAGGACAAAGGTGGATGACTTCCACTTCCAGACGTCAAGACTTGTTATAAAACTATAATAATCAAGGTTGTGCAATATTGGCACAAGGTTAGAAAAGCTGACCAATGGAGTAGAATGCAGAGAGGAAAAATAGAAGCTCAGATATACGGTTACCTGATTTATGAAAAGGTGACATTGCAGTAAACCAAGAGAGAGGGTTTTGGGTTCACTGAATAACCATATAAGAAAAAGTATCAGGATTCTAATCTCACACCACACACAAAAATCGATTTCAGATGAGTTACAGATCCAAATGTGAAAGATAAAACCATACAGCTTTTAGAAGAAAGCATAGGAAAACATCTATGTTAGGGTAGCAAACATATCTTTAAAAACTATAAAAAGCAGTAAGCATAAGAATACAAATTTTTAAATTAGAGTATATTAAAATTAAGAACATCAGTTCATCAAAATATATTATTACAAGAATGAAAAAGTTAAGTCTCAGATTAAAGGAGGACATTTGCAATATTTGTCTTTGACAAAGTATTTGTACCCATAATATATAATTAACTTTCACAAATCAATAAGAAAAAGACACTATATCAAAATAAAAAGCTTGTGTACAACAAAGGAAACAATCAATAAAATTAAAAGACAACCTACTAAATGGAAGAAGGTATTTGCAAATGACATATCTGATAAAGTGTCAGTCTCCAAAATATATAAAGAACTTACACAACTCAATACCAAAAAACCACAAATAATCCAATGAAAAAAATGGGTAGAAGACATGAACAGACATTTCTCCAAAGAAGACACACAGTTGGCCAACAGACATGTGAAAGATGCTCAACATCACTCATTAACAGGGAAATGCAAATCAAAACCACAAAGAGATATCATTTCACACCTGTCAGAATGGCTGAAAACAAAAACACAAAAAGCAAGTGTTGGTGAGAATGTGGAAAAAAAGGAACCCTCGTGCACTGTTGGTGGGAATGCAAATTTGTGAAGCCACTGTGGAAAAGAGTATGGAGATTCCTCAAAAAGTTAAAAATACAATTCCCATATGATCCAGTAATTGTACTACTGGGTATTTATCCAAAGAATATGAAAACACAAGTTCAAAAGGTTATGCACCCCTATGTTTATTGCAGCATTATTTACAATAGCCAAATTATGGAGGCAGCCCAAGTGTCCATTGTTTGAGGAATGGATAAAGAAGATGTTGTGTACACACACACACACACACAC
The DNA here is from genome assembly GCF_018350215.1 of Panthera leo. Taxonomy (NCBI): domain Eukaryota; kingdom Metazoa; phylum Chordata; class Mammalia; order Carnivora; family Felidae; genus Panthera; species Panthera leo. The sequence goes on from NC_056682.1 coordinate 142,959,379, forward strand.
ACACACACACACACACACACAGAGGAATATTACTTAGCCATAAAAAAGAATGAAATCTTGCCATTTGCAACAACACAGATGGATCTAGAAGGTATAATGCTAAGCAAAATAAGTCAGTCAGAGAAAGGCAAATACCATATGATTTCACTCACATGTGGAATTTAAGAAACAAAACAAGTGAACAAAGGGGAAAAAGAGAGAGAGAGAGAAACCAAACCAAGAAATAGACTCTTAACTATAAAGAACAAACTGAGGGAGGCGGGTGAGGGGATGGGTAAAATAGGTGATGGGGATTAAGAGTACACTTATGATGAACACTGAGTGATGTAGAGAATTGTTGAATCCCTTGAAACTACAGTACACTTGAAACTAATATAACACTGTATGTTCATTATACTGGAATTAAAATTTAAAAAATAAGAAAAGACAGGAAACCCAACTTAAAATGGCAAAAGACTTGGACACTTCACCAAAGATAGTCAAATGGCCAATAAACACATGAAAAGGTGTCCAACTTCCTTCGCTGTCAGAGAAATGCAAATTAAAACCACAATGAGACACCACTTTATACTCACTAGAATGGCTAAAGTAAAAAAGACCAAGCATTGGCAAGGGTGTGAAGCAACTAGAATTCTCATACTCTACTAGCAGGAGTATAGATTGTTATAACCGTTCTTCACAAAGATGTGGATGGAGTTTAACAACAACAACCAGGGATGGTGAAGAACCCTGGGGCCAGAAATATCTTCCTCAGGGCAAGGATAAGGAGAGGGAATGGTTCTGAAACACAATGAGGCCTATAGCTCTAGGAGAGGCTGGCCAACAGGAGCCATGGCGTTCAATAGAGGAATGCAGCCCCAGTAAACCTAAGGCCCACTTTCCAATTTCCCATTCACTATTGCAACTAGAAACCAGAGGGCAAGAGATCAGGCTGCTAGAGTCCATACAGCTCAGCTTCTTGGGGCCCAGAGCATGGTGAAGGGAAAAGTGTGGATCTGGAGGCACAAAAAGAAAGTCAAACTTGTTTTAGGGACACCTGGGTGGCTCAGTCAGTTAAGCCTCCCACTCTTGGTTTCGGCTTAGGTCATGATCTCGCGGTTTTGTGAGTTTGAGCCCCACATCGGGCTCTGTGCAGGCAGCACAGAGCCTGCTTGGGATTTTCTCTCTCTCTCTCTCTCTCTCTCTCTCTTTCTCTCATCTTCTCTCTCTGCTCATTCCCCACTCGCACTGTCTCTGTCTCTCTCAAAATAAATAAACTTAAAAAAACTTGTTTTAGGGGTGCCTGCGTGGCTCAGTCAGTTAAGTGGCCGACTTTGGCTCAGGTCATGATCTCACAGTTCGGCTCTGTGCTGACAGCTCAGAGCCTGGAGCCTGCTCCAGATTCTGTGTCTCCCTCTCTCTCTGCCCCTCCCCAGCTCATTCTCTGTCTCTCTCTCAAAAATAAATAAACATTCAAAATTTTTAAGAAAAAACTTCTTTTAAAATAACAAAAAACTTTTGCCAGAAATGTCAAAACTGGAGCATGGACTCTGGAGTCAGAGTCCATTGGACCTGGGCCCAAGTTTGGCTCTGATACAAACCAGCCAAGAGGTCTTTAGGCTATACACTTAACCTCTCTCTGCATCAGTTCTTCATCTGTAAAATGGGGATAATAATAATAATCTACCTCATAGAATTGTATGATAAGCAAAAGAAGGAATATAGGAGAAGAATTTAGCACACAACAAGTGTTTCATAAGTGATGGGTACTATCTTTAAATTTAAGTGTTCCCCCTTTACATATTCTATTCTCATTTAAAGAGTTTATTAAATCTAAATATATCCTATATTTGTGCCTATGAGTAAGAAGCTCCTTTCAATAGAAGTGTTCCCCAATCTCTTTTCTAGAACCTTCCAAAAAGGCTCTCAAATTTGACTTTCTCCATCAAGACTTCCCTGAGCACTCATCCAGAAGAAGACTTTTCTGTGCATTTAGAGGCCAATGTCCATTCCTCTCTAGTGGCACTTACCACAGTCCTTACTGAAATACAGCCCAATATACACATCTATTCTCACTTCCTTAAGAGCAGGAGCCATATCTAAATCTTAATTATTTTGTAGTTAACTGTAGTGCCTCACAAAATACTTGATATATAAATGTTTGTTATCGTGAATTATATTGGAATTTTTGTGTATTGAATATTACTTGAAGCAGGTTTACCATCGGTTGACATTTCTAAATTCTATAGTTATACTGAGTATTTGTTGAGAGAATTTCTGTTCTGTTCCATCACTGGCAGCAAAAAGGAGCTAATCATAATGCTATTTACTGACCATCTTCTCTGTGCCAGGGCTTTACATATTATGTCACGTAATGTTCACAACCAGCCCTTGAGGTAGGGACAGATGAGGGAAATAAGGATCAGAGAATAATATGATTTGCCCAAGGCCACAGCATCTAATAAAACCTCCACAAAGGTCTCTACCCAGACCTCCACAAAGCCTATATTATTTCCACGATGTCATTATGACTTCACACACTTAGTGTAGACTGATGGCAGGTATGAGCAGGAACTTCTGGCCTTTACTTGTTTACTTCATTTGTACAATGAGGGAGAACCAGATGCACTCTGTTCTAAAATGTATGATTTTAAAGAAGTAGCTTTGTGTGTTCATATCATGTGCCTGTGTTGATTACTGCTGGGGACATTTCTTTCTTCATAAAATTGGTTAGAAAATACAGGTGTTCTCAGTTTCCATCACAAATGGGAGAGGCAGGTTTGGTGAAACTGCCTTCTATGGGACTCAAATTTCCCCTTCTTCAGTTTCTGGGTTAGAGTGAAGTCAACAAAAGTGTGATTTGTGTTTGCATAAAACCAGAACACAAAAGAAAAGATTTGGGCATTATTGAGTATTCCCATACTGAAAGGGCAAAGTTCACTTTCCGTAGCAAATCTCTTTATTCAGCAAATATGCCGTTTATCCACTGGTGATATCCCAAATCTCTCTAGCTTTCCCACTATCTTTGGGAGATAGGCAGAAACCCAGCCACCATTTCATTAAAATAGAATATATTTGATGATTAAGGGAGTGGAGTCAAGGTAGCATTAATTAACCATGAAATTTGTGAACTCCATGTTTGTGATTCATAAAGAAAGAAAAAGTAAACTGGTCCTCCTGATACATTGCCTAAAAGAGGAAGATCCCTCCTTCATCCTCTCTCTCCCTACAATCTATCCATCTGTCCATCCATCCCTCCACCCATCTCTATATCCATCCATCTATCTTCCTTGAGCTATCTACCCATCTGAACCTCAGACCACCTCAGGAAAAGTAGGCATACAGCATTAACATTGCACTTAGGACAAAGTGGTTACCCCTACCTGTGGGAACTCTTTGGGAACCAAAAGTACAAGCTCTCCATCTGTCAACATGAAATAAAAAGCTGCCCAAAGAAGAATCCTATCTCTGATCACATAAAATTAGATTTTTCTACCTCACAACCAGAAAAAACAAACCTGCATGACTAAAGTCAATAGAATAAACTAGAATTCACACAATGGGAAAGGACTGAAGACTTCAGATCACCTCACCTCACTCAAAACCCTCCAATGGTTCCCCATCCCACTCAGAGGAAGAGCCAAGTCCTCACCTTGGTCAAGGGTCCCAACATGATATGGCTGCCCCCTACCATCCCCCTTGCTTCCTCTGCCCTAGCTCCTCAGGGCCTCTTTCCTGATCTTCTGACATGTGTGCCATGCCTCTATAGGACCCTGGGACTAGCAGTACCCTCTGCCTTGTATATTCTTTCCTTTCATATCCCCATGGTCTACTGTCTTACCTCCTTATTATTCTATTACTATTTCATTGATTTTCACTCTATTCTCTATTACTACCTTTCCTACTTCTTTGAGATAATAAATTATTGTTTAAGCCATTAAATGGGGGAAATAGTTGTTACTTAGCAATAGATTACTGAAACACAAAGGAAAACAGTTTCTCTCCATATGAGCTACTTTAAGAGGTTCTGAGAGAACAGTTTTAGTAAGTCCAGACATAGCGCTGAGGTTAAGAATTGTTAATGTGTCCAGGGGGCCTGGGTGGCTCAGTTAGTTAAGCATCTGACTTCAGCTCAGGTCATGATCTCACAGTTTGAGGGCTTGAGCCCCATGTCGAGCCCCATGCTGAGTTCCTACAGCTCGGAGGCTGGAGCCTGCTTCAGGTTCTGTGTCTCCCTCTGTCTCTCTCCCTGCCCCACTCGCGCTCTATCTCTCTCTCTTAAAAATAAATAAACATTAAAAAAAATGTTTTTTAAATTGTTAAGGTGTTTGGCTGATATGCTGTAAAATCAGAACTTATACCATGTTAAAATGAATAAAAATGTGTTTTGCTCAGAGAGTTGAAATGACTTGTCCAAGATCACACAGCCAAGTAGGAATAGATTTAGAGATACAGCTGGTGTTTTCCTAACTCTCAGTTCACTGTACATTTATTTACTTGTTCTACAAATATTTACTGAGCACATTCTTTATTTAAGACACTATGTCATGGGCTAGGGATACAGAGATGGTCCTTGCTCTTGGAGAGAGTACATTTCATCAGATGAGATAGACCTTAAGCAATGAATTACTTAATTTTGTTTGTTTAATTACAACTGGTATTAAGAGTCACGGGGGGAATAGGGTGCTTTAAGAGTATTTGATGGAGGGAGGGGATCCTGAAATAATCTGGAGAGAACAAAACAGTTAAAAAGGATGAGTAAGAATTAACTAAATGTGGAACTAGAGTGTATTATACTAAGTGAAATCAGTCAGAGAAAGACAAATATATGATTTCATTCATATGTGGAATTTAAGAAACACAGCAGATGAACATAGGGGAAGGAAAGGAAAAATAAGATGAAAACAGGGAGGGAGGAAAACCACAAGAGACTCTTAAATACAGAGAACAAACTGAAGGTTGATAGAGGGGAGGTGGGTGGGGGGATGGGCTAAATGGTTGATGGGCATTAAGGAGGGCACTTGTTGTGATAAGCACTGGGTGTGGTATGTAAGTGATGAATCGCTGGGTTCTACCCCTGAAAACAATACTACCCTGATGTTAACTAATTTGAATTTAAATAAATAAAGTAAAAAAAAAATAAAGTAAAAAAATGAAAAGAATTAACTGAATGAAGAAGGGAATGGGGAACATTCTAGGCAGAAGTAAAAGCATGTATCTTTTCCACAACATCAGTGGCTTCTTCTACAATATGGTGTTCCTTATTCTTCAATGCCTGGGTCAGCAAGATAATTAGGAGACAACATAAGACATATATATATAATTATATATGGAGATATATATGGAGAGAGAGAGAGATCAAATAAAAGTGAAGCTCTCCTGAGAGATTTAACAAGAAAGTAACTAGTCCAGGAGAACATGTAATGACATGAAAACTGAAAGATGGGAATATTCAAGCTGTTAACAAGTGGTTTGGGTTATATACATCCAAGAAAAAGGGTCTCAACAGAAAATCCTGTACTTCCAATAATTTGTCTTTGCCCACTGCTTTCATTAGAAACACCTACTGCACAATGGGTCAGATACAGAGAGTGATGGCATCTTTTGGGGCTGGGGGTAGGTTAGAGCTACATGTTCAATGTGATTTCTCAGGTCACAACCACTTTTCATGGCTGACAATGTCTGTGAAGATGGACCATCCAACTCCCTAAAACTTCAGTGCTTTGACTTCCTCATCCCAGAAACTTCCCCTCCACTTGATTCAGACACCTGTGTTCATGACATATGCTAGACCTGTCAACAGGCAGAAATGCTTTCACCCTCAAATCTTAAATGCTTACACTCCAAACTCTGAACAAACCTTCCCAGTCTCCCAACCTTGCCACAGGTTCTCTGTGTTGTGCTCGCCACACATTTTCTCCTACCTTAACAACATGTTTGGTCCGTTGCCACCTGCGTTTTGTTTCAAACTGTTTGTTCCTTCCTACCTTCAAGTCCTTGCCCATCATGCCTGGTGCCTTGTCTTCCTATGGCATTCATCTGTCAGGACTACAACCTTGTGCCATCTACTTCTGTTTTATATCCAGGCTGCCGAGCCCTGAAGGAAATGATACCAATACACATTGGTGCAAAATTATGGTCTCTCAACTAAGCTGACAATCAACACTGCTCCTATTCCCATGAACCACACACTCCCCACATCAGATGTTCACACTGATCTTGTCCACTATCTCTCTTCCATCAGAAAAAAAGATAAATAAAAGCTCACAACACCAGAAGTACATCAACTTTCCGCTCCTACCATCAGATGAAGTTGCCTAGAAACAGAGCCCAAGGGGCGCCTGGGTGGCGCAGTCGGTTAAGCGTCCGACTTCAGCCAGGTCACGATCTCGCGGTCCGTGAGTTCGAGCCCCGCGTCAGGCTCTGGGCTGATGGCTCGGAGCCTGGAGCCTGTTTCCGATTCTGTGTCTCCCTCTCTCTCTGCCCCTCCCCCGTTCATGCTCTGTCTCTCTCTGTCCCAAAAATAAATAAAAAACGTTGAAAAAAAAAATTAAAAAAAAAAAAAAAAAAAAAAGAAACAGAGCCCGAAACAGGGATTCACGTGTGAGTGATTTACTGAAAGGTGTTCTTGGGAGAAACCTGTATAGAAGGGACAGGGGCAGCTGACGTCTAGCCTCTCAGCCTGATCCCACAGGATCTCTGAAGCATGAAAAACAGCACAAGCACAGAGTTGTCCACTTGGAGGCAAGAGGGACAGATTTTTGTACTCTCTCAATCAGTCATTGGCTATCAGCCATCCCCAGAGGATGGTATGTAACCTGTAGGTGTTTTCTGCTTTCAGCAGAGGACAAGTTTCCACGAAAGAGTGCAGCTAGGAACCCTAGCAGCCCATAGAACAACAGCTCAGGGTTAGCAACACCAGTCAACCAAGGGGACCTGGGCATAGCACCGACAGCAGCTCTCACAGCAAACCCACAACCTTATTTACATGAACAATCTCTCTCTCTCTCTCCCTCTCCCTCTCCCTCTCCCTCTCCCTCTCCCTCTCCCTCTCCCTCTCCCTCTCTTGTTGCTGAATTCCTCAGTATCTCCCACCCCACAACAATCTCCTAACCCAGTGTGAATGATCACTGCAGCGCTCATTATACTGTAGTTTAACCATCAGCTTACTTTCTTTCTAAACTCCCACGCAGTGGGAGCCATTCATTCTTGTCAGGATCCCTGGTGCCTAGCACATAGGAGAAACTTGTTCTGAATGAATATTTTTGACTCATTATGGTTCTAGAAACAGGAATTTCAGGTTGGTTAGGCAAGAATTTCTCAAAAAGAGAAGACCCTTTCACCCTTTGAATCAGTTTGCAGAAATGACAAGCTTAAGCAGCCCCTTTAGAACTGGCTTTGATGGATGACCTCCACTGGCCAAATTCCACATCTTGCACGTCCGAGTGTCAAAGGCTACAACATGAGGACCACAGACAGCGCCACACAGAAGGCACCACAGAGCCCTCCTGCTACTCATCTCCAGATAAATGACCAAAAACTCAGGGTGTGTGGCTGCACTCGAGTTGCCAGGATTGGGGAGCATCCCTTATCATTGGGCACCTACCTTAACCATTCCTCATGCCTTGTGTGTGTCACTATCCGCACTTTCTCTTCCCCGTTCATCCTCTTGCTGCTTTCAGCATAAGGGCCTTGTGCCCTGAAGTGTTCACCATCTGGGAGATGCCTCCCCCATTTCTCCAGCTCCACTGTCCTCTCACTTTGTGGGAAAGTACAGTTGCCTAATCCAAAGGTGTTGGGTGATCTTGTTTGACAAACAGGAACAAACCGGCAGTACACAATGTTGATTCTGCCTCTTACGGGCCACAGGCAGCCAGCTACAGGGTGAAAACCCAAGTGCCGTGTGGTCCCTCCATTTCTTGTAAAGACTCAGGCTTTTCACTTCCTTAAAGACATGCCATGTGGGTAGAGAGTGTACAGCTAAACGTGACAACTGAATGATGAGCATAAATCAAATCTGGAAAGGCCTGGAAATTTGGAAAAGAGCTTGAGAGATTTGGCAATCATTTTTTCTATTGAGAAAGAGCTTGTCCACAGCAGGGAGGGGGAAATCAATCTGGGGCACACACCATGAGAAATCAATTTAATGAGGGAGGGGGCAATGAGCATGGAGAATGAGAAAATAAACAAGGGCCAACATACTCATTTCAAAATTCAGAACAAGCACCATAAATGGATATTAGGACTACAGCCTATGATAAAAAGTTAATTATTTTCATTTTTGTTAAAGCCATTTTGGGTAATAAAAAGGAAAGGGGTAGAAGAGAAGTTCAAGGGTAAGTGGAACTTACCTTTGTACCTCAGTCTTCATACCCCTCACCCCTGGCTGAACCCTTTCAGCCCCCTGATGGGACATGAGATCTATCAAACCTACAGAATCCTCCAGTAGCTTTCCCTCTACCCTTTCTTGAGCAACTTAGGCAAATGCCATTACATCAGTTATTTCCCCCAGAATTAGCATTGCTAGATTTAGCAAATACAAATATAGAACTCCCAGTTAAATTTGAATTTCAGGGGCGTATGGGTGGCTCAGTCAGTTGAGCGTTTGACTTCGGCTCAGGTCATGATCTCACAGTTCGTGAGATCAAGCCCCGCATTGGGCTCTATGCTGACAGCTCAGAGCCTGGTGCCTGCTTTGTATTCTATCTCTCTCTCTCTCTCTGCCCCTCTCCCACTTGCACTCTGTCTCTGTCTCTCAAAAATGAATAAAGGTTGAAAAAAAAATTTTTAATTGAATTTCAAATAGATAATGAATAATTTTTAGCATAAATATGCCCCATGCAGTTCTTGGGATATATTTATACTAAAATAATAATAATAATAATAATAAGAAGAAGAAGAAGAAGAAGAAGAAGAAGAAGAAGAAGAAGATTCTTATTTACCTGAAATTGAAACTTAATTAGGTATCTTGGATTTTATCCAGCATCTCCATCCAGAATCCCACCATCAGAACTAAATCTCATTGAAATTATAACACTAGTAAGATTTGTATTTGTTTCTAGCATGTTCTCTGAGAGGAGTGTAGGGAAGACCTACCTACACCTTGCAACAGCCTCCACATAGAACATGGGAATCTGTGCCTAAACTCTAAGGTCAAGTGGATAAGATTGTACACATGATATAGTCAAATATTTTCACTGACAAATATAGAAATGTGAAAAAAATAGGTGGCTTTCCCTGGTGCCACTTATTAATACGAAGTGAGGATGGGAGACTATATAGGATGTTTCTTTTTTTTCTTCCTCTCTTACCAGAATTTTCTTATTATAAACTTTATAAATAGCACACAAAGTTTTAGGAGCCACATGGTGAAACGGGTACGGAATTCTAAAATAATTTTGTAAATAAAAAAAAATCAAGTGAGTAAAAGGAAGCATATAATGAAGAAAGTGTTGAATTTTGTGACATCAAACGTGGTAATGTACCTTTTGAATCTCACTTCTAAATTCCACAATCAATTACTTTTCAATCAATCCGTCATTCAGACCTTCAGAATGCACACTTGTCCCAGTTCAACAGCTCTGCAAAGCAGGCCAATTCTTGCGAGCACATCCATCACTGGGCTAAACGTGCCTCCCAGCCAGAAGACGCTAGCAAATTCAAGGAAGGTAGGAGGAAGCAACTGAAAAGAGCAGCCGTTTTGGAAGAAGAAAATTCTTCCTTTGCCTCGTGTGTATCTAAGAGCTGTGGAAATGCTTCAGATTTACTAATGAGCCCTGTTGCCATTTCAGAAGCATATTGCAACACTAGAACCTGACAGGGACTTTCACCTCATAGCAAACTGGGTTGACGATCAGGGCCAGGATGTTTGACCTTTAGAGACTTTTGTTAAAAAGCCTTCATTTTCTAGAAATGGTATCTGAAGTGCATTCTTCTTTTTAGGACTCGCTTTCTTTGTAGGCTTCAGTAGACAATTCTGATGATCACTCCCCACATGGTGTTTTTCCAAAATTAATGTCTACATCAGTTTGGATGTTCTGGCTACAAATAGCAGAATATCCATCTAACAATGGCTTGGACAATGGAGGGTTTGTTTTTGTCACATGACACGTCAAGAGATAGATGGTCCCAGTGTTGCTCAGGAGCTCCCTAATGTCAGGGCTCTGAGTTAATGCCCAGTCTTGGCCCATGCCTCAAGACTACAAGATGGCTGCAGCTGCTCCCTGGGTGATACACGTGCATTTGAAATGCAAAGCAGAAAGATATTTTTCTTACTGGACTTTTTATCATTAGAGAGAATTTTTTTCCTGAAAATCCCCAACAGGTATCCACTTGTGTCTCATGACCAGAGCTAGGTCATAGGCAAGGGAATCTAGGAAAGCAAGAATCCAGAATTTCTAGCTTCTGCGTTAGTGAGATGAAGTTCTCCAAAAGCAAGGAGAGAGAGAGCTGCCAGGCTGCTCACGGACTGGTACACATTGCACATTAGTGCCCTGCCGTCATCACAGGCCCAAACCATCACCACAGGCTTTTGCCCTTCCAACTGTCTTTATCTCTTGATTTCCCTATGTCCATTCATGATGCCAGCAATCTTTCTGTCACTATTCTGGAGACCTCAGATTACTCTTAGACTCCTTCCCTTCCCTCATTCCTATAGCCAACCAGTCTCCATGTCTCAGAATCATTTATCCCTTCTCAAGGGGTCTTCTCTCCCTCCTCTCCTTTTGGTTCTAATCTATCATATTGATTTGGACCCTTATCACTTCACAGCCAGACTAAAGTGCAAAAGCCACCAAGCCATTCTGCCCTCCTCCCAGATGCCACTTTTTCATGTTTCCCATCCAGAACATTTTCAAGGATTCCACCATTAACCACAGAAGATATTTAAAACCCTTTAGCCTAGTCCTTAAGATCAGCCACAATGGGCAGCGGTGACTAAGAAAGCAGACCTTGTGGTTAAATGACTTGTATGATATTTGGCTACTCACTTAACTCTCCAAGACTCAGTTTACCCATTCATAAAATGGAGGTGAGAATACAGAGCACACATGGAAAGTGTCAATAAATGGTAATTATGATTTCTGCTCTTCTTGTTATTAAGTAGCAGGCACTCTACTATGAATTAGGATGTATGGGTGGCTAATAGACACATTGAGCCTGTCCTCAATGGGCCGATTTCAATTGCTGAAATAAAATCCAACTATTCCACTGGCTGAATGCACCTCCAACCCACCACCCAATATCCATTTTATAAACTGATTCTTTGTCTTTATCTACTTGATCAAGGTGAGTCCCAAGGGTAGAATCATTTTTGGCTATGCTTATTCTCCAAGAAAGCTTCCTTCAAGATCCTGAAACCTCATTTTGTCTTCAAGAAGACCTTCATTTGCTCTGAGGTCATAAACCCTGGTTCATGTCTTGACTCACTCTTTCAAAGAATACTCTATTTCCAGAAGCTCTTAACAGTATTTCTTTATCTTCATTTGACATCTTTGTAACTGCAAAAAGTAGAAATTAAGGTGTGGATCTTCTTTGTCTCTGTAAATTTTAAGTACTAGAGATTAAAGGCCACACCAGGGATTAAAGAGACACACAAATTACATTCTTCTCACTTGGCTATGGTCTTGGGAGTTTGCTTTTTCAGCTTCAAATTTTTACTTCTCTTAATTTGACTCTTTTGCCACTTTCTGCAAATCAGCCATTAATAAAAGACAATATTGTATACTAGAGCACTCATCCTCTGTTAAGAAAAAAAAATAATAAAGGGCATACCTTAAAGATAAGCGAGATCTGTACCCAGCTAATCCTTTCTAGCCACAAAAGAATTTCATGTAGTTAATGCTTCTGTTGCCCTCTGAAATTATCCCAGCAGTAAAACGCCAGGACAATGCCTCAGTTCACCAGTTCATTTTGGCAAAGTGCTGACAGGGAACAGCCCTGTACTCCTTCTCTCCTCCAGAATCCTGTCCAGAGGCAGGCATGAGAGTTTCTCCATGATTCCAGTCTGTGCGGCAACACTTAATGGTTAGGGGTACCAGCTCTGGAAATAGACCACCTATGGGTTCAAATCATGGCTGTGTGACCTTCAGCAAGATCCTTAACTTCTCTGTGCCTGATCTTTCTCCTCTAAACTGAGGATAAAAATTGACTGGCCTCATAGGATAGCTGTGAGAATCATGTGAGTGAATACATGTAACATGCTTAGGGCACTGCCTGACATGTGATTAAGAGCTATGTAAGAGTGAGCTCTTGTCATTACTAATACCCTTTCCCTTGGCTTGGCCACCTGTCAACAGTCTTGACGGCTTACTGGAATACTTCCTAAACATTCCCCCAAAGCGCTCTATTCAAAACCTCAGGCCAGCCTATGAATCAACCAATTTCATTCTGTGGAAAAGAGTCCAAGAAGAATAAATGGGGAATGCTGGATACGGTGGGGCTAATGCTTTATCGGCTTCTTAAGAAATGTGGCCAGGCTAATGCTTTATCAGGTTCTTAAGAAATCTGGACAATAGAAATGCAAACTGCTTTGCTTAAAGGGGAGTCCATATTTTATTCCTCTCCAATGAAACAATGTTCTCCTTAAAAGTCAAACAGCATCCCTCTCATTGCCTACTCGTTGTAGGCTCCTACTCAAATATACATGCCACAAGAAAACTGGTAATGTCTGCACAGTTCGAATAGCTTTGGCTCATTAACAAATCAGACTCTTGACAAGTCCATTAATCCTAGAATCTCAACTCCAAGGTCATGTTCACTTTACAAAATCATAACCAGAGCACCTATGTATAAAGTTACTCTTATGATACAAATATGGTCTATTTTTAAAAATCTTTCTAGTGGTCCTTATTTTCACTTAGCAGCGTTCTTTTTTAAAAAAAAAAAAAATCAATGCTATAATTTATACACTAAAATGATTTGTCTCCCATACTGTAAGTTTTTTGTTGTTTTGTTTTGTTTTAACTGTCTTCAATAATACCTCTAATAAATAGCACAATACTGGAAACTTCCTAAGAAGAGGTTGAAAAGCAGTTTGCAACTTCTCCATAGTTTGAGGATAAACACAATTTACAGGGCACATAAAAAACATGATGACACACATAGTAAAAGTTCTTTTTGCCAAAAGACTATATAAATACTTTGACTGAATTGTCTGTGTCTCAGGTTTCCTAGCTCAGTAAATGACACTAATGAAAAGCAAAAGGACCAAAAGAAAGAAGGATGGCAAGCAACTAAGAAAGCAAAGACCCTGGAATAATCTGAAATCGACTGCATCCATCCTTTGAGAGTTGAGTAATGGAAACAGGGAACCTCTGTTTCCACTCTACAGTTCCACTTCTTAGTGAATACTGTCTGTGTTCCAAGTCCAGTAGCAAAATAATAAATCAGAGTGAATTCAATGCAAGTATGACCCTGTTCGAAGAGACTGCACATTTAGTACAATTCAGTTTTCTGTGGTTCACCTACTAGTTCACAACATGGGTTGGGGTGGAAGGTGGGTCCAGGACCATGAACTACCAGCCAAGCCAGATACATACCATTGATAAGATTACTTTTAATATGATAGTTAGTAAAGGAGATATTTGTAAATTGAAAGTTACTTTTCTTGGGGGGGTGGGAGAATGGGTAAATAGGTGATGGGGATTAAGGAGAGCCCTTGTCGCGAGGAGCACTGGGTGATGAACAGAATTGTTGAATCGCTATATTGTACACCTGAAACTAATATAACACTATATGTTAACTAACTGGAATTAAAATAAAAACTTTTTTAAAATTACTTTCTTCCCAGCAATCCTACTCCTGGGTACATATCCAAGGGAATTGAAAATATATGTCCACACAAACACTGTGTATGTGAATGTTCATAACAGCATTTTTCATAATAGCCAAAGGTAGAAATAACTCAGATATCCACTAACTGATAAATGGAAAACTAAAATGTGGTACAGCCACATAATGAAATATAATTTGGCAATAAAAAGAAGTGAAAACATTATGCTAATAGGCCAGTCACAAAAGGCCACACAATGTATGATTCCATTTTATGAAATGTCCAAAGTACGTAAATCTATAGGGACAGAAAGTAGATGAGCGCCTATCAGCAGCTGGGTAAGCAGAGAACAGAGAATGACTGTTAATGGGTATGGGTTTTTTGAGGGGGAGGAGGAATAATAAAATGATTAAAAACTGATTGTGGTGATAGTTGAATTACTCCATAAATATACTAAAACCCATTAAATTGTACAGTTTAAATGGGTGAATTTTGTGATAAGTGAATTATATTTCAATAAAATGTTTTTTTAAGTTTCTTTTCTCCCATTCTTCACCAAATAAATATTTATTAAGTAGTTAGTCAGTACAAGTTACAGGGTTACTAGTAACGTATAGAAGATACACAGTAGACCTTTGTCTTTTCACAAGGGATATTTCTGGAAACATTTCCAAATCATCAAATAAATGATTACCAGTAGGGCTGAGACATTGCACAACTATAGAATGTGTCATTCATTTTGGAATCTACGTGCATGATATTCCTAGGAGTCATACAGAGCAAACTCTAATGGTCATACAGGGTGGTCCTGGCTACCTTTAAGAGACTAGCATGTGGCTTTCTTTCCTAGAACCCCCTCCCCATCACCACCAGGGAACCAGTTCTTTTTCTTTTTCCTTTTTTTTTTTTTTGACTTCACAAGAATTACTGAATATGTGCTGATGGATTGGGATATGGATAGTTTCTCACCCAAGCTATATGGTTTATTGCCAGCACACAACAAGGATCTACAAGGAAAAGTTCCATGATCAACTCTACTGCTTTGACCCCACCTCATTCAAATGTTTAGGAAGGAGGTTCCAATCCATCATGAAGTTACAAATTGTCAATCTTACCAGTAGCCAAATAATCTTTCTCTGCCTATTTGAAACATCCTTTCCAAAATATACTAATTGCCACCCTCTGTCTACTCTGGCCTTTTTGAACTACTAAATATACAACTTTCTGAGCTTTTGACGTAAATATAGTCAGCAATGCAAATACTTATGCTTTATCAATCAAACTTGGTTTGTGTTCACTTCCATTCCAACCAGCAGTGATGCAAGGTGTTGATCTCTCAGCAATTGGCAATTCACACATACCCTCTTCTGTATGTCAGACAGAGTGGAAAGCAGCAAGTCACATCTATAACATTCCTTTTGTGTTTGCTTAAGTGGTAGGAAAGCAGAAAAAAACATGAATGACCCAACTGAGACCATAGTAATATCTATGCAAATGAATCATATGACCATGTGGGACTAATTCCCCCAAACCATTTATTCTATTTGGTTTTAAAAAAAATCATTTAATTATTATGATACATTTCAGACATATAAGGTTTAAAAATAATAAACATCCCTCTGTCTATTACCACCGTCCATAAGCAATAAATACAATTAAAGCCCTGATCACATTGTTCTCTTTTATGTTTATTCCGTTTATTATGACTTGGGAAAAGACAAAAAGGTGACGCATAAATCCTTTTCAGGAATCGCAGAACAAAACATGGGTCACAGCCAAGCCAATGTTCGTAAAGATGCTGCCTTGTATAATCTGATATAAAGGATTTATCTGACCAAAGCTAATTCCACTCCCCCAAACCCATTCTGCCAGGATGTCTCAAATAATCGTTACTAAAGCATCAAAGCCTTACCCAGGTATAGCCAGCAGATGGGTTCATGAAACTGTCATAAATGGCTACATCTCTATAAATATTTATTTCTGGAATAAAATTTCCCAAACAACTAAACATATAACTCTTCCCTCATAAATGTTCTCTCAGTTTTTGTATTTATATTAGGGAAAAAATACTCAATTAGGAGTTTACTTTAGAAACCTTCTTACCCACTCTAGCCAAAGAGAGGTTTAAATTCTCCTTTTCACCCAGAAATTAAAAAAAAAAAAAAGCCCAGGGCCCAGGCTATTTTCAGACAGCTGGTAGCAGTGAGAGGCAGGAAGGTGGGGACATACAATAGGGGTACAAGACATGGCTGCCCCCCAATTTGACATCTCAACTCCTGAATCCAGAGAACACAGGACATTGAAACAATATGGACAGATGACTAGGATAGGTTTCCTATATGATCTGAGAAGGGAATGAGTTTTTTGATTATCTAATATTTACTGTGAATCTGTGCATCGCATTGGATTGCGTCTCCTAAGAGAAACTAGGCGGAACAAACACAGGAAGGTAAAATTCTGGTTAGCAGAGTAGAGAAGGGCCGAGGGCTTCAGTGTGCTCTCCATTTGACAAGCCTGGCTGGGCAGCGTGAGTACTTGGGTCTGAGAGAGGAAAGTGCGGGAGGAGGAGGGGAGAGTGACAAAGGACTGGCTTGCCCTGGCCATTTTCTCAGATGTCAGGCCCACCACCCAGGCTCTGATACTTAGATTGTAATCACAGCCCTCCTACTTTCTGCTCACAGATGTTGAGTCTCTGAGTCACTGCATCTCAACCACATTTTTGCAATCTGAGTAAAATCCCTGGTATTAGAAAGAAAGGAAAATTGAAAGCCTGTTTCCTGCTGAACCATAACCAACCCTCTCAAGACCTATTTTTTAGTTTGCTTTTTATTTTGTGTCTTCTTTCTATATTCCCTGCTCATAATGAGCTTCATCCCTCCTTTGATATAAAGGAAAATGTTAACTAAAAGTTATGCACAGAAAAAGAACCATCCTGCACACTTCATGTGTTGTTTATCAAGCATTTATGTCTCACTGTTTTCTGAAAACAAGTATAGATTACTTTATAAGAGAAAAATTGTATGTACATATACTCACAAATATATCAGTCAGGTAAATCTTACAAACATATATGTGATAAAGTAGAAAGAAAAAAATCATAACAATGATTTAAAAATTTAAAAATCATTACAGTCACTGTAACTAAACATTAAGAATGGTTTTTGAGCCTCCAGACAATTCAGGCAAAACCAGAAAAAGGACAAGTTACATGTCATCTTGCTGCAAGGGCAATGGTCTGAGTCTCCCTCAGGAGGGGGGTGGGGCGTCTATCCTTTTCTCTTTCTACACATCAAGTTAAATCAAATATTACTTAGTTTCAGAAATGTTGCCTCTAGTGTCTCAGTCTTATTTCAGTCATATGAACTAGATAAAATACATTGCATGAACATTATCTTGTGTCTTTAATCCTTATTTCTTCAAATTCATAGGAGCTCCAGACTCACAGAGATTGTAGCCAAACCTATCCTAGCTCGCCAGCTCTCATGCACATCATAGAAACCCATAGCACATTCCCAGAGGCATTATCTTAATGCAATAGGTTATACATGGGGGATTAAGAGATGAAAGGAGAGGCTACATATCCTAATTCTTAATCTTTTGCTATTTCTGCTTAAGGGAAACAAAGACATTTCAGTAGACCAAAGGAAAAGAAATTTATACATGACAAGTATCTAAGACAGGACAAAATGTTATACGGTCAAATCTTTTGAGAGTAAGTACAGTTGATAAGCAAATAGGCCCATGGACTTATTTGCAGCTCTTCTTTAACTACGAAACAGAAAAAAATAGGACCCAGCTAAAAAACCCAATGTCTAGAGATGAATTGGATTTTGTTGCCACTAAGCTGGTTTACAAGAAAAGCAGTAATCTGATGCTTGGAGGCCACGGGCTCCTTAATAATGGATGGATCAGCATTTAGAAAACTATAGAAAACAGATCCTTCAGTGTTTAGTGGAGGTCATCTAATTGAAGCAAATGGCTTTGGGAGTCTAGGAAAAGAGTAGAGAGATCATCTCCCCTTGTGTATGAAACACACATGACTCTCTAACCTAATTAGGTAACTGACTCTTTCAAAACAAAGTTTCCAAATTACTCTAAAAAATGGCTGCCTCCAGGGGCGTCTGGATGGCTCAGTTGGTTAAGTGTCCGACGTCGGCTCAGATCATGATCTTGCCGTTTATGAGTTCCAGTCCCGCGTCGGGCTTTGTGCTGACAGATCAGAGCCTGGAGCCTGCTTTGGATTCTGTATCTCGCTCTCTCTGTGCCCCTTCCCTGCTTGTGCTCTGTCTTTCCCTGTCTCTCAAAAGTAAATAAACATTAAATTTTTTTTTTAAATGGCTACCTCCAGATTGAGATCTTAGAGTCCCCAATGAAGTCTTATTTTCCCCCTATGCCAGTCCTCAGCACACGGCCTGACTTGTAGAAATATTCTGCTGGCACAGCTGGTCTAAGATTGTTTTGTATGCTCCTGCATTTCACCAGGTTTAAATAGAATAAAATACATTGTAATACAGGTAAGATTGTTTCATGTGATTTCTGTAACAAGGAGATTTTTTTTTTTAAACAGTATTGTTTTGTGATTAAACCATATGGATCTCAAGGAATATTGTAGGAAATACTACAAGAATTCACTACTGAATGCTTTTTCATTCACTGTATTTTTTTCTCCACCTTAGAGTATTAGATTAAAGAAGGCTGAGGTGAACAGTGAATTTGCAGTGAACATATTTTGGTGAACCTGTCCTTCTGAAACAACTGCATTGAGAAAGTTAAATACTATGTATGAATTCCAGTGATTTGCTTTGGATTCCTTAACGTTCTATTTCGGTTTGTAGTTCTTAACCTAAAAAGCCAATATTTGTTTTATAAGCTTTTGAAATGTCCAATAAACATATATTCAAAAAGCAATATGGAAAACAGATTTTATATATCTTCTGCCTTCAATATTTTGTTTTAAAGTAGGTATACTTATTAGAGCTTCCAAATACTAATTTGATATTTCTAAAAATTCTGTAAATAGTAACTCTTCCATTAAAGTAGAAATTGACTATGGTAAAATACAGAGTAAAAAAGTCCTTTATCTCTGACCCAGGAATTTTGTGTCTTCTACGAGTAACTATGAATCTGTGGCAGGTTCTTTGTTAGCTTGTTAATAGGGTAAATTCTCCTACTCTTCACAGTCCCTGACAACTCTCATTGAATTATTGTAATAGAAGTGTCTTGTTGAGACATGGACTGATAACACTCATGTTTCTCTTCTCCTATTTTCCAAATCAGGGATGTGCATTAGTGAACATAACAAAAATCTCACTTTTATCTTCTATCACTTTCCTATGAAAAAAAAGTCATACCTATATATATGTCCATAATGCTTTACGTTCTTTTTTTTAAATTTACTTAATTTTGAAAGAGATAGAGACAGCATGAGTGGGGAAGGGGCAGAGAGAGGGGGAGAGAGAGAATCCTAAGCAGGCCCTGAGCTGTCCATGCAGAGCTGGATACGGGGCTTGAACTCACGAAACCATGAAATCATGATCTGAGCTGAAGTTGGACGGTTAACTGACTGAGCCACCCAGGCACCCCCATAATGCTTTACATTCTTATGAAGGTTTATATAATTCAATTTGCCAGGCTGATATAATTAACTCCTTTGGGGGAAAATTTCCAAAATCACATACATTCCTTAACATAGAACCAACCTGCCAAGTACAAAATCACCTGTACTCTCTGGAACAAGGCCAAGGAAAGATGCAGAGATGATGATAAAAATGATGCTGGACTAAATTTCCTGAACCATTCTCTAATCACATGACTTACTTTCTCAATAACATTTAATGGTTCTCCATAGCCAGCTGTCCAGCCATCTTTTTATAATTTGATACCCATTTATATGTTTTGTTTACCAATTTATATTTTCAATTTTATTTCCTATTACTTTCTTCATACACTGTACAATTTAATCAAATATAACCATTCAAAGTACGAAATTGTCCCATACTTTAAATTTTATTTTGAGATATAATTCACCTACCATGATATTCACCTTATTAGACTATACAAGCCCGTGGTTTTAGTATATTCACAGAGTTTTTCAACCATTACCATTATCTAATTCCATAACATTTTTATCACCCCAAAAAGAAATTCTGTTCATTAGTAGTCACTCTCTAACCCACCCCCGCCCCTATTCTCTGCTCCCCACAGCCACTGGCAACTTTGTTGTTTCTATGGATTTGACTGTTCTGGGCAATGCATACAACTGGAATCATACAACATGGGGTCTTTTGTGACTGGCTTCTTTCACTTAGCATAATGTTTTCAAGATTTATCAGTGATGCAGCAGGAGTCAGTATCTCATTCTTTTATATGATTGAATAATATTCCATTGTATGGATACCATATTTTGTTTACCCATCAGTTGATGAACATTTAGGGGTATTTCCCCCCCCACTTTCTGACTATGCTGAACAGTCCTGCTATAAACATTCATGTATTTCATGTACAAGATTTTGTTTGGACATGTTTGCATTTTCTTGGGCATACACCTAGGAGTGGAATTTCTGGGTTGTGCAGTAACTTTATGTTTAACTTTTTGAGGAACTATGCAATCGTTTTCCAAAGTGGCTATACAATTTTACATTCCCACTAGCAATGCATGAAAGTTTCAACTTCTCCATATCCTTGTCAACCCTTGCTATTGTCTTCTTCATCACAGCCACCCTAGTGGATGAGAGGTAGCACCTCTTGTGATTTATAATTTTGAGATGCATCTCTCTGATGACAGAGGATGTTGAGCATCTTTTCATGTGTTTGTTGGCCATTTGCACATCTTTTTTTGAGAAATGTCTATTGAAGTCTTGTGTTCATTTTTAATGGCATTGTCTCTTTTTGTTGTTGAGTTTTAATAGGTGTTTTTCTTCTTTTATTATTTTAGCTTTATTGAGGTATTATTGATGAATATAATGGTTCTTTATATATTCTACATAATATATCCTATCAAATGTGTGATTTGCAAATATCTATCCCATTTTGTGGGCTGTCTTCTGAAACAAGTTTTTAATTTTGATAAAGCCAATTTATCTAATTTTTTTCCTTTGGTTGCTTGTGTTTTGCATGCCCTAGTTGAGAAACTATTCCCTAATTCAAAGTCAGAAATATCCCATAACTTTTAAAATTGAGATATAGTTCACATACCATTCTTAAAGAATTTTTTATTATGACTGTAACAAGTACACCAAAAAGTACACACAACATAATTGCATAACTTATTATTATAGAACTACCATCCAGGTCAAGAAACAGAATGTTGCCAGATCCCAAGCAGGCTTCCTCCAGTATTCCATCACTCCTTCCCAATTATAACACCTTCTCACCTCCATGACAAGACTGTGGTTTTTGAAAGCAAGTCCCAAATTAGATCCATTTTTTTTTTACTTGAACAGTGTTTATTACATTAGAATGAATTAACAAAGAACGGAAATTAATTTTGCCATTTAATAGTATCTCTTATAATTTTTGACTGGTGAAGAATTTTAAATTACTACACAAAGCTGTGTTTCTCAATCTGTTTTTGGCTTTTTTTTGTTTTCCCCCAATCTATCTTAGGTACATGACACATTTTGATCAGTTAATGATTTACTGTAGAAAAGGAAAGAAAATAATCGTATTAATAATAAAATACCTAATAGTTATTGCATGCTTACTGTATGCATGAAACTCTGCCAAGCATTATGTCAGTCATCACAATGCCCTTAATGAGATGTCTATTTTTATCACTTCCTGTATCTGCTCCCCACCCCTATCCTTTAATTTTTACCAACAGAAGTACTAAGGCTTGACAAGGCTAAGTAACACGTCCCAGATCACATAACCAACAAACAGCAGTGACAGGATGCAAAACTGGGCAATCTGACTCCAGAGACTACATGACACAATCCTCAACTCTTCCCAGATCATTCTGACGCCCAAAGTACCTGAGAGCTGTCCTTAAATCTGGTTAGGAAAAAAAGATGCTCACTAAATCCCTGGTATCTTTCCCAGATATTCTTTCAAATGTACAGAGCCTTGGAACAGTATGTGTTCAATAAACAGTGTTTATTACAACACATTTTCTTATTGTTGGATGTTGGACCCATTCCTGATGCATTCATGTGTCACTCTCTGAACAGAAAACTGTATCTGTGAGTATTAGGACTGAATAAGGCCTCTCTTTGGGTAACATTCCAACTGTCCCTGTTTTTTAGATTTGCAGTATAAAGGAAAGTATGTGGTCATAAAGAAAGAAGGAAGTGGTACTTACAAAAGTTAACTATCTTCAGGTAACCTTAGAGCTGTGTGATTCTTTAAAAAGATACCCATATCAGATTAAGGGTCACTCAGAGGTGCTTTCTTTGGTCAAGACCTTAATGGTTCTCTTTTGATATGAGGATAAGTGACATTTCATAAGAAAAATGTAGCTGGATATTATAAAGTAGTGCATGTGTGCACACGCACGTGCGCGCGCGCACACACACACACACACTTGTTATCTCTTCCCTTTAAAAAGACAGACATAGCACAAGATGGGAACTTGATTGATATCCTTGGCAAATTTTTGAGCCAGGTTTTAATGAGAATATAACCAAGACTTAACTGAAGAACTCTCCACCATCCTCACTACTTTCTGTTTATGGCCCTACTGACAGGCTGTCACCTGATCATAGGGTATTTGTCTCATTTACAGCACACAGAAGTGAATGTATTAGATGAATTAAATTCTGCTTGAAATGTGGCATGCTAAATTGCCCGTGGCTGGCTTGGTGGCAGTACTCTAACAAAATAATGAATTCAGTGTAAGCCTAGAGAACACGTCCTTGGCAAAAGGCTTCTTGGCATTTTTAGCCTCATTCATTAAGTGGGGATACATTATCCAAGAGCTTCATTAGCAGTTGAAGGTGGGAAGAATCTATTAGGACACGCAATTATCCCTTTATAGCCAGGTCAGTCCTGTTCCAATGACCGTTCTACACAATGTGGCAATCCAATCTCTCTTCTCAGCTTCGTGAAAAACTCTCAGTCAACAAAGATGATTTTTTATTACACCTTACCTTTATACATCACTTTTTCTTTTTATCTTTATGTTTTTCTTAATACTTATTCTGCCATCTAGAAGTGTTCCTTTATCTGTGGTTAATTTTATTGTAGCTTCAACAGTAGCTCACTTTCCAAGTACTGTATGAAAAGGAGGGTTCCACAGAGTAGAGTGAATAACATTTTCTATCTCTTAGGAACTGGCTTTCAAGTATCTAGTGCTTTGTGGTTTCAAAGCATTTTCACACACAAAAACTCATTTGATCCTCACAGAAACCCTATGGGGTAGATAGAGAGACACGGTATAGTTAGTGGCTCTTAGTCTAGGGTCAAATGACTGAGTCTTTAGGTTACTTCAACTGCAAAATGGGGTTTATAATAGGACTTCATAGGTGTGCTGTAAAGAAGAAATGAATTAACACCTATAGAGCATTAAGCTTGGGCACACATTAAATACTACTTGAGAGTTAGCTATACTTTTTGTTTTAAAAATGTCGCTAAATCTTCTCTGTCAATGATAAGTAAAGTTTTAAGTGAGAATTTTTCAAGAATTTTACCAGACCAGATAGGACTCAGCTGACCCATTCTTAACATTTTTCACCTTAAATCTCAATCTTCCTTTCTATAAAGCTCCATATCTTCACCTGTCCCTTGTCTCGTCATAGTTTCAAGTGTGCAGCATAGTTATTCGACATGTTTATACGTTATGCTATGCTCTCCACAAGTGTGACTACCATCTTTCACCATACAACATTATTACAATACTATTGACTATATTCCCTATGCTGTACCTTTTATTCCCATGACTTATTCATTTCATAACTGGAAGCCTGTATCTCCCACTCCCCTTCACCCATTTTGCCCATTCCCTGACTCTTCCTCCCCTCTGGCAACCATCTGTTTGTTCTCCGTACTTACAGGTCTTTTTCAGTTTTTTGTTTGTGTGTTTGTTTTGTTCCTTAGATTCCACACCTAAGTGAAATCATACAGTATTTCTCTTTCTCTGTCTGATTTATTTTACTTCACATAATACCCTTTAGGTCCATCCATGTTGTCTCAAATGGCATGATCTCATTCTTTTTTATGGCTGAGTAATATTCCACCATATATATATACCACATCTTCTTTATCCATTCATCAATCAATGGACACTTGGGGTTGCTTCCATAAATTGGCTATTGTAGATAATGCTTCTAAAAACACTGGGGTGGGGGTGCCTGGGTGGCTCAGTGGGTTAAGCCTCTGACTTCAGCCCAGGTCATGATCTCACAGTTTGTGGGTTCGAGCCCCGCATCGGGCTTTAGGCTGACAGCTCAGAGCCTGGAGCCTGATTCGGATTCTGTGTCTCCCTCTCTCTGCCCCTTCCCCACTCACACTCTCGCTCGCACGCTCGCTCTCTTTCTCACTAATAAATAAACATTCAAAAAAAATTTTTTAAATAAAAAAATAAAAACACTGGGGTGCATATATCTTTTTTAATTAATATTTTTGTTTTCTTTGAGTAAATATCCAGTCAGTACTGGAATTCCTGGGTCACATGATATCTCTATTTTTATTTTTTTTGAGGGACTTCCACGTTTTCCTCAGTGGCTGAACCAGTTTATCTTCTCACCAACAGTGTACAAGTGTTCCATGTCCTTGCCAACACTTGTTATTTTTTGTCTTTTTGATTCTAGCCATTCGGACAGGTGTAAAGTGAGATTATGGATTTTTTTTAAGTTTTATTTATCTTGAAAGGAATGGGGAGGAGGGGCATAGAGAGAGGGAGGGAGAGAGAGAATCCCAAGCAGGCTATGCACTGTCAGCACAGAGCCCGACCTGGGGCTCGAACTCACAAACTGTGAGATCATGACCTGAGCCAAAGTCAGACACTTAACTGACTGAGTCACCCAGATGCCCCAAAATTATGGGTTTGATTTGCATTTCCCTGATGATGAATGATACTAAACTTCTTTTCACGTGCCTGGTTGGCATCTCTATATGTCTTCTTTGGAAAAATGTCCATTCAGGTCCTCTATTTTCTCAGTTGGATTATTAGGATTTTGTTTGTTTGTTGCTGTTGAGTTGTATTACTTCTTTATATATTTTGAATATTAATCCCTTATTGGATATATCGTTTGCAAATATATTCTCCCACTCATCGGTTGACATTTTGTTTTGTTGATGGGTTATTTCACTGTACAAAATCTTTTTATTTGGTGTAGTTCCAATAGTTTATTTTTGCTTTTGTTTTCCTTGCCTTATGAGATATATCTAGAAAAAAATATTGCTATGGCTGATGCCAAAGAAATTATTGTCTATACTCTCTTCTTGGCATTTTGTGATTTCAGGTCTCACATTTAGGTCTTTAATTCACCTGGAGTTTATTTTTGTGTGCCGTGTAAGAAAGTGGTCCTGTTTTATTCTTTTGCATGTTGCTGTCTAATTTCCCCAACACACTTATTGAAGAGGAAATCTTTTTCCCCCTTGTATATTTTTCATCCTTTGTCATAGATTAATTGACCATCTAAATTTCTGGGCTCTCCATTTTGTTCCATTGATATACATGTCTATTTTTGTGCCAGCACCCTACTGTTTTGAGTACTACAGCTTTGTAGTATATTTTGAAGTCTGAGATTATAATATACCTCTAGATTTGTTCTGCTTTCTCAAGATTGCTTTGCAATCAGGGTTTTTTTGTGTGTGGTTCCATACAAATTTTAGTATTATTTGTTCTAGTTCTGTGAAAAATGCTATTGGTATTTTGATAGAGATTGCATTGAATGTGTAGGTTGCTTTGGGTGGTGTGGTCATCTTGATGACATTTGTTCTTCCAATCCATGAGCATGGAATATCATTCCATTTGTTTGCATTGTCTTCAATGTCTTTCATCAATGTTGTATAGTTTTCAGAGTACAGGTCTTTTATCTCCTTAATTAAGTTTATTCCTAGATATTTTATTCTTTTTGGTACAATTATAAATGGAATTGTTTCATAAATTCTTTTTCTGCTATGTTGTTATTAGTGTATAGAAATGCTACCAATTTCTGTGTATTGATTTTTTTATCTTAATACTTCCTGAATTCATTTATTATTTATAATAGTTTTTTGGTGGAGTCTTCAGGGTTTTTGACAGATAGTATCATGTCATCTACAAATAGTGACCATTCAACTGCTTTCTTACCAATATGGATGCCTTTTTGTTGTCTAATTGCTCTGACTAGGACTTCTAGTACTGTGTTAAATAAAAGTGACAGTGGATATTTTTGTCTCGTGCCTGATCTTAGAGGAAAAGCTCTCCATTTTTCACCATTGAGTATGATGTTAACTGCAGGTTTTTCATACATGGCCCTTATCATATTGAGGTATATTCCCTCTAAATCCACTTTGTTGAGAGTTTTTATCATGAACAAATGTTGAATTCTATCAAATTATTTTTATCTATTGATAAAGATAATAAAAATCACATGATTTTTATTCTTCATTTTGTTGATATATCACATTAGTTGATCCTTGCATCCCCAGAATAAATTCAACCCGATTATGGTGAATGATTTGTTTAAATGTGTTGTTGGATTTGGTGTGCTAATATTGTGTTGAGGATTTTTGCATCTATGTTCATCAGGGATATTGGCCTAGAGTTTTCTTTTTTTGTAGTTTCTTTGTCTGGTTTCGGTATCAGAGTAACGTTGGCCTCAAAGAATGCATTAGGAAGCTTTCCTTTCTCTTCTATTTTTTTGAAATAATTTGAAGAAAATAGGTATTAACTCCTTGTTAAATGTTTGTTAGAATTTGGCTGTGAATCCATCTGGTCCTGGACTTTTGTTTGTTGGGAGTTTTTTGATTGAAGGTTCAATTTTGTACTAGTAATTGGTCTGTTCAGATTTTCTATTTCTTCCTGATTCAGCTTTGGAAAATTGTATGTTTCTAGGAATTTTTCCATTTCTCCTAGCTTGTCCAATTTGTTGGCATATACATTTTCAAAGTGGTCTCTTATAAATAATCCTTTGTATTTCTGTGGTGTTGGTTATTACTTCTCTTTCATTTCTGGTTTTATTTGTTTTCTCTTTTTTTTTTTCTTTGATGAGTCTAGTTAAAGGTTTATTAATTTTATCTTTTCATAGAACCAGCTCTTGGTTTCATTGGTCTTTTCTACTGTTTCTTCTTCTTCTTTTTTTTTTTTTTTTAGTCTTCATTTCATTTATTTCTGCTATGATCTTTATTACTTCCTTCCATCTATTCACCTTGGGCTTTGTTTTCTCTTCTTTTTCTAGTTCCTTTAGGTGTAAGTTATATTGTTTATTTGAGATTTTTCTTATTTCTTGAGGTAGACCTGTGTCACCATAAATTTCCCTCTTAGAATTGTTTTTGGTGTGTCTCCAAAATTTTGGACTATTGTGTTCTCATTTTTATTTATCTCCACTTAATTTCTTCTTTGATTTTTTTGTTGATTCATTGGTTGTCTAGTAGCATGTCATTTAGCCTCCACGTGTTTGTGTTTTTTTTCAGTGTTTTTCTTGATTGATTTCTAGTTTCATACTGATGTGGTTGTAAAATATGCGGACTATGATTCCAATCTTCTAAATTTATTGAGACTTGTTTTATGGCCTAACATGTAACTCATCCTGGGGAATGTTCCATGTGCACTTGAAAAGAATGTATATTGTTGTCTTTGGATGGGATGTTCTATATATATCTGTTATGTACATTTGGTCTAATGTGTCATTTAAAGATACTATTTTCTTATTGATTTTCTACCTGGATGATCTATCCATTGATATAAGTAGGTGTAAGCTTGGTGCTGACAGCAGTGAGCCCATTGTGGGGCTTGAACTCCAGAACCATGAGATCATGACCTGAGCTGAAGTCGGACCCTCAGCCAACGGAGCCCCCAGGCACCCCTCCATTTTCAAAATTAAGTGTTGGAAAGTAGGGTGCACTGCTTGGAAGTCAACCTTATGACCAAGTCATTTCCCTAAGTTCTGGTTCTAGCTTCTGCAAGCCAGGGCAAATGAAGACTCAGCATGCAAAGGTCATCAGAATTATTCAAACTATGACTAAGTTTATGAAAGTTGCGACTATATATCTTTATCTTGATCTTCCTATGCTTTCCCTTTTTCCTTGAAGATCACCAGTTGAAGTTTGTGTCTTCATTGGTAAGGTCTCTGAGACCCTAATTAGGATTATCAATGTATGTACAGGGTGATCACCTTTGCTTGCTCTAGACTGGACCTTACTATTTAGCTGCCTCAGCCATTAGTTTCTCTTACCAGTATTTGCTTTCTCCTTTATAGTTCCATGACCATTCTCCTTCATTCATATTTTTAAAGTCAGACAGGCATGGGTTTGAATCCCAGAGGGACTGCAAAGAGGCCATATGATTTTAGGTTAATTTAACTTCTCTAAGCCTCAGTTTACTCATCAATAAAATGGAGATAACATGCTTTCTTTTCTGCGTTCTGGGGAGGACCAAGGTTATATGTATAAAAATCATCCAGCACAAGGGTCGGCACAAAGTACAAATGCAATAAATAATTTCCTTCTATTACACTCTTCACAGAGAAGCAAAATACTATGTTAGCAGTAGTTTACTTTCTCTTAATCCCATATTATCATTGTATCTTCAGCCCAAACCCAGGCATAATCCTTCCTTACTTCTTATTATTGCTAAATGTAAAATTTAACAAATAAACCAAACAAAGAGATCTCTTATTGCCCTTAGAACTTGGTTTTTGTTGTTGTTGCTGTTAGTTTTGTTTAGTTTGATTATTTTTTGCAAGGCTTCTGCTGATTCTAGACTTGGAATTATTGTTATTATTATAAAGTGAATGTTTTAGATTCTTCCCTGAATAAATGAATCATTATCACTGTCTGAAAGGCTAAATAAAGCATCCGGGAAACAGCAGGCCCCTCCTGCTGCATTTGGTAAGAAAGATATTACAGAGAGGCCATGCCTCAGTGCCTGATGCTTCCCGACAGGGCTCTCAGTAACAGAGGGAGTCTGCCTACAGGGCACAAGACACGGATTCACACAACTGTCTCTGTAACCAAAACCTCCATCCCACTATGAACACTAAATTGTACCAGGTCTTGAAAATTCACAGGGCAAGTTGGAAGTGAACATAAAAGAGGAAGAACATGAAGGACCAGATGCCGTGGGAGTAGGGAAAAACAATTTTGCTTTCAGTCTATCTGATTAGGCTGTGCGAATGCCTTCTACAGAACTGTCCATCACCACCTCGCTTAGGTCAGACAAGAGTCTGACCCGAATGCCTAGGCAACAAAGGGCAAACAATGCCAAATTCAATTTTAGCTGATCCTTGGAAGAAGGAAAAACCATTCTGCAAGGAGCCCGTTGAGAGCACCACACGAACCCCACATTTTTCATTTTTGACACGTTGGAGTTTATATTAGCACTTTCTCTTTTTTAAATTTTTTTAATGTTTATTTATTTTTGAGAGAGAGAGACACACACGCACACAGTGTGAGAAGGGGAGGGGCAGAGAGAGGGAGACACAGAATCCAAAGCAGGCTCCAGGCTCTTAGCTGTCAGCACAGAACCCAGCGCGGGGCTCGAACTCACGAACTGCAAGATCATGACCTGAGTCAGAGTCGGACGCTCAACCGACTGAGCCACCCAGGTGTCCCTGTTAGCACTTTCTGGTATAAAGTAGAAACCAAAATAGAGTGAGATAAGGAGCGCAGAGACAGACAAACATGCAAACGCTGCTCACGATCTGTTTCGGCTCCCACTCCCAGAAACTTAGTGTCTTTCCTGTCTCCACTTTAAAATCTTATTTTCAAAAGTGACACTTTCTCACTTGAGGCCTAGGCATTTTTCCAAGGGAAAGCAACCCAGTTCTATTCAGGCCTTTCACGTATGGCACACTTCATTAACTTTTCCAAACACTTTCAGGTACCAGAAATAGGTAAGAGTGTTCCCCAAAGCCTGGCAATCCTGTTTGTCAACAATCTAATATTCAACGGACTTCGGCTTTTTTGCACTGGAGGTGATTTTTGTGTCAGCTCAGGTTCTTGGAGAAACAAAAGCCCAAGAGGAACTCGATCTGCCAGACACGTTCTTGGGGGAACACCCCTGGAAGATAAGGGGGAAGGGTGGTAAGAGGAAGGGAGGGCCTTCTGACCACAGGCAGTCTGACATCTGTGAAGGAAGAGCCGGAAGGAAGGAGGACCGAGGAGGGGGAGCTTCGGCCTGGGTGCAATCCTGGGAAAGTCCTGGCCAGGTTGGACCTCGGGCTAAGACTACCTATCACAGCAGGCATCGGGCAGGAATGCCCCAACCTTCATCCTTCATCTGCTCAGCCATCCACTGTAGCAGCCTGGTGAGCATGGCCTTGATGTGAACACTGCAGCAGACAAAAGGTGGCAACGGTGGGAGGCTGACAACTATCTTCCTTACCGCAGTGTCTCTTGAAGGAAGATCTAGACAGTGAACCTCCTTGGCAGCTACGACTTCTTAGACTAGTGGCAGCTTTCAATCATTTTTGGAATAAGGTCGGTATACACACACACTACACACACACATATACTAGCTTTTTGATAAATAAGTGATGTGGATCAACTCTGCTAATGGGATTCAGGTGAAGTCTTCACCTTTGGAAAATTAAGGAGTCTATAGCTCTCTGAAAGTTTCTTGATATTGGTTCTAAATGCATGTGAATTCCTGGAAACGCAAAACACCACTGAAGATCAGTAGTCAAAGAGAGGACTTATGGCGCTCTGATGATAAATGAAGTCTGGGCTCAGGTTTACTTTACGGGATCCACACTATGGTTATTTCCTTAGCTCTTGAATGCATAATCGATGTAGACATGCTTGGAAACAGGTCTAATCTCCACACTGGAATGTGCCAAATAGAGCTAATGCTGTAGGATGGCCAAGTGGAAGCTCTTGGAACTATCTCCACCCCACTCTATGCAATAAACCACATCTCTGGGAGAACTGCCAAGATTAATGTCACCACCAAAGACTTAAAAGATGCAGGTGTGGTGATTCCTAACATTCCCATTTAGCTTGCCTGTTTAGTCTGTGCACAAGATGTATTCATCTTGGATAATGATCATGGATTACCATAAACTTAATCAAGCAACGCCAATTGTAGCTGCTATTTTAGATGTGGTTACTTGAGCAAATGAACATAAGTATCTGGCATCTGGTATACAGCAACTGATCTAATTTTTTGCTCATCAAACAAGCCTCAAGCATCATCACAGGCTTTTGCTTTCAATTAACAGGCATAACAGTATCCCTTCAGTCTCTTACCCCAGGGCTATGTCAACTCTCCTGGTCTCTGTCATAGTCTAGTCCCCAAAGGTTTTGATCCTCTTGACATCCCACAGAACATCACGTGTCCACTTCGTTGATGATATTCCATGTTCGTTCCTTCTCATGAGCAAGTATCTTAAAGCTTATTCCTTATGTTAAATTTCCTCTGCTGAAATAACTAGTTTAAGTTCTATTCTCCTATCTGACACAAATTCTACTTTCTAAACTCTTTATGGACCAAACCCAACATTATTGTCAAATGTCAATTATTTTTCCATGAAAGGCTGAGTTTCCCCATAAAAGTCAGCTATCTTCTTTTTTTTAATTTTCTTTTTAACGTTTATTCTTGAGAGAGAGAGAGAGAGAGAGACAGAGTGCAAGTGGGGGAGGGGCAAAGAGGGAGGGAGACACAGAATCTGAAGCAGGCTCCAAGCTCTGAGCTGTCTGCATAGAGCCCAATGTGGGGCTCGAACTCACAAACTGTAAGATCATGACCTGAGCTGAAGTCAGATGCCCAACTGACTGAGCCACCCAGGTGCCCTTCAGCTATCCTTCTTATGATTAAAATAAGTACCATGTGAGATATTCAAACAAACGTTTCTATTGGACTCACAATTGCCTTTGACTCCTTCATATGATACTGGAATAAATTCTGGTTCTTTAGTTAATTTTTCATTATCTCTGGGGCAAAAAGCATTAAAAGAATTTTTTTAACATTCATTTATTTTTGAGAGACAGAGAGAGAGAAAGAGAGAGAGAGAGAGAGAATGCAAGCAGGAGAGGGGCAGAGAGAGAGGGAGACACAGAATCTGAAGCAGGCTCCAGGCTCTGAGCTGTCAGCACAGAGTCCAACACAGGGCTCAAACTCGTGGACTGTGTGAGATCACACCTGAGCTTAAGTCAGACACTTAACTGACTGAGCCACTCAGGCACCCCTGGGGCACAAAGCATTTGTTGCCAGTTATGGGCTGAATTACATCCCCCCTCCCATGACAATTCATATGCTGAAGCCTTAACCCCAGTGCCTCAGAATATGATTGCATTTGAAAATAGGGTATTTAAAGATGCAGTTAAGTTAAAATGCAGCTATTAGAGTCAAATGCCTGAACCTAGTATGACTAGTGTCTTATAAGAAGAAGGAATTTGGACACACAAGGAAATACCAGGGCTGTGCACACACAGAGGGAAGACCAAGTGGGGGACACAGTGAGAAGGTATCACCTGCAAACCAAGGAGAAAGACCTCAGAAGAAACCAAACCTGCTTAACACT
The DNA here is from genome assembly GCF_018350215.1 of Panthera leo. Lineage (NCBI taxonomy): Eukaryota > Metazoa > Chordata > Mammalia > Carnivora > Felidae > Panthera > Panthera leo. Next base: position 142,991,734 of record NC_056682.1, read on the forward strand.
TTGATCTTGGACTTCTAGCTTCAAGAACTGTGAAAAAAATTTCTGTTGTTTAAACGTCCGTGTGTGTGTGTGTGTGTGTGTGTGTGTGATTTTGTTATGGCAGCTCTAGCAAGCTAACACATAGCCTATGGTGCAAAGATGTAGTATGGCTTTTAAAATTTTTTTTTTAACGTTTATTTATTTTTGAGACAGAGAGAGACAGAGCATGAACGGGGGAGGGGCAGAGAGAGGGAGACACAGAATCGGAAGCAGGCTCCAGGCTCTGAGCCATCAGCCCAGAGCCCGACACGGGGCTTGAACTCACAGACTGTGAGATCATGACCTGAGCCGAAGTCAGATGCTCAACCGACTGAGCCACCCAGGCTCCCCGTAGTATGGCTTTTAAAACCTTCCATTGTAAGAAACATAAAGGTCATAAAGACAAGAGTGAAAGCATCCGCGTCTTGGTGTCTGTGTTGGTGTCTTGGTGTGTTTGTGCGTCTGTGTCTCTCTCTGGATCCCTACCTTCCTCCCTGCCTTTCTCTCTCTCTCTCTCTCTCTCTCTCGACCACTCTGTCCTGTTTTGTTTGGGCAAGGAGGGAAGCTTTAGTTGACCCTCTCTTTCTCCTTCCTTCCCCCAAACTTAATTAACCAGATAACACTAGTGACACTTACTGTGTATTAGCCACTGTTCCAGGGGCTTTACTTCTTTTAACTCATTAAAACCTCACATGATCTTATGAAGCAATTATCACCTTTTATCCCAGTTTTTAAAAATGGGAAACACAGAGATGACACTCTGTGACAGTGCTCGAATCTGAGCCCCCAAATTCTGGCTCTGGAGTTCCTGCTCTTAGTCACTACGCGACACCAGATTTTATACGAGAGGGAAGGACGCCTGTGGATGTGTCCATTCACCAATATGCTATTTTTACTGAATTGAAGGTAAATGGGGACATTTGTTTTATCTTATACGTAAGTGAAGGTCATTTTTAAACTTACATAGCCCTCAACACTTTTCCTTGGGTAATATGAAAAAGTTATCTCCTTTGGTAATGGCTAAAGTCCATACCCACATAATCCAGAAGAATCATATACACACAACTCCTAAATTCAAATATAAATATTCTAATGGATAATGGATATTGCAACAAACGTGAGTTGGCCCTGTTTGATCCTCCCAAGAACGTTGTGAATTAGAAGGAGCAGGTATATGTTGGTTACCTTACAGATCAGGAGCTAGAGGCTAGGAGAGATTGACAAGGAGAGGGATGTAAGGCCATAAGTTACCTTCGGTAGCAACGACGGGTCCCCCAGCTCTTTCGCACAACTCTTGCCACTTCTCAAAGCAGTCAAGTAAATTGCAATACTAATGCAATACACTTGCTCAACCATCCTGACATTACTTCAGCCAAAGCCCCGAGAAGACACAATGAGGTTAGAATGAGGATATTAGTTTTCTGAGCCTTCGCGTAGACTGCATCATGACTCAGCATCAGTGAAAGGAAAATTGCCTCCATGGCACTATATCTGGCCGTGTGGGATTTCCTCCATTGATTTTTTTTTTCTCCATATACGGCTCCAACTTGATCCTGTTTAGTGAATGAGGCCTGACGGCAAATCGAAGACTGAATAAAAAGCTCCCCGCTGAAGCGCTGTCACAGCCGCTCAACCTAGGCTCCAGGGAACTTTGGCAAGCGGAAGAATCCTTTGTCTTCAGACTATGACAAGAGTGGAAAAAAATCTCAACTATTCGGCTGTGTAGCATCACTCAAGCATGCCTTAATGGGGAAGGTCTAATGAGGAATGTGGTCTTTGAAAAATCTCGCTTTAAAAACTCCCAAAGCATTCTCACTGTACAATTCCACACAATTATAATTAATAGGATTCAAACTACAAACCAGAGATTATGTTACTATTTTACCCAGTTTGATGGCCACGGATGCTTCTTTTCTTTACTGGTTATGTTCAAAGAGATCTTGGCCTGTTATTATAATCAAATGTGTAGGAGAAAACATCCCCATTCTTCGTGGATTCTATGGAGGTAGCAGGAATAAGAGAATAAAAGAAAAGCCAATTTTAAACTACCAAATGAACCGCAGCTGCCCTCGGCCCTTTCCAATCCTCCTGCTTCCTCTCCTGCTGTTGACCTATTAATGGATTCCTGCTCTTGAGTTTAACTCAACTTTTGGAGGGGAACAGGACCTAAAACCAGTTTGAACAGTTTGTGAAGATAACCGGAATTCCTTTCCAAAAACAGACACAGGTTTCTAGCAGATAAAATTTTCATTTACAATTATTCCTCTCTCATCGTTCCTAAAGAAATTCAAGCACATTCACCCCGACAGTGGACTTCATGCATAGGTATAATATTTCCAATTTAAAAAAAAGGAAAAGAGGGCTGAAATACTTCAAAAGTGTCTGTGTGATAGTATGTGAATTATATCTCAATAAAATTGTTATTTTTTAAGTGTGTGTGTAGTTGAGAAGGGGAAAGAATAGACAAAGATGATTAAATATAGTTTTTTTTTATTTTAACTAGCTATCACTAGAGAGGGAAGTAACGGGAACTTATTGCTGAATGAGTACAGAGTTTCAGTTTGGAAAGATGAAAAGGTTCTGGAGATGGATAGTGGTGATGGTTACACAAAACAGTATGAAGATACTGAATATTGCTGAATTATACACTTAAAAATGGTTAAAATGGTAAATATTATGTGTGTATATTTTACCACAATTAAAAAAGTCATCACTGTTTTTTAATTAACAACCATGACTACAACAAGACTACCTCATTTGTTCTAGAAACATTAAAGAAATGAAAAAAGAAGAAAATATAACTCACTCAAAATCCTGCTCTCCAGACACATTCATTTTTAATACTTTCATATCTATATTCTCCCAAATTTTGTCACAAACATGTAAGTCAATAAAACAGGAGTTGTACTAGCAATATTATTTATCAATTTGCTTTTCACTAAAAAATATATAAATACAAATATATATATACATTTCCATTTCCGTACCTATAGATAGATAGATACACATATAAATGTGTGTTTATATGTTATACGCTACACTGACATCATCATTTTTACTGGCCCCATAGTTTTGGACATTCAAATTTTTTTCCAACCTTTTGCTGTTTTAGATAACATATCAGTGAACATCCTTGCACATACATCTTGTGTGATTTTTTTTTTAGGATAAACCCAGACTTCTAAAATTGTTAAATATGCATATTTTTAGAGCTAATATGTGGTGCTCTCCAGAAAGGACTCAACCAATTTGTATTCCCATGGAAAATGTATGAAATTACTTCTACCAAGTGCATGTTATCACCCTTCCTGATCTTTGTCAGTCTTATAGGTTAAAAAAAAAGGTTTAAAATTTTTAAAAAGTTAAATTCTATCTCATTTCAGTTTTTCTTTTTTTAATTATGGGGAGAATAAATGCTTTTCCTAGATATTCCTTGACTCTGTTATTCTCTTCTTGTGAATTACATGTTCATGGTCTTTGCCAATTTAGCTTTTATGTGTGGCTTTTTCTTCTTGTTTATATATAAGAGCTCTCTTATATTAAGGACCTTACTCCTATTTATCATATCATTTTATTTAGTGGAGCTTTTACTACATATTTTCTTTTCTTTTCTTTTCTTTTTTTTTTTTTTTTACATAACCAAACCTATCACCCTTTTATTTCCCATAGAATTTTTGCTTTTGTTTATCATATTTTCCTTCCTCCAAATGACATAAATATTTCTCTACAATTTTAGTACTTTTATAGATTTAAAAAAATTTTTTAAATGTTATTTATTTTTGAGAGAGACAGAGACAGAATGCTAGTGGGTAAGGGGCAGAGAGAGAGGGAGACACAGAATCTAAAGCAGGCTCCAGGCTCCAAGCTGTCAGCACGGAGCCCGACATGGGGCTCGAACTCACGAGCTGTGAGATCATGACCTGGGCTGAAGTCGGATGCTCAACTGACTGAGCCACCCAGGTGCCCCATTTGTATAAATTATTTTAAGGTGTGACATAACAGAGGTCATATATGAAAAACTCGTGGCTAACATACATACTCAGTGGTGAAAGACTGAAAACCTTAACTCTAAGAATAGAAATAAGAGAAAGATGCTCACTTTCACCACTTCTGTTCAACATAATATTAGAAATTCTAGCCAGAGCAATTAAGCAAGAAAAGGAAATAAAAGGTCCAAACTGGAAAGGAAGAAGTAAAATTACCTCTATTCGCAGATGACTTAATCTTCTATATAGAACCACCCTCCACCACACTATACCACAAAATCTGTTAGAACTAATAAATGGATTCATCAGAGCTGCAGGATACAAAGTCAACATACAACAATTATTGTTTCTGTGCATTAACAATGAAGATTCTGAAAAAGGAAAATAAGAAAACAATTCCACTTACAAAAACATCAAAAGGAAACAGTACTTAGGAATATAGTTAACCAAGGAGGCAAAAGACTGATAAAGTGAAAACTACAAAACATTGCTGAAAGATTAAAGAAGATACAAATAAATGGAAGGACACTTCATGTTCATGGAGTGGAAGACTTAAAACTGTTAAAATGTCAATACTATCCAAAGCTATCTACAAATTCAGTACAATCCCTATCAAAATTCCGATGACATTTGTGGCAGAGATAGAAAACCCTAAAATCCATATGGAATCTTAAAGGATCCAAAATAGCCTAAAAAAGTTTTTTTTAATTTTTTTTAATGTTTATTTATTTTTGAGAGAGAGAGAGACCAAGCATGAGTGTGGAAGGAACAGAGAAAAAGGGAGACATAGAATTCAAAGCAGGCTCCAGGCTCTGAGCTGTCAGCACAGAGTCTGACACAGGGCTCAAACTCATGAACTGCAGGATCATGACCTGACCCAAATTTGGATGCTCAACCGACTGAGCCACCTAGGCACCCTGCCAAAAAAGCCTTTAAAAAGAAGGACAAAACTGTAGATCTCATACTTCTTGATTCCAAAACGTATGGGGTTGAACTAGCATACAGACAAACACAGACCAATGGAATAGAATATGAAACTCAGTAATAAGCTCTCACATATATGGACAAGTGATTTTCCACAAGAGTGCCAATATTGAATTCAATATTGAAAAGGCAGTCTTTTTAATATATAGTGTCAGGAAAACTAGATATCTACATGCAAAAGAATGAGGTTTGACCCTTACTTTATACTATATACAGAAGTTAACTCAAAATGGATAAAAGACCTAGAGGTAAAAGCTAAAACTATGAAACTCTTAAAAGAAGATATTATGAAAAAGCTTCATGACATTTAATTTCAGTAATGATTTCTTAGATGTGATACCAGAAGCACAGGCAACAACAAAAAAAGAAAATAGTGGGCTTCATCATAATTAAAAACTTTTTTTTTAATGTTTATTTATTATTGAGAGACAGAGAGAGAGACAGAGCATGAGCATGGGAGGGGCAGAGACAGGAGGAGACACAGAATCCAAAGCAGCCTCCAGGCTCTGAATTGTCAGCACAGAGCTGGACGTGGGGCTCGAACTCACAAACTGTGAGATCATGACCTGAGCCTAAGTCGGACGCCCAACCGACTGAGCCATCCAGGCGCCCCACGTAATTAAACTTTTGTGCGTCACAGGACACTATCAACAGAGTAAAAAGGCAACCCATAGAATGAGAGAAAAAAAATTCAAAACATATATCTGATAAGGCATTAATATCCAGAATATATATCTAAAAACTACAACACAACAGCAACAACAAATAATCTGAATAAAAATTGGGCAAAGACTTAAATAGACGTTGCTCTAAAGATGATATACAGATGGCCAATAAACACATGAAAAGATACTCAACATCACTAATCATTAAGGAAAAACAATCAAAACCACAATGAGATCCCACTTCACACTAGGTAGGAGGGCTATTATTTCAAAAGAAAGAGGAGGAGGAGGAGGAGGAGGAGGAGGAGGAGGAGGAGGAGGAGGAGGAGGAGGAGGAAAACAAGTCTTGGCAAGGATGTGGAGAAATTGGAACTCTTTGAACATTACTGCTGGGAATGTAAAATGGTGCAGCTGCTGTGGAAAAGAGTTTCTTAAAAACTAAACAATTCCACTTCTAGGTATATATTTTTAAAAAATGAAAGAAGGTATAGTGAACTAAATATTTGTGTCCTCCCCACGAAACACATAAGAATGGCTGTATTTGGACTAAGGAAGTAATTAAGACTCAATGAGATCATGGGTGGGGTGACCTTGTCTGATAGATGTAGTGTTCTTATAAGAGGAGGCATAAGAGAGCTCCCCTCAAACCCTACCCTACCCCATCTCTGCCTGTAAGCCAAGAAGAGAGCTTTCACCAGAAACCAAGTTGGCCAAAAACTTGACCTTGAACTTCTAGCCTCCAAGAACTGTGACGAAATAGGAGTTCCTGGGTGGCTCAGGTTAAGCATCTGACTTTGTCTCAGGTCATGAGCTTATGGTTCACGAGTTTGAGCCCACATCAGGCTCTGTGCTCACAGTTCAGAGCCTGGAGTCTGCTTCAGATTCTGTGTCTCCCTCTCTCTCTGCCCCTATCCCGCTCATACTCTGTCACTCTCTCAAAAATAAATAAAAAATTAGAGAAAAAAAAAAGAACTGTGAGAAAATAAAGTTATGTTGTTTAAGGTACCCAGTAGTTTGTTATGGCAATACAAATAGACTAAAAAGGTATTTGAATAACATTTATATACCTACGTTTATAGCAACATTATTCACAATAGCCAAATGGTAGAAACAATTCATATGTCTATCAATGAATTAGTGGAAAGACAAAATACAATGAAATACATTCAGCCTTTAAAAATAAGGAAGTCTGATTCATGCTACATCATGGATGGATCCTGAAAACATTATGCTAAGTGAAATAAGCCAGTCACAGAAAGACAACTATTGATTCCACTTACATAAAGTACCTAGAATAGTCAAATTTATAGAGACAGAAAGTAGATTTGGGAGGAGAGGGGCCAGGGATTTGGAAGAGAGGATAGGGGGAGTTGCTTAATGGGTACAGAGTTTCAGTTTGGGAAGATGAAGAATTCTGGAGATGGAGGGTGATGATGGTTATACAATAATGTGACACTAAAATATACTCATAAAAATGGTTAAAATGGTAAATTTAATGTTATGTATATTTTACCATAATCAAAACATTTTGAAAAGTGTGTTTGCCGGAAGAATTCAAACAATAGAGAAATACTAGACAGTGGACCCATTTTTAAATTTTTTGTTTTGTTCCATAATGCTGCTGGCCAATTTGTTCCTGCCTTACACGTTAAGGTATCAGAAAGTGTAATTTATATGAAGTAAAAGGTACAGATCTTCAGGGTACAATTCACTGAGTTTTAACAAGCATACATCTAGAAAGCCCACACCGCTATTAAGATATAAGACATTTCCAGGGTGCCTGGGGGGCTCAGTTGATTAAGTATCCGACTTGATTTTGGCTTGGGTCATGATCTCTTAGTTGGTGAAATGGAGCCTCACGTTGGGCTCTACAATGACAGTGTGGAGATTCTCTCTCTCCCTCTCTCTCTGCCCCTCACCTGCTCATCCTCTCTCTCTCTCTCTCTCAAAATAAATAAATAAACATTAAAAGCATATATACAAAACATTTCCTTCACCCAGAGAGATGCCTTGTGCCTCAGTCAGTTCCCAAACCCATCTACCACAGAGGCAACCTCTGTTCTGATTTCTTTCACCAGTGATTAGATTTTCTAGTTCTAAAAATTCACACGAATGGAATAATTCAGTATGTACTCTATTGTGTCCTGCCTTCTATCACTCAGCACAATATTTTGGCAGTTCATCCATTTTGTTGCATATAGTTTATTCCTTTTTATGGTTGAGCAGTATTCCATTGTGTGAACATACCACAATTCCTTCAACCGTTTCTCATTGTCAGACATTTAGATTGTTTCTAGTTTGGAGCTATTATCAATACAACTGCTACAAACATTCCCATACAAGTCTTTTTGTGACAATGTATTTCCATGTCCCTTGGAGAACCATACTTGTAAATGACCATAGCTTTATAATAAATATTAATATTTGCTAGAGAAACTCTTCACTCTTTCTTTTCTTTCTTTCTTTCTTTCTTTCTTTCTTTCTCTTTTTCTTTCTTTTGAGAGACAGAGAGAGAGAGAGAGAGCATAATCAGTAGAGGGACAGAGAGAGACAATCAAGCAGCCTCCATGCTCAACATAGAGCCCAACATGGGGCTTGATCTCACAACCTTGAGATTGTGACCTGAGCCAAAATCAAGAGTTGGACCCTTAACTAAATGAGACACCCAGGCACCTCTTCCCTCATTCTTTTTGTATTTTCTCCAAAAAAAAATGGCTATTTTTTATGTTACTCTGCCAAAACATGTCTTTGGAAATTTTTGGATTTTGATAGATTAATTTGAGAAGAACTAGGTCTTGATAATAGTTAATTTTCCCATCCTAAATATGTCGTATTTTTCCATTTGGTCATGTCTTTTTTCATGTCTCTCAATAAAGCTTTTAGTTTTTGTCAAAACGTACTGAATATTTATAGCTAAGTTAATTCCTAGGTAGTTTTTATCTCTGATCACTATTAAAATTGGTCCCCCTCCCCCATTATTTTTTCTTATTATTATTGCTTTTCCATAGGGGAGATCCTGGCTTTTTAAGAATTATCTTATATCCAATTGCCTTACTGAATTATTTTTCTAGTTATTCTACTATAAACATTTTTTTTTTAAGAATTCTTCAAAGATTTAGAATTTCTGGTCGTGAAACTGCTGCTACATTGCAAAGCAAACATTCACAGGCTTAGTACTGTGAACTATTTTAAATATTTACTTTGCAGAGGATTTTTTTCCCAGAAGAAAATGGCAAAAAATTGTGGTTTTCTAAAGCCTCACGAGATTGCTCTCCAGTCTTTCTTTCATTATCACACTTCCTCCTAATCAGTGATTTTCTCTGCCAACAGCCTCCACCACCATTTCTTTTCTTCTGCGTCAGTCACAAACTTTGGAGAAATCAAAAACAAACCATCAACAGGGAAATGTGATTTATAACATTCAAGAACACGCTTCTGAATTAAGTCTAGTGCATGTAAGAGCTAGAAACTCTAGCAGGAAAAGATAGATGATTATTGATCAGTTCACTGCAAAACAGATACCTATCATCCCTTTCGATGAAGAGGAAGCCACGACACTTTAGCAATTGTACATGGAAACATTCACTGTAGATCCCTTGGAGCTGATAAAGTTTTGAGCAGCAGGTGCTAGAATGGAGGATGGCAGGGGACTCTGTAGACTTTTGAGAGACTCTTCCTTCCCCCACCACCACCTCTTCTCCCACATGTCAAGTGTCTCCATTAGAAGTCAGAGAGGACAGCCAAGTCAGACAGCACGGGTCCGAGGAGCAACGCGGCATCATCAATGACCAAGAAGCCCCTGCTCTTAGGTGACGCATGCCCCCCCCCACAGCTTTGCAAAGTGTAAGATGGCCCTTCTGAAATGCTTCTTTGTCTTCTTTATAATCTAACTAGGTTAGCAGCTTATTCACCTTTATGAACCCTAATGTGGTAAGATTTCACTATACATCCATAGTCTCAGTGAATAAGAATTTCTCAAGCTTGAGTTGCCAGCACCCCTCACTCCTCTTCTGCAACACAACAAGTTTTTGTTACAACGTTAAAGGCCTTTGTGACCTCAAACTCCACGAACGAAATTCTATCCTTAGTAATTTAGCAAAAATTTTCATATTTTACATTATTTTACTTTCCCAGGGCACTGCACTTTAATTCCTCCAAAGACACACAGTACACAAAACACGGGCAGAATTGAACATAGAGATTTAAAATCCCAATATCTGGGGTGCCTGGGTGGCTCAGTCAGTTAAGTGTCCAACTTCAGCTCAGGTCCTGATCTCAGGGTTTGTGAGTTCGAGCCCCACGTCAGACTCTGTGCTGACAGCTCAGAGCCCGGAGCCTGTTTAGGATTCTGTGTCTCCCTCTCTCTCTGTCCCTCCCCTGCCCATGCTCTGTCTCTCTCTGTCTCTCCTTCAAAAATAAATACACATTAAAAAAATTTTTTTTAAATCCTGATATCTGACAATGAGAAAGGCATTCTTCAATTCTTCCTTCAGAGAAAATCCTAGAATGCACTGCCTCGGTCTTCTGAATGTGGCCTATTCTTTGTCATTCCCTAAATTGACTCATGAACAACTTTTTAGATTGTCCTGTTCCTTTAAGTAATTAGGACTCTGCTATACACTTTTTAGGCCTTCATTTTGGTCATCTTCCTCTACTACTTTAAATTTCAGTTAATTCAGTCAATACTGAAGACTTGACATGGTGAGTGATAATCTACTTTATGATTCTTACTTTCTATCTTTCTCTTTTATGTTCCTTCTCATTTTTATTACCAGGAGAAAAATGGCTTTTTCCTTACAATTCAGTGATTTTTTAATAAAGAGTTATGCAATCATCACTGTCATCTACTCTCAGAATATTTCCATGACTTCAGAAAGAAACTTTGTACCCATTTATAGTCACTCTGTATTCCCATCTCTAGCCTCACACAACCATTCGTTTACTCTCTATATATTTGCCTTCTTTGAATATCTCATATAAATGAAATTGCATAATATGGGTATTTTTTTAGTGTATCTGGCTTCTTTAACTGAGCATAATATTTTTTAAAAATTTTTTAATGTGTATTTACTTTTGAGAGAGAGAGAGACAGACAGAGCATGAGCAGGGGAGGGGCAAATCTGAAGCAGGCTCCAGGTTCCCAGCTATCAGCACAGAGCCCGATGCGGGGCCCGAACCCACAAACCGTGAGATTGTGACCCGAGCCAAAGTTGGACCCTTAACCGACTGAGCCACCCAGGTGCCCCCTGAGCAAAACAGTTTTGAGGTTAATCAATGTTGTAACATCTATCAGTATTCAGTTCCTTTTTCTCACAAAGAGTATTCCATTATATAGCTATATCATATTTTGTTTGTCCAGTTGATGGATATTTGGATTTTTTCCACTTTGTGACTATTGTAAACAATGCGGCCGTGAACATTTGAGAATGTTTTTACAGACGTGTTTTCCTTTCTCCCGAGCGTCTACTTGGAGGTCTAATTGTTGGGTGAAAGATAACTCTTGCGTTTAACATTTCCAAAAACTGCCGTATGGTTTTCCAAAGTGCCTGCACCACTATACATTCTCAGCAACGGATCGAAAGGTGTATTTTTAACCTCCGTGAAATGACAGCGTGAATAGGACAAGCCAAGGAATTTTGACCAAGAAGGACTTTTCCCCTGCTTGAGAGATGGGAAGATGGGAGGTCATTTTCCTCTGCACCACTTTTTGAATCTCTTTGCTATCTTGCGGGCTCCCTGCAGTCAGGGCACTCACCAGTGTGTTCTGCGATCAACACCATGAAGTTAAAATGAACGCTGACTTGCCAAGACCTCCCTCGTGGTGATGAAAGGCCCCTCCCTGTGCCCACATCCACACAAACACAATTTTTAAAAATGCTTGTGAATTCCTGCGCGTACAGAGAGGCAAATACCTTCCTCACTCGCTCTTTTTTCACTGGAATATAACTCTATTGCTCTATTATTTAGAGTTCAGTCTGCTGTAACGATGCCTGAACTGAAAAAAGGAACAATGCCTTTTGCACCGTGATATTCAAATATTCATTTAGGAAGGAGGGGACTGCAAGCATAGCTGGCTTCTCTTGAACTGCCAATTTCATGTAGCTGACAACGTGAATTGTCCTGCATAAAATCTGTTCATTATTCCATCCATTCAGGATCGCCCTGGGGTTTAAGGCAGACTAATGGCTGTCACATGAAGCTACTGCTCGTCAGTCTTCAGTGAACTCAAGCAAAAAACAAGGGAACTGGCAAAGGACAACATAGTGAGTCAAAGAATATTCATATTGAGGGGAAACAGCTTCAAAAGAAGCTTCTTGTATTGAATCTGGCAGTGATACAAGTTACTTGAAAACACTACATTTTAGTGCTGGAAAGTTATTGTGTTATTTTGAGGTTGGGACGGATTCAAAATTACGTTCTATTTTATTGCTTGCTTAGGTACCAAACTTCATACCACTGCCATGTTATAACGTCAAATATGCTGGACTAAAAACTGGTATGGCGCCCACTTTCTTTTTGTGCTATGTTTATAGTAGGAATTGAGGAAGCATAGAAGCAACATAGGTAAAATTCTAGAGAAGAAACTATGTTCAGAGAGCCCCCCAAAGAATCAGATATTTTCTCTGTCTACTCTGCTCAGGGGAGCACATTTTCCTTAACCACTAACCTGTAAAGCCCATAAAATAGAGCAATCTGCAGAACAAAAAAGACACTGGATTGTCCTCTCAGGAGGGAGGAGAAATTTTCATGGTGCTTGATTGATATAGAAAAAAAGAAGTGGTGACAAAAACAGTGTGACTCATCAACCTATTCAGTGGGGAAAGAAAAAGTCAGTCCTGTGAAGGGGCAGAAGATGAGGGAGATAGTTAAAAAATATTCTGTCCAAGAATGGATTTCTCTTCATCTTAGCACCCAAGAAAACACAGCTCTCAGATACCATGGGAGTCCTCTGACTTGAAGTCCACGGCTCCAGAGACTTTGGAAACAAATCTACATTAGGCTTTAGGATCTGGCTTTTCCTTAGGAAGCATTCCCTAAAGGGTGGTCATCTTGGTTTGCTTTTCCCCAGAAGCAGACTCTGACACAAGAGTTCAAATGCAAGTGCTAGTTTATCTGGAAAGTGAAGAAAACTGAGAGGGAAGTGGATGGGGGAGGCAGGAAAAGGAAGGTAGTCTATACAGATGCATTATGAAGCCACCTACAATCATGAATCAGTGGAGCTCAATTCTGCCAGGGAAACTCTAGGAGCTGGTGGAAAACACTCACCTCAGAGTTATCCATCCCATGGATGAGAGAGCTGGGCTGTTGGTCAACTCAACTCACTCAGTCCCGGGCTGAGGGCTGCTCCCAGAGTCCTTAAGCAGGTGGCAAAGGGGAGGCAAAATAAAGTCCTTAAGCCAAGAAATTGCGGGTGCTGACAGATGGAAGTCAAGCCAACATACACAGAAGTGAAAGGTGAGGGAACATGGTGTGGCAGTGACTGGATCAGCTTCAAGCGGTAGAAAATGAAACCGAGAACACAGGCCCTTTGGGTGCAGGGACCTTGTTTGCTGTTGTTTCCCCAATGCTGTCATATTTTTAGGCATTCAGTAAACACTGTGTGCACCAAATATGTTAGTGAACGCATGAAATAGCTTTAAATTCTGGCTCCATCATTTATGAAGAATCTCTTTTTTCATATGTAAAATCAAATATCATTCTACAAAATAATAAATAACCTAACATAGGATCTGAGCCACAGCAGAAACTGAGTAAATATAAATATTGTTACTACGTATCCGTTTCCTTCTACCTTGCAGTCCTGCCCGCTTTATTTTGCCTTCTTTTATGAAGAGAAAAGGTGACTGCAATACCTCCGAGGGCCTAGGTTCAGAATTTGCCCTACACCTGGGCACACTGGAAGGGTCCACACCACAGTATCTTCATAAAGGTCAAATTCGTCAGCTTATATGTGTATGGAAAGCTGTGATAGCAATTCTCTCAAGACACTGCCAGCAACTTTATTTAGTTGTAAATGTTGCGTCAAGAGCACCAATGGGCAACCATGAAAGCCATCCTGAAGAACAAGACTAATTCTTTTATTTTCCTGCCGCTTATACTTAGGTCAATGGCTGCCTTGTTTTCGATCTTCTGCTCAAAGGTGAAAATTTGAAAAACAACCACCTGCCCCCCCCCAAAATCAAGGAATACGAGGAAAACGTCACGTATTTTCTGCAAACTCATTCCTCAAAATTTACTCACTCTCCTATTTCTTTAACATCTTATCTCAACACCCAATATGTGTATTTATTTCTGGAACCCAGCCAGATCCTGCATCTGAATTCCAGCAGCTCACTTCCCAGTTTCCCTGAGGACAAGACCTAAAAAATGTGAGCTTCTCAGCTCTTCAAGATGATAAAACACACAAGACGATAAAAGCTTAAATTATGCCTATACAACTTCCTCCATTAAAAGTTACAACTTTTCAAAACAAAGGAGTAAGACGATGAGTTCTAGAAGTTTAATATTTCTTCCTACTTTCCACCAAATGTGTGGTTTAGGATATAATTTGATACTCAAAGTGTGAGACACTTTAGTCCAACCAACCTGAAGAATGCTTGTTCCATTTAAATTGCCTGTGTTTTAATTTCAATTTCATGTCATAGTTCTCTTTCATTTTCAGATCTTTAGAACTCTAGGATCTGTCTAAACTGTTTCCAGGAGCCAAGAATGGGTTAGGGAGGAGGCAGGTTGAGCTAGGACCCTACTAGGCAGCAATGGCTTTGAGCAATTGTGTGTGGAGGTCCCAGGATTATGCCAAGTAAACATACTGTTAGGAGAGCCAGAAAGTCTGCCTTTCAGGAAGGGTGGGTACTAATGGGACTAATGGGAGCCGGCAGGTTAGCCATGGAGACAGTCAGCTAAGTAGTAGACTCAGCCGGAAGAGCAGTGGAGATTATGGAGTGATGTACAAATACACAGTAGTTTATTTATGTTATAAGGTAAGCCAGAGCTAGAAAGGGACAAACAAAATAAAGGTTGGTACAATGGACACTCCTCCGTGAAACACTGTTGTGGTGCTGATCTCTTCACCATGTTGGAATGCACGAACTTGAAGTACCCCGGAAAATCAGTCTCTATCAGTATGAACCTCAAGCCTGATCCCCTGTACTAACTGCCCCTGTTAGCTTTAGACTGCTTAATATTTATTTAGTCAGTTAGTGTTTCTCCTTGGGTAACTGGCCTGATTTGAGAGTTAAGGTTTTATTTCTCGTGGCCTATCCAGGTGATGGAATGTATCCAATCCAAGAGATAAGCCCTCGGGTTTAGGCTGGTGGGGAGTAGGAGTTTAAGTCAACTGAGAAGACAGGACATGATAGAGAAACAAAGGTACTGTTGATGACTATATGTTAAGATGAAACTCAACAAAATCCCAGTTGAAAAACAACAATCAGAGGGGTGCCTGGGTGGCTCAGTAGGTTAAGCGTCCGACTTCAACTCAGTTGTCTCACAGTTCATGGGTTCGAGCCCCATGTCGGGCTCCGTGCTGACAGCTCAGAGCCTGGAGCCTGCTTCAGATTCTGTGTCTCCCTGTCTCTCTGCCCCTCCCCCACTAGCATTCTGTCTCTCTGTCTGTCTCTCTCTCTCTCTCTCTCAAAAATAAATGAACATGTAAAAAAAATTTTAAGACAAACAGCAATCAGAGAGGAGAACTGAGACCAAGACTAGAACCTTGCAGAAGTGAAAGGCAGGAAGCAGGGTCTGGGAAGATGTGGGAGTCCAATTTAATTCCTGAGGTTGATATGTCAGGTATGTTCCTCATGTCATAGTACAAGCTATCTTCAAGATGCCTGGCTTTTTCCCACAGTTCATACATCCCACTCTTTCTACCAGTTTATCATGACTTGGGATGAATAGATGGAAGCATTCTTTGGAACGCCAAAATGACAATGGAGCTTTTACTTTCAAAGGTATTTTTCAGGCTTACAGTTTAAACAGTCTTAGATTAGCACCTAGTTTTATGATCTTAATTAAGCCAGCCTCCAGTTTATCTATAAAATGGAAATAGTAACAGGACCTCTACCTCACAGTTTTGTGAAACTTATGTGAGATAGCATGCCTGTTATAGAGCAGGAAGGACCTCAGCAAAGTTAGTCATTACTATGGCAAAAGCAACCCCAGTAGACCTTGTTGCCTTGAAGTGATAAATAACCCAAGAGGTGAACAGTTACGAGACAGAGAAAGATAACCTTCTCTCAACTAATCAAAAGAAGAATATTTACCATTTATTTGTATATCACTCCATAAATTATAGTAAATTTTGATAGTTGTCTTTTGGAAGGCCCTACCCTGTTGTAGACCCAAGAAGTGCCTTAGAAATTCATAGGAGGGAGAAAAGAGAAGGTGACTTTAAGAACCAGCACTAAAAATCTCCCAGAGTTTAAATACACACCATTAGTCTGGCTCACCATAAGTACAGAAAGACTCGTGATGTGATGTATCCTCACATCTGTACTGAAACCCAGTCCAGCATCCTTCCCACAACCTATAGGATCTGTTATGATCTGACCCCTGACTTTCCATTTTCATATCATACCTCTCTCTTGCTTACTTCTATAGACTGATTATGTGCCCCCCACCCTGTATGGGGTTAGGGGGGGGCACATAATTTTAAATATTGGTTGTTTTATGATCATGTTATAATTGTTGTAAAAGTGTCTTAGAATGTCTCGAGCATTCGTGGGGTGCCTGGGTGGCTCAGTCGGTTAAGCGTCCGACTTCGGCTCAGGTCATGATCTCACAGTCTGTGGGTTCAAGCCCCGCATCGGGCTCTGTGCTGACAGCTCAGAGCCTGGAGCCTGCTTCTGATCCTGTGTCTCCCTCTCTCTCTGCCTCTCCCCTGCTCTCACTTGGTCTCACTCTGTCTCTCAAAAATAAATAAATGTAAAAAAAAAAGATTAGAATATCTTGAGCATTGCATTCGTCTAATTTCCCCAGTGAGACTGCAGGTCCTCTGGCGGCCTGCCTGTATGTGGCTGAGAGCACTCTGAGAGGAACATTGACAGGTATCAGGCTCCAGGCAACATTCAATTCATATGTTGAAACCTATTCCCCCAAGGTGATAATATTTGGAGTTTGCAAACTTTGGAGGTGATTAAGTCATGAGGGTGGAGCCTTCATGAGTGAGAGTCTTGCCCTTATAAGAGACTTCAGAAAGCTCCCTCACCCTTCTGCCATCTAAGGACACAGTGAGAAGACAGGCATCCATGGACCCTCGCAAGATACCAAATCTTTAGGCACCTTGATCTTGGACTTTTCAGTCTCCCAAACTGCGAGAAATAAATTACTGTTGTTTTTAAAGCCCTCTGACTATGGTACTCTGTTACAGCAGTCTGAACAGAGTAAGACACTTACTACAATCCAGTAACACTGACTTTATTTTTGTTTTGAACATTCCAAGACTCTCCTGCCTAGCCGCACTTATAAAGCTCTTTGCAAGTCTGATTTCATGTTTCCCATCTATCAGGTCTTAGCTCAGATGTGATCTTATCAGAAAACTCTTCTCTGGTCACCTATTTAAAGTGAGCCCTGCTTCTCATACCTCTACCCCACAAACACTACCATTCTGGGACCCATCATATTGTTTGTGTTTTAATGACACTTACCAACCCTGGAATTATCATGGACAAACATATCTATTGCCACTCTCTTTCTACTGGAATATAAGCTCCATGAGAGCCGAGAATTATCTGTTCAGTATTTCAGTGGGAGATAGCAAGTGCTGCTGTGATACAGAAATCAGTCAGATGTCATCGTTGTTATGTGGGTTGCTAACTTCTGTTTGATACTTACTATTCTCCCACCAGTCCATATCATCGTATCGTAACTAAACTCTGGATTGTGTTTTGTCTTTTCCAAACACTGTGTTGTTGTTTTTTTTAACCTAATCCATTGGGTACTTATAACAACTCCATTAGTTAGGATATTTCACTTTTAAAGATGAGGAAACTGAGGTCCAAGAAAGCTAAGTTACTCCCATGGTCACATAGCCGATGGAGACTATGGTAGAAATGAAACAGACATTTTTACTCCAAGCCCTACATAGTCTGTAATGTGTCTTGTGCTACACTGGACAGCGTTGCCTGAAATGGGGGGCGAAAAAGATAACTAAATCATAACCCCAAATCAATACAAACATACCAAAGAGCATTTAAAAATAAAGACTTTAGATAAATCTCATAAATCTCTAAGATAAAATGCAGTTCAAAATGAAGAAGGATATAATGAATAGATGTGTGGATGGCTGAGGAATGAAAAAATGCAGTTGACGTAAGAGCAAATTCAGGCTCAGATGCCCAGGACAGAACGTTCTGCATATCAGTCTGCCAAGTTAGACAAGCCTCCTCTGAAGGCAGGAAAGAATTGTCCCTTCCATTCAGTGGATCGAGATACACAAGTTATCTTTTGTGGGGAAAGTCATTAGAAGATTGGGGGGAAACAGTACTTTGGGCAGAGAAACTTGGCCTCGCTTCATTTCATTGAGAAGGGGCTGGGATGTCAGAGCATGAGAGATGGATGGACCAGGGAGAACACCAACTCTGCAGTTCTTTGGATCAAGATGTTCACTGCTTGGAAGTACATCAAAGGGAGAGATGTGGAAAAATCGGTCTATGGGTTAGTTAAGACCCAGACTATTCTTTGGGGTTTTGTTTTTTTCAAAGATGAATAGAAAGTCTCTCATTATGTGTCTCCAGTCACATTGTGGGTTCATTAAAATGAGACAAATATTTCTTAAGTTGTGTTCCCTGAATAGAAAGCAATGCCTTGAGAACCTATTAGCTTTTAAAGAAAGCAGAATTCTTGCTAATATCCATTTGGCATACCACCTCAGCATGCTACTTGAATAAAGGTTATTTCCAGCAACATTGATGGGATCACAAGCATAGTTTGTGACAAAAAAGGACATAACACTTTAAGCAATTCCTAAATTAGGTAATTTCTAAAAAATTCAATAAAACCATGAATTTCTTTTTTCCAATCTAATTCAACTCAACTAACATTTGCCAGACATTAAGTGCAGGCATCATTAAATGAAGACTCAAGCTCAGCCTACTTGCCTTATTTTTCAAGAGGTTTTTCTAGGACCTTGTATGCACATCTTTCTAACAAAGATTTTTAAAGAAGATCCTCTTTAATATTCATTTATCTTCCTCTTCATCCATTAATATATTTTCATTTTCATCATTGATATGCATAATTTGAGCACTGTGGATAACAGAAAGAAAAGAAAGAAGGAAGAGAAGAGGAAGGGAGGAAGAGAAGGAGGGGGAAACATCTTTAGCTTCTAGAAGTTAATAGTCTAACAGGAGCTAGGATTCATTGGAAAGTACAAATGGCACAACCAGAAACCACGTATTCCCTCACTAGCGAGCTTTACACACACACACACACACACACACACAGAGGTTTTTTTTTTGCTAAGGCAGTAACCATCTTGGCAAATAAATGAACTTTGCTGAGTCTCAGTTTTCTATGTAATGAGGAAGTTGGATTAAATGATTGCTTAGATTCTTTATAGCTCTAAGATCCTATCAATCATTTCACATTCATTAAACATTTGTTGTATGTGAAATGGGAAATATTTTGTTAGGAAAAACAGGATACACAGCATGAGTAAACCTCATTTGGCTTTAAAGAGATTATAATATATTGGCAAGAAGCCAAATGCAAACAACTACCTGTATCTGAAGATAATGTGAATAGAGGTGTTGGAAAGATGAGAGGAAGGAGGAATTCATACAAATGCAGGACAGGGGTGGATTTGAGGGAACAAACAAATTGTTTAAGGACAGCAGAGAGAAGAGGCTGCCCTAGCAGAAAGGCAAAGGATCTTAAAGGCAAAAGCAAGAACAGTAAGGAAAGAAACTCAGAAAGAACTGGCTGTGTTAAAAGGTTGATAGCAAGCTGACCTAGCTCGGTACTTGGAAGGAAATCAAAGAGATGACTTTGGGGTGAACTAAGTCAACCAGCCCAAGGACTTGGGGGACTGCCTAGACATCTACTTCAAATTGAACTCAGGGGCCATGGCTGAAAAACTAGTAAAACTGTTTTAGTGGGAAGAGATGGGCCAAGAGATAGTATGGTTGATGCTGGTGTGTTGAAACTGAGGGGCACTAAGGAAGCCAGAAGGTTGGAAAATACTGAATCTAGATAGATTGATAGAGAAAATCCAGAAATGAGGAAATCTCAACATGATCATCCAATTTAATTATGTTTCAAATGAGTAATTTCCTAACCATGGACTATTGGTATTTCCAAGTTTCCTCGCAGTGCAGTAAAGCAGTTCATTTCACTTTAAAATGGCAGGTTGATTGGGATGCTTTGGATAATTCTCTCCAGAGGAGGAATAGTAAAGAGGGCTTAGGGATTAGATCAAATCTCTAAGGCTAGAAGAACCCAGTGAGAGACTCCATTAAAAAATCTGAGTAGTGTTAGCCAACAGGAAGCTTGGGGAACCAGGTTCAAGGATGTCTCTGACTTCACATAAAAAACATGCCCACCTATAGAGAAAGAATGGGAAGTTGGGAATACGATAGTGTCCATGAGCTGAGCCTTGGTAGACAAGGCCTAGAGGAAGGCTGTGTTTTAGATTGAGAGCAAGAAGATGATGGTGTTATAAGCAGAAGGGGTTTCAGAGAAGGTGAGGGTGTAGAAGATGGAACCACAGGATTTTTTTAAGTTTATTTATTTATTTTGAGGTGGGGGGGAGCATGAGTGGGGTAGGGGCACAGAAGAGGGAGAAAGAGAATCCCAAGCAGGCTTCGTGCTGCCTGTGCAGAGCCCAACACGGGGCTCAATCCCATGAACTGGGAGATCATGACATGAGCCAAAACCAAGAGTCAGATGCTTAACCGACTGAGCCACCCAAGCATCCTGGAACCACAGGATTTATACACAAAGAGAGTCCAGCTAAAGCAAATTCATTGCCCAGGCGAGCAGGAATCAGGAATATATGTTCTGAATGTTGATAACATAAGAGACATAAGAGGCCTGGAACAATGTCGTATTCAGAAGGCCATGTTTGAAGAGCACTAAAAGGTGCCTCTCTAGGTGAAGACACCACAAAGATACTTGCCAAGAACTCTTAAGCAGCCCCTCCTTCTATAGGTGTAGAACTGCTTTAAAAGCGTTGCTTAAGCAGCAGTCACCTATTTTATGGTACTTACAGGCTAAGGTTTTTTGGGGGGAAAAAAACTGTTTTCCTCTAACAAATTTTATTTTTAAATGTTTGTTTGTTTGTTTGTTTGTTTGTTTGTTTGTTTGTTTGTTTTGAGAGGGGGGGACACAAGTGAACCAGGGGCAGAGAGAGAAAGAGAATTCCCGGAGGGGGAGAGGGGGAGAGGGGGAGAGGGGGAGAAGGGAGAGAGAAGTGGGACTCACCTGAAGCGGGGGCTCGAGCTCACCCGATGTGGGACTTGAACTCACGAACCGTGAGATCATGACCTGAGCGGAAGTCAGATGCTTCACGACTTAGCCACCCCGGTGCCCACCTCTAATAAATTTTAAACCATACATAACAAAAGATGAATCCCATATTTTACCCAAATAATGGCTCCAGAATCTAGACAGAGCCAAATACTTGGTAGGCAATGGTGACTAAATGGCCCAGCGTTCAGTGCATTAGACTCTGGGGAACCAGAACGCCTGGATTCAAATTCCAATTCTATGACTGACTAGCTGTGAGAGCTGCAGAAAGTGACTCAAATACCATGTCTCGGTTTGTCGTGTATAAATTTGCATAATCTATTACCTTCCTCATGGTGCTGTCGAAATTAAATGAGTTCACATGTGTGGATGTCTTGGCATAGAGCCTGGCATGTAGTAAGCACTCAGTAAGTGTCATCAGTTGTTGTTGTTGCTGTTTATTGTTGTTACACTTGTTATTTGATTTCTGAGCCCTCGAGCAGGTGCACCCCACCGCAGGTGGGACTGCTCTTTTCAGCCACAATGCAGAGTGAGTCATAATAAAATCATGCTGCCAACTTCCTGATCTATTGAATTACTTGAGCTTCCACATACAATCACTACTAAAAGAAAGTTGCCCTTTCTTTTTGAAGTTCACAGATTACAGAGGCTCTTTCCTCAACCCCGCCTTTCCTTTTCAAGGACAGTAAATCTCAAAGAAAAAGATTTGAAAATGATTTCTTTTATCGCCACCCTTTTGTAGTTCCTTTTCCCCATTCATTCGCCTGTCTCATTTGTACCTAAAGAAAAATAATTCTTCATTCATTATATTGTTATCCATACCTGGCAGCTTATAATTGCTTTTGTATAAGCGTACGTGCCTTTTGCATGTATGATTCAAGGTGTACGATCCTTTCCCCTTCCCCTATCATGGGGGTCACCTGACCTTGAGGGAATAGTGGACATCTGGATGCCAATGTATGAGCTGGTGTGCGTTTTTTTTTTTTTTTTTTACCATTCTAGAAAGAAGATATGGGATATGCACGATCAGCCACTAAATTTCACTTTAGTCTCAACTCTGGTACAGTCTTAACTTATATGGACTTTCATCAATGCTCAAATGCTCACATGACAGGCAAAATAAAACTCTCTTCCTGCAAAGACATCCACGTTCCAATCCCTGGAAACTGTGAATACATTAGATTATATGGCTAAGGGGAATGAAGTTTGCAGATGGAATGAAGGTTGTTACTCAGCTGACCTTAGGGAGATTATCTTAGTGGGCTCAATGTACACTCAAGGGCCTTTCAAATTAGAAGAGGGGCACCTGGATGGCTCAGTTGGCTGAGTATTCGATTCTTGATATCAGCTCAAGTCTTGATCTCAGGGTGGCGAGTTCAAGTCCCACACTGGGCTCCATGTTGTACACAGAACCTACTTATAGAAAACAATAAAACAAAACATAAAATAACATAGGAAAAGGGAGGCAGAAGTTAGAGATCAGAGTAACGCAATGTGGGAGGGACTTAGCCTGCTATTACGGGCTTTGCAAATGGAGGAAGGGGACTGGGCACCAGGGAATGTGGGCGGCCTCTAGAAGCTAGAAAGGGCAAGGAAATAGATTCTCTCCTAGAGCCCTGGTCCCACAGCCTAATTAACACCCAGTGCTAGACTTGTGCTAGAGACCTGTGCTAACTTCTGACCTATAGAACTATAAGATGGTATCTTTGTGTTGGTTTAAGCCGCTAAGATTGTGGTAGTTTTTACAGCAGCAATGGGAAACCGATACATGCTCCATCTTGGAGATCTGGCAGGCATCCTCATTTCATGGAACTCTACCTCCCCGCCTCCCCCTGCCTACTGCTCTGTTTCATCTTTGCTTATAATGCCGTAGCAGTTACTGAGCACACTCTCTGTGCCAGGTACTCTGGCAGATCCTGGAAATGCAAGATGAATAAGACATAGCCCACATCCTTTCATTTACTCAACAAATATTTGTGTACCCGGGCTACCCACATTAGATGTGGCAGGAATGAAAAAAGTCCCTGCCCTAAAGAAGCTCTCACACTTCTGAGAAGACAATCAACATAACTAAAAAAATTGTGATTTCATATACTAAGTGCATGTTCTAAGAGTATAGAAGAGAGACCACCACCTAACTCAGCTTGATGAAATCAAGAACACTTCAGAGAGAGGAAGAAATGGAGCTTGAATGAATCAGTTCGCCAAAGAGACAAGAGCTTCGAAGAAATGTGACACTTGAAATGTGGCTAGTGCAGATGAGGAACAGAATTTTAAATTTTATTTCATTTTACTTTTAATTGAAACGGAAGTAGCTGTATGTGGCTGTGGCTACCATACTGGACAGAGCATTTTGCACCAGATTATACCCTTGAAAGGAAAGAGATTACCCTCTCCGTCTCCTTTTGCCACTTCTTTTTTATTTAAAAAAATTTTTTTTAAGTTTACTTATTTTTGAGAGAGAGAAAGATACAGAGCACAAGTGGGAGAGGGGCAGAGAGAAAGGGAGACACGGAATCTGAAGCAGCTTCCAGGCTCTGAGTTGTTAGCACAGGGCCCAATGCAGGGCTCAAACCCATGAACCATGAGATCATGACCTGATCTGAAGTCGGACACTTAACCGACTGAGCCACCCAGGCGCCTGTCTTTTTTCCACTTCTTAATGACTGGAAAGCAGATGTTGTGGCAAGTCACCTGGGACCCTGCAGATAGGACATCACCTCAAGGATGGAAGTAAGTGAAGTAGGAGGAACGTGGGTCTGTGACATCATGCAACCATCTTTCAGTTTGGCTTATGCTCAGATTGTTAGGTGAGAGCGACAGAAACTCCTATGTCATTTAAGCTATTGTTATTTTGGATCTTTGCACAGCAGCCAAATCTGTATCCTAGTACAAATGCCCCTAGAATAATAAAAAGCAATAGCCATGGTCTTTGCTGAGTTTTTGAGCTCCTTTGTGTACCCCGCACTATGCTAATTGCTCTAGATGCATGGTCTCTGGGAGCCTGGCTGGCTCAGTTGGTAGAGAACACGACTCTTGATCTCAGGGTTGTGGGTTTGAGACCCACATTGGGTGTAGAGATTACTTGAAAATAAAATCATAAATGAATAAATAGTCTCATCTAATCTTCATACATTCCAATAAGGGAGATAATAGTACACCCTGAAGATTAAATGGAGCCTCAGAGGAGTGGCTCATTAGTGGTAACATTAGGTTGTCCCACAGCAAACTGTATTCCAGTGTATGGATACATAATATCTCATCACATAAGGCAAGGGAAATTGGGTATACAACCAGAATTCTAAGTGCAGCGTATGTATATTTCTGGCAGACATTCTCAGCTGTCTACCTAGCACTCATTTCCTCCTTCCTCTTGAAAAGAGAACCCCAACTTATTTAGATAGTGGACAGAGATTCCTTGACATCAGGAAAGGGAGGTTCTTATTAAAGAACCCAGGAAAGAAATCCTGACTGGTCTAAACCAGTCATGATAATCTCAGGCCCCTCGGCCAGTAATTGGTCTGAGCACAGGTCCTTGGCACAGTTCTGGTCAATGAGATGTAAGTTAATGGAGGGTGTCCCTTTGCAAACAACAAGCCAAAACCCTGCCCAGAATAAAGATGCAACACTGGAGGTGTGGCATCCATCATGTAACCATGAGGACAAAAGCCAAGATGATGGCGGAGTTGGAGAGATAACTGAAGTCCATGTAGACACGATTGAGCTGTGGCTCCTAGCAAGGACAGCCTACTTTCAGACTTCTTGCAATATGGGAAAAACACACAATTTACTACTTAGGCCACTGTAAATCAGGTGTCAGTTACTTAGAGCTGGATGCCCCCTAACTGATACACATATGCATACATATCTTTTGTTTTCTTAGAAAAGATAAAGAAAAGTCACAAACCTTGAGATGGTATCCTGCACAGTGTTGACTGCTGGAAACCTGGATCCCATTGGCTCATTCACAGTAAGAATCATTTCTGTCTCTCTCAAAACACATGCTTTTGGGTATATGAAAACTAACCTTAAATGGATAGCAAAGTTCAGGCGAAATGCCTATTGATCCCTTTCCGACCCTCAACCTAAAAACTTTTCCCCTCAATTGTAAATGTTTCTAAGTAATGCATAATGTGTGAAAAGCGTTTAGGTTCTATTGTTTTAGACTGTTAATATTCTGAAATATTAAAAGAAACTTCTGTTCTCTCTCGATCTATGTAGCTGATGAGAAAAGCAGACATACTACGCCTAACACATAAAAAGGATTAATTCAGTGGGAATACTTAATCATACCAAAGATAAATAAAGAAGTGAGGCATGTCATAGATGACTAAGGTTTAAAAACTGGTTTAAATAAATATATAGATAAATAAAAGAAGCAGAAATGGTGTTTTGTGTTTGATCTATACTGAAAGTTGATTTAATTCTCCTGAGTGTGCAAAAAGGAATAAATAATATGTATGTAATCAGTTATTCCAGAATTATAAACAAATTCTAAAGTATTCTGGAATGCTAGATATGTTCATGTGACGGAGAAAGAGCAGATATTTTTCTAGCCATAGGCTAAATAAAGCACACATTCATAAGCATATATCATGCCACCACCTTCTCCACGTTGTTAATCTTTAATCTGATTTATAACTGAAAAGATCATGTGGTAGCTGCTTTTACACTATTTCATTCACAAAAAGAGATTATCCATTGAGCAAGCACATTTTTCCCCCGGGATTTCGCAGACTAAATGAGCTAGACACATTTTTTTCTTTCAAACGCCAAGCCAATAAGATATATTTCCAGATATACTCTGAAAGGTAGGAAACAGCAAATTAAGCAACATTCAGGCAATCCTCCACATGGTGGTGGCATTTCTGACAGACCTGACAGAAGTTTTAAGGTTGAAAAAGTCATATGAATAAAGACAATATTGTAATACTGTAATAGTGTAATATTACATTGTAATATTCTTTTTGTAAAAAGAAACATACCTTAGAGATGATTAATGGTTCTCCGTGCTCCAGGCCACCTTTCAAAGTAAAGCCCCAGGGAGCTCCTCCCTGCAGGAACGCTTCCAGATAAATGTACCTGCCCTTGGGGGTCCTGTTGGGGTTCAGTACGGCAGTAGTCTTATCCAGGTTCTCTGTGGCCTTCATCATGCCCAACACATGATCCCTGGAGTTAAATTTTAAATGCCTGAAGCAGATTCAGAGTAGTGCTTCTATTCACAACACCTCATCCCATCCTTCATGATACTCGCCGGCCAAAATAAAGAGGTTTTGAGAAACAAATTCTTTCAGATGTAAAATGTTCTTCTGAACTTAAGTCCAAGATGCTGAACCAGGAGGACTTTTCACTCCAACATTTCTGAATGTAAATTCTCCTCCTGGGATCCCGGGATCTCACTGAAGCCCCCCAGTGCTCTATATCTCCCCACTCTGTTCAAAAAAAAAAAAAAAAAAAAAAACAAAAAAAAAAAAAACTTCTTTCTGTGTTACTCCCAAGACGGCTTTTATTTCGCATGCACACACCCCAAAACTTTTTCTGTACGTTTTCCAGAGAAAATTCAAAATCAAATTCTCCAGAGAGAATTGCAAAAACTCAAATACCTAATTTTTGATTGATTATCAACCCTTTCTTCCTCTCCGAGTGAAATTTACCATTACAATAGCCTCCCCTCTCCCCCTAGAAGTAGCTTTAAAAGAAAGAAAGCACTTACTATGCTTCTGCTGGCTTGAGAATTTCCTAACTTGTCCCCAAGAGACAGAGCTGTGCTAAAACTTTTTGCTTATGTTTTTCAGCTATAAGATCATGGTTTGCTTCTTGCAAAAAAAAAAAAAAAAAAATAGTTTTTGCAGGATGGACAGAAAAATGAAAAAAGCATGGCAAGTTAATCCCCAGTGGAAAAAAATATCCAGGAGGCGGCTGAGTTCTTTCTTTGGTATTTTCAGTGATGATCAGCCACTGCTGCTGCCACAGCAGCCACTTGCCTCCTCTGCGTGAAAGAGCAAGGAAGTGAGAGGGAAATGGATTAAGGCAAATAGAGCCACTGCAACCTTTCTGCACAGTGAGCCCTGCCATGCAGAATTCGGTTCAGCACAAAAACTTGACCAATCCAAACAGTCGCACAGCTGATAAAACGTAGAAAGTTAAAAATACCATACAGATGGCTAATTACCAAGGAGTAATTACATAGAATAGCTCCCACCTTGTACCAATTAAAGCGGAATCCCTGGGGGTGAGACACAGGCATTGGCATTTTTTAAAACTCTGGGCAATTCCGCTGTGCAGCCAAGTTTGAGAAGCAGTGCCTGAAGCAGTTTCAGTAAACATTTAAGCGTCAAGGTGGTGGCACAAGGGCTTTGTTTTTTTCGTTAGCAGAAAATACCAAGTGTAATACATGACCAGCTTCTCAGCTTGAAATTTGACTCTCCAATCAAATTTCTGCTTGCTTGACTCAAAACAAATAGGAAGCAGGCTTTCTTCTACATTTTAATTGTTATCTACTCCAAGACTATTGTCCATTCTTTAAATGAAAAGAAATATTCTTAATGCCTGGCAAGCAGTAGGTACTCACAGCTGAATGCTGTTCTAACTTCAGGGTGTCAATAGAATTTTGTAATAATGTTACATACAATTTAACATGACTTCTTTTGATTAAAAATTTGAACAGTGCAAGGTAACTATATATTTTACAAAGAGGTTCAGCCATTAAATTATTAGAACAATTTAGAATTGTTTCCAAGGGATATGTTTGCTAAAACTTTTTCTATTTAAAAGTATGTGATAATATGAGTTTTGTTGGTAATTGAGGTTAAAAATTACTGTGGGTTTGGATGCCAATTTAATTTGAGTGTACTTATAATTAATGAAAATATAATAGAGAAGCAGACATAGTATGCAAATAAGTCCAGGTGATATTCAATGTACAACATACAAGTATTATTTGATTTTCAGCAGTAACTTCATCTGAAGGGCTCCATGACCACAAAAATGGTAAAATCTCATTTTTCTGTAATGATAATATTTTAGTGGAAATACAAAGCATACCAAGTGAAAGTATATGTAAATATTGTCTGATTCTTAATAGTAATTTATATAATTTTTATTGCTCTCTCCTTTTGCAGCTCAATCTATAAATTAAGAATAAAAGGAGAAACATTGGCTTTTCACTTGATTATTCAAAGTGTGTGTGTGTCGTTAAAGAATTCCTAAGTAAATGAATAATTTTTTTTCTGAAAATTATTTTCTGTGGCATTTATGATCTTACTACTAATTCACTTTGTAAAAAGTGGGATTTTATAGAATCAACATTTAATATTAAAAGTAATAAAGCTGAAAACAAAAGGCAAAAGAAAAAGGAAAAAGGTAAGCAATGAAGATATACCACTTGGTGCTTATAGACTGATGAAAGCTCTATTTTATATTCTTGTCAAAAATATTTAGGAACTAAATATTAAATGAAAATTGATATATACTCTGAAAAAAAATGTCAAAATTCATTTGGCAGATATGTAGAATAGCAACAGATAGATCAAAGTTAGACAACTTTTTTCCCCATCTTCCACCGCTCAGAGTCAAAGAATGTATCCTTGTTTCTAGAGGTAAGCACATAGAGGCCAGTAAAAGGTTAACCGATGTGGCCAGAGTCATCTTTGAAGCAGCATAAACAGGCATAAAATTAAAATCTTCAGACACTTAGGAATGGAATCTCAGTGTAAGGTAGGTCTTTTGCATAATTTATGGAAAAAAAACAACTTTCTGTGAGGCCAGCATTGCTAATTCATAGGAAGAACTTTTGTTAGGGCACATAATTGGGACCCAAACTCTAATTAGAGAATGAAATTGGACCCCAGCTCCTCCCAAGGGAAAGAGAAACAGCCCTATTGTCTCAAGATGCTGACAGTAGAAGGGACAGGATTCTGAGAACAGTGTAGTTTTCTTTCTAAATCTTTGGCTTCAGATTCAGGCGTTCTGATGAAGGATTTGCTTTTTGTCTGCCTGGTATCTCTCTGGGGAGCCACTCCTCCACCTATCCTGTGGTGCTGGTGGGCTGACCCTGCTCTTGGCCTCCAGGGGTGGACATATGATCCAGGCATCAACTGCCCTTTGGCTCAAATGATTGGCATATGGATGAGCATGTGACTTAAGCTGGGCCAATGTAATAACTAGAAATTGTATCAGAGCTATCGCTAAGGAGCATTCTCTCCTATGGGATTGCTAAACTGTTAGGTTTAGCAAACCTGGAGTTGCTGGAGGCCATCCTTGCAGTCACAAGCCTCAGAAGAAAGACAACCCCTAGGAAATCAGTTCAAGATAACGTAAATCGGTGTTCTGGGTCCAACCAGACCTCATTTAAACCAGCAGCAACTCTCTCACTTCTTGGTTTCAGGACGATTTTATCTTAAATATCAATAATCTTAAAAATTATTGAGGACTCCAAATAAATTGTTTATGTGTGTTATATCCATCAGTGTTTCCTGTATTAGAAAATTAAAACAGAAAAGAACATTTAAAATATTTATTAATCATTTTAAAATAGAAAAGCCATTATATGTTAAAATGACTAACACATTTTGCTGAAAATAACTGTATTTTCTCAAACAAAAAACAAATCACTGAGAAGCATGACATTGTTTTACATAGTTGCAAATCTCCTTCATGGCCAGTTCAGTAGAAGATTGCGGGATTCAACTATCTTTCTGCATTCTATCTGATGGATGTCACAGGTCATGTAGTCACTGGAAAATTCCACTACACACTTGTGAAAGAACAAGCAGACAAAGGCAAACAATGTCTTAGTTTTTATGAAAACGATTTTGACCTTACGAAACCCAAAGGGTCTCAGGGACTCCTTGAGGTCCCCACATCACACTTTGAGAATTGCTGCCTTAACCAGATACAGCCATACCTGAAGCCATCACACTCCTACTAGTTGTATGAGACCATAAATATCCGTTTATTTTTTCCTTTAAACAGCTAGAGTTGGTGTTCTGCAACTTGCAATTGAAAGAGTTCTAAGCAATACACAATGAAATCCTTCATGGTTCTTCCTGCTTTGGGAGACAGTTTAAGGAAGCTGAGTGCAGTCTCAGAGATGTAGCTTTGCATCTTATTTTCTGTCTTTCTACTGCTTCCCTTCTTCTTAGAATTACTCCTTTTTTAAAAAATCGAATTGGCTTTATTCCACCATTCATGAATAGGACAGCAACCCCTCTAGGGAGTAGAAAGGAGCTCCCAGAACTACTATTTTTAACCAAATTCTTTCTTCATGACAAATAGATTCAACACAGCTCACAACTTCACTTTCTGCCTCCACATGAAAAATCTCCACTGTTGGTAACCGAGTTCATATTGCTCTGTTACTGCGAAGATGGCCCCAGGGCAGAAAATATTTTAATCATATTGACTCTCCCGTTTGCCCGACATTCCTGTACCAAACACTTACAAATGTCATTTGCCTACTCACGGTTTTGACTTGGAAATCATGCATCACTCTATTTGTTAACATCATTTAAAGAAAAATTGACTTATTCTTCTCAAAATTTTAATTGTTCATAGTAATGTTTAATGCTTTTATCTTTATCTTTGCTGGGATTTTAAGTATGATTTTTTAACTGAGTGGATTCTTTAATGCCTCTCCATTTAATCTTCCAAAGATTAAAAATGCCTCTAGATTATCTCCGAAAATAAAGTAGGAGCGACATCTAGTGGCTCTTCTGGCTCACTAAGTAATCATTAAAGTAACCGTAAGATATTAAATTATTAAATCAGTGGTTTGGTTATTTACTCTTTCTTAGAAAGGACATCTCAGAATCATCCCAAATAGACAAAAATTAACCTTACTTTAAAGTTTTCAGAGTCTTTAGGCAATCTTTCAGAGGCAAAAAGAATCATCCCTTCATGTGTCTCCTTAGGACTGGGGACCACTTTCCCAGCAGACCTCCCCTCACCTCTAAATGCCAAGAAGCCTCCCCTGAAAACAGTCACTCAGAAGAGAAAAGAAAGCCCAAAGATCAGGTTAAAATAAGAGAAGGAAAAAATAATATAAAAACAGGGAGGGAGGCAAACCATAAGAGACTCTTAAATACAGAGAACAAACTGAGGGTTGTTGGAGGGGTTTGGAGTGGGGGGATGGGCTAAATGGGTGAAGGACATTAAGGAGAGCACGTGTTGGGATGAACGCTGGGTGTTATATGTAAGGGATGAATCACTGGGTTCTACTCCTGAGATCAAAAAACAAACTAACTGACGGATAAGAAATTCCAACTTCTTATAACATAAAAATAATAAAATAAAATAAAATAAAATAAAATAAAATAAAATAAAATAAAATAATCAGAATCCCTCAGCTAGAACTTCCCTTGAAGTGGTGTCAAACATTGTGTTGAATGCTCCAACACGACAGATGCTCTGAGAAAAGAGGAAGGGGAAATGGATGTTGGGTATGCAACTTACAGCATCTGCTTCACCAACTATCCTAACAGTTGTCGCAAAACTATCAAAAGACAATCAATTTAAATCTTTTGAGAATGATCAAAACCGTCCTGTGTCTCAACTGAGGCAATTATTCCACAGGTGTATATATCTGTCAAAATGTCAATTGATACACTTTAAAGGGGTACAATTTATTAAATGGAAACTATATCTCAATAAAGTTACTTTTTTTAAAAACTCCGGGACTCAGTCAACAGATGGCTGGGCAAACAAAAGGTGGCTTACACATACAACGGAATATTATCCAGCCTTAAAGTGGGGGGCAATTCTGACACACGTTACAAGTGGATGGACCTTGAGGACACTGTTAAGTGAAATAAGCCAGTCACAGGACTGTCACAGGACAAATACTGTAAAACTCCACTTGTCTTAGATACGTAGAGGAGGTCAAATTCTACAAAAAGTAGCAGGGTGGTTGCCAGGGTCTGGGAAAAGGGGAATGGGGAGTTGGCGTTGAATGGGTACAAAGTTCAGTTTGGGGGAATGAAAGAGTTCTGGAGAGGGACAGTGGTGATGTTTGTAAAACGATGTGAATATACTTAATGCCACTGAACTGAACACTTAAACATGGCTGAAGTGGTAAATTTTATGTTATGTATATTTTATCACAATAACTAATGTTTTTTGTAAAAAAAAAATACTTGTAAAAGGTAAAAAAAAATGTCAAATATGATACTATAATTAATCAGTTCAGTATTCATCACTTAACCATCCTGAGCAAGGTTGTACATGGATGCCACAAAATTGCCAGATGCATAAAAAGCCAGATAATAATACCTGATAGGATATAGTAAATATAGACACCTGACAGAGTTATAACTGTTACAGGAATTCTTAAGGTAGGTTATTATTTAAAAGCTGGTAGAGAGGTGCCTGGGTGGCTCAGTTGGTTGAGCCTCTGACTTCAGCTGAGGTCGTGATCTTGTGGTTGTAGGTTCGAGTCCTCCGTCAGGCTCTGTGCTGACAGCTCAGAGCCTGGAGCCTGCTTCCAATTCTGTGTCTCCCTCTCTCTCTCTCTCTCTCTGCCCCTCTCCTGCTCACGTTCTATCTCAAGAATAAATAAACATTAGAAATTTTTTAAATAAATAAATAAAAGCTGGTAGAAATATATCCATACCCTTATTTTATTTCTTAGGTAAAAAGTGAAAGACCTAGGGGCGCCTGTGTGGCTCAGTCGGTTAAGCGTCCGACTTCGGCTCAGGTCATGATCTCACGGTCCGTGAATTCGAGCCCCGCGTCGGGCTCTCTGCTGACAGCTCAGAGCCTGGAGCCTGTTTCCGATTCTGTGTCTCCCTCTCTCTCTGACCCTCCCCCGTTCATGCTCTGTCTCTCTCTGTCTCAAAAATAAATAAACATTAAAAAAAAAAAAAAGTAAAATACCTAAGAAAAATATAGTCAGCAGAAACGCTGGATGGTTACAATAAAGGATACAGTTTTTCTTTTCCTTTGGAAGAAACAGACAGCTTCAAAGACGCTGGTAATGATGGTGATTGGCCTCAACAGCAGAAACACAGGCTAGAAGAGAAAAGATGATCTGCCTTTATTTTACTTCCTATTTGACATCTATCTCCCACTTCTACCCCTTTTTTCAACCTTCTGTAAAATAAATTGTCTTAGAAACGAACAAACGAACTCAAAAACTTGTATTTTTTAAAAACTCATTTTAATATTAAAAGAGAGAATAACCACAGCTGGACCTTCTGGGTAAATGGAAAGATTTTACATGTATTGGAGAGCTTGATACTAAGTGTATACATTTCCCAAAAGTCATCAATCTGTACATTAAAAATGTACATGAAGTATCATCATACATGAAGTATACCTCAATAAGGTTGATTTTAAAAACCTCAATCAACTCTAAGAAGTAGAAACTTCCCTGCATTTAGGATGGTATATGAAAGTCTTCTTTTACAGCTAGTTTCAAAAGAAACCCCAAATTAGAAATCGCTCATCTTCTTAGTCCACCCTGCCAGGAAATGTTCCTAGAAATCCAATCACATCCGTTCCTGGGAAGCAGGTGGGTGTTCCTTGCTCTATTTAAATTTCCACCCATCCCACATTCCTTCTTCTTTCCTGCTTCCACAGCACTTAACCCCTTCTAATATGTTAACTAGGTCAGCACAATTATTTCTGGTCTCTCTCAACTAGAATGTTAAGTTCTGTGAAGGCAGGGTTTGGTCTGTTTTGTTCACCGATGTTCCTGGTATATAGTTGGTGTTTAATAAATATTTGCTGAATGAACTCAAGCTTTCTTATTAAATATATTTATTTTCTTATGTCCTTGGTGGAGAGAAGAATGTCAGAACATTAACTATATACACTTTAATATTTTTTTAATGTTTATTTATTTTTGAGAGAGAGAGAGAAAGACAGACAGAGTGAGAAGAGGAGGAGCAGACAGAGAGGGAGACACAGAATCTAAAGCAGACTTCAGGCTCTGAGCTGTCAGCACAGAGCCCAATGCGGGGCTCAAACTCACAAACCATGAGATCGTGACCTGAGCCGAAGTCAGATGCTTAATTGACTGAGCCACCCAGGTGCCCCTATACGTTTAATATTTTGTACTCTATCAACTTGCCAAAATTATTGGAGATGATTTGCCATTTATTTCCTTTCCACTATACATTGAGTTACTTCTATGTGCCCATGTTGTACCAGGCACTGGGGAAATAAGGCCGTCAGATAAGACTTAACATAGAAACTCTTACATCCTAATCAGAGAGGGAAAATATCTACACTAAAAATCCAGGCTACTCTGTAACTCTGATCTAGCATTGCATTTAGTTTTGAAGATCTTTGGCAAATTCTTAAAGTTCAAAGTCATAAAGGAAACACAATGCTTAAAAATTTTTTTATAATCTATGCTATATTTTTGACTATCACCTATTTACAAAACTGATAGTGTTTTGTGAAACAAGATCATTTTTTAAACTAAGCAAATCACGAATTAAATTTTAAGTGACTCTACATATATATCATGATTATGATGTATCAAGTGCTTTCAGGTACAATTTTAATAAATGCTTTTATACTAAGATAAAATTCTTTGATTTTATAGAATCATAGTTCTTTTTTAAAAAAAAAAATTAGTTACCCATAGCCAGTAAGGAAATCAAATTAGTAATTAAAAAATCTCCCAAAAAACAAGAATCCAGGGCCAGATGGCTTTCCAGGAGAATTCTACCAAACATTTAAGGAAGAGTTAACACCTATTCTCTTGAAGCTATTCCAAAAACTAGAAATGGAAGGAAAACTTCCAAACTTATTCTATGAAGCCAGCATTACCTTGATTCCAAAACCAGATAGATACCCCACTAAAAAGGAGAACTATAGACCAATTTCCCTGATGAACATGGATGCAAAAATCCTCAACAAGATATTAGCCAACCGGCTCCAACAATACATTAAAAAAATTATTCACCACGACCAAGTGGGATTTATACCTGGGATGCAGGGCTGGTTCAATATCCACAAAATAATTAACGTGATTCATCACATCAATAAAAGAAAGGACGAGAACCATATGACCCTCTCAATAGATGCAGAGAAAGCATTTGACAAAATACAGCATCCTTTCTTGATAAAAACCCTCACGAAACTAGGGATACAAGGAGCATAACTTGAGATCATAAAAGCCATATATGAACTACCGAACACTAATATCATCCTCAATGGGGAAAAACTGAGAGCTTTCCCCCTAAGGTCAGGAACAAGACAGGGAAGTCCACTCTCGCCACTGTTATTCAACATACTATTGGAAGTCTTAGCCTCTGCCATCAGACAACACAAAGAAATAAAAGGCATCCAAATCAGCCAGGAGGAGTTCAAACTTTCACTCTTTGCAGATGACATGATACTCTATATGGAAAACCCTAAATATTCCACCAAAAACCTAGAACTGATTCATGAATTCAGCAAAGTTGCAGGATATAAAATCAATGCACAGAAATCGGTTGCATTCCTATACACCAACAATGAAGCAACAGAAAGAGAAATCAAAGAATCGATCCCATTTGCAGTTGCACCAAAAACCATAAAATACCTAGGAATAAATCTAACCAAAGAGGTGAAAAATCTATACACTGAAAACTATAGAAAGCTTATGAAAGAAATTGAAGAGGACACAAAAAAATGGAAAAAGATTCCATGCTTCTGGATAGGAAAAACAAATATTGTTAAAATGTCGATACTACCCAGAGCAATCTACATATTCAATGCAATCCCTATCAAAATAACACCAGCATTCTCCACAGATCTAGAACAAATAATCCTAAAATTTGTATGGAACCAGAAAAGACCCCAAATAGCCAAAACAATCTTGAAAAAGAAAACCAAAGCAGGAGGCATCACAATCCCGGACTTCAAGCTATACTACAAAGCTGTAATCATCAAGACAGTATGGTACTGGCACAAGAACAGACACTCAGATCAATGGAACAGAATAAAGAACCCAGAAATGGACCCACAAATGTATGGCCAACTAATCTTTGACAAAGCAGGAAAGAAGATCCAGTGGAATAAAGACAGTTTCTTCAGCAAGTGGTGCTGGGAAAACTGGACAGTGACATGCAGAAGAATGAACCTGGACCACTTTCTTACACCATACACAAAAATAAACTCAAAATGGATGAAAGACCTCAATGTAAGACAGGAAGCCATCAAAATTCTCGAGGAGAAAGCAGGCAAAAACCTCTTTGATCTTGCCCGCAGCAACTTCTTACTCAACACGTCTCCAGAGGCAAGGGAAACAAAAGCAAAAATGAACTACTGGGACCTCATCAAAATAAAAAGCTTCTGCACAGCAAAGGAAACAATCAACAAAACTAAAAGGCAACTGACAGAATGGGAGAAGATATTTGCAAATGACATAGCAGATAAAGGGTTAGTATCCAAAATCTATAAAGAAGTTATCAAACTCAACACTCAAAAAGCAAATCATCCAGTGAAGAAATGGGCAAAGGCATGAATAGACACTTCTCCAAAGAAGACACCCAGATGGCCAACCGACACATGAGAAGATGCTCAACATCACTCATCATGAGGGAAATATAAATCAAAACCACAATGAGATACCACCTTACACCTGTCAGAATGGCTAACATTAACAACTTAGTCAACAACAGATGTTGGTGAGGATGCAGAGAAAGAGGATCTCTTTTGCATTGTTGGTGGGAATTCGAGCTGGTGCAGCCACTCTGGAAAAGAGTGTGGAGGTTCCTCAAAAAACTAAAAATAGAACCACCTACGACCCAGCAATTGCACTACTAGGTATTTACCCACGAGATACAGGTGTGCTGTTTCGAAGGGACACATGCACCCCCATGTTTATAGCAGCACTATCAACAATAGCCAAAGTATGGAAAGAGCCCAAATGCCCATCAATGGTTGAATGGATAAAGAAGATGTGGTATATATATGTATATATACAATGGAGTATTACTCGGCAATCAAAAAGAATGAAATCTTGCCATTTGCAACTATATGAATGGAACTGGAGGGTATTATGCTAAGTGAAATTAGTCAGTCAGAGAAAGACAAGTATCATATGATTTCACTCGTATGAGGACTTTTAGAGACAAAACAGACGAACATAAAGGAAGGGAAAGAAAAATAATATAAAAACAGGGAGGGGGACAAAACATAAGAGACTCTTAAATATGGAGAACAAAAACAAACAGAGGGTTACTGGAGGGGTTGGGGGAGGGGGAATGTGCTAAATGGGTAAGGGGCATTAAGGAATCTACTCCTGAAATCATTGTTGCACTATATGCTAATTTGGATGTAAATTTAAAAAATAATAAAATTAATTAAAAAATAAAAATATATAAAAAAATTTTTAGTTAGAAAAATCTCTTGCAATAATTTCTTCATCTATCATTTGGCAGATGAAATACTAATGCTCTAAACTGTTAAATGGCTTGCCCAAGGTTATATAGTTAGTATCAAAGCTCAGACCAGATCTGAGCTCCTTATTCCTGAATCATTCTTGAATAACCCACCCTTCTTAACTGCACCTCATAAAGGCCAGCAGCCATTTGGATTGACAATAATAAGAAGGATACTGGCTCCTTGAAGGCAAAAACTGAAGCTTCTATATATCTCTCACTCCCATCCCAGTGCCCAGCACAGGGTCTGGTCCAGAGTAGGAAATCAATGAAGGGAGACAAATAACTCTGGGTCCATGTATAGACTCTTACTAAAGAGCTCTTGGAGACTTAGGCCCTATATGACTGGAACTCAACCTTCTCCTTATGGCCCACTCTACTCAGGCCTCACTGGTTGATTCTCAAATACACCGAGCATGTGCCTGGGACACTCCCTATAGTATACATATGGCTCCTCCCTGTGGTCCTATAGGTCTCTGCTCTATGTCACTTTATCAATGAGGCCTTCTCCGTGCACAGTATGAAATAGCACTTGATAAAATAAAATTTTCGGGGGATTCTAGGGAAGATGGCGGCGTAGGAGGACGCTGGGCTCACCGCGTCCTGCTGGTCACTTAGATTCCACTCACACCTGCCTAAATAACCCAGAAAACCACCAGAAGACTAGCAGAACGGAGTCTCCGGAGCCAAGCACAGACGAGAGGCCCACGGAAGAGGGTAGGAAGGGCAGAGAGGCGGTGCGCACTCCATGGACTGGTGGGAGGGAGCCGTGGTGGAGGGGCAGCCCGCCAGCAAAGCAGAGGCCCTGAGTCTGGCTTGCAAAGGTGGGGGGGAGGGGGGGGGGCGGAGGGAATGTGTTCCGACAGCAAGCGGGACTTAACATCTGGAAGGTTATAAGTTAACAGCTCTGCTTGGAGAGCGGGAGGGCTGGAGGACAAAGGGAGGGAGGGTTGCTGAGCCCCCGGACGACAGAGCTCAGTTTGGCGGGGAACAAAGGCGCTAGCCAGCGCCATCTCCCTCACCCATCCCCCAGCCAAAATCCCAAAGGGAAACAGTTCCTGCCAGGGAATTTGCTTGCACCTCGCAAACACCCAACGCTGTGCTTCTGTGGATCCATGCCTCCGGCAGCAGGTCTGACTCCCTCCCACTGCCACAGGGGCCCTCCCGAAGTGGATCGCCGAAGGAGAAGTAAGCTGAGCCTGCCCCTCCCGCCCCCATGCACCTTGCCTATCCACCCCAGCTAATACACCAGATCCCCAGCACCACAAGCCTGGCAGTGTGCAAGTAGCCCAGACGGGCCACACCACCCCACGGTGAATCCTGCCCCTAGGAGAGGGGAAGAGAAGGTACACACCAGTCTGACTGTGGCCCCAGCAGTGGGCTGGGGGCAGACCTCAGGTCTGACTGCGGCCCCGCCCACCAACTCCAGTTATTCAAGACAGCACAGGGGAAGTGCCCTGCAGGTCCACACCACTCCAGGGACTATCCAAAATGACCAAACGGAAGAATTCCCCTCAAAAGAATCTCCAGGAAATAACAACAGCTAATGAACTGATCGAAAACAATTTAAACAATATAACAGAAAGTGAATTTAGAATAATAGTCATAAAATTAATTGCTGGGCTTGAAAACAGTATAGAGGACAGCAGAGAATCTGTTGCTACAGAGATCAAGGGACTAAGGAATAGTCAGGAGGAGCTAAAAAATTCTATAAATGAGCTGCAAAATAAAATGGAAACGACCACGGCTCAGACTGAAGAGGCAGAGGAGAGAATAGGTGAACTAGAAGATAAAATTATGGAGAAAGAGGAAGCTGAGAAAAAGAGAGATTAAAAAATCCAGGAGTATGAGGGGAAAATTAGAGAACTAAGTGATGCACTAAAGAGAAATAATCTACACATAATTGGTATTCCAGAGGAGGAAGAGAGAGGGAAAGGTGCTGAAGGGGTACTTGAAGAAATAATATCTGAGAACTTCCCTGAACTGGGGAAGGAAAAAGGCATTGAAATCCAAGAGGCACAGAGAACTCCCTTCAGATGTAACTTGAATGGATCTGCACGACATATCATAATGAAACTGGCAAAATACAAGGATAAAGAGAAAATTCTGAAAGCAGCAAGGGATAAACGTGCCCTCACATATAAAGGGAGACCTATAAGACTCGTGACTGATCTCTCTACTGAAACTTGGCAGGCCAGAAAGGAATGGCAGGAGATCGTCAATGTGATGAACAGAAAAAATATGCAGCAGAGAATCCTTTATCCAGAAAGTCTGTCATTTAGAATAGAAGATAAAGGTCTTCCCAAACAAACAAAAACCGAAGGAATTCGTCACCACTAAACCAGCCCTACAAGAGATCCTAAGGGGGATCCTGTGAGACAAAGTACCAGAGACATTGCTACAAGCATAAAACATACAGACATCACAATGACTCTAAACCCGTATCTTTCTATAATAACACTGAATGTAAATGGATTAAATGCACCAACCAAAAGACATAGAGTATCAGAATGGATAAAAAAACAAGACCCATCTATTTGCTGTCTACATGAGATTCATTTTAGACCTGAGGACACCTTCAGATTGAGAGTGAGGGGATGGAGAACTATTTATCATGCTACTGGAAGTCAAAAGAAAGCTGGAGTAGCCATACTTATATCAGACAAACTAGACTTTAAATTAAAGGCTGTAACAAGAGATGAAGAAGGGCATTCTATAATAATTACAGGGTCTATCCATCAGGAAGAGCTAACAATTATAAATGTCTATGCGCCGAATACCGGAGCCCCCAAATATATAAAACAATTACTCATAAATATAAGCAACCTTATTGATAAGAATGTGGTAATTGCAGGGGACTTTAACACTCCACTTACAGAAATGGATAGATCATCTAGACACACGGTCAATAAAGAAACAAGGGCCCTGAATGATACATTGGATCAGATGGACTTGACAGATATATTTAGGACTCTGCATCCCAAAGCAACAGAATATACTTTCTTCTCGAGTGCACATGGAACATTCTCCAAGATAGATCACATACTGGGTCACAAAACAGCCCTTCATAAGTTTACAAGAATTGAAATCATAACATGCATACTTTCAGACCACAATGCTATGAAGCTTGAAATCAACCACAGGAAAAAGTCTGGAAAACCTCCAAAAGCATGGAGGTTAAAGAACACTCTAGTAAAGAATGAGTGGGTCAACCAGGCAATTAGAGACGAAATTAAAAATATATGGAAACAAACGAAAATGAAAATACAACAATCCAAACGCTTTGGGATGCAGCGAAGGCAGTCCTGAGAGGAAAATACATTGCAATCCAGGCCTATCTCAAGAAACAAGAAAAATCCCAAATACAAAATCTAACAGTACACCTAAAGGAAAGAGAAGCAGAACAGCAAAGACAGCCTAAACCCAGCAGAAGAGGAGAAATAATAAAGATCAGACCAGAAATAAACAATATAGAATCTAAAAAAACTGTAGAGCAGATCAACGAAACCAAGAGTTGGTTTCTTGAAAAAATAAACAACATTGATAAACCTCTAGCCAGGCTTCTCAAAAAGAAAAGGGAGATGACCCAAATAGATAAAATCATGAATGAAAATGGAATGATTACAACCAATCCCTCAGACATACAAGCAATTATCAGGGAATACTAAGAAAAATTATATGCCAACAAACTGGACAACCTGGAAGAAATGGACAAATTCCTAAACACCCACACGCTTCCAAAACTCAATCAGGAGGAAATAGAAAGTTTGAACAGACCCATAACCAGTGAAGAAATTGAATCAGTTATCAAAAATCTCCCAACAAATAAGAGTCCAGGACCAGATGGCTTCCCAGGGGAGTTCTACCAGACGTTTAAAGCAGAGATAATACCTATCCTTCTCAAGCTATTCCGAAAAATAGAAAGGGAAGGAAAACTTCCAGACTCGTTCTATGAAGCCAGTATTACTTTGATTCCTAAACCAGACAGAGACCCAGTAAAAAAAGAGAACTACAGGCCAATATCCCTGATAAATATGGATGCAAAAATTCTCAATAAGATACTAGCAAATCGAATTCAACAGCATGTAAAAAAGAATTATTCACCATGATCAAGTGGGATTCATTCCTGGGATGCAGGGCTGGTTCAAAATTCGCAAATCAATCAACGTGATACATCACATTAATAAAAGAAAAGATAAGAACCATATGATCCTGTCAAGTGATGCAGAAAAGGCATTTGACAAAATTCAGCACCCTTTCTTAATAAAAACCCTTGAGAAAGTCGGGATAGAAGGAACATACTTAAACATCATAAAAGCCATTTATGAAAAGCCCACAGCTAATATCATCCTCACTGGGGAAAAACTGAGAGCTTTTTCCCTGAGATCAGGAACATGACAGGGATGTCCACTCTCACCGCTGTTGT
Organism: Panthera leo; assembly: GCF_018350215.1. Classification (NCBI taxonomy): domain Eukaryota; kingdom Metazoa; phylum Chordata; class Mammalia; order Carnivora; family Felidae; genus Panthera; species Panthera leo. Next base: position 143,033,654 of record NC_056682.1, read on the forward strand.
TTAACATAGTGTTGGAAGTTCTAGCATCAGCAATCAGACAACAAAAGGAAATCAAAGGCATCAAAATTGGCAAAGATGAAGTCAAGCTTTCACTTTTTGCAGATGACATGATATTATACATGGAAAATCTGATAGACTCCACCAAAAGTCTGCTAGAACTGATACATGAATTCAGCAAAGTTGCAGGATACAAAATCAATGTACAGAAATCAGTTGCATTCTTATACACTAAGAATGAAGCAACAGAAAGACAAATAAAGAAACTGAACCCATTCACAATTGCACCAAGAAGCATAAAATACCTAGGGATAAATCTAACCAAAGATGTAAAAGATCTGTATGCTGAAAACTATAGAAAGCTTATGAAGGCAATTGAAGAAGATATAAAGAAATGGAAAAACATTCCATGCTCATGGATTGGAAGAATAAATATTGTCAAAATGTCAATACTACCCAAAGCTATCTACACATTCAATGCAATCCCAATCAAAATTGCACCAGCATTCTTCTCGAAACTAGAACAAGCAATCCTAAAATTCGTATGGAACCACAAAAGGCCCCGAATAACCAAAGTAATTTTGAAGAAGACCAAAGCAGGAGGCATCACAATCCCAGACTTTAGCCTCTACTACAAAGGTGTCATCATCAAGACAGCATGGTATTTGCACAAAAACAGACACATAGACCAATGGAATAGAATAGAAACCCCAGAACTAGACCCACAAACATATGGCCAACTCATCTTTGACAAAGCAGGAAAGAACATCCAATGGAAAAAAGACAGTCTCTTTAACAAATGGTGCTGGGAGAACTGGACAGCAACATGCAGAAGATTGAAACTAGACCACTTTCTCACACCGTTCACAAAAATAAACTCAAAATGGATAAAGGACCTGAATGTGAGACAGGAAACCATCAAAACCCTAGAGGAGAAAGCAGGAAAAGACCTCTCTGACCTCAGCCATAGCAATCTCTTACTTGACACATCCCCAAAGGCAAGGGAATTAAAAGCAAAAATGAACTACTGGGACCTTATGAAGTTAAAAAGCTTCTGCACAGCAAAGGAAACAACCAACAAAACTAAAAGGCAACCAATGAATGGGAAAAGATATTTGCAAATGACATATCAGACAAAGGGCTAGTATCCAAAATCTATAAAGAGCTTACCAAACTCCACACCCGAAAAACAAATAACCCAGTGAAGAAATGGCCAGAAAACATGAATAGACACTTCTCTAAAGAAGACATCCGGATGGCCAACAGGCACATGAAAAGATGCTCAACATTGCTCCTCATCAGGGAAATACAAATCAAAACCACACTCAGATATTACCTCACGCCAGTCAGAGTGGCCAAAATGAACAAATCAGGAGATTATAGATGCTGGAGAGGATGTGGAGAAACGGGAACCCTCTTGCACTGTTGGTGGGAATGCAAATTGGTGCAGCCACTCTGGAAAACAGTGTGGAGGTTCCTCAAAAAATTAAAAATAGATCTACCCTATGACCCAGCAATAGCACTGCTAGGAATTTACCCAAGGGATACAGGAGTGCTGATGCATAGGGGCACTTGTACCCCAATGTTTATAGCAGCACTCTCAGCAATAGCCAAATTATGGAAAGAGCCTAAATGTCCATCAACTGATGAATGGATAAAGAAAGTATGCTCCATATACACAATGGAATACTACTTGGCAATGAGAAAGAATGAAATGGCCTTTGTAGCAACGTGGATGGAACTGGAGAGTGTTATGATAAGTGAAATAAGTCATACAGAGAAAGACAGATACCATATGTTTTCACTCTTATGTGCATCCTGAGAAACTTAACAGAAGACCATGGGGGAGGGGAAGGAAAAAAAAAACAAAAGAGGTTAGAGAGGGAGGGAGCCAAAACATAAGAGACTCTTAAAAACTGAGAACAAACTGAGAGTTGATGGGGGTGGGAGGGAGGGGAGGGTGGGTGATGGGTATTGAGGAGGGCACCTTTTGGGATGAGCACTGGGTGTTGTATGGAAACCAATCTGACAATAAATTTCATATATTGAAAAAAATAAAAATTAAAAAAAAGAAAAAAAAATAATAAAATAAAATAAAATAAAATTTTCAACTTTTCATGTTTGTGGGCCCTGCCCCTAGGCTCCCAGAGAAGCTATACTATAACATTTATCAACTTGAAAATAAGCAAGACCTCAAAGGATGGGCTCTATTTCTGCCCCAAGCACACATTGTACATCTGCTTCATTAAAAACGTAACCAAAAAGGAGCACTGCAAACATGAAGATAGGAAAAAGAAAAAAGCCTTCTTGATTCCCACAAGATTAAAGTCATACAGCCTTGCACATATGAAAAACACAAGATAAAGCCTGTAACTTTCTGGAATGTCCTTCATCATGATGATTTGCAACTCTTTATGTGGAAAAACAAAACAAAAAAGGAAAACAAAACAAAACAACCACACACGCATAACCTGGGAAAGAAAGTGTTCTTTCCCCAGGGAACTATGTGTATCCCAGGCAGCTGTCTTAACTTGGGCTCAAATAAAACTCTTTTCCTTTCTCTTTATAATTTTTAAAAAGGCTTGTTATAAAAAGGCTTTGTGTTGACTCACCCCACACTCCCTAATCTCCTCACCCTGTCTCCATAACACTTATCTTAGTCAGACATATTTGAACTTGTCACTTTGTGCCTTATTCTTCTTCCTCCACAAAAATGTAAACTCCCAGAGGATGGGGACTTTATCTGGTTCATGGCTATATTTTCAGCACCTTCATGTGGCCTGTGATAGATGCTTCATGAATATATGTGAAATGGCTGAATGAATGTTAAAGGAAATCTAGACCCCCTTCATCTTTAAATTCTCTATTTTAAAAGCTAAGAAACCCTTTTTGATTCAGTATAAAAAAATATTGAGGAGTAAAACTGCAAGATACTTCAAAATGCAGAGAATTGTATGAGAAAATGTAGCACACATAATTGCATGCATATATACAGGTTAAAGTAGGTTGTTTTTTAAGTTTATGTATTTTTCTTAGCAATCTCTACACCCAACATGAGGCTCAAACTCACAACCCTGAGATCAAGTCTTATGCTCCTTGGACTGAGCCAGCCAAGCGCCCCTAGTTTTATATGGTTTTAATGAACATGTTATGTTCATTAAAAACTTCAAAAAGAAAAGAAAAAAGGAATTTTCCTAGTTCTTAGGGTCCAGCATACAAATATAAACATCAGACACCAATGGAAATCCCTTAATAGTAACTAAAATATTTTCTTGCTGTAATAACACTCATACTTTGAATAAAAGATTAAAACAAAATAGGGGCGCCTGGGTGGCTCAGTCGGTTGTACATTCCACTCTAGATTTCTGCTTAGGTCATGATCCCAGGGCATGGGATAGATAAGCTTGTTCTCTCTCTCTCTCTCTCTCTCTCTCTCTCTCTCTCTCTCTCTCTTCCTTTGCCCCTCTCCAGAGCCCTACTCACACTCTCTCTCCAAAATGAGGGGGGAGGGGGGAGATTAAAAGAAAATAATTAAAAATTGCTTTCTGTGTAGCTACAAAACTTAAACTGTTGTCCTTTCTACTTAATACTTTCACTCCCCATTAAAACACTTCATTCTGTAGGCAATCTTAAATCTTGGCCGGTCAATAAATGAAATAATTTAAATTACAGATATGATCAACAGCAATCTTTAGTGGCGTTTGGTACTATTTAATTAAAATCCATAATTACATTAAATAATGTATGATTTGTTAATATTTCCAATCTAGACATAAAAGGCTTTTTGCTGTAGGTGTGTGTAATGTGACTGCTAACAGTATTAACGTCACTGGTTGTATCGGTCACACGTAGCCCTTTCTGAATTCCTTCCATTTGAGCACTAATTCGGGCAGCACTGAAACGTTAGCGTGTGTGATCATCTCATCCGATAAATTCTCTATCAGAGAGCAACTGAAACACAGGGAAGGAAACAACTCTCCCTGAGAACACACGTGAACATTGCAAGTCCCTCCAGCCAGAGGATCAGCATAAGCAAAGGCAGAGCTGCGAAATGTGAATTCTGTTAACTTGAAGTAGTCAAATGGGACATTAAGGGTGGGACTGGAGAAAGTGTCAGAAACTGAAGCAGGATGGAGGTGAGGCAGGGTGAAGGCTTGACAGGCCAAGCCAGGATTGGGATTGAGTAGAGGTAGGATTTGTGTGGGTTGGTTAAGACTTTGGGAAGACTATTTGAGGGACAGCTGCGAGAACGGTCTGGAGTGTTGGGGTGCATGTACTGGGGAGAGCAAGAGTAGGACGGGGAGACCGGTTAAGGGGCTGCAGAAAAGGGGAGAAGCTTTGAGTCACAGAGAGTCCAAGTGGAGGCCCGAATCCAGGGTTTGATGCAAACAGCCCCTTCCTCAGAGCTGAGGGGAGGAGGGCGGAAATGGCGCTCGGTTGCCCCGGCGACGGCGTCTGGGGGCGGAGTCGGGAGTGGGAGGCGCCCCCACGCCACGCCGAAGGGCCCAACGGTCGCCGGCGCGGCTCGCGTGGAACTGGCGGAGGCCAGATCCCGAGCGCCGCGAGGGGCGGGGCGCGGAGGCGGGGCGGCAGAGCACCCGCGCCGCCGCCGACGAGGAGGAGCCGCCCCCGCCGCCACCGTAGCCGCCCGGCAGACGCAGGTGCGGCCGCCGCGCCCGCCGGCGCCCCGCGGGGATGCGGCCAACGTCTTAAGGTGGTGTTGGTTGCAGGTACACGGGCGGGGCGCGGCCCGGGGGAGAGGGCGAGGGGGTGGGTCCTGCGTCCAGAGGACCCGGAGCAGCGCATCTTCATTACTGGAACCTTCCAGACCTTTGTTTTGCACGTGGCAGATGCCCAATAAATTGGTTTTTTAACGGAAAGGACTTCTGCTCTTCGGGGATCGCAAGACCTCCGGGTCCAGGGGCTGTAACTCTGGCACCAGAGAGTCCTGTGCAAAATATTCCACTCTGGGGGGAATAACCGCGGATCTTGTCCCAACACTACCGCAAAGTCCTGTCCCTATCCCGTTTCCCGTGGACCAGGGGTTGAGTCGGGGGACACATGGAAATAAAGAGGAGTGTCTAGCCTTGGACAGTCACCAACCTGTCATTCAAAATGAGGTTGTAATAAATGTGTAAGGGCCTTTTCAGCTGGAGCCCTCCCTGTAAGTGACATTAGGAATCTGGCCCTACCCGGTCATTGGCATCAGTCAGAAACAGTGAGTTCTCAAATGAGTCCATCCGTGTCCACAGAACTCTGTTCGAGGTCTGCACTCAGGCTGTTCCAGGATTTGTCCCTGCATCTTGGTGTACCTTAAGGTCAGGAGAAAGTAGAAATGAGGTCTGTTGCTGTTTGTCAGGGTGTTATTGACTTGACAACCGCTTCTCTCTTGCTTTCTCTTGTCAGCTGCTGATTCAGGAAAGGTCTAGCACCTACCACACAGCCCAGAGACTAGCTAGGCAGGACTGTTTTTCTGTGGGTAAAGAATTGGGGTGGGGGTGGGAGAGTGGTGGGTGAGATCTGGGCCTCCCAGCTCCATACCACACTTACTGTTTTTCATTTTACACAGTTATCTGTGTTGTGGGTAAATGGTCTTTATGCATAGAGGTATTGTACTCTCCAAATAGAGGGCAGAAATGGACAATTTATTTGGTATGTGCAAAGCCCTTACTATCGTGTGTTACAAAGAAGAGTCGGTGTTATCCAGTGTGTTAGGATCACTCACTTTGGGGCCTCTGTCAACCACATATTCGCACACTAGGTGACCCCAAATTATATGGTGTAGCAGGTTGAGTAAGAGCCACCTGAAACATCAGGCCCTAATCCTTGGAACCTGTAAATGTTCTAAGGGGAAAAAAAGGGTCTTTACATGTATGATGAAGTCAAAGATCTTGAAATGGGAAAATTATTCTGGATTAGCTGGGTGAGCTTTAAATGCAAACACAAGTGTCCTCATAAGAGAGGGGCAGAAGGAGATTTGATACAGACAGAAGAGGAGAGTGCAATATGACCACAGAGGCAGAGAGCGGAGTGATGAGGCCCCAAGTCAGTAAGTAATGCCAGCAGCCAACAGAAGCTCAAGGAATAGAAGGGGCAAGGAATAGATTATTTCCCAGAGCCTCGGGTGAGAGGGCGGCCCTGCAAACAACCTTGATTTCAGCACTGTGAGACTGATTTTGGACTTCTGGCCTCCAGAACCATGAGAGAATAAATAGCTATTGTTTTAAGCCACCAGGATTGTGGTAATTTGTTACAGCAACTACAGGAAACTAATACATATGTTCATTGTTATAAATCACATAGAATCAATCCTGTATTAATATTTTAAAGCCCTCCAGCTGGGGCAGTGCCAGATGGAGTAGTGGAGACCACGAAGTATTTTCTTGAACCCGGTAAATCCCAAGGAAAATACTTGACTAAGGAATTTGATCAGAAGTGAAAATAACTTAGGTACATTGGAAAGAACTAGCCTAACACTTAGAGCAATTTTTGGACTTTCATTTGTATTCCTATTAATACATCACTGTATTTGCTCTAGTTAAGGGAATAAAGGCGACTTAAGCTTGGTTTTCAGCTAATACTTTACTGGCTATTCATCGTATGTATATCAAGTAAGAGTTGCACATGGCTCAGTCGGTTGAGCATCTGACTCTTGATTTCGGCTCAGGTCGTGTTCTCACACTTGTGGGACTGAGCCCCACGTCAGGCTCCGCTCTGAGTGTGGAGCCTGTTTAGGATTCTGTCTCTCCCTCTGCCTCTCTCCTGGGCTTGTGTGCTCTCTTTTTCTAAAGCAACAACAACAATGATAATAGTTGCAGACACCTGGAGATTGAAGTCCAAGCCTGGGGAAAGTAGTCAATGCAGAAGTGCTTCCATGTGTGGGGATGTTAGAATCGGGATAAAAGCAACCTGTAGTCATCTTGAAATTAACATACTTTGGAGTTCACAGGGTGTAGGAAAAAAACAGTGTTCAGTGTTTAATCGATTGACTTCTGGGACCCAGGCAGCTAATTTGCACCCCCAGTCTTACTCCACAAAACATAAGGACAATGTCCATACAAAGGGTAGCTGGTCTGCTTTCTTTCTGAACTGCTTTTCTGAGGTATGATTTATATACCATAACATTCACTCATTGTAAGTGTCAAATCCAATGCTTTTTAGTGAATTTACAGAATGGTGCAGGTATCACAGTTCAGTTTTAGAAAATGTCCATCACCCAAAAAAGATCCTTCATACCCACTTGCAGTCAGTCCCCATTCCCAGCCTCAGCCAGGTTTAGAGTTAGGTTTTAGTCCTTCTGTTGGGCTATTCAAATGGCCTCCTAACTGGCCTGGGCTTCCACTCAGTATATTTTTCACCTGACTTCTGGAGGATCCTATGCCTCTGATAAAAATTCTCCAGTGGCTTTCCATTGCAATTAGAAAAAACCCCAAAGTCCTTTTCAAGGCCCTGTGAGCTCTACCCCTGCGAACCTCACCAACACCTTCTCAGATAATTTCGGAAAGGAACTGGGAATAAGCTCTCCTTTGGGCATGATACACAGTCGGCTGTCCATAAGCAGGCCTCTCACCCTCCCTTGTCCACACCGCAGCCTCACTGCCTCTGTTGGTGAACACTGAGCCCCTTCCATCTCAAGGCCTTTGCATGTGGTATTTCCTCTCAGGAACTTACCCAGTTCTCTTTGGGAGTGATCCTTTTTGACACTCAGCTCAAATGGAACCTCCTCAGAAAGGCCTTCCCTGACTCACCCTAACGAAAGTAGCCTCCATTCCATCTCTCTGTATACTGCCACCTGTGGTATTTGCTTCATTGCACTTAACCGCTCTCCATAATTCTATTTTTGATGTGTTTCTTTGGTGTCTCTTTCCCCATTAAAGTTTAAGATCTGTGGGGTGGCAGTTTGATTCGTCTTGATCTTCGTTTTATCTCTAGGATTTATAGAAGCACTGTTCATAGCAGCAGTACGTTTTAAGCCATCAAAATGCCAGCAATGGTAACTAATGCTTGTTGAATGCTTACTACGTCAGGCCGTGTGCTGAGTGCTTTGCATGCATGAATGATTTAACTGAAGCTTATTACTTTTGATGTGGGAAGAGTAAGGAGAGCATGTCCTCCAAATATAGTCCCTCATATCAAATTTTTTTTTTTCAGAGGCACTGGGCAGTTTTCTTTCTCTTATTATTGAACATTGATTTGTAGGGACTGCATCAACCAGCAATATAGTATTGAACCTCTTCTTCCACAACTCTTAAAACTGCACTGGAGGCTTTTGCTAAGAAGGAGAGGAAGAACTAAAAGAAGAGTGTAAATAAAAGCAGAATGCTAAAAGAGCAGGAAACACTCAGGACATGGCAGGTAGACCTCAGCTGAGGCACAGTGTATGTCAGGGGAGGTTGGTTATGCCAGATCCCAAAGGGCTTTAGTGCTAGTCTTAGCTTGGACTTTAGTCTTTGAGCAAGTCACAGCAAAAGGGTTTTAAAGGAAATTCTTAAAGATTGTAAGAAACTGACACTAGAAAGATCACTTTGAAGTATTCTGTAGTAGGTCTGGCAAGAGCTGATTAAAGCATGAAAGACACAGTAGGCATAAAATTAACTAAATTTCATATTCAAGCAGTCCTTCTTTATGACTTAATTACCACGCATAAGTAAGTCATCTTTGCTGACTTAAAAGGTATTACAGAGATAACACCCTAGGAAGCAGATTTGGTGGGAATAATGAAGACATAGATGTGGCATAAAATGAATTTAAGGTGACTGTAAACATATATGCAGAGGTGCTAAGGAAAAGATATTCGTTAAAATTTACCTAGAGCCCCAACTTTTAAAACAAAGTTGCACGAAACCTCCTGGCAGCAGCGGAATTGTCCCGATCATTGTCCCGATCTGGCTCTGCTGCTGACTGAAATCGCCTGTGAGAAGTCATCATATTTTTGGTCATCTGTCTGCTGAATGTTTTCCATAGGAAATCATAGAATGTCCAAGTTGGAGAAGATTTTAGAGATCTTCTAGTCCAACTCTCTGCCCAAGAGAGGACACCCGGTGGCAGTTGTCATCCCAACAAATGCTCATCCCCTCTCAGCTTGAACACCTCACAAGGAAGTTCTCCACATATACATTCAGGGTGCTCCAGCTTTAGAAAGCTCATCTCCACCCTGTAGAACCTACCTCCCTTTACTTCTGTTCATTAGTCCTAATTCTGCACATGGAGTACTGTCACTTATTTTTCCAGTGTGGCAACTGCTCACTAAGATTTCACTGAGCTATGCCAAAAATCCTAGTTGGTTGTCATTTCAACTCCGCTGCTTAAAATGTATAGACCTATTTCCGATTGACCAGGTAGAAACTCTACCTAGCAAATCTGCTCTCCAAGCTCAAGAGCTGTGCCTGGTTCAGAGCATCAACAGCCACTGGAAAGTAATTTAAATGGTCAGAAGACGTGGTCTATTTAAGTCACTTTGGACTATATCCTAGAAAGGTCTAGTCTGGAAAGGCCTGGGCAAGGGATTTACTTGCTGTGTTATCTTGCTAATGCCGATGAGAGCAAAATTAGCATCGGACCAACAGGGGGCTTATACTTGCATATGTTTTGTTGTACAGTCCTAGCCTAGATAAGTGCCACAAACTATTAATTCAAACATGCTTTTATATACAAGACAAGCCCAAAGGAAAAGGAATTTAAAGTTTTTTGTGGTGGTGGTGGTTGTTATATGTGTGTGTGTTAGTTGTTGTCAGGATCTTAGCTGATGAAAATGAACTGGTGAATTGAACTTTTCAAAAATAATGAATTTAGATAATGAAGTATGGTTATATATTAATATACAGATTTTAAAATATTTTCCTCTTTTCAGGTGTTAATAGGATAAGTGAAAATAAGAATATCCAGATATTAAGGTATCTCTTGTTTTACTTTCATTTATATTTAAGAATTGTGAACATATATGACCGATATGCTAATTTATTGTATCTGTGTCTGTATCTAACTTATTTTAGAGCCTGAGGCCTTGAGCTTGATGAATGCCTGGGCTGGAATATCCAAGATAATAAAGCTGCAAAGGCTTTCTCTTTGTGGTTTTCAAACTCTGCTCAGTAGAGCCATTGCATTCCATAAAGATGTCTCTGGGGCAGAGAGGAGGGTGTATAGTTGGGGCTCTGAAGATTTACAGAAAGCCTTCCTCTGCTTAAGAATAGTTTGCATTACTTCTCATTTAGTAATGGTGGAAATTGAGGCTCAAGGATATGAAAAGATTTGCCCATGCCCTCACAGGTAACCAGTGACAGTATTAAGTTCCTGATTCTAAATCCTATGCTTCTTTCATATTGCCTTTTTACAAGACGGTATTATGTACTAGCGAAGGATATCTTAAATAGCTTCATTCTGTATTAGATTATAATAGTCCCTGGGTTTACTCAATGCAATATAAATACACTTTACTTTCTGTTAGTGGACCTGTATGAAACTTATATCTTCTTTCTAGATGAATAGAAAGATACACATTTATTATCAGAAAGTGAGTATACACTGCCTAAATTGCAAAGACCGTGTTTTTGTTCATGTTTTACTATCCTGTTGTGCAGTGATACTATATACATATGGTATATAGCAAACAGATCGAGGCAAGTACTATATGGTTAACACTGCACATGAGTTTTCTTTTGAGATATATACTCTCTATCTTCTTCTTATAGTCTTAAAGAGGCTAAATACTGTTCTCACAGTCACAAAGCCAGTAGATCACAGAGATAGGATTTGAAACCTAGTAGGGAACAACATCTAGAGAGAAAGAACGTGATTGAGAAAACAGACATTAAGAGCAATGTGAAGTCAATAAGCAGTTAACAGGAAATCAGGCAGTGAAGTTGTGGTCAACAGTAACTGTTCTTGTTGCATTTCAGAGATGGCACCAGCCTAGGTGTGTTGTATTTGGATCAGTTGTGGGGTGCCTTAGAATTTCCCAAGGAAAACATACCTGCACACACTCATTCTTCGAGAGTATGGACCAGCTTTATAAAATCCCCAGTCTCAGGCTTCTGTGGAAAGTAGGATGGTTCGGCCTCCCAGGGGCTTGAGTCATTGGTTGATAAATCTAGGAGTCCTTCAAAAGTCTTCTTTTTGTGGTCTGTGGTGTCTCAGGCCTTTTCTGCAGCATTCCAATCAAATAACCAGAGTGGAATCTTTACCTAGCTATTACTTGTCAGAAATTTAAGGCTCCTTTCAGTGTGAACCTATTCATAATTTTAAATCCGCCAGAATTGTTTGTAACATGTAAGGTCGTGTTATGATCCCCAAATCAACAAAATGTAGCATTTTAACAACTTTCTGTCTTATTGTGGCAAAAAAAAACCCTTTATTTTCCCAGAAATCCTTAATAATTGAATAAGCTTTATGCCTGAAAATAGGAATAATGTTTCAATTCTTAGTGTTGTGAAAATAGAGAAACACTGAATGATTTCACCGAACTGAGGATATGGTCAATCTAAAATTGTGAAAATGTGAATTACAAATACCTTTTTTTTTTTTTTTTTACAAATACTTTTTTAAAGACAGATTTCTTTAACTAGCGGCATTGGCGAATGGGTGTACTAAATATCTTTACAAATAAATGTTTGTTTAAAAATCCTTGTTTAATAAACCTATGCTGTCTTCTTTAAACTATTAATTTTCTTTTTTTTTTCTTTTTACATTTATTCATTTTTGAGAGAGAGAGAGAGAGAGAGAGAGAGCGCGCGCGCGCGCGCACAAGCGGGGGAGGGGCAGAGAGAGAGGGAGACACAGAATCTGAAGCAGGCTCCAGGCTCCAAGCTATCAGCACAGAGCCTGACTCGGGGCTCAAACTCACAAACCGTGAGATCATGACCTGAGCTGAAGTTGGACGCTCAACTGCCTGAGCCACCCAGGCACCCCAATTTTCTTTTCTTTTTTAAGCTGTTTATTCTCTTAAGAAAAAGTTTCCCTCGGAAGGACTGACACTCTTCGAAGGCCTGCTGCCCATCAGGGGAGACTGAATTAATGAGTTTATGACATTCATCACCCTACCCAGAATCAGGGAACTTGGTTTTTATATCAGAATAGTTTCTAAAGTCAAACCTTCTCCTTTCTTATGTGTTCTCCAACTTTTAGTTTCAGTTCTGCTTACCTTACTCGTAGGTTCTGTTTCCTGCTTGATACCAAAACCTTTGGTGTCTAGAAGAGTGGAGCGGTGTGTGACTTCCCGACACTGGGCTATAATTCTCTCTGTCCTACTCATTCCTTTCTGTCTTTGATCAATCTGTAATTTATAATCATAACATTACTGAGTAATTTGAATTTCCTTAGTGTCTTTCATCATCCTGAAGAATCCCCAAGTGCATCATTTTAGTATATAAGTTATACAGCAATCATTCCTTCCCCACGTACCAATCTCTCCTATTCAGAACATTCGAATTGCCTAGCAATCTGGACTAAGATTCCATTTGTTATCATTCTTTATGGAATGTCTCCCTCCCTACTGCCTATTTGCTAAACATGGTAGTATGAAACACACGGTAGAATTTATCTGACCGTAGTGTTGACAGATGGCACCTCAGTAATCAAAAGGGAGAAACTGTGAGTGAAATAAAAAGGAATTCTGTTCCATAAAAATTCTTTAGTTCACAGTTTTAAAAAATGCTTAATACTGTACTTGCAATCATGAATTATTGTAAAAATGATAAGCACTATGTTATATGTGACCTTCCTCTTTCCATCACTCTGATAGTCCTTGCCTATATTTTGTTTCTGTTTTTTTTAAAGAGAATCAGGATTCTGATTCATTAATTTGATTTATTGTTTTTCTGTTTTCTGCCTCATTAATTTGTTTGTATCTTTATTATTTCCTACCCTGTGCTTTCTTTTGTCTTACTTTTCTTCTTTTTGTATTAGAAATTTAGTTCACTTAGTGTCATTCTCTCTTTTTTGTTGAGACCAGGTCCTCAAAGTCAGGAATTTTCCTTTTTTTCACTGCTTTACTGTATCTCCAGTTCTCCTGGTAGTGTGTTCATTGTCATTATTTTTCGGAAATTCTTTCATTTTCCTTTATATTTTCTTTATCACAGAACAGTTATTTAATAGGAGGTCTTCTCGTTTCCAGGAGGAAAGGCCTCTTTGCTTTGGGGTTTTACTTTTCATTTTTAGTTTTATGAACCTGTGAGCAGAGGGTGTTGTTTGTAACGTTTCTACTTTGTGGAACCTGCTGATCTGTTACTTGTGCCCTAGAATGTGCTTGGTTTTTGTCAATGTTCCTTCCATGTGCACTTGAGAGGAAGGTATATTCTCTGTTGTCAGTGTCGTGTTGGATATATATCGAAAAAGTCTACCTTAGTAATAACCTCATCTAAATCTTTTCTATCCTTATTTTTTTATCAGTGTGACCTGTCTCATACTGAGTGGCCTACTAACATCACATCATCGCTGTGCTTCTGGTTCTTATTGTACCTCCTATAAAGCATGTTTTATCTAAGAGCGTGCTGCGTTATGTGGTACATAGAGTCAGAAGTATTCTATCTTTATTGTGGATCGTGACTTCTAATGCTAAGTGCCCTTGTCATTATTTAATGCTCTAGCTTGCAGACTACTGGTATCAGGATATTGACTGATGCTTTCTTATTGTTTTTATTCACTGGCGAATCTTTGTCCATCACTTTATTAGCAGTCTTTTTGAATCAGTGTATTTAAGTGTCCTCTTGTATAGAGCATAGAGTTGAAATTTTGAAGAACTAATTTGACAGTCCTTACCTTTGAATAGGCAAGTTAAGTCCCATCACGTTTATTGGCATGACTTTTATGTTTGGCCTACGTTCTGTGACATTATTCTTACATTATCTTCGGGTGTTATAATTACTGTACGTATGATACTTACTCTGTTCATTCGATGTTTTTTTTCTTTTTCTTAAAAAAATTTTTTGTCCCTTAAGGTTTGTATTTTTATTCTGGTGGTTACCTTTGCATTAATACTTTTAATAGTACACCTATAGAGCCCTTTTCTTCTTACTTTTTCCTTCCTGTCAGTCTTAAATGACAACTAGTGGTCTTCTACTTCCCCCTTTTCTATCTCATATCTTCCCATTTTGAGTTACATTTGTCCTCCTTTTTCACACATGTAATATTTATGTATTATCCTCAGTGCCATTACTCCACCTATGTTTTGGTCTCAACCTTACGAGCTGAATAGTTCATGTTCCCCATCACATGTCTTGCACAGTATCCCCAGTCATGTTTTTTTTTTTAATGTTCATCTTTCCCTTTTTTTCCAGATTTTATTCTGAAAAATGTAAAGCTTACAGAAAACCCAAAAGATTTTCACCAGTTGTTAACACGTTGCCACATTTGCCAGCTGTCTTTCGGTTGGATGAAGCCTCACCTCCTCTAGCAGATTCCTCAGAATCTGTGTGTATGTTGCATGTATACAGTGCTCTGGCACATTCAAAACTGTTTTCCTGTGGCTTTGACTCTTTGGAAAATCTTGGCTGGATATAGCATCCTCGGTTTGTACTTTCATTCCTTGCATTTCTTTAAAATCCTGCTGTACTACTGCCTTGCTTTGTATCTTATTTTTGAATAACCTGGTGCCATTGTAGGCCTATTGCCTTTGTAAATTATTTCTTCTCTTTTTTTTGCCTGAAGGCCCTGAGGACTTTTTCATCTTTAAAGTCTTAATACAGTTTTTGGGTTTTTTAAAAATATAGTTTCATTAGGATACGTTTTAAAGTTGATCATTCTTGGTCGATATTCCCTAGTGTGAAAATGTATAGACTCAGAGAGCTTTCTTTGTTTCTAGGAAACTTTCTTGGATTATAGTTTTAAATAATAGATCTGTTTCATTGTTTTGATTTTTTTTTCTTCAGGGACACCAATTATCTTCAACCTCCTTTGCCAGTCTTCCATTCACTTCCTCTCTCATCCTTTTTACTTGTTTATCTCAGTTTTCATCTTCTGTTTTCCTGATTTTCTTCATTGCCTTTGTTAAGCTTGCATTGCAGTCTATCCTCCCTTGTGCAGTCTGTAATTTGAGCTTCATTCATGATATAATATAGTGCTTTTCTCAGTTTTCTTTCCTGACTTCAGCCAACCCTCATTTCATTCCTCCTTGTTTGTTTGCTTGCTTGTTTTATGTGTTTCTTGTCCATTTCTGTTCCTAGGTTTTACATTTCTGATTCAGAAATGTAAATCTAATTGTGATCTGATTTTTCTTTTTCTTTCTTTTTAACTTTTTTTTTTTTTTTGAGAGAGAGAGAGCAGGGGAGGGGCAGAAAGAGAGGAGGAGAGAGAATCCCAAACAGGCTTCACACTGAGCACAGAGCCTGGTGCAGGGCACAAACTCACGAACCGCGAGATCATGACCTGAGCTGAAGTCAAGAGTTGGCCACTTAACTGACTAAGCCACCCAGGCATCCCTGTGATCCGATTTTTCATTTCCTCCAATGACTGAGAATATTTAGTGCACTTTGAAGGTGTGTTGTGTGTTAGTTTTCTTCGACTAACTCCAACTGTTTGTCGGAGTGGGGGCACTTCTCATCAGCAGAAAAGATCTTATTCATATTTTCTGACATTTTATAATAGTTTTGTATGGGTGTGGTCTGCTTTTATCTGTCCCTATTCATTTTATGGGCAGGATTCTTAGTTTGAGAGTGCCCTCTTCCAGGCAGTTTCTGTTAAGCATGGTGGTGGTGGAGTGGGAGGGGTAGACGAAGGGTAGGCATATCTTGTTTTTGTTTGTTTCTGCTGGTGCCTGAATTTTCCCTCCTTTCCCTCTGTGGCCGTATCTGCTGGGGAGATCACCTCTTCTTCCCCAGAAACACTGCTTCTCTGAGGCTGCTACTTCTGGTCCCTGCACACTTTCAAGCCATTACTGAGTAGCCGGGGCTGTGGACTACCTAGTTGCAACCGTGCCTACAATCTTGGCTTTTCCTGTTCACTTCTGGGTTGTGGGGGAGGTCTGTGCTTCCTCCAGCCCTCTGCTCCTTTTCCATTTTTCAGCCTCTCCTCTCCCGTTCTCCACACCTACAGGCCCTCAGCGCTGGCAGATGGACTGTGGGAGCAAGTTTGGAAAAAAATCTCCCCCTGTTAACTTGAAGGTTGCAGTATTCTCTGTATTCTAGAGATGCTGAAGGCATAGAGCCCATGTGCTTTTCTTTATTTGTTCTCCTTGTTGATTTTATGGTTGTTTTCGCAGGATGAGGGTGAGATTTGGAATCAGGCCACCACCATTGTTCTCCAAACCCCGAAGTCCTCTTGGCCTAATCTAAAATTATGAGCATTGTTTGATATTAAAGAAGTTTTTCACCTTTTATTAATGATTTCCAATTTGCTGATTTGTGATTTTTTTTTAATTTGTGACTTTTTACTAAAGGGATGTTTCTAACATTATTTGACAATGTAAGAGAGAGACTTAAGAAAAAACTCTGCCCTGAATCAGAGTGCTGATCATCATAATAATTAAAATATTCATGTTTGATTTTCAGCTTATCTTTAATAAGCTACTTAG
Source organism: Panthera leo (assembly GCF_018350215.1). Classification (NCBI taxonomy): domain Eukaryota; kingdom Metazoa; phylum Chordata; class Mammalia; order Carnivora; family Felidae; genus Panthera; species Panthera leo. Next base: position 143,050,152 of record NC_056682.1, read on the forward strand.
CCATTAAAAGGAACAATTTTTACAACAAGATTCTATTCACTTACTAATTTTATGTAATAAAATATTTCTGTATAAATGCTTTTCTGGTGAAGAGTTATTCCAAACTAAACTAAACAGACTTTGTTAGTTCCCCTTCTATGAATTTTGTTCTCATAATACCTTATTAATAAAGATCAAATGCCTGTTTTTTATAGATAAGAACTAAAAAAACCAAACAGGGAAGCACTCATATTTCAAGATCTCAACGAAAAGGTAGCAATAGTTAATATGGAACAAAAAGCTGGTGAACCAAATAATGAAGATCTTTTATCAAGTAGTGGCGCCACATCCAATGGAGGTAAGTATTCTTTATCAGACAAAATGGGGAAAGAATTGGAATTAAGCAGTCCTCATAGTATTCATTCAGGCTGCAGGGTTGTAACAAACAAACATACTGTATTGTTGAAAATTCTACTTTTTAGGGAAGAAATTGTTTAGTCTTTTAAAAATAGCATATCTGTTTTTTAACATCTGTGTACCTTACATTTTTAGTTTAAAAATCGTTTCCATGTTTCCCTAACGCCTTTTCTTCCCCTGTCTGCTCTAAGCCAGATATCTGTATCATTTTGACTCTTTTTCCCTCCCTACCTCCATCCACTCGGGTATGCTCTTTCTAGTCCCAGCAGTGGCTCACGAGTCCATTTTTCCCTCTCCGTTGCCATTACTGCTGTTCTAGTTCAGGGCCCCCTCACCTCTGCCTGAACTGATTTCAGTGAAAGGATGGCCTTCAGGAAAACAAAGAGGTGGCATGAATATGTGGAACGTTGCAGGGAATTGGTAACTCTAGTGTTTGAAAGAGCTGAGAAGCCTCACTGGGGAAGAGGCAACCCAGAGATGAGCAGCTGCAGGAAGCCACTACCAGCCTTGGTCTAAAAGGACAATGAGAAGAGGAACTGTTGCAAGGGCCAGAATGAGGGCTGCCTGGAGGGAGCAGCAGCTACTACTCCCTGCAGGAAGCCACTGAGGCTGGTGAGAGGGAGTGGTACTCAGCTTCTCCCCCACTCCTGCCCCAGATCTTTCACCAGCACCACCCATTGTGACCTCCCTAGACTTCAGGGGGGAAGGGAGCCTGGGAAGAGTAGTTCTCTGCACCACACGGCAGAATAGGGGAAGGACAGAGAATGGGTTTTCTGGCTGTCAGGCCAATGGCCTGTAGCATCCTTGACCGCTTTCCCTGCCTGTCTCTCATCCAGAAGAATGCACCCAGAGTTTATTCTCAATTACAGATCTGTTGTCTTACTGGTCTGCTTCAAAACCTTTATTTCAGCACACTTAATTTGCAAAAGTCTCTGCTTTTTAGGATGCTCATGCCATCCTAAGATGTCACTGTCACCTCCACACCGCTGTTCCCATCTCCCCTGCCCACTTCCATGCACTCACCTCCACACTTATACTCTGCCTTGTACTCCCCAGGGACACCGGCACTTAGGTCTGGGGTCATCTCCTCTGCCTTGGGCCCATCATCATCCCATAGTATTGTCCTCATGTGTGACCCATCTGAGATCTCAGACTTCCAGTTTCTTGACCTTTTTAGTTCTTCTCATCTTGACCTTTAGCCACCCGCTTGTCTTACTTGCATCTGATTACCAAGAGCTGTTAGACTTCTGAAACCCAACCCCCTGTCTTCCAGCCCTCTCGGTCCCTTATTCCTAGAGCATCTATTTTTCTGCCTCATGAAAATAGTGGTTCTCAACCATGGCTCCATGCCAGACTCATTTTTTGAGATTTTACACATTTACATGGCTTAGATCTACACCCGCAGATTCTGATTCAGTAGGTCTGGAATGGCGCTTAGATGCCACAGATTTTTTTTTTTTTTTAAGCTCCCCTGGTGATGCTAATTCCCAGCAAGTATTGCAAATAACTACTCTAGATTCTGCCATTTTCTCCTAAATTACCAACCTCTTCCTATCCTCACTTTTTTTTTTTTGGTACTATTCATTATTTCACCCCATCACTTGCCTGTATCTTCAACTTCCTTTTTCTCTTATTCTTCTGTTGCACTCTTACAGGAAACTCCCCATCTTTATCAGGCTGACTGCCTTTTCCGTTTTTGTACTGGGCTGCTGGGATATTCTGCGAGAGAAAACACAAATTGTGGATTTTCCACCAGTTTGCCACCTCACAGTCACAGTCATCCCTCTCTCAACTCTGTCCTTGATGCTGCTAGTGGAGACTTTCTCACTATCTCAGGCAGTTCTCTCTCCAATTTCCCACACTACTTATTTCAGAATTGTACCATTCTTGGATCCCTCACCCCACCACCTTCTTGTTCACTCTCAGCATCACTTCCTAATTTCCAGAGACATTAGGAGCCCTTAGGCTGGTACTCTCTTACTTTCTCATATCCTGCCCCATAACCCACTGTTTTTCATAATCCATGCCTGCCTTCTCTCAAAGCTCCATGGAAGAGGCAGCTTTTTAATGTGCTACCCGGGATCTAATTCCTGTGCCTGTCACCACGTCAGCTGCCTCAGAGATTTGGCTCCAAAAACTGCCCCCACTCACTCTGCTAGCTTCAGTCCCTTTTCGCCATTTGCACTCACCCATCCACGTAAACATGCTACATCTCTCCCAACCTAAAACGCTACAGATGCAACAAACCAGAACAACAAAAAATAAAACCTTTTCCTTGATCTGTCCTCCTTTATTTCTTCTTGCCTTCTTAGCCATGGCTTCTGAATGAAGATTTGTATTCAGTGTCTTCACATCTTCACCATCCATTCATTCTGCAAACTACTGCCTTATGACTTTTGAACCCAATAATCCAATGAAACCACTCTGGCCAACGTGACTAAATTTTCCCTTTTTTGCTAAGTTCAGTGACTTCTTCCCCCATCCCAACATTTTGTTTTGAAATTTTTTAAGTTGTTGAAAAATTGAAAAATAGTACACTGAATATTTTATATATTCTTAGACTGGATGCAGCAGTTGTCAACATTTTATTGTATTTGCTTTATGTCTATACCTACAATTTGTATTTCATTTACCTGAAGTTGAAGACATCATGATTCTTGCCTCAAAATCTGACATGCATCTCCTTAGAATAAGGATGATTTCCTACATTGCCACATTATCATTTCTGAGAAATTTACTATCAATGCAGTGTCATCTGATATGCATTCATATTAAAATTCACCCAGGGGCACTTGGGTGGCTCAGTCAATTAAATGTCAGACTTTGGCTCAGGTCATGATCTCAGGGTTCGTGAGTTTGAGCCCCGTGTCAGGCTCTGTGCTGGCAGCTTGGAGCCTGGAGCCTGCTTCAGATTCTGTGTCTCCCTCTCTCTCTCTGCCCCTCCCCTGCTCACGCTCTGTGTCTCTATCTCAAAAATAATTAAACGTGAAAAAAAATTAAAAATCAAAATTCACCCAGTTGTCCCTATAAAAAGCTTTCATTAGTTTTTTTTTTTTTTTCTAATGTAATCAGAGATCATGGATTATATTTGGTGGTGGTTCTCTTCATTCTTGCTCCTTTGTTGTTTCTGCTGGCATTGGCTTTAAGAGTCTAGTTGTATTGTAGAATATCCAACATTCTAGATCTTTCTGATTGTTTCTCATGTTTAGATTCAGATTAAACTCACTTGGCAAGAGTTTGTGAATATCCTGGTACTAAATAGCTTTGTATCCAGTGGTTTTAGGATCAATTGAAGATCCTTGCCTGAATCAATTATTACATTGTTGATTTTCTAATTTTACCATAGTTACTAGCTGACATCCTTCAGGGAAGAAAAGCTTTCCTTTAATTATTAACACTACAGATCCACAGAGTGTTCTTTAGTTCAAAGTGCTAGAATGCATCGGTGCCACTGTTGTTTCTGATGCTCAGTTGTATCACATTTAGCCAGTCCTTTTAAGCTAGGTCCTGTGTCTTTTTATTTTTTTTAATTTTTTAAATAAACAATTATATGTTATTCCAATTCAGAGTCTCTAAGTAAAATAATGCAGAATTACACATCCCTGTGTCTTTTTAAAACATGACCCCCTTCATTGCTTTCTGGCCCATCAAAATGTTCCAGACTCTCAAATGTACTTGGCCTGTTCCCCACGAATGAGCCATTTCTCTAAGGAGCCCTGGGTCCTTTTAGTAGGGAGGAGTATATAGAATCCAAAATCTGGTGTGCATATTGCTACTGAAGTATCACTTTGTCTGGGAGCATTCAGTGGATGAAGTTTCAAAATAGATTTTTTTAATCATAAGTTCACATGGCTACAAATGCAAAATCAAATCCAGTACCACGGAGTTCCTCATCTTCCCTCATTCCAAATCTGCAACTCCCCTGCATGAAAACTCCGGTGTCCAAAACCTTCAGTATACTCAGTCATTTTCTCTCTTCCACAGTACATACCAAATAGTTCCAGAATTACAACAGCGCTGCCGCCACTCACAACTTACCTGCCAAGTGAAGCTCGCTAAGGCCACACGGTCAGAGCGCTAACAGAGTCCTAAAGTTATTTGAAGGAACTACTTTCTGTGTGAAGTTATGTTATCAACTTACTGTACACTTAGGTTTATTTGTTTCTATTAATATTCACTTTTGGCTTATTTTTTGAATATGGATGATGTGTATGGCTCAAAAGTAAAAACTGTATGAAAATGTATATTCAGTCAAGTCTAGCTGCCATCCCTATTCCTTCCACTCCATTTCCACCTATCTCTATATCCCTATAACCATTTTCTTGAGTTTGTTTTACTCTTCCAGTGGTCCTTTTGCAAAAGTAAGCAATTGCTACCCGCCCCCCCCACACACACAGATATGTGCATGTGCTTAACACATACACTCTTATTTTTCCTTTCTTACAAAGAGGAGGGTAATTAACCTCTACCTATTCAAGGGAGGAGTATCAAAGAATTTATGGACATATTTTCAAAGCACCACAGTTTGCCCTATGGTCACAAATTATTTACATTTCTCTCACATGCATAGTTCATTCACTCTCTCCCAAGAAGGCCCCTAACAGTCTCATCCCATTATAGCATCCACTCAGAGGCCAGAATCTCTTTTTATTTTTATTTTTTAATCTGGGGGGGCGGGGGTGGGTGGGTGGGGAGGGCCAGAAGGAGAAGGAGAGAGAATCTTAAGCAGGCTCCACTCTCAGTGCAGAGCCCAATACAGGACTCCTTCTCACAAACATGAGACCATGACCTGAGCAGAAATCAAGAGCGGGACCTTAACCCACTGAGCCACCTAGGCACCCTGAGACCAGAATCCCTTCACTGAAATTAGATTCAGGTATGGATAAAGCTCCTCAGTTGTAAGTCCTTAAGTACAACTCCTTAGTTCTTCTTCGTCTGAAGACCTGTGACAGCCAACATACAGTGGCAGGCAGGCATAGGATAACCTCTCTCAACACAACCATCCCAAATGGGGTAAACAGGCACACAGTCCGTCTCAATTCTGAAATCTAGCTGAGCACAGGTTGACCATCCCCTCATGAGGACTCAGGCCTGCGAATACTTCTCCGTGGGTCTTGACACCATCCTCTGTACTCTTGGGTCTGACTTTGAGACCTCCTTCCTTTTACATGAAAGGTAGTATATGTGTTCAGCTGGGGGGTTTCTCGGCCTGCTTACGGGGAGGCCTCTTTTCATCTCACACTCTCTCTGTCACTCAGTCAAAACCAGTGGTGTTTCTTGAATATAATTCTCTAATATCTTTGTGGGTCTTCTGTGAACCTTCCCAGATTTTACTTCCTTCATCTTCTCTTTAAATATTGGTATTTTCTCCTGGATCCTCTTCTGTTTTCACTCTGTACACTGCCCCTCGATGATCCCATTGACTCCAAGGATTCACTAGAATTCAGATGCCGATGACTCCCAAATCCTTATCTCTAAAGCACATCATACTCCTCAACTGCACAAATCAAACAGCGTTACTTGATGTTGAAGCTCAAACCCCAAGAGAGATCTTTGACACCTCTCTGTCTTTTACTTACCGCATGTATTTCTCAAATACACACCCTGGTGTCTGTCACCATAGTCTCCACTTCAGGGTAGACCCTTGCCATTTCTTGCCGGCATTGTTGAAGGCCTTCTCGGACTTGATTCTCTACCTTCAGCTTATCTCCATGCAGTGCATTCTCCACGCTGAAGCCGGAGAGCCTTTTCAAACTACGGACGTAGTTAACTGTTCTCTCACTTTCAAATCCGTTAATAACTTCCCAAAGCTTTTGAGATGAAATTCAAACTCCTTGTCGTGACCAGGAGGCCCTTCATGATCTGGACTATGTTTTAGTTCTCATATCTGGCTGCTACTTTCCTGTCACCCGGAATACGCAGTGCTGTCTCAAGCCTCCTCACCAGTAACTGTGGTGTTCCCACTGCCACAATGCCTTTCCTCTTCTCCTTAATATACCGCAAGGCTCGTTCAAGCTCAGGTATCACTTGATCGCTATCAAGTAAAACTCCCTCCTCCTCCCTGATCTCTTCCTTTTTACCTTGTGTCCTCTCAGAGCTGTTACCAATCTTTTACTTGTCTATTTTCTGCCATGAGACCTTGAGCCCCTTGAGTGTTCACTAAGGAGATCACCTGGGATGATGTTTGCCATAAAATTGTTTTATTACTAAGTTGATTGATGAATTCTTTAATATCTAGGTTCTTCAAGTCCATTTTTTATGTCGTCTATTCGTGGTACAATAATTGAAAACACATCTTCAGCTGGGACATTGACACAGATTCCTTTTTTCCCCAAATATGAAGTGGAGCTTGATTCTCCTAGAAAAGTTATCCCTTACCCTGGAAAGGAACACATTGAACGTGTTTTGGAAGAATATTCACATCAAGTCAAAGATCTGCAGAGAAGACTAAATGAAGTGAGTTACATTCTTTTCTTCTAGAACTTCGTGCCATTCGGGGATGACAGTGAGGCACATTGCCTTGGAACAGAACCTAAACTTCCTAGAAGAAACACTTAGCAATAGATTTATTAGTTAAAGTTATTAATTTGACCTATGCTTTCTATTTCAGTGTTAAAAATTGGGCACATAAAGTTTCCATACATATTCCTTGGTTTCATGGCTAATTTTTTTTTTTTTTTTTTTTTTTTCAACGTTTTTTATTTATTTTTGGGACAGAGAGAGACAGAGCATGAACGGGGGAGGGGCAGAGAGAGAGGGAGACACAGAATCGGAAACAGGCTCCAGGCTCCGAGCCATCAGCCCAGAGCCTGACGCGGGGCTCGAACTCACGGACCGCGAGATCGTGACCTGGCTGAAGTCGGACGCTTAACCGACTGCGCCACCCAGGCGCCCCATCATGGCTAATTTTAATGAAACTTGAATAGCTCAAAATGTTATAATTAATGGCATTTATCTGTAATTATAATAATTGGTTCAGGCCTGCTGTCCTCCTATCATGATACCTGGTTTTTCTTTACAAAGCAGTTGTACGGATAGACCTTTACATGTAGGTATATACATAACAGCTAAATAGTATATAGAAGTTATTTGCTAAAAATTGTAAGTCGACCTTATGTGGAATGAGGTCAGCTTTAGCCAGATTTACAACTGTATACTGGTTTCCGGTAGTCTATAGTCTAAAAGTCAAACTTACCATTGTATCCTAAGCCTTTTGATGATATAACCCCTCTCTTGTGCATTTGAGCCTCATCTCCTACCTGTTCCCCAAATGTACCCTCCGTTCCAGCAGTATGAAGCTACTTGCTCTTCCTTGGATGTAGCATGCTATTCTAGAGCTTCATACTTTGGTCGAGGCCGTTACCTCTTCTTTACCCTGTCCGCCTGGCAAATTCTTATTATCCACCAAGAACTCAGTGCAAGCATTTCCTTCTTTGAATCCTTCCCCCTAGACAGCATTAGGTATATTCCCTGTCCAGCTGTTGCCCTATGTGCACATGTCTGTTGTAGTATTTAGTACACGTTACTGTGTTCATTAACACATTGTTCCATCTCATCAGACTACATAAGCACATTTAAGGGAAAAGCTACAACTGTATTAAGTGCTGAAAATTATATACTATTGTATTACGTACAGGGGTACAAAGATGATTAAGGTAGGACTCAAGGGGTTCATAGACTTGAAGAGGAGCTGGTATATAAACAAATAGCGATGATACTTATGATAAATACACTGATAAAAAGAGCGGGTGGGTGGGTGGGTTGGTTGGTTAGATGGATGGAAGAAGCACAGAGATACCAATGAAGTAAACAGTGTCTTAATTTATTTTCCATATCCATCCTCTGGCAGAGTATCTTGACACTTGATTGGCTCCCAGTAAATGTGTGTTAAATCACTAAATGAACAACAGGGCTATTTGGATACTTGTAATATTTAGCGTGAACCTCCTGTGTAACAGATGTGCTGGGTATATAAAGATGGAAAAGACATCATCCTTTCTATGTACACATTTATAGTCTGTGGCTGAGATATTTAAATAGAAAATGATAGCAACAGTGAGATCTGTGCTATAGTAGGGTAAGCAACCATGCTTTCCATTCCTTTTCTTACTTTTCAGCAACATTTGACACAGGTGATTATCCTCTTCCTCTTGAAGCACTCTTTTCTGCTGGGTCTGAGAAGAAACACACTCTCCTGATTTTCCTTGAGCTTACTCATTTTGTTTCTTGTTCCAGCAAAAATACCATCCAAAATAGTCATAGTGATTCCCATGGCATCTATTGCCATTTATATGCCAATGATTGTTCAACTTACATTTCTAGTACAGACCTCTTATCTTAGCTCTGGCACCAGTTCGTGTATCCACGTACCTACTTGACATTTCTACATGAGATGTTTCTGAGGCTCTATGAACTCAACATTTCTAGCTGTATACGTGATCTCGCCCCCAAACCTACTCTTGTCCCAGTGTTCCTTCTAACTATATGCGGGGCCACCCTTGCATAGTAGCACGAGGCAAAAACCTCACTTATTCTTGATACCTCTTCCCTGGCATCACTTTATCACCATGTCCATCCGGCATATCTCATATACATTTCTCAAACCTGTTTCCATTTGCACTGTTGCCATCCAAAGTTCAGACTATACTGTAGTTATTCACCTGGACTATAAGAGGAAAAGCTAAAGGACCTTAACCCTATATTGACTATATAAACATTGCCGACTGCAGAATCCACTAGGATCCTATTACATTTCCTTTCCTGTGTAGTGTTTTTTCTGGTGGTTCTTTAACAAAAAAATTTTTTTAACGTTTATTTATTTTTGAGAGACAGAGAGACACAGAGCGTGTGCAGGGGAGGGGTAGAGAGAGGGGGAGACACAGGATCTGAAGTAGGCCCCAGGCTCTGAGCTGTCAGCACAGAGCCCGACACGGGGCTCGAACTCACAAGCTGCAAGATTATGACCTGAGCCGAAGTCAGTCGCCCAAACAACTGAGCCACCCAGGCACCCCTCTGGTGGTTCTTAATTGCCTGTCTTTTTCTTTGTGCCGTTTTCCTTTATCATATCGTCATTTTTTTTTTTTTTTTCTTAAAGAACCATCATGTAGGTTTTCTCTCAAATTCCCCTTTGACCCAGGGCTCTTCAGGAGTCTTCTGACCTGTTTTCCAGTCTATGTGAGTTTCTCCTCAGGTCTGCATATAACGAACTGTTTTCTTCTTATCACTGCTTTCCTGAATGGATCCATGATTTCCAGGGCTCACCTTTTTCTGGCTTCCTTTTTCTTGATCTACTTCTTCATTTAGTCAAAGCACATCTTCAGAAATTTGAGAAAGGGTATATGGGACATACATTTTATGGATTTTTGCATTCTGAGGATGACTTTAGTTTGGTAAGTTAGCAGTCATTTTCTCTCAATCCTTTGAAAATATTGTGTCCTTGAATTTTGTATTGCTACTGAGAAGTAGATGTCGGATACTTGCTCCTTTGTAGATGATATGTTTTTGGTTAATTGAGGTTTGTCTTTGGAGGCTTTAGGCTCTTCTGTCTCTGAAATTCTACCATAATGTGCACAGCTGTGGGTTTTAGTTTTTTCATTCACTGTGCTGGGGATTCAGTGGATCATTTTGGTCTGCAGATATGTACTTTTCAGCTTTGAAGAATTCAGTTGTTTTTTTCTTTGATAGTTTCTTTCCCTCTGTTTTCTCAGTTCTCTCTTTTGCAGCTCCTTCTAGTCAATTAGTGTCTCCTAGGTTGACCCTCTAAGTCTCTTACCTTTTCTTTCAAAAGTTTTACCTACTTTTCCTACTTTGGGGGGACATTTCTTGACTTCCAGCATTCCTATTGCAGCTTTTTTAGCGTGTAAGTATATTTTTAATTTCCAAGAACTCTTTCTTCTGCCCTGATCACTTCTTTGGCATAGTATTTTGTTCTTTATAGCTGTAATGTCCCTCAAATTTTTCTGCAAATGTAAGTTTTAAAAAGTGTTCTTCCATTGCTTCATAACTTTGATTCTTTGGGTCCTTTTGTGTGTGTGTGTGTGTGTGTTTCTTTGTTTAATCTTGGTCTCTGTTTTTTTATTTTATAATCTTTCTTCAGGAGTTCAGTGGTATTTGTTTGTTGGTTTGTTTGCTTTTGTTCATACTCAAAGATGAGCAGTAAAAAAGCTGATGGCAAGCTCTCTATCACTGGCGGAAATCAATGGCTTGGCTTTGAGATGATTAGCTGTCATCAGTTATTATGCTGGAAGATGCCTCAGTGCCTGATTTTAGAGATCTGAATGAATTTCTTTGTAGTAGAACACTTTGCATTTTGGGTACTGGTTGTCTGCTGTCAAGTTTTTAAGTGGGTTGGGGGTGGGGATTGACTTTCTTTTTAATTTTTTAGATCAACTTTTCTGTTTACAGAATTTTAACCAATTTCTTGTTTTCAAGAACAAAATTTCGTTCTATCTCTATCTTGAGCTGGAGGTCTGATTTGTTTTAGAAATAGTGTTTTGGTTAAGTAAAGAAGTGATTCTGAAAGGGGCCAAGTTTTGAGTCTAGTTAAGATAGTTCAGTAACCTAGGTGAGGTATGATTAATTAGACCCTGAACTATGGTGAAAGGAGAAGGAAGTACGCATAAAAGTAAATTAATAATACATGGATTTTTTAGAGATTATTAGCTGTAAGGAAATATGTTCCTCTGGTGAAGACTGATTTGTGTGGCTTTTTTTTTTTTTTTCAGAGCAATGAATTGCATGAGAAACAAAAGTTTTACTTAAGGCAATCCGTCATTGATTTGCAAACAAAACTTCAAGAGATGCAAATGGAGAGAGATGCCATGGCTGACATCAGGTTGGGATTCGCTACCTAAAATTATTTTAAAGTTTGACTCTTTGTAGCATAAAACTACTTGTGTGAACATGAGTTTTGTCAATATTGTTTCTTCTCTTTCACCTACTTCTAGACGAAGGGAGAGCCAGTCCCAGGAAGATTTAAGAAATCAGCTTCAAAATACAGTTCATGAACTTGAAGCTGCCAAATGCCTTAAGGAGGACATGCTGAGAGATAGCAACACACAGATAGAGCAGCTGAGAAAGATGATGCTGAGTCACGAGGGAGTGCTTCAAGATATCAGATCAGTCCTAGTTGACTTTGAAGAAGCCTCAGGCAAGAAGATATATGAACACGACAGCGTGTCTACTCTCCACTTCCGCAACATGGGCTCAGCTATTAGCAAAATCCTAAGAGAATTAGACACAGAGATATCTTATCTTAAAGGGAGGATATTTCCAGTAAGTGGTGAGAACACTATTCAATTTTATATTAAAATCCATTAAGAGAATAGTATTAGGTGTATAATTTTCTGAGTTCTTAAAAGTAAGGCAAGTTCTCATTTTTGTTCTCTAAAATAAGTTATTTACAATGATCTCTCAATAAATTAAGGGAACTAGCTCGATTTGCCTGTGTGGCTTCGTGAGAGTATAACCAAAGTAAACGCTCTAATGAAATACAGTGATAGAATGTATTCAGTTTCAGTATTACTTTTATTTGCTTCTTTCCAAAGAGTTCCTTTAGTTGGAAGCTCTCCAACTTTTCCAAAATGTAGATTTACCAGTCCCTAAATCATTGTCTCTTCTTTATAACTAGGTAGAGGAGCAGCTTGAAGCACTGAAGTCTGAATCACAGAACAAAATAGAACTGCTTCTTCAACAACATCAAGATAGGTGGGTTTCTGACAGAAGTATAGATAGTCATAGTGAAGAAACCATAGGTTTACAGTCCCTCATCAGAAATTCCAAAATCTAAAATGTTCTGAAACAAAGCAGTTTTCTTCATAGGTTTGTGGTAAATTCATGTGAAAAGAAAAATTATTCTGATACTTATTAAGAGGGTTAAGGAAGACTTTATTCAAAGCTATTGTAGTAGGAGTTTTGCATTAGGGGAGAGAGTTGAGCCTTAGCTCTCTCACCTCAACCAAGAAAGCAGAGATTTACAGCCAAGGAGCAGGTGAAAGGGGCAGTGGATGGAAAATCACTAAGAGGACACATCAAGGACAGGGGGATTTTTACTAAGCCTGAGCAGGCCAAGGGCAGGGGTGAAGGGTGCCAAAGTCAAGACCTAGAAGAGGCCTCAGAGGAGCCTGACTTAGGTTTGGTCAAAGAGAGAGCCTTTGTCATTCATTTGTTGGCAAAACCTGACCTGAGCCTAATGCATAGCTTTATGATGTAAAGCCTTTATGATTTAGTGTGAATATTTAAAAACCTGTTTTTGTATTTCTAATATTTTGGCATAAAGGACACTTCCCTAGGTGTGTCATATAATATTTAGTACTTGGAATTTATTACCATTGTAAAATTTTTTAAAAATCTGACTTCCAAAACCTAAAATGAGTAGCATATTCAAAGTCAAAACAAAATACTGAATTTGAGAGTGTTGAAAATCATTAGTTTTTTTTTTTCAATATATGAAATTTATTGTCAAATTGGTTTCCATACAACACCCAGTGCTCATCCCAAAGAAAATCATTAGTTTTTAGAATAAGTAATAGTCAAACAAAATGTTTTGTATCAAATAACAAACACCACATTCTTCTTATAGGATTGAGCAGTTAATAAGTGAACATGAAATTGAAATAACAGGACTTACCGAGAAAGCTAGCAGTGCTCGAAGCCAAGCCAATAGCATCCAGAGTCAACTGGAAATCATTCAGTATGTGTGTCCTGGTGGTTTGAAATTGGTAGCCATTTATCTTCATTTTAGAGATACTATTTCATTTATGTTGTGTCCTAAAATCTTTTAAACTTTGCTTACAGATTCCATAAGAAAGTAAAACTTTTCTAACATTTAAATGAATTGAGAAGGTTACTTAAATGATAATGTCGTATGACCATCTAAGCAGTGTTATTTGTGGGGCGCCTGGGTGGCTCAATTGTTGAGCATCCAATTTCGGCTCAGGTCATGATCTCGCGGTTCGTGGGTTCGAGCCCCGCGTCGGGCTCTGTGCTGACAGCTCAGAGCCTGGAGCCTGCTTTGGATTCTGTGTCTGTCTGTCTGTCTCTCTCCCCCTCCACACTCACACTTTGTCTTTCTCTCTCTCTCTGTCAAAAATAAATATTAAAAAAAATTGTCTAAAAAAAAGGAATATTGCAAGTATTTAGGACTCTTGGAATTGGATGTCTTAAATATTGTTCATATCTCAACTGATAAGACCAATCAAACACACTCACACTATGTGTGTATATATACTTATGTATATATTTATATGTATACATATAAATAACTTTATAATTTGAGGTTATGTATTAGAAGTTTTTCTAGGGACTTTTTTTTTTTTTTCAACGTTTTTTATTTATTTTTGGGACAGAGAGAGACAGAGCATGAACGGGGGAGGGGCAGAGAGAGAGGGAGACACAGAATCGGAAACAGGCTCCAGGCTCCGAGCCATCAGCCAGAGCCTGACGCGGGGCTCGAACTCACGGACCGCGAGATCGTGACCTGGCTGAAGTCGGACGCTTAACCGACTGCGCCACCCAGGCGCCCCTCTAGGGACATTTTTAATCACATATAAAAATAGAGAGAAAATAGTATGCATGAACTCGTATATACACCATCTAGCTTCAACACTTAACAACATTGTTGAGCTGAAGCTTTTAGGAAGCAATTTTGGAAAATAAAAGACTTTGGGGGAGCCTGGGTGGCTCAGTTGGTTGAGCATCCAACTTCAGCTCGGTCATGATCTTACAGTTCGCCCTGCATCGGGCTCTGTGCTGACAGCTCAGAGCCTGGAGCCTTCTTCAGATTCTGTGTCTCCGTCTCTGTCCCTGCCCCGCTTGTACTCTGTTTCTCAAAAATGGATGAGTGAACATTAAAAACAAAAACAAAGAAACAAAAACAGACTTTTGGCCTAGCAATGCCATATAAAGGAACTAGTGGAAGTATCTAAATGCTAGAGTATTCTTAGATATCACACTTAGTCTCAGTTTGCTGTTTGCTTTTATTCTCCTTTTAAACCCTTCTTAGAGAACAAGCAAGAAACCAAAATTCAATGTATATGCGTCAACTCAGTGATCTGGAATCTACTGTTTCTCAGCTACGTTCTGAATTAAGGGAAGCCAAAAGGCTGTATGAAGACAAGGTGAGATCAGATTTTGCTGCTCTGTTACCACAGACTATTATACACAGATTTAATTACACATTTTTAAATAGTTTATTTGAAAATGAGGAATCAAAGTAATATCAAATTAAAAGCAGTTTTTAAGATGGAGTAGGAGGATGCCAAATATCTATATGTTAAATTGTAAACAAGTTTAATTTAACTTGTTTGCTCAAATTAATTCATTTCTGGAAAAAGAAAGTTTTGCACACTTACAAGTAAGTTTCTAGAAACGTAAGTTAAAAATAAGACCACTTAAATTATTTTTACAAGGCTTAGTTTTAACAAGTATTCTGGTACCAAGTGGTCCCCCCCTACTACTTTAGGGGCCTACCTCCTAGTTTTACTTCAACTCCTAGTTATTAATCATCGTGTGGCTAGCAAACCAAATTAATAAGATTAGTCTAAATAAAAAATAATTAGGAAGATAAATCATCTTTCATCACACAATTCCTTTTAAAAGCAGATATTAATGAATATTTGATTTTCTGGGGGTTTTTTGTTCTCTCACTTTCCATAGCTAAAGACAAGGTATTCACTATCATTACCAACCATTTATCCAGAGCTTATGCTTGTGTTACTCTCAGGCATTTGTAAAGCAGTGTCAGAGACCCTAAAAAATAAGCAAAGAGCTACCATCCAGAGGAGCTCATGTTCTTTATTCCATGTGAGAAAGGCGACCAACTATACATGCCTGTTTGCCGGCAACAGTCCAGTCTGCACCTGCTATCCCAGTGTCCTGTTTTGTGAATACCACCTTTCATCTCCAAATTGTCCCAGTTTCACCAAAAAGTCATCCTACCTCGTAAGAGAGCCTCCAGTTCTAACCGTTGCTTTTAGCTGATTTCTCACACCTTAGGTGATGGGGAAGAAATAGAATATAAGGAAGCTGCCAGATTTCCCCTAAAATATAGCCCAATTCTACGGGGTAACAGTACCAGAAAAACACTTCACATGGGAAGAAGCAGTTGAATATCGCAGCACTAATTCTTTTTTTTTTAAAATATATGAAATTTATTGTCAAATTGGTTTCCATACAATACCCAGTGCTCATCCCAAAAGATGCCCTCTTCAATACCCATCGCCCACCCTCCCCACCCTCCCACCCCCCATCAGCCCTCAGTTTGTTCTCAGTTTTTAAGGGTCTCTTATGCTTTGGCTCTCTCCCACTCTAACCTCTCTCTCTCTTTTTTTTTTTCCCTTCCCCTCCCCCATGGGTTCCTGTTAAGTTTCTCAGGATCCACATAAGAGTGAAAACATATGGTATCTGTCTTTCTCTGTATGGCTTATTTCACTTAGCATCACACTCTCCAGTTCCATCCACGTTGCTACAAAGGGCCACATTTCATTCTTTCTCATTGCCACGTAGTACTCCATTGTGTATATAAATCACAATTTCTTTATCCATTCATCAGTTGATGGACATTTAGGCTCTTTCCACAATTTGGCTATTGTTGAGAGTGCTGCTATAAACATTGGGGTACAAGTGCCCCTATGCATCAGCACTCCTGTATCCCTTGGGTAAATTCCTAGCAGGGCTACTGCTGGGTCATAGGGTAGATCTATTTTTAATTTTTTGAGGAACCTCCACACTGTTTTCCAGAGCGGCGCAGCACTAATTCTTCCAGACATTTGCCCTCCTATGGGCAGCCCCTCATTTAATTACCGCTGTCACCCCTGTGCTGGCCACAGGAGGGGGCTGTTCCTCCTTGGTTCTCGAGTGGAGTGCAAGCACAGAATGTAATACCGTGACCTTCATTCCCTGTGGCACAGTCAAAATAAGAATGGAAAATTTAGACATGACTTCGCTAAATTCTAAAACAATACAGAGTAACATGATACTATATAATCTTAGTTATGAGATTTAGATGCTCTTATAGCCTTGGCTTTTAAACAATTGTTGATCACTACCCACAGTAAGAAATAGCTTACCTTATGATCTATCTACTACACACATGCTAACTGAAGCAACTTTCACTGAACAGTATTTACCCCGGTTACATGTGATGCTGGCTCTTCTCTGTTCTCTTCAGATGCTGATATTTTTACTCACTAAGTTGATACCATGATTCACTGGCCCCCTTGCAGTTTGAATAACACTGCCTTACTAGACTGCATGCTTAACTCTTAGCCAAAATCCTTGTGTCAAGGTCATTTCAACCACTGCCACTTAAGAGTAGCCTTCAGGAATCTTGGACTGCTTAGAGGCTAAACCAACAAACAGAAGCCTAGAGAGAAATGTTTGTTTTTTTCTGCTTCTCTGAGCCCTGCTTTTTGTGTTCTAGTTTCTTTTCTCAAAGTGAGCTTTTCCCCTGAAGATTGATAGCAGGAATGTCCACCCCTTTCTGGGCAAACCAAGCCTGCATGAAAGGTCTTGATGTCGCCTTGCAGGATGGGCCTGCTTTCAGCACAGCATGGGGCAGAAAGAGGCTCTAGTACTTGGTCTGGTGGAGGCAGGCACATTGGCAGAAGTGAGCCCGGAAAGTCCCAGCAGTGAGAGACTAGATGGGAGAGCTGTTGTGTTATAGCCCAATCCACTGACTGATACTCAGCACTACTCAACCCATTTTGAACAGATTGAATATTCATTGTTTATTGACAAACTCTTTGAAAAGCTGTGAAGTACTAAGCAAAACTCAACTTACTTGTGTCTCCTTACATAATTTGAAAGTGCTATATGTAGCTTTCCATTGTAACGGAAAAATGTTGCTTGGAAAAATTACCCCTCCATAAGCTATCACCCATTGTTTGCTAATTCACGTACAGTCTGTATACAGCACCATACTTATCAACTCTAAATTTCAGCATGGTGAGAAATTTAGTTACATATAAAGAATACAAAATAGTTTATGAATTTTTATAAATATTTATCTCTTTGGCATTGTAGAAGCATGAGCATCCTGATGAATGACTGTAGACTTTTTCATATGAATGCTTTGAGGCCATATAGATATACAATGATACATATAGTAGAAGGTTAGAATAGTTATCTTATTTTGCCCTAATGTAAACAGTGGAGTGCTAATAATGTTGTTAGCCTTAAGCAGTCAACATTGAATAGAAAGAAGGGTGTATGTATTAGCTTAGCTACTTTTAATCCAGATCACTGAGATTCATAACATGTTGAACCTGTGGAGTTGGTACCTAGATGGTGGTTAACTGGGCTCTCTTAATAGTAACTCCCTTTAGTCAGGGAACACTGACAGAGGATTATCTGTCATCTTACTATAGAGTTGAATATACTTTGGCCTGAAATGTCATCAGTACATGGTGCAACTGAGCAGGAGAGATCAAGCTAATTAACAGAAGGATTTCATTTTGGGGGCCTTGAAAAATTCTATTGTTATGAAATGTTTTTGTTGTAATGAATTGAATACAAAATCTAAAAACCACAAATTCTTCTGTTTAATTTTTTTCATTGTCATGTACCTTGACTCTACATTGCTAAAGCCTTTGAGAACTTCAAAATCTATTTTCTACTGCTCGTGTGAACATTTTAGTATACACTATCCAAATAACAATAAGGTAAAAAAGCCAAAGAGAATAATACGTAAAAACTATGATTAAAAGTGAGATTTGTGTGAAAAGAAACATGAGTGTGCTGATACCACGCATCAACATATTTTATGAGAGACAGTATTAGTGTTTTCTCCTGAGGTCAGATTCCTTCAGAAAAAAAAAATCTTTATTATTTAAAAAAAAATGATGATGTGATAGGTCTGAAACAAACTTTTCTAACTAAAAAGCATAAATTGAGAGAAGACTCGCTAGGGCCGTGTGTCTCTTCAGAATAACAGAAGTATTTTCATATTGATGAAAATAGAAACTGTATTTCAAAGAAAATTGTAGATGTAGTTTTTATAGCTTGCATAAGTGTTCTACTGTAATGCTTTTTTTCTATTCTTCTCTTTCCATTTTAGGAGAGCCTCCAGAATCCCCCTTTACGAATTTGGACCAGTAGAAGCTGTCACTATTGGCTCTGTAGATTTGGCTTTACTCTTAACTTTCGCTTTTTGACAACAAAAATATCTCATGATCTTGACTCTAAGTTTATTTTTTCCTACTCTGAAAGCATTTGGGGCTGAATTTCGTACTCAAAAAGTAAAGATTTAGTAGCACTGGCTGGAGCTCTGTACCGTGCAGGAAGATTCTGTGCAAACATCTTTGCATAGTTCTGCCCATGCACCTCCGTGCTGACCTGCAGCGTCCCTCATTATCCAACATCTGTGCCGTCTTTGAACACAGAACACAAAAGATACAATTTGGTGTGATTGGTAACATCTCTAAAATCACTGTAAAGATTAGAGTGAGATCCAAGTATTTGTCCAGTGATCTAAAACAAAAAGTAGATTCATAGATGGTGAAAGGGAAAACCAGTGCTGCTATGGAAAAAGAAAAGAAAAAGAAAAAACCTTTGATATATCTCAGATGTCAGTAAATATTTATTCTGGACATTTCAAAAGGCTTTGAGGTGTTTTGTACAGCTGTTTGTATCAGCTCAGCTGCTACGTCAGTGGTTTTCCCTTTCACTCTCCATTTATCTTTGTGATTGATTAACTAACATAAATATTTTTATTCTAAAAAGTGAAAGGTAAAAGCAGAGCTATAGCAGCTGAGTCAGTACTGACAAGTACAAAACCAATGTTCCTGCAGGGGTCTGGAGGAACTTCTGATGCTCAGTAGACTTAGACGAAAGAGAAGACTTGGCTCTTTTCTTTTTCTTTGTTCCTTTCTTCCTTTTCTATTTAAAAATGTGGCCTCATAGATTTTCACCATCTAGTTTGATGTTATCAAGTGGTCATCCAGAACTTTTTTTTTTTTTAATGACAACAGACAAAATAGCAAGTCTTAATTTAAGCTTTTAAAGCACATCTACAAATACTTTGCTCAAAGAGAAAATAGTTTTATGCCAAACTCAGACTAGAAAATGTTTGTTTTAGTCATATGAGCAACTCTTCAAGTTGAAACTGTTCAAGTTGAAACTGTTCTTATTAAATGTATAGCTCAAAATATGGTTTCTTTGACCATACTTTGTTTCCAAAGACAGGTGGAAATTATAGAATTTCAGCTCTATTAATACTGTTCTTCTCGTGCAAAAAAAAAAAAAAAAAAGCGTTTGAAAGATCTTCTAGATTACTTTTTTCAAATTATAGATGACAAAAATTGAGACTCAGAGAGGTTATGTGACAGCACCTCTACCAGAACCTAAGGTGTTTGGCTCTTAGCCTGATCATGTTGCCTCTCTGATTATATTTGTCCACCCACATAAAAGTTTGCGGGCTTTTCCGTAAGTATTCCTAATGCCATTACTAAGTGTGTGCTGACTTAGTCTTTCCCAATAATAATAGAACTCAAGGGATCATATCAACCGACACTGTTCATCCATTTTCCTTAGGAAGCTACTCATGCCACAGAGGTGGAGTTGTTGTATGGCTTTTTTCCATATATGCCTCCAAAGGAGTGCCAGAGTGCAAGAATTTCCTTTATAGGATTAGTAGAACCTATTAACACATTTCTGCTGTAGCCTAATGTTTTATGTATATTTCATTCTTGTGAAATACTTGTTTATATCTAACATACAGTCAAATGTAAAGCCAGTTTTAAAATATATCCGAGGCAAATATTAAAATGTATATTTCAATCCTTGCGGGCTCTGATTCTACTCTGTAGGCAAATGTGAAACTGTTTGATGAGCCTATATAATCTACTTTTTTAAAGGTATATGATTCTGTATATACAGAAAGGTATATAAATTCTGTGTATTCATACTTAGCATTTATCAAAGAGGTAGTTGCATATATGTGTGTTCATATAAGCACTAAGTATGTGTTGAATTAATAAATGAAGATCTTAAATGAACCTGGTCCAGGTAAAAATAGAGACTCATCAAGAAAAAATTACTCTTGCTCATATATTCTCGAAGAAATTTTAATCACAGTTCATTATCCAAACCAATAAGTTTTATTCTTGACATAATAAATCTGGAAGCCTATTGAATAGATGCCTTAGAAGTAAGAAGGAATATGTAGCATTTATGCAGATACCAGGGATTTCTTTTTACTGGTTGTGGAAGTAGTATTTTAGTGATAACACTAAGTAGCAACATGGTCCCATTATTTTAATATCTCAATACCTAAATTATGAATTTGTGTGGCTCAGCTAAAATCCAAACCTGGAGTCTCCATTGTCTGAGATCTTAACCTCAGCCTACCTTGCATATTCGATGCCTTTTATTATTGAAGCTCTGATACTCTAAAACAAAATAACTCTTCTGCCTATAATGCATGCCATTTGTGTGGGCTGTATACAATGTTATTTATGCCACACCAAATTTCCTTAAGTACCAAATGACAGAACACATACTCAAAGGAGACAAACCTTGAATGGTGTGAAAAAGAGAGATTACAAACAGTGCCCATATCTAACAGCATCAAATATTTCATTTTGGCTAATTTCCCTCTTATAATTCTACATAGATCTTAAGTTTAGAAAACTTTGCAAAACATATCATAGTAAGCTTTTATTTTTGCCCCCAAAATAATACCGTTTTCCAAAGACTGTATTTATTTTATATTCCCCACTAACATAGTCAGATTGATTTCTGCTTTCCTTCTAGATAGAAGAGCTCGAAAAGCAGTTAGTCCTTGCCAACTCTGAGCTAACTGAGGCACGGACAGAACGTGATCAGTTCAGTCAGGAATCAGGAAATTTGGACGATCAGCTTCAAAAGCTGTTGGTAAGACTATGCTCTAAATATGAATGAGATTAATTCTAGGAAGTTTCTCACCAAAATGTTTCATAAAACTGGTTTTATTTATAAAATTACAAATTTTACAAAACATTTGCGCATACATACACAACAGAATATCTTGACATTATTCAAGTTTTGAATATAAATGTTCTAAACTTTACCTATTTTGTTTTCCTTAAGCAGAACTGTTAAAGCTTATAAATTAGGTGAAGCTAGTCTTCAGTTGACCCATCTTTCAATTAGATAAATGTGTTCTACTAAACCGAGGTAGTATGGAGTGTTTGTTTTCAAGCCAAATAACATTCAAAACACAGACATGTGTGTACAGAACATTTGAATGGAAGTTGAGGTTAAAAAAAATTATTTTAAAGAAAGGAAATAGGATCCCAATAGTAGTGAAGCAACCTGTGCCCTCTGTCAGAGGTACTGTAGGGTAAGAAATTTAGGAAAGGAGATGTTTGGTATTCCTATATGTGATATTGGCAGTACAGTAGAATACACTTCTCACTCCCAGACCCCTCTGTAGGGTATAGTGCCCTCTGCTGGTGGAGCCATCCTTCATAGGCTGACACGGGGTTTGAGGAGCAAAACGTTAAAGGTAGAGCCGGCAGCTGTGTGTGACCAGCTCCAAACCTTGGGATAGTCCTTCACATCTTTCCCTCCTATTGCATGTGTCCCCAAGTCCTCAGATCTAATTTGAAAATCTTTCAGATTGTTTGAAAGACCTTGAAAACCCTCCCCTCCCCTTTTCATTCTTACCACCACTACCCCTTGGTTCAAGCCCCTCATTTAACCTGGAGCAGGGCAACGTCTCCTTACTAGGGTTCCTACCTCCAGTTTTCCCCCTCTTCAGTCTGGCCTGTAAAGTGCTGCCATACTCATCTTCTAAAATATCACTCTGATTATGTCATTATGACTCCAAAATTATTTTCCCCATAAAAGTCAGACTCTATCTATACCTTTCAAAACTGTTCATAATCTGGCCACAGCTTACCTTTCTGATCCTTTCTCTCTACATGCCCCCAGTACTCCAATCAAATCACACATCCACCTTTCCAGTCCCTTCTTCCTGATCTCTGCATTTCCAAGCTGGTCATAAGGTCCGACTCAAATGCCTTCTTGAAGAATTTTGATCTCCTCAGTGATTTCTTTCTGTTTTTGCTTAGCTGGGTCTCTCTTTTTAAATTATTTATTTTAGAGAGAGAGTGTGAGCGGGGGGGGGGGGGGAGGAAGAGAGAGAGGGGGTCAGAGGATCAGAGAGAGAGGGGCTCTGACAGCACAGAGCCCAAAATGGGGCTTGAACTCATGAACCAGGAGATCATGACCTGAGCTGAAGTCGGATGCTTAACTGAGCCACCAGGTGCCCTGCTTAGCTGTGTCTCTTTAATGACAAACCACTTCCAGTTTTTTGTGTCTGTGTCTTACTTTTTCCTTTGTCTTTGTTTCTCCCATTATATTGAGTGTTCGCTGTCAGTAAACACTATGTATTTTTTTTTAGCTGTGGAAGAGGAACAGAATTCTGTTCATAGCCAACTGCTACTCCCCTCTCAGTACCAAACACTGTTCTGCCATTTCTGAAGCAGTTAACCAAAGACTGTTGCTATTCTTTCAAGCTTTTGAACATTTCTTTATTACAGGAGCACACTTGGTGTGAGGCATAATGCCTTTGCTAGAAAACCCAAACCTTAAAAACAGGACGACTTGAAAAATCTACTGTGTTCTCCTTTTAGTTTTATACTATTTGGGGACTAGTCCATTGAGATTTACTTGTGATGCTAGAAATTACAAGTAAGCAAACTGCTACCATGTTCTTCTAGGAAATAGTTGTTCTTAAGCCATTAAAAAAAATAAGATTCCACAACCAGAGGCTTCTCAAATCATATAAAAATTCCAAAGATGATATAAGGAAAATAAGAGTTTTTCTTGAATTATTTAATACAAATCGGAGGACACACCTCACTTCTTGTAGGCTGATCTGCATAAAAGAGAGAAGGAGCTGAGTCTGGAGAAGGAGCAGAATAAGCGGCTGTGGGACCGGGACACGGGCAACAGCATCACCATTGACCACCTGCGGCGGGAGCTGGATGATAGGAACATGGAGTTGCAGCGCCTGGAAGCCCTCCTCAAGGCCATGAAGAGCGAGTGTCAGGGCCAGATGGAGCGGCAGGTCAGGCACAGCCCGGGATGGCTTCCCCAGGCTCTTCTCGGAAAAATGTGTGTTGGTAGAGCCTTAAAAAAAAAAAAGCATGGGCCTAGGAACAGCTCTGAAATAGAGCTATGGATTCTTTGAGCAAGTCATAAAAACCTGTTGCTTATTTCTATATTTTTGACCACTGATTAAATTAAAATGTTAAGCTTTATCTCCTTTTTGTTCATTGTTGACTAATGAAATTCCCATCCAGTTGCCTTTTTTTTTTTTAATTTTTTTTTAATGTTTATTTATTTTTGAGACAGAGAGAGACAGAGCATGAATGGGGGAGGGGCAGAGAGAGAGGGAGACACAGAATTGGAAGCGGGCTCCAGGCTCTGAGCCATCAGCCCAGAGCCTGACGCGGGGCTCAAACTCACGGACCGTGAGATCGTGACCTGAGCTGAAGTCGGACGCTCAACCAACTGAGCCACCCAGGCGCCCCCAGTTGCCTTTTTATTTTCACGTACACATTGGCAACCTAGTAGTTGCTTATTTCAGAAAAGCATCAAACCATTGGGACATCTAAGGAACAGCAGGGTTGAAGGTTTCCATCATGTTTTCTGGTTTTGGTTTTCCCCCAAACTGATTGGTGCGCGAGATGTATCAAGACTGATAGATGCACAAGATGGTTGCACTGCATTTCAGTGCAGCAGTAACAAAACGTTGACTGCTTTATTAACAGCACCATACCTTTGGTACCGAAGGGACATGGTTCCAGGGCCACTTATTGCCACAGAGACATAAAAAGCATCCCACAAAAGACTAAGTTCCCCCAAATGTGAAAGCAAACCAAAGAGACCAGTCTTGGCTTAAAATCCAGGCAAAGCCATTTTCCTACTCTTTGGCCCAAGCTGGGCAAGAAGAAAGGTGACAGGAGACACTGGGAGTTAGATTCTTAACTCTTTTCCAAACAAGACCTGAGAAGGTAAGTGCATGTTGCATACAAGCCGTTACTCACTTTTCCCTCAGGGGTGGAATTAAGGGGCACATTGGAGGGAAATCGTGAGGAAGGGCAGTTATCATCCTACCATGCTTCCCCCTATCGCCAGTGTTATCCTAAGTTAAATTGTTACAGAAAACATCCTCAGAGGAAACTTCCCAAGCTCCCACACTAGAAAGCCATTCTGGAGGAGCACTGTTACCTAATGAAGTTCTCTCCACCTTGGTCTCATTAACTGTATTTGGTCTGTGGCCTGTACAGAGTTCTGGCAGCAAAACGATTTGAGTTAGTCTAAGTAGATATTATCTGAGTCATGATTTCATGTTTGTGAGCTACCTTGTTACATCTCTTGAGGGTGCCTCTACCTATCTGCCCAAATCCATGAAATTTTCTTTAACAATCAGATGGCGGCAATTCAGGGAAAGAACGAAAGTCTAGAAAAAGTGTCCTCCCTGACTGCTCAGCTTGAATCCACCAAAGAGATGCTCCGAAAAGTGGTCGAAGAGTTGACCGCCAAGAAAATGACCCTGGAGAGCTCAGAGAGGACCGTTTCGGACCTGACAGCTTCCCTCCAGGAAAAAGAGAGAGCCATCGAGGCTACCAATTCGGAGATCACAAAGCTGCGCTCCCGGGTGGACTTGAAATTGCAGGAGCTACAGCACCTGAAGACGGAGGGAGATCACCTCAGAAACGTGCAGACGGAGTGTGAGGCCCTCAGGCTCCAGATGGCAGAGAAGGACAAGGTGATCGAGATTTTGCGACAGCAGATCGAAAACATGACACAGCTGGTTGGCCAGCATGGACGAACAGCTGGTGCCATGCAAGTGGAAAAGGCTCAGCTCGAAAAGGAGATCAATGATAGGAGACTGGAGCTACAGGAATTCAAGGTCTGTAGAGATTTTTTTGTGGCTTAGCTTCTGAAATAGCTTTCCCCTCATTAAGGAAGTTTGACTCAAGTCACTGAGGAGGGGCTCTGTGAAGAGGGCCTGTGAACCCTCTGAGCTTGTTTGAAACTAATTGTGTCTGAGTGCATCTGTGTGTTTTTGTGAGAAAGGATCCATACTTTTATTAGATTCCAGAAGGAGTGGGTGGCCCCAAACTGGTTCAGGACTACTGATACGAAAGAGAAAAAAACCCAGAAAATCCAGGTTCCTCATGAAGCCATTTCTGATCCCACAGTTTGAAGTATTTTCTCCCTCTTCAGACAGACCCATCTTTGAATCCCATCTCTCACCACTCAATGACTATAAAACACTGCATTGTTCACTAAATCTTGGCCTCCATATCTGTAAAAAAAAAGAACAGCTAACATATTTTGTAATATGAGTTTCAGTTGTGCAATATAGTGATTCAGCACTTCCATACATCACCCGATGCTCATCACACCAAGTGCCCTCCTTAATCCCCATCACCCGTTTAACCATCCCCCTCATCCACCTCCCCTCTGGTAACCATCAGTTTGTCCCCATACTTAAGAGTCTGTTCTTGCTTTGTCTTTCTCTCTCTCTCTTTTTCCCCCCTTTCTTTTGTCAGATTCCACATATGAGGGAAGTCAATATCTGTCTTTCTCTGACTGATTTATTTTGCTTAGTGTGTAATACTTTCTAGCTTCATCCATGTCATTGCAAAATGGCAAGATTTCATTCTTTTTATGTCTGAGTAATATTCCATTGTATGTATATTTCACATTTCTTTATCCATTCACCAATCGATAGACACTTGGGCTGTTTCCATAACTTGGCTATTGTAGATCATGCTTCTGTAAACTTCGGGGCACATGTATCCCTTTGAATTAGTATTTTTGTATTTTAATTTTTTGTTGTTGTTTATTTTGAGATAGAGCATGCGAGTGGGGAAGGGGCAGAGAGAGAGAGAATCCCAAGCAGGCTCTGCGCTGTCAACTCAGAGCTCAATGTGGGGCTCAAACTCACAAACCTTGAGATCATGACTTAGGTTGAAACCAAGAGTTGGACGCTTAACTGAGCCACCCAGGTGCCGCTAGTATTTTTGTTTTCTTTGGGTAAATACACAGTAGGGCAATTGCTCTATGTAGGGTGGTTCTATTTTTTTTTAACTTTTTGAGAAACTTCTGTCCTGTTTTCCACAGTGGCTGCACCAGTTTGCATTCCCAACAGTGCTTGGTGGCAGAAGTTGTGCATGTGCATTTTTAACCCACTTTAAAAGACTGGGATTTCTTCAACAGGTGTTGGCAAGGATGTGGAGAAAAAGGAACCCTCGTGCACTGTTGGTGGGAATGCAAACTGGTGCAGCCACTGTGGAAAACAGTATAGAAATTCTTCAAAAAGTTAAAAGTAGAACTACCCTATGATCCAGAAATCTTACTAATGAGTATTTACCCAAAGAATACAAAAACACTCATTCAAAGGGATACATCCATCCCTGTATTTATGGCAGCATCATAAATATATAAATAATACATATTGATGAATGGATAAAGAAAATGTGATATATACATACAATGGAATATTACTCAGCCATAAAAGGAACGAAATCTTGCCATTTGCAATGACACGGATGGAGCTAGAGAATATTATGCTAAACAAAATAAGTCAGAGAAAGACAAGTATTATATGCTTTCACCTATATGTAGAATTTAAGAAACAAAATGAGAAAGGGGGAAAAAAAGAGACATACAAAGCAAGAACAGACTCTTATGTAAGTAGAACAAACTGATGGTTACCAGAGGGGAGGTCAGTGGGTGATGGGTTAAATAGGTGGTGGGATTAAGGAGAGCACTTGTCATGATGAGCACTAGGTGTCATAGGCAAGTGTTGAATCACTATATTGTACACCTGAAACTAATACAATACTGTATGTTAACTAACTGAAATTAAAATTAAAAAAAAAAAAATTAAAAAAAAAGAAAGGGGTACCCAAGTGGCTCAGTTGGTTGAGCATCTGACTTCGACTCAGGTCATGATCACATGGTTTGTGAGTTTGAGCCCAAATTGGGCTCTCTGCTGTCAGAGCAGATCCTGCTTTGAATCCTCTGTCCCCCACTCTGCCCCTCCTCCACACACGTGCACTCTCTCTCGCAAAAATAAACATTAAAAAAAAGAAAGACAAAGAAAAGAACAAACAAAAGACCCCCAATAACTTTACTTGGTTACTAGAGGTTTAAATGAGAAAATATGTATCAAGGACTTAGCCTAATTCCAGGTCTACAGAAGATGTTTAGTAAATGTTCCCTTCCCCCATCCCATTCTCCTTCAGAACCTTATCGCTCTTTATCTCTATCTGTCATAACCTGGTCACATTCTCTGTTGCACTGAGTGGGTTTAAACAGCAGTGTCCCCTCATCCCCATAAGACAGCAGACTCTTCAAAGTAGGATACACATCTTTTTCATTTTTGTACCCCCTGCCCTGTATTTTTATGCATTACACCCAGCAGGTACTCAAATATATGATTGGATGAATTATTGTAAAATTTGATATCCCAAGCTTTACATCACCTGTATCTCTGACTTGGTAAGTAAAAGGAGACAAATCACATAAACCTTAGATGACTCAGTTTCCTCATTCTAAAAGTAGGGCCAATGATAGTTACTTAATCTTATGGAAATATACAGGCTCATTGCATAAAGAACTAGTCCTTAAGTTTTCTTGATTATAAAATTGTTTTGATTTCCTGGTGTTTAAGTTTTTACTTGATTATATCATGAGGATATTTTATGATGGTCAAATTCACCATGAAAGAGATTTATAAAGGCTTCTCAATGGCCAGTGTTTACAATGAAAACTTTAGATAGGTTTACAGACCTACTAGAGGAGAAAAGAAGATTGTTGTACCTTTTGTTAAGGAAAAAAGAGACTTGTACCCTATCATTGTTGAGTCTTATACCCTAAAAATTAAATTTAATCTTCACAAAAACCTAATGAGGTGGGCATGTTGTTATCGCATCTTAAAGATGTGGAAGCTGAGACAGAGAGACTCAATAACTTACCTGAGAGGAACACTACCTTGGGATTTGACCCTAGGCAGTCTATGAGTAAATATTATATAGGGCAGTGCTTCTCAGTCAGAACCAGAGTCACCTGGAGGGCTTGTTAAAACACAGACTGCTGAGCCCCACCCCAGGGTTTCTGATACAGTAGGTTTAGGATGAGGCCGGAGACTCGGTGTTTTTAGATACATTTCCAGAGAACACACATCACCTTCTAATATCAGAGTGGCCCCAGAGCAGCGTGGATCTCTGTGACCGCAGTGGCTCATGAAGACTTCATAGAGAAGCGGGGACTTGAAATAGGCAAAGAGGGGGAATGAGGTATTTCTAGGAAGGGGAAGTTCAGTGTGTGCTTCAGCCTAGAGATGGTGTGAGAGCCATTAAGGGTTTTGGATAGAGAGGAGGAGGTGACAGGACAAAGGCCATGTTGGGGTAGATTAACGGGGCAAAGTTTGGACAGAGAATTCAAAGATAGATCGGAGAGGGTGGAAACTAGTTTTCAGTTCCCAAACGTGGAGCAGGAGCAGCTTCAGGGAAATTCCTCCAGTGAGAAGAGCTTCACACAGGCACAGAGGATGTAGGTAGAAACCTGAGCTTTACTGCCACAACCATTTCCCTCCACAGCCCAAGCAGCAGAAGGGAGGGGAATCCGAGCCCCAGAACATATGGTTTCTCTCACCTCTTCAGGCTGGGTCCTGCACACGCTGACAGCACAGAACCAGGATGAGCTGCGGGCCCTCAAAGCCGGATCCTTTCTGAAAAGGCTAAGAAAGGACTGAAAGTCCATCAGCTGATTCCATGAGGTGGAACAGGGTAGCATATGCCCAATACATGTGATGCCTCAGGCTGTCCCAGGGATTGTGCAGTGAGAGAGGCCTGTGCTCTCCACCAGTCCTTTCTGAAGCAGCTGGAAGCCTGTTACCTGTTTACATTGCAAACACAGCATTGGCCTCTACGTTGAAACTGCTACTGTACAAACTGCATTAGCTAATATTATATTTCTGGACGACAGGTCTTACTTTGGGGGAACAATCTGGTGACCAAAAAGTAAGTTTGGTTTTTTTTTGAACGGTGTTAACTTGGAAGGATCTAAGCCTGCTCTGTCCACTAGAAATTACATGAGCCACATATAGAATTTTTAAATTTTTTAGTAGACACTTGAAAAGAAACAGATGAAAGGACTTTTATTTAACCAATATATGTCAAATATGGTGATATTTTTATATTGCGATCAATGTAACAAATTATTGAGGTATTTTACATTGTCTTTTAATATGAAGTCCTTGAAATCCAGTGCGTTTTCCACTTGTAGCACATCTCCCCTTAGATTAGCTACATTTCAGGTGCTCAATGGTCACATGTGGGTATTGCAGACCTAGGTCCTGGTAAGGGGGTTTCATCCTAGGAAGGCTTACCAATACAGAGACCAGTTAAGAGGCAGTCCTAGGAATCCACATGAGAGGCGAGGATAATCCGCATTGCCTAGGGAAGGATTTGGAGAACAGTTGAGTATAAGGGGTTAGGAGAAAGGGACAGACGTAGCAGACTTTGAGATTTCAAACTTCAGTGCCTGACTCAGAGTAGGCGGTGCCCCTACAGAAGGATGGGGAAGAAGTCCAGAGAAAAAGCCTTCTGTAAGAAATAGGAGTGGTTTGGTCAGAGTTTGCAGAGGCATACCAAGCTGGGAACTTCTGACAGCTGGAAATGCAAAATCAGACTTTCCATATCGCTGTTACCTGTTTCACCCAAGGACCAGATCCAGCCACCACCTCACTCACTTGCTCTTGCAACTGCCTACTCATTGGTCTCCCTGCTTCCCCTACTACCTCCACCCCCCACTACTGTTTATGCTTCACACAGGAACCAGAATCCTGTTTTAAAGCGTTACATCACTCCCATGCTCAAAACTGTCCAACAGCTTCTTATCTCACTCAGAATGAACTCTCACATCCTTACACTGCCTCTAGGGTCAGTCTTACCCACGGCTCCCTCCCTGACTTCATCTCCAACTCCTTTTTTCCCCCATGCTCAGTCCACTCCAGTGTAGAGCAGGAGAAATCCTTCTCCTTCTGTCTTTCTGAATTTTCGGTTGAACCCCTGAAACCAAGGCAGATCAACAAGAAAAGAACAAACGGAAGTTTATTAATACATATATCTCATATATACAAGGGAGAAGCCCAGGGAAATAAGTAACTCAGAGGTGGCTTGGAATTCAGTCTTAGGGGCACTTGGGTGGCTCAGTCAGTGAAGCATCCAACTCTTGATCTCAGCGTGTTTTTTTTTTTAATGTTTATTTTTGAGAGAGAGAGAGAGCACACAAGTGAGGGAGGGGCAGAGAGAGAGAGAGGGAGACACAGAGTCTGAAGTAGGCTCTGAGCCCCAGGCTCCAGGCTGTCAGTTCAGGTTCCGACATAGGGCTCAAACCCACGAACCATGCGACCATGACCTGAGCTGAAGTTGGACCAACTGAGGCACCCAGGCACCCTTCAGCTCGGGTCTTGAGCTCATAGTCTTGAGACTATGTTAGGCTCTGCATTGTGTGTGAAGCCTACTTAAAACAAAAACAAAAACAAACAAACAAAAAGATTTCAGGCTTAAATACTTAAATATCATCTTTAGCTAAAACAAAGAAGGAGGTGAGAGAGGCAAGTTTTGGGAAGGTGATCAGGAGAACTATGGAGAACAGGGATGAGGTTTGTTTTGCAGATTTAAACTGTGCCTTCCCCATTGATAAGATTCTCTTATAATTTAGAGTCATCCTTTCTTTTGTGGTTCACAGAGGGAGACACCCTTACAAATGGAGACTTCCTTTGTAAATAGAAATATCCCTTAAAGGGCAATTTCTCTGTTTTCAGACCTTCTCCCATGTCTGCTGTTTCTCAAAATAATCAGCTTGAAATAATCTTTATGACAAAGAAACATGTTTGGGGTGGCAGATTCCAGTCTCCCCCCACCAGCCATTCTGATGGCTGTGCTGTTTCCTGAACACATTCCCCGAGCCTAGAGCTGTCCCCAAGCCTGTAACATGGGTTGCTCCTTCACCTCCCTCTTTGAGGTTTCTGCTCATCAGAGAGGGTCAGGGTCCCCAAGACTACCCCCAGGTTCAAACATTGGCTAGGAGGACTCCCGGGACTCAGCATAGAGTTGTGCCCATGGGTACAGTTTATTACAGTGAAAGAATAGAAGGTAAAATCAGCAAAGGGAAAAGGTACATGGGAGGAAAGTAGGCCCAGGCTTCCAAAACTCCTCTCTGGCAGAGTCCGTGCAGGATGTACTTGACTCCTCCAGCAATGAGCTGTGACAGCACACACGTCAAATACTGCTAAGGAAGCTCATTGCAGACTCAGTCCCCAGGGTTTTTATACTGGGGACTGGTCACACAGACACCCGTTGCCTGGCAAGTATTCCAGTCCTTCAGAAGGAAAGCAGGTATTCAGCATAAATAATTTTGTCTGCAGAAATGGTTTAGGCACAGTGAGCTACTCTTACAGTTTGAGTGGGGGACACTCTCCTAAATCCAAGTCCCCAGATACCAGCCAGGGGCCAGCCTTGTTGCAGGCTTTAATAAGAATAGCAGTTGGGCGCTTTTCTACCTGCCAACTTATCTCTTACGTGCAGAGCTCCTCCCCTGCATTCATTCTCTACCCCCTCACCTTCTTTTATTCTTTTTTTAAGTCACTTATTATTACACTATTAAATATTTGTTATCCTCTGCCTCCTCTGACTGGAATGTAAGCCCCGTGGGGACAAGGACATTGTTTGTTTTACTTCCTGTGTTTCAAGACTGGGACAGGGCAAGGCTAGTGAGGCTCCTAGGACACAGAACTCAGGGAGGCAAGTGAGGCCTCACCCCAGAACCTGCCCTGCTGCTCTGTCCCCAACATGTAAAATAGTTCCTGCCACAAAGTAGGTGCTCAGTACGTTTGTTTTTTGTTTTTTTTTTAATGGGAGAAAAAAAAAAAAAGGAACATCTGAGTGGCTCAAACACCTGACTCGATCTCGGCTTAGGTAACGATCTCACACAGTTCAGTTCATGAGATTGAGCCCCAAGCGGGACTCTGTGCTGACAGAGAGGAGCCTGCTTGGGATTCTCTCTCTACCTCTGTCTCTGCCCCCACCCCAAGTGCACGCGTGCACACTCTCTCTCGCTGTCTCAAAATAAATAAACTTAAAAAAAATAGGGATAAGAATAATGAAGGAGCTACAGCAAATGATACTGGAGATTGACACCTAAGGTTAAAAGGAAGGTAAAATATTCCTTTTGTTTTCCCATTTACTGTTGAGGTTTTATAATAAAATAGAAATTTAATATTGTAGGAAAGAGGGAAAAGATAGTAAACATAGATAAGATACTAATACAATGTCAATTATAAGTACATCTACATAATTTTTTTTCTTACTCTGTCCTTTGTATTTGTCCCTATGTTTAGATTTTAAAAGATAAAAAAGATGCAAAGATACGGGAACTTGAGGCCCGAGTGAGTGACCTGGAGCTGGAAAAGGTGAAGCTGGTGAATGCAGGCTCTGAGCGGCTCCGTGCAGTGAAGGACATCAGGCAGGAGAGGGACCAGTTATTAAATGAGGTGAAGACCAGCAGGAACGAGTTGCACAGTCTTTCAGGTACGTTCCTTCGGTTCGCCGTCTACTGACCGCTCAGAGCGCTGCCCTTGAGGTCCAGCATGGGCGCCAAGACTGCTGCAGGAGGGTGGCCGCGCCTCCCACGTCACCAACAGGGATAATTATGCTGCCCAGAAGTCTTGACGCCTCTCCTAGCAGAGCTCCTGTATCTTGCACTCATTAACTGTAAACATTAGTCACCTCTCAGAGTCCAGGAAATTCTTCACTGCGTTTTCAAGAAAAGGGGGAAGGAAGTGGAAACCTTGAGTCCTTTGAGTCAAATACCTTGATCAGAAGTTTCATAATGAAGCAACATATGTAACAGACTTGGCATAGATTTCTGGAAAGGAGAAATCTAAGGTCTTAAATTTAAAACCAAAACACTCCTAGTTCACAATTAGTGTGATACAGGTATCATTTACTTCACACACACACACACACACACACACACACACACACACGCAGAGTCCATGATTCCTGAGCATGTACTAGGCCAGATACTGAGATAGGCCTTAGAAACACAACAGGGGGGACCCCGGCTAGTTGGGAGCCAGACCTCTATAGAACGGGTTAGTACAGCAGATGAGGATCAGTGTGCTGGGTACAGAAGGGAAGAGTATAGAAAGTCTCCTATAGGACTCAAACCTCCTCTGCTGAGTCTGAAGGAAGCACTGCGATTTGGCAGGTAAAAAAGAAGTAGAAGGGCAACCCAGGTGGAGAGAACATTATGGGCTAAAGCATGAGGCATGAAATAACAATATGACCTCAGAAGTAGTTGAGTATTTGAGGCACGAAGGCTAAGATATGAGGCAGAGTAGATAGGCAGAGCCAGACAGTGTGGAACCAGCAGAAGACATTAAGCAGGAGATTATTGCCATCTAACTTATATTTTGGAAGGACAGTGTCAGCAGGTAGAGAAAGGCCAGGGGCCAGCCAGCCCAAGAGGATCTTGCAATGGCCCCAGGAGCTATGAGAACTTGAACCAAGGCAGTGGCGGTGAGAATGAGAGGAAGGATTAGAGTATTTTGGCAGTTGAACAGCAGTACTTAGTGATTAGAGGGGTTATGTGTGGCCTTCAGGTTGTAGGTCTGTGTTACTGGGAGAACGATGGTACCAACAGTTGAGAGAGGGAAGCTGTTAGAGGGGCAGGCTTAAGGGCCAGAGGATGATACATAGCCAGCATGAGCTGGTTGGTGTGGGTGGTGCTAGGACATCCACGTAGAAATGTGTGGGGAGACAGATTTCAGCAAAGAGGTCTTGGCTCTGCCTGTTCCCTCTGTATATAAATCTAGCATATATAAATATATAAAAAGGTGTGTTTGTGTGTGTGTTCTTGTGTATAAATGATGAATGTGTGCCAGGTCTTTTAATAGTTACTAGAGATAAAAAGTCAGAGGGGTGCCTGGATGGCTCAGTCAGTTAAACATCCAACTCTTGATTTTGGCTCAGGCCGTGGTCTCACAGTTCTGAGACGGAGCTCGGCATCTGCACCAACAGTGTAGAGCCTGCTTGAGATTCTCTCTCTCCCTCTCTCTCTCTCTGCCCCTCCCCTGCTCGTGCTCCGATTTGCATACCCACATGCTCGCTTGCTCTCTCTCTCTCTCTCTCTCTCTCTCTGCATCTCTCAAAATAAACATTGAAAGAAAAAAGCTAGAACACAAAGCAACCTCAGGTTACTGATCACATCATGGAGATTCACCTGCCTACAAATGGTGGTGAGATCCTTTGTGGTGGGTACAACCATCCAAGAAAGTTTAAGATGCAATTGATGTGAGCCAATTACACTGGCTGGAAAAAGCCATGAATAGTAAGCGGGTAGAGAAGGAGGGAAATGTGTATGTACATCTAATTTCTATAACAAATGGTGATGGAGCTAGATGAAGTCTCTTCTGGCTCTAAAATTCTGTGATCATCAATCACAAATAAAACATACTTCATCCAGTGGGGTAGAAAAAAGTAACCTTCTATAATTATCACACTGTACAGAGGACTATGAAGTCTTAAAAAGGAATTTTCGAAACAAAACTGAAGAGATGGAAGCTACTACAAATAAACTGAAAATGCAATTAAAATCTGCACAGTCTGAACTCGAACAAACAAGAAATACGTTAAAGTCGATGGAAGGATCCGATGGTCATGGTATGCTCTATTAGATTTTATTCTTCTGTTTTTAATTCCATTGGTCTAGATTTATTATAACACAAACCTGGATGCATTGCCTGGCACCTTTCCCGGGTCCCGGTGCACAGTGACAGGCACCAACGATGGGTGTTAGCAGTCGTTCTACTCGGGGGTTTTGGGGGAAAATGCTGTGTGCTTAATTTAAGCCCTGAAGTATCTGAATCTTTCTTTTCCTGTGGCTGTTTTAGTAATCTCTAATAGATCTCAATGTCTATAAATGCCAATTACTTTTAAGGAAGTGTTGATAAAAATACACGTCACCAATAATTTTCATTCAACCCCTTATTTTTCACATGTTCATTACCAACATAAACTATAAATTTGTGGTTAATTGTCAGTTCCTGATTCCTTTTCTGCGATATAAACGGGATGAACCCTGGGAATTGAACGGCTGGCATGAGTGGTCCCTTTCACCCCTTGGACCTGTTCCCTTTGTCCCTTGCTGCCTGTATTAATTCTGAGAGAGAAGGTTATCTCCTGTTTTATATCATTATTATTAGTGTTGGTATGGCTATATTAGCTGACTGTAAGAATAAGTAAGTCCTATATTTTTTATCTCTCAACATTTTTTAGTGTCAAAGATTTATTTTTGTGCCTGCTTCAGCAGCACATACATTAAAACTAGAATGATACAGAGAAGATGATCATAATCCCTGTCCAGAGACCGAATGCATGTTCTCGAAGTGTTCTGTATTTTGTGTAGTCCTTAAAGGTTCATCTCTTTCTTGCTTGGTGTTAACCAGCAAGCAAATGGTGGGGTTTGGAGAAGTCGCTCAGGAGGCCCATTTGGGGGTCCGTTCCCTTCCCCCACCACCAGAGAGAGCCCTCTCTTCAGTGCCCTGCTGGCATCTCCACAACAGCCCCAGTCATATTACAATGATTCAATTCACTCAGTAATCCTGTTTTTTGCATTCAAATGTTAATTTTTATTGATTAAATTATCTTAAAAGAGATTTAAGAAAACAAGCTTGAAGGCCAACCTTGATCCACTTAATCAGACCAGAGTTCTTCAGAGTGCTTGAATTAGGTGAGTGGTGAGCAAATGATGTCAGACTGCTGCTCTGTTAATAGATCGATGTGCCATGCCTGATGAGCCCTGTTTCAACAGTTTCGCTATAGCAACTACTCCTTAGCAAGAAGTGAGACCTTTTATCCTCTCTGATGGTTTTTTTAAAGAATGGTACATTTTTTGGGTACCTGGGTGGCTCAGTCGTTTATGTGACCGACTCTTGATTTCAGCTCAGGTGATGATCTCCCTGTTTGTGGGTTCGAGCCCCAGGTCAGGCTCTGTGCTGACAGCCTGGAGCCTGCTTCAGATTCTCTCTTCCTCTCCCTTTCCCTCTCCCTCTCCCTCTCAGTCTCCCTCTCTCACTCTTTTTCTCCCTCCCCTTCTCCCCCTGCCTCAAAAATACGTAAATATTTTTAAAAATTAAAAAAAAAAGAAGAATGATACATTTTCTCTTTGCCTTTTAACCTCTAAGCTGTATCTGGACCTGACTCAACTCAAAGCCAGTGGCATTTTCAAATCTCTTTCCTGTAGGAAACAACACTGGGTCTCTGGTTTTGAATTTCCAAGCAAGGATGAGCTTCATATGTCTTTTCAATGGTCTCCCATATCTGAAGTATTCAGTGCCTACTACCTGCCCTGAACATTCTCACCCCATCACCAGTTTTACTAAAATAATTCCGTATGTGCTAATGCTGCCAATTTTACTATTGAAATAGTAGTGAGTTCCAAGCACATGCAATAGCCATGAGAATGAAAATTGAATGGTTTGTGGTATCATTGGAATCTTTAAAAAGATCACTTAATAATAGAAGTCTTACACAATCACTTATGATATTTTTATAGGATATCATATGAAAAAAATAAATAATAGATGTCTTTTGTGGGGTTTTTTTGTTTCTTTGTTTTTTTTAAGTAGACTCTACACCCAACGTGGAGTCCAGTGCAGGGCTTGAGCTCACGACCGTGAGATCAAGACCTGAGCTGAGATCAGAAGTCAGACGCTTAACCTACTGAGCCACCCAGGCACCCCATTTGTGGTATTTTAAATATGAATTTCTAGAAAATTCTACATTGTTCAGTATACAACTATTGTTATGTATATATGTTCGATATGTGTAAGTATGAATTTGATCAGTATTATATAACCATTGGAGATACAGCAAATTATCATGGTCAGTGAAATTAATACCAGTAGCAAGGAAATCACAAAATAATCATTCTCAATTCAAAATCTCTCTGTAATTGCTGAAAATTGTTATATCCCAATATTGTGAAGTCTGAAGGTTTGTTTTGTTTTTTCCCGTGATCAGTCTCTTGAAACTGTCCAAGTGCCTTGGAGAATCTTGTCACCTTCTCATAGTGTTTAACCATCAATTTATAGTAGCCTCCCCAAATTTAGACACTAAAAACTAAGGCCGTTTATTTTCTTTTTCCCCCCAGCTATGAAAGTGGCAATGGGGATGCAAAAGCAAATCACGGCTAAAAGAGGTCAGATAGATGCCCTTCAAAGCAAGATACAGTTTTTGGAAGAGGCAATGACAACTGCAAATAAGGTGAGTCCCTGTGCTCAGAATGAGGGAAGCCAGTGTGTTCACTCTTTAATATACTGCAGGCAGGATAAGACATAGCAGAGTTACCAAGTAAAATGGAGAAAAGAGTTTATTTCTGACTGAGAGAGTGAGGGGAAAGTTCCTGAAGGAACATTTGAGTAGGATCTTTTTTTTTTTAATTGTTTTTAATGTTTATGTATTTTTGAGAGATGAGACAGAACGCAAGCAAGGGAAGGGCAGAGAGAGAGGGAGACAGAATCAGAAGCAGGCTCCAGGCTCTGAGCTGTCAGCACAGAGTCCAACACAGGGCTCAAACTCGTGGACTGTGTGAGATCACACCTGAGCTGAAGTCAGACACTTAACTGACTGAGCCACTCAGGTGCCTCTGAGTAGGACCTTGAAGGAGCTAGTATTTTAAATGCAGAAAATGGACAAAAGGACATTCCTGGTAGAGACAGGGAACGACTATTAACAAAGCATGGGCAGTTCTGCTATAATGTGACACGTGTGTCTACAAAATTGTGCAGAAAAGGCCACGGGGGTTATGAGAACAATGGGATTAGGAGTACCTCACTAACAAATTTCATCAATAACACACGAAAAGTAGGGACCTAATGAAAAGTGGTGGTGCAGTTTTACATGTGTTAAATGGCTAAGAAATACATAAATACTACAATAAATATGGTCCTTTATCTTGAAAAAGACCTGAAGTCTGCTTGTAGAAGTGTGCATCAAAGGGCTGCAGCTTGTGAGTTACTATGAGGGGGTAGAAGGGAGGTTTTTTGTGACACCAGATGTGCACGGATGTGACTCAGAACACAAGATAAACTGAGGTAGTAGCAGATTGGTGTTTGAGGAGCATGCATGTGTGCTTTTTGTGTATTCCCACACAGCTCTGTTTAGCCGGGTGCAGTTTTGTGTTGACTTAGTATTTCTTATAAGTGCAACTGTGCATAGTAAGTGTGAAACTTATGTTGTGCTCAAATGTTCCCTGATAGTTCAATCACTTTGGAACAAATCAACATTTGTAAAAGCAGGGTTTGTGAGCACTGGCTGTAGTGGGGGTGAAGAGGTATGTAGCGTATGTAGAAAGTGAGCGTGGGTCAGGCATTTGCTCTTCCCAGACCCAAAATGAACCTTTTTATCTTTTTTATTATTTTTTTTTAATTAAAAATATTTTTAATGCATGTTTGGATTCAGTAAGTCCAGGAGTGGAGGAGCAAGGGATTCTGCATTTCTTTGTTTTTTTAAATTATTTATTTATTTTTTAATTTACATCCAAGTTAGTTAACATGTAATGCAACAATGATTTCAGGAGCAGATTCCTTAATGCCCCTTACCCATTTAGCCCATCCCCCCTCCCACCACCCCTCCAGCAACCCTCTGTTTGTTCACTATATTTAAATTTTTCTTATATTTTGTCCCCTTCCCTGCCAAAATGAGCTTTTTAAAAATGAGCTACCCTTGGGGCACCTGAGTGACTCAGTCAGTTAAGAGTCTGACTTCGGTTCAAGTCATGATCTCGCAGTTCACGAGTTCGAACCCCGCATCAGTCTCTGTGCTGACAGCTCAGAGCCTGGAGCCTACTTTGGATTCTGTGTCTCCCTCTCTCTCTGCCACTCCTCTGCTCTCTTATAAAAATAAGAGAGTACATGGTGACATGATTCTAATAGCTCCCAGCTCCAACTCAGAACAATTAAGTGACATATGAATTGAACTATAGTTCAGATCTTTATATTAGTTTTATATTTCCCTCACATCTGAGCATCTACATCAACATATTATTTCTGATAATTTTTTTCCTCTATAATTATAGGAAAAGCATTTTTTAAAAGAAGAGAAGAATAAATTAAGCCAGGAATTGAGTACTGTTGCAACAGAAAAAAACAAGATGGCTGGAGAACTGGAAGTCCTGAGATCGCAGGAGCGCCGTTTGAAAGAAAAAGTTGCTAATATGGAAGTTGCTCTTGATAAGGTAGTTACTAAGTGTGTAAAGTAATCATCAACTAAATAGCTATTAACTGAGGAGACATGTTCTGAATAAAAGCTCCATGCTGATAGGAACCAAATCTCTACTAGATCCCAGTCACCTAGCACAAGGAAAAACCATAGCCTATAGAGTAGAGAAGGCTCTTCTAAGCTTTAAAGCACAGTTATACTGTGTACTTTTTACAAAATTCTTTTTGAGGCTAACTCAGTCACAGGAGCAGTAAGATACAAGATGCAAGATACACCTGGGGTCCTCACTGGACTGAATAAATAAATATGTCTTCAATCTAACTTACTGCCACAAAATGACTTGAACACTAGGTAGAATACAGTCTGTTAATATCAGTAAAATGCTAACATAATGCTAATGTCTGGCATTCATTGGAGTCCAGAAAATGCTGGTAGAAAACACAACTCAGGGGACACCTAGGTGGCTCAGTTGGTTAAGCATCAGCTCGGGGCATGATCTCATGGTTTGTGAGTTCAAGTCTTGCAATGGGTGAGCTCAAGCCCCATTTGGGTGAGCACGAGCCCCACTTCAGGTAAAAAAAAACAAAAAAACATTAGCCCTGCTTCTCTCTCTCTCTCTCTCTCTCTCTCTCTCTCTCTCTCTCTCTCTCAAAAAAAAAAAAAAAAAAAAAAAAAAAAAAAAAAAAACCACCAAGAATGAGAAGGGTTAGTGACATTGTGTTTGTTATTGCAATGTATCATAAAGGCATAAATCTTACTTGTGAGAACTCTGGAAGGCAAAAATATACCCAAACTAGTCCTGATTATTAAGAAATCCAGAGCTTTTATGGTTAGGTAAAATGACCTGTGAACCCACCTATGCCAGCTTTGATCTTAAAACATGGTATGTTGATTTAATGAATTCCAGTTGTGGTCATTTTTTTACATTACTAAAGCGATTTGCTTATTCCATCCTTAGTTCATTCTTACTAAATGCTACATAGATACCAGGGATACAGAGGATAAAGGCATGGCCTCCAGTTCTAAGTTTAATGAACAAAACTGATAAGTAGATAAATGCAAGTTAGTGTGGGGGGGTTCCCTTGAAGAGATGGCAACTCTGTATTTATAGGTTAACAAAACAGAATTGTGTAGAGAATGGAAGACAAACCACATGTGGTTGTTTGATTGTAGGCATCTTTGCAGTTTGCAGAATGTCAAGATATCATACAGCGTCAGGAACAAGAATCTGTGCGCCTAAAACTTCAACACACTTTGGATGTAAAAGTAAGGCCTTTTTTCCATCAGAAATAGCTCAAGTGAAATTAATGCCATTCTTTGATATACTTTTATATTTACTTCATGTACCTTGGACACAGTCAAGTGTACTTCAACATTATCTGATACTAGCAGTTCTAAAATCTGCATAAACATCATTACATCTATACCTGTCCTCTTCCTATAGTAACAAATTGAAACACTGTACTCTCTGCTAAGTTTATAAAAGAGGCAAACACCTTCTTCAGGTATGCCATGGGGATACCTGAAGGAAGAATTTTCCACACAGAAGGGGGTCAAGCAAGTGCAGAGGTCCAAAGTGTGAGTGTGCTCAGCCTGTTTGGAGAATAGCAAAAATGATTTAATCTGCATCACCAAAACATGTGTCCTTTAAAAACAGTGCATTTTCCACTGAAATTTATGTCTGCTTTCCAAGTTGCAGACATACGTTAAAGTGTCCATAATGGATACTTTTGCGGGCTGGAGCACGCGATAGTTGTAGAGGACCTTTCTCAGTAGTATGCCCCAACTAGCGTAGAGTCTTTGGCAAAAGTTAGAAACCAGCTAAGTAGCGTACCATCCGAGGTGTTTTCACATCTCAAATGCCTCTTTCAAAATCAGCAGTGTGAAGGCATCTTCTTAGCATATGCTTAGTCCTCAAAGAGTGACTCAGAATCATCTTGCTTTATAGATGTTCAACATGTAAAATTGAAATTATGTTTGTGAAATACGTTTTGATTTCACAATTGTAGGTGTAGGTGGACAATTATTTTGCTCACATCTATATTGTTTTCTAGGAACTTCAGGGCCCTGGATACACCTCAAATACTTCTGTGAAGCCACGCCTTCTACAGCCATCCTCAGCCAACCGTTCCCATTCTAATGTACCGTCATCCCAGTCCACAGCCAGCTTCCTGTCTCATGTAAGCACCTAGTCTCATAATCCATGATGCAATTGACCTAATATGTAAGTAATTTTAAATGGAGAAAATTTCATTTAAAAATATATCTATAGTTATGACATTTTCAATTACTGGATTTTAGATTTATACATACCAGATGAATGAAAACATTTACTTCACTATTTGGTGTTTCCCCTGGGGAAAACATGAATTATTCAGTAGGATTAATGTTAACAATAATTGAGTCTTTTTAAGTTTTCATTTTAATTCCAGTTAGTTAACTAATATACAGGGTTATATTAGTTTCAGGTGTACACTATAGTGATTCAACAATTCCATACATCACTCAGTGCTCATCATGACAAGTGCACTCCTTACGCCCCCTCACCTATAAAACCCATCCCTCACCCCCTTCCCTCTGGTAATCATCAGTTTGTTCTCCATTGTTAACAGTCTGTTTCCTGATTTGCTTCTTTCTTTCTTTTTTTTTCCTTTCATTTGTTTATCTTGTTTCTTAAATGCCACATATGAGTGAAATCATATGATATCTGTCTTTCTCTGATGGGCTTATTTCACTTAGCATTATACTTTTTAGCTCTATCTATATCATTGCAAATGGCAAGATTTCATTCTTTTTTATGGATGAAGTAATATTCCATTGTATAATACACCACATCTTTTTTTTTTTTTATCAGTTCATCATTTGATGGACATTTGGGCTGCTTCTGTATCTTGGCTATTGTAAATAATGCTGTTCTAAACATAGGGGTTTCTGTCTCCCCTTGTATTAGTGTTTTTGTATTCTTTGGGTAAATACTGAGTAGTACGATTACTGGATTATACAGTAGTTCTGTTTTTAACTTTTTGAGGAACCTCCGTACTGTTTTCCAGAGTGGCTGCACCAGTTTGCATTCCCACCAAACAGACTGGTCATCTGTATGTCTTTGGAGAAATGTCTGTTAATGTCTTCTGCCCATTTTTTCATTAGATTATTCATTTGGGAGGTGTTGAGTTTGATAAATTCTTTATAGATTTTGAATACTAACCCTCTATCAGATATGTCATTTGCAAATATCTTCTCCCATTCTGCAGGTTGCCTTTTAGTTTTGTTGATTGTTTCCTTCACTGTACAGAAGTTTTTATTTCAATGAAGTCTCAATAGTTTATTTTTGCTTTTGTTTTCTTTGCCTCACGAGACATATCTAGAAAAAAGTTGCTTCAGCCGATGACAAAGCAGTTATTGCCTATGTTCTCTTCGAGGATTTTTATGGTTTCAGGACTTACGGTTTTAGGTCTTTAATTCATTTTGAGTTTATTTTTGTGTATGGTGTAAGAAAGTAAAAAAAAACTTTGTATGTTGCTTTCCAGTTTTCTCAATATCATTGTTTGAACGGACTGTCTTTTTCCAATTGTATATTCTTTCCTACTTTGTCAAAGATTTAATTGACCATATGGTTGAGGGTTTATTTCTGGGTTTTCTGTTCTCTTCCATTGCTCTCTGTGCTATTTTTTGTGCCAGTTTCCTACTGTTTTGATTGCAACAGCTTTGTAATATAACTTAAACTCCAGAATTATGATGCTTCCAGCTTTGCTTTGCTTTTTCGAGATTGCTTTGGCTATTCAGGGTCTTTTGTGGTTCCATACGAAGTTTAGAATTGTTCTAGTTCTGTGAAAAATGCTATTGGTATTTTGATAGGAATTGCATTAAATGTGTATATTGCTTTGAGTAGTACAGAAATTTTAACAATATTTGTTCCTCCAATCAATGAGCATGGGATGTTTTCCCTTTTCTTTGTGTTGTTGTAAATTTCTGTCATCAGGTTGGTTTGTTTTGTTTTGTTTTGTTTTTTTATAGTTTTCAGAGTACAGATCTATCACCTCTTTGGTTAGGTTTATTCCTAGGCATCTTATTATTTTTGAGATTGTTTTCTTAATTTCTCTTTCTGCTGCTTCATTATTGGTGTTTATAAATGCTGTATTGGTTTTGTATCCTGTGAGTTTACTGAAAGTTCTCACAGTCTTTTGGTGGAGTCTTTGGGGTTTTCTATATATAGTATCATGTCATCTGCAAATAGTGAAAGTTGTACTTAGGAGTGCCCGGGTGGCTCAGTCAACTGAGCATCTGACTCTTGATTTTGGCTCAGGTCATAATCTCATGATATGTGAGTTTGAACCACACGTTGGGCTCTGTGCTGGCAGCGTGCAGCCTTCTTGGGATTTTCTCTCTCCCTCTCTCTCTCTGCCCCTCCTCTGCTTATGTGTTCTCTCTCGCTCTCTCGCTCTCTCTCTAAAAAATAAATAATATAAACTTAAAAAAAAAAAGGAAATTTTACTTCTTTCTTACCAGTTTGGATGCCTTTTATTTCTTTTTGTTGTCTAATTGCTGCAGCTAGGATTTCCAGTACAGTATTGAATAAAAGTGGTAAGAGTGGACATTCCTGTCTTGTCCCTGACCTTAGATGAAAAGCTCTCAGTTTTTCCCATTGAGGATGATGGTAGCTGGGGGTCTTTCATATATGACCTTTATTATGGTGAGGTATGTTCCCTCTAAACCTACTTTTTGAAGGTTTTTATCTTGGATGGATGTTGTATTTTGTCAAATGCTTTTTCTACATTTTTCAAAATGATC
Organism: Panthera leo; assembly: GCF_018350215.1. Classification (NCBI taxonomy): domain Eukaryota; kingdom Metazoa; phylum Chordata; class Mammalia; order Carnivora; family Felidae; genus Panthera; species Panthera leo. The sequence goes on from NC_056682.1 coordinate 143,094,635, forward strand.
ATATGGAGAATATGTTTTCTCTTATTGATATGATGTATCACATTTATTGATTTGTGAATGTCAAACCATGCTTGCAACCCAAGAATAAATCCCACTTGATTTTGGTGAATAATTTTTTTTTAATGTTTTATTGGACTTGGTTTGGTAGTTGAGGATTTTTGCATCTATGTTTACCAGGAATATTAGCTTGTAGTTCTCTATTTTAGTGATGTCTTTATCTGGTTTTGGTATGAGAGAATTAATGGCCTCATAGAATGAGTTGGGGTTTTCCTTCCTTTTCTATTTTTTGGAATAGTTTGAGGATAGGTATTAACTCTTCCTTAAATGTTTGGTAAAATTCTCCTGTGAAGCCATCTGATCCTGGATGTTTGTTTGTTTGTCAGGAGTTTTTTGATTACTGATTCAGCTTCTTTGTTTGTTGTTAGTTTGTTCAAATTTTCTATTTCTTCCTGTTATAGTTTTGGTAGATTATATGCTTCTAGGAATTTATCTATTTCTTTAGGTTGTCAAACTTGTTGGCATATAGTTTTCATAATATTCTCTTATAATTGTATTTCTGTGGCGTTGACTGTTATTTCTCCCCTCTCATTTGTGATTTTATTTGAGGCCTTTCTCCTTTTTTCTTGATAAGTATGGCTAAAGATTTTTGGCGTTTGTTTTTTTTTTTTAAGTTTATTTATTTATTTGGCAGAGAGAGGGAGAATCCCAAGCAGGCTCCACACTGTCAGCACACAGCCCAGTGCTGGGCTTGATCCCACAAATCCTGAGATCACTTGAGCCAAAACCAAGAGTCGATCACTTAATTGAGCCACCCAGGTGCCCCTAAGTCTGGCTTGATCTGTTCTATTTTTTTTTTTTAATTTCTGTATCATTTATTTCTGTTCTAATCTTTATTATTTCCTTCCTTCCTTCTGCTGGCTTTAGGCTTTTTTTGTTCTTTTTCTAGCTCCTTGAGGTGTGTGGTTAGGTTGTTTATTTGAAATTTTTCTTGCTTCTTGAGGTAGACTTATATTGCTATAAACTTTGCCAGTTTAATTACAGTGTGTCTTGGTGTGGATCTGCTTTTGTTAATTTTGATGGGAGTTCCCTGTGCCTCCTGGATCTGGATATCTGTTTCCTTCCCCAGATTAGGTAAGTTTTCAGCTATTATTTCTTCAAATAAATTTTCTGCCCCCTTTCCTCTTTCTTCTTCTTGTAGGACTTCTATACTATCAATATTACTATGTATGATGGAGTCACTAGGACTTAGGGACTTAGGAGTTCCCTAAGTCTGTTCTTGTTCTGCATAATTCTTTTCTCTCTGTCTTCTAGGTCACTTATTCTTTTCTCTGCTTCTTCCATCCTACTGTTCATTCCATCAAGTATGTTTCTCATTTTGTTTATTACACCCTTTATCTCTAGTACACTATTCCTTATGTCTGCATTAAGGGTCTCACTCATGTCTTCCATTCTTTTCTCAAGTACAGTGAGTATTCTTATGATCATTGCTTTAAATACTGATAGAGTATATCAGTATATCAGTATAAGGTATGTTACTTATATCTGTTTCACTTAGATCTCTGGATATCACCTTGTCTTGTTCTTCCATTTGGAATAAATTTCTCTGTCTTCTCATTTTTGTCTAAGTCTCTGTGCCAGTTCTTGTGTGTTAGGAAAGAACTATATCTCTTGTTCTTGAGGGTAATGGCCTTAATAAGAGGTTCTCTAGTGCCCTGTCATGTGGTGTCCCCATTTCCCCAGGGCCTGGTGCTCGTGGGAGTGTCTCTAATGTGTGCTGTGTGTGCCCCAATGTTTAGTCCTGGCCACTTTATCCTTTGGGCCAGTTGTCTGCCCAGGCTCTCTTTGCCTGTTGTGGGCAGTGTTTGGTCCCTGGCCTGAATGTAGCATGTTTTAGCTAGGTGTGCTCTGGTCTGTTTGTGGAATGAGACCTGTCACCACCAGTGCTGGAACCAAGTCTTGGCAAATATCTCAAGTTGGAAGATGCGTGAGCAGGGATTTGGGTTGTTCTTCTAGGGGAGGGGGCCCACCACACTGGGACTGAGACAAGCGTGACAGGCAGGGGGGTGACACCAGAGTGTGGACGGGGGAGGCTTGATGTAAGCAAGTGAGATAGCAAGTGTCAGTGCTGCACTGGTTCCCACTGGTAGCCCTGTATGCTGAGGGATGGGGAAGGAAAATGGTGCCAGCCAGTTCCTTTGTTCCTGGAGGGGGTCTCTCCGTGAATGCTGTCTTTTCCTACTGTGTGCCCCTGGTGCTCTTCAGATCACTGTTTCCATGCTGGGTGTCCATGGGTTGTTTGCCTGCCGTCTCTCCAAGAGCAGTTCAGTGCCCTCTGGGCTCTATCTCAGCCAAGCCCACTGACCTTCAAACCTAATCATCAGGCTTTAAGCCCTGATGATTGCCAGAAGTCACAAAATTCAGCCCTTCTTGCTTTCCAAGCCAATTGCTATGGGGATTCATTTTCCCTGTGTGCTCCTCTTTGTGTTAGTCTGTCTCTTGCCCTTCACCAAGAGAATGGCTCCCTCCCCACTGCAGCAGCCACAATCCATTTCTCTCCTAAACCACATCTCCACATTTCCTACCTTCTTCAGTGTGGTTTCTTCTCTACCTTTATCGTAGAGTTTGTTCTGCCTGTCTTCAAGTCAATTTCCAGGTTATTTAGGATGATTTGATAGTTACCTAGTTGTATTCATGGGATGAGGCAAGCATAGGGTCCTCCTGCTTTGCTGCCATCTTCCAACCCACCAATAATAATTGTCAAAATAAATTATTTAGTAGTCTTATGTTCAGTGCTTTCCATCACAAGCATTTCCACATTACAAAGCAAGTGCTGAGATAGCTAAAATAAGCACCGCTTCAAATGCCAAAGGCAAATTAATGGTATATTGATATCCCACCAAGATGAAAATGATATGCTTATATAGTTTCTTCAGGAACTATATGTAAATGTACTTATAATCATAAAATTTTAGTAACTGTAAGATATTTTTATTCCCTTCATTTAAAATGTTCAAGACTTTAGGGGCTCCTGGGTGGCTCAGTTGGTTGGGCGTCCGACTTCATTCAGTTCAGGGCATGATCTCACAGTGAGAGTTTGAGCCTCGCGTCGGGCTCTGTGCTGACAGCTCAGAACCTGGAGCCTGCTTCAGATTCTGTGTCTCCCTCTCTCTCTGCCCCTCCCCTGCTCGTGCTCTGTCTCTGTCTCTCAAAAAATAAATAAAAACATTTTTTTTAATTAAAGAAAAATAAAATGTTCAAGACCTTAGAAAAGTTTTGGTTTTAACCTTTTTTTTTTCTTTAAAGCTAAGGAAAAAACTTGTACGGTGTAAAATTCAGACTTTGTTCTGAAAATACACATTTATGGAACCACTAATCCCCTGTAACCAGTATTCAGCTCCAACTCTAGAGAAGTGAAACTTATTCCATAAATCGCACATGAAAATCAATTTCATTAGTTAACAGTCCTGTCTAATGAATAGCAACAGGGTGACCAGTGACCGGCCAGTTATTCCACCTGTGCACTTAAATGAAAGGCATGCACTGCGAAACGGCTAAAAGTGGAAAAGGACCCCTGTCAGACACTTCAGATGCGTGCACTGAAAAGCAAGCTGTCACACAACAAATAAGAGCACATTCTATCAAATAACAGAATGATAATCTTCATATTAGAAGGTAAACATGCTTCTCTCTGGAGACTGGGACTTGGAGGTGGTCAGAGGAAGAGCAAGGGACTACTGTTTTTTAAGTGTTATAAAATTACCTTTAAAGTTTATTTATACATTTTGAGAGAGAGAGAGGGAGGGAAAGTCAGGGAGGTGCAGAGAGAGAGAGGAAGAGAATCCCAAGCAGGCTCCATGCTGTCAGCACAGAGCACGATAAAGGGCTTGAACTCACGAATCTTAAGATCACGACCTGCGCTGAAACCAAGAGTCAGGCACTTAACTGACTGAGCCACCCGGGCACCCCTAAAATAAGCTTTAAAATTATGTACATGTTAACATTGATACAAAGTAAATCCCCCTCCCAAAATAACCCCACAAACCAAACAACAAATAAACAACAACAAAGAACATTTGACCAGGAGTCATTGGTGGGTCTCCCTACTTGTGCGACCTTGAAAAGCCAAATATATTGTGCCTTGCTCTTTTCATGTCTAAAGATGAGTGTGGACTAGATGACCTCTAGGGTCATCTAGAAACATCAGCTCTGAAATTGCATGACTTTTCATTACCCAAAAGCCAGCCTGAGAGATTTTGTCTAGTGCAATAAACAGACTACTTGATTATAAAGAATCTCATCCATCACTGAAAAAGTACCAGTCATATCTATTAAGTCAAAATTTTAAGTAACAATTCTAACAGCAAAAAATGAACTGTATTTCCTAAATAGACTGTCAAACATGCCGTATACAATTTCTCCTCTTAAAAATGTTTATTATTTCTCCTCTTAAACATGTTTGTTATAGGGGCACCTGGGTGGCTCAGTCAGTTAAGCCTCCGACTTCGGCTCAGGTCACGATCTCACGGTCCGTGAGTTTGAGCCCCGCGTCGGGCTCTGGGCTGATGGCTCAGAGCCTGGAGCCTGCTTCGGATTCTGTGTCTCCCTCTCTCTCTGCCCCTCCCCCGTTCATTCTCTGTCTCTCTCTGTCCCAAAAATAAATAAACGTTAAAAAAAAAATTTTTTTTTTAATGTTTGTTATAGAGGCACCTAGGTGGCTCAGTCAGTTGAACACTCAACTCTCAATTTTTATCTCAGGTCATGCATGGGTCCCAGGGTTGCGTGATTGAGCCCTGCACCCAGCTCCATGCTGGGCGTGGAGCCTGCTTATATTTATTTATTCATTTATTCATCCATTCATTCATTCTCTCTCTCTCTCCCCCCCCCACCAAAAAGAAAAATGTTTGTTATATAATTTTACACAATAGAAGTAACATTCTTTGTTTTATTCACTGATGCATCCCAAAGTACCTAGAACAGTGTCTAGCATATAGTAGATACTCAATAAATATTTGTCTAATGAGTGAATGAATTGAATTCATTGTAGCACATTGTATTCAGGTTTCCATTGTTTCTACTGATAAGTCAGTTTTAAGTCTTCTTGTTGCTCTTTTGGAGGTAATTTTGTCTCTGACCACTTTTAAGATTTTCTCTTTGTATTGGTTTGTAGCAACTTGACTGTGATGTGCTAGGTGTGTTCTTCTTTGTGTTTGTCTTTCTTGAGGTTCACTGATCTTAGTAGACGTATGGATTGATATGTTTCATTGATTTAGGAAGTTTTTACTCCTTACCTTCTCAATTAGTTTTTCTACCCCATTCTCTTGTTTCCTTCTGGTACTTGTACTATTAAAAACATTTTTTTTTTTAATGGTATATGATAACTCCATTATCTGAATCCCCTCTGGGCCTGTGACCATTGTTTCTCTTGGTTTTCAGTCATGTTGTTGTCCAGTCCTGCTTTTTTCCCAATAGTTTAACTTTTTTAGAGTAATTTTAGATTCACAACAAAATTGAGAGAAAGGTATAGAGATTTCCCCATATATGCACAGCCTCCTGTATTATCAACATCACTCACTGGAGTGGTACATTTGCTACCAAGGATCTACAGTGACAAGTTATCATTACTCAAAGTACATAGTTTACATTGGGGTTCACTCTGGTGTTGTATATTCTATAAGTTTGGACAGATGTACAATGACATAATACCCATTATTATTACACAGAGTATTCTTACTGCCTTCAAAACCTTCTGTGCTCCTTCTTATTCATCCCTCCCATTCGCTTCCGCCCTGGCAACCAGTGAACTTTTTATTGTCTCCATAGTTTTGCCTTTTCCAGAAGGTCATATAAATGGAATCATACAGTATGAAGCTTTTTAAGATTGGCTTCTTGGGGTACCTGGGTGGCTCAGTCGGTTGAGCATCTGGCTTCAGCTCAGGTCATGATCTCACAGTCCATGAGTTCAAGCCGCATGTCAGACTCTGTGCTGACAGTTCAGAGCCTGGAGCCTGCTTCAGATTCTGTGTCTCCCTCTCTGTATGCCCCTCCCCTGCTCATCCTCTGTCTCTGTCTCTGTCTCTGTCTCTCTCTCTCAAAAATAAATAAACATCAAAAAAATTTTTTTAAAAGATAGGCTTCTTTCATTTAGTAAAATGCGTTGAAGTTTCCTCCATGTCTTTTCATGGCTTGGTAGCTTATTTCTTCTTAATGCTGGGTAATATTCCACTGTCTAGATGTACCACAGTTTGTTTATTCATTCGCCTACTGAATGGCATTTTCATTACTTCCAAATTTTTGTAGTTGTGAACAAAGCTTCTATAAACATTCATGTGCAAGCTTTTGTGTGGACCTAAGTTTTCAGCTCCTTTGAGTAAGTATCCAGGAGTATGATTACTAGATCATATGATAGTAATATGTTTAGTTTTGTAAGAAACTGCCAAACTGTATTCCACAGTGGTTGTACCATTTTGCACTCCCACCAGCAATGAATGAGAGTTCCTGTTGTTCCATATCCTTGGCAGTATTTGCTGTTGTCTATGTTTTGGATTTTGGACATTCTAATAAGAGTATAATAGTATCTCATTTTATTTATTTATTTTTTAACTTTTTTAATATTTATTTATTTTTGAGAGAGACAGACACAGAGCACAAACAGGGGAGGGGCAGAGAGAGAGGGAGACACAGAATCTGAAGCAAGTTCCAGGCTCCAAGGTGTCAACACAGAGCCCGACAGAGGGCTTAAACTCATGAACTGTGAGATCATGACCTGAGCCAAAGTCGGATGCTCAACCAACTGAGCCACCCAGGCACCCCTAATAGTATCTCATTTTAATTTGGGTTTACCTGATGCCATATGTCCTGGAACATCTTTTTATATGCTTATTTGACATCTATGTATCTTCTTTGGTTGAGGTGTCTGTTAAGGTCTTTAGCCCATTTTTTGTTTGCTTCCTTTCTAAATAAAGTTCTGGACATTGTGAAAAATTAGATCATTTTGGTTTCTAGATGACATTTTTTTTCCTTCATAGAGGATTTACGTCAGCTTCTGGCTGGTAGCTAAAGTAAGGGCACTAACAATCCCATATCACCTTAATTCATTCAAGGATTGAGATGATTCAGATTAAGGCTCTTATCCTGAAGCCTGATGTTTACCAGTTTATCTTCTAACCTCTTTGATAGAGTTCTAGTTTTTTATCCCTCTAGCTTCTTGATTCTGCCAAAAGCTCATCTCATCTTCCCAACCTCTCAACTGGTTCTTTTAGAATTGGCAAATGCTTCTAGAGAAAATGGCATTTTGTTCCAGACTTTGGCCCCATAATTCTTAACTGTGTTGGTAGCTCTCTAATGTTGTCAGGTAGACTTAAAAATTTTGTGTGTATACTTTTCTAGTGAATTTCTAAACAGAAGGGTTGTTCTACCATTACTAGAAAAAGAACTCCTCTACTGTTAGTCTTTGCTCATATAATTTTAGATATTATTTATAAACTTATGCTGTAGAATATAAAAAATTATCTCTTTAAACCACACATACATGCGCACATATACATCTTCCTTTTCCCTGCATAATCCTCCCTATATAATCATATCATATCATACGTTTTGGTTAAGTCACATCGAGTGTTTAGATTATTATGACAATGTAAATATTGTTCTCTAGCTGAACTGTGCAGTGAACTGTGATTATATTTCCTTTATGCCCTTAGATTTAATAATTGTCTTGTTTTACTTTGGTTAGTTTTCTAAATATCTATAACCAATTATCCCTCAAACGTTCTCTGAAAAACAACTGTAAAATTCCTTTTAGTATGAGCAAAGTAGTAAGATTATTTTATTAGTTTCTTTACTTGTTCATATATTCATGTGTTAGGCATCATGCCTTTAGAGCCCTCCAACATTCCTGTTCTGATCGGGAGTGGTTGCCTTCTAGGCTTGCCACGCAGTTGGCTTCTTGGATATTCCTTCCCTCAAAACCCAGGGAATTCCCGTCACCTTTTTTTCTGTTTTTTAATTTTAATTCCTTTTCTTGGTTTCTTTCTTTCTTTTGGTGGAGCCTATGATGCAGTGGCTAACTATGGAAGGGTGTATTTTAAAATTTTGCATTTCTGAAAATACTGGGTTTTTTTCACTTACATATGATTGATACTTAAAATTTTATTGCTGTTGTCCATTTTGGCTCCAGGGCCTTTGTTTGTGACTAGTTTTTGTTCGTTTTCTTAGTTTGTAGGGTCTTTTCTTTATCCTGCATACTGATTTCAAGACGTTCCCTGCTGAGGGTCTTTTTCTTTTCATTGTGCTGCGTACTTAGCAGACTCTTGAGTTCTTTTATTCTCAGAACTTTTCTAGTATCATTTATTTCATCATTCTCCCCCTCATTTTCTCAGTTCTCTCTTTTTAGAATTCCTGTTAGTCACCTATTAGACCGCTTGGACCACTCCAGTCATCTTTAATTCTGACTTCCATGCTCACCTCATCTTTTATTCCCACCTTTCAGGAAATTTCCTCAACTCAAATTGTTTTTCTGATATCATTTTTTTTTTTAATTTCCAGGAGCCGTTTTCTCTTCACATAGTTTTATGTTCTTTTGTGATATAATCTTTTTCCCATTTTTTTTAAGTTTATTGATTTATTTTGAGAGACAGAGAGAGCGAGTGCGGGAGGGGCAGAAAGAAAGGGACAGAGAGTCACAGGCAGGCTCTGCACTCTAGCACAGGGCTCGAACCCACAAACTGTGAGCTCATGACGAGCTGAAACCAAGAGTTAGACACTCAGCCAACTGAACCACCCAGGCGCCCCTCTCATTTCTGTTTAAAGATATTCATTTCGGTTTTTCAGTAACTGCTCCTGTCATCTGAATTATTGATGTTTTTTCAAATTCATTTTTTTTGGTTTGTTTTGATGTCTGTCATTAATGTTAAAGACTTTCCTTCAATGTTTAGTGGTCATTGGCTCTTCATTCATATTTAAGATTGAGGCCCTAAAAAGCTGATTAAAAGCTCTTTGTAAGGTTGACAGGATTTGTCAACTGGTAGGTAGTTAGGTATTGCTTTTTTATTGAGGGACCCAAAAATTATCTGTACATCTTTTCTCTTGGTCCTGTTAGTTCTCCAAAAGAGGGATTCTCTTACTACTGCCTTGTTAGGTGCCAATCACCTGCCAAAATTCTGAAAGGTGAGTGGGGTGGGGAATCTGTAGTACCTATCTATCTATACAATCTCACTTCATGCTCTTATTTTCAACTTGCAGCCTTACTCCTGCTATGCCACGTATCTATCCTTTTGGAGCCAAACGTCCTCTGGCTCTACCTCATGCAGAAATCAAGCCTCTAAATTCCTTTAGGGCAAAAGAATGAGTAATTACCTGATTGTGGGGGGAGAGCATCTGGGATTCTAACAGCTTCTCCCGTAGACTTTTAGCCAATCCTCCCATTTTGCTGCCCTTTCTCTTCCCTGGCCTTTAGAAATACATGAGTCTCCAGTTCCTGAGCCTTTCTGGAATACTCCCATGCAGAGCAGCTTGCTTCTTGTTGGCTACTTCTGTGCGGCTACTTTAAGTTTTAGCTTTCTTTGTTCTGTGTAACCAGTTACAAATTATACATTTGCTTTCCATCTCCTAAAATTTCATTATTATTACTCATATCTAATGTTATCTGTTTTTTCCTTTTTATTTTATTAATTTTTTTAGTGTCATTTCAGTTGGGCTGTAATTAAAGTAGACCTAAATGTATCATGTTTAGAAGTGGAATATGACTGCATTGTTCTATATCGCCTCTTCATTTATCTTGTTTCATTTTAGTTTTCCTGTTCAGTTATTCTAATGATAGCTGATATTTATTGAACACCAGGCACTATTCAAAGTACTTTCCTAGATTATCTGACTTAGTCCTCACAACTGCCCACATAAGGTGAGTGCTGTTATTATACATACTTTACAGATGAAGAAACCAAGGCTGGGAAAAGCTAAATGACTTACACAGGGTTCACATACCAAAAACACAGTTTTGCCAACACTTAACCAAGACAGCTGGAGTCTAGACCAATGTTCTTAGCCATTATTCTGTACTGCTTCTCTACACTACACTGCTGAATGCTGTTTATTTAAAAAAAACCACACACACACATTTAAATAATTAATGACATAATTAGATTCCCTGTATGAACTAATACTGTATTTCATAAATGTATACACACACACACACACACACACACATATACATACATACAAATACACATACTTGTAATTGGTATCTTGACGTGGAAAAATTTTAATGTTTCAGATAAAGGCTATTTTGCATTCAAAAAGAAAATATTTTCAGGACAGTATAGTTTTTTTTTATTGATGTGTCAGAATCTATGCACATGCACTGTATATAATATATACTAGCTGTGCTTGATCTCTGCCACCAAAGTACCCACGATGTGGGCAATATTTTTAGTAACGCTTTATGTTTGTCTTGTTTCCTACTCACCCACTCTCGAAATACAGTATAAATAATGCTTTTATATTCTATGTAGGATATTTATATCCCACTTTTATTATAGTCTTCTAATAGAAATAATTGTAAGAGATAGACTTGGTCAGACATTCTCAAAATAGAATAGTCTAATTCAAACTCAATGAGATCAAGTTCTTATATTTAGCACTTCCATTTATCTTCTATCTTTGGAGAACAGAGATAGGAGCAGTTGAGAAGCACATAGTCTCCTTAGACATTACTTATCTTACATCATAACTCATACATTTGTCTGTAATGGACTCAAGGCCATTAGAGAGAACCATATTTGAAGAAGATGGGGGTGCATTAGAGATATAATTTAGGAGTCATTTTGGCAACAAATCTAATATAAGATGATTTCAGAGTCAAAATGTACTAGGAAACTAATCTAATCACAAGATAAACCTTAAGTTGAACTGAAAAGTATAAATTTATATTCTTCCTTTGAAACCAAAAGCTTGTGGAAGTTTTAACCTAAAAATGTATATCCTCTAGAAGTAGTCTTAATGTGTATCCTAAGGGTCAAAAGATTGGGTGGGGGAGAGCACAGTTCTTTAATGGGCTCTCGTAACTTCAGGAGGATCTATGTTTAGTTATTTCTTTACCAGCGAGACGAGTCAGATGAAAAGAATGTTTTAGAACTTTTCACTTCCCAGCTACTTTCTAATTGTACAAAGTATTTTGTTCACATTACATATCAAAATATTTCCATATGAATTAAAAGTAATGTATTAAAAATTAATGTATCGCAAGATGTACAAACATTAAAAGATTGGCAATTTTGACTAAATAAAACTAATATTGTCTATGACTAATAAAAATCACAAAGCCACCATAAACAAAATTAAAGGGAAATCAGGAACTAAAAAATATTTTAAGTAGATAAAAGACCAGTAGCTATCATTTAGAGAGTTTTTACATACCCGGAGGAAGATAGCATATACTCTAAAAAGAAAAGTGTACTGAATAGACAAATTTTGTGGGTAGAAAATTCATAAATAAGAAATGCATATATCCAATAAACATGACAAAAATGTTCAAATTCATACATAAATAACAACTACATATTACAGCAAAAACAGGGATGCCAGGGTGGCTCAGTTGGTTAAGCATCTGCCTTCGGCTCAGGTCATGATCTCATGAACCCCATGTTGGGCTCTGTGCTGACAGCTTGGAGCCCTGAGCCTGCTTCGGGTTCTGTGTCTCCTCTCTGTCTGCCCCTCCCCTGTGCCCACTCACATGCTCTCACTCGCTCTCTCTCTCTCTCAAAAATAAACAATAAAAAATTTAATCTTAAAGGAAAAACAAACTACCAGTTTTGTATATAAAATGATAAAGTGGTAGTAGGAAGGGTATAGCATAACAGCCATTCTTATATCATATCCTACTGGTAAGTGTATAAACTGACATGACTTTTTGTTGTTGTTTTTGCCTCCGAAGCCTACAATTTCTTTTTTTTTTTAATAGACCTGATATTTCTAAAGTAGTTATAGATTTACAGAAAAATTGAGCAGAAGCTATGGAAGGCTTCCCTAGACTCCCTTTTCCCCCACCCTACAGTTAACATCTTTCATGACTGTGGTACATTTATCACAAAGGATGAGCCAATATTGATACATTATTAACTGAAGTCTGTAGTTTACATTGGAGTTTACCCCTTGTGTTGTACATTCTATGGGTTTTGAAAATGTATAATCACATGTATCTACCATTGCAATATCATAAAAGAATAGGTTCACCACCCTAAAAGTGCCCTGCTTTTCACCTATTTATTACTCCCTTCCTTCCTTCCTCTGAACCCTTGGCAATCAGTGGTCTTTTGACTCTGTCCATAGTTTTCCTCTTCCAGTGTGTCCTATAATTAGAATCATTTAACATGTTTTTTCAGATTGGCCTCTTTCACTTAGCCCTATGCTTACAAGATTCTTTCATTTATTGTCATGAATTAATAGCTAATTTCTTTTTATCACTGAATAACATCCCATAATATGGATATTATGAACACTTTGTTCATCCATTCACCTATTAATTTTTTTTTTTTTTTTTTTTTTCAACGTTTATTTATTTTTGGGACAGAGAGAGACAGAGCATGAACGGGGGAGGGACAGAGAGAGAGGGAGACACAGAATCGGAAACAGGCTCCAGGCTCTGAGCCATCAGCCCAGAGCCTGACGCGGGGCTCGAACTCACGGACCGTGAGATCGTGACCTGGCTGAAGTCGGACGCTTAACCGACTGCGCCACCCAGGCGCCCCCATTCACCTATTAAAGAACATCTTGTTTGCTTCCAAGTTTTGGCAGTTATGCATAAAGCTCCTGTATGCATCCATATGTAGGTTTTGTGTGGACATCAGTTTTTAATTCTGCTGGGTGAACACTAAAGAGAGTGATTGCTGGATTGCACAGTAAGAATATCTTTAGGTTTTTAAGAACCTGCCAAACTGTCTTCCAAAATGTTTGTACCATTTTGCAGTCTCACCAGCAATGAATGAGAGTACCTGTTGCTCCATATCTTCATCAGCATTTGATATTATCGGTGTTTGGATTTGGGCCATTCTAATAGAAGTGTAGTAGTATCTCATTGCTGCTTTAGTTTGCAATTCCTTCCTTAATGACATATAATGGTGAACATATTTTCAAATGCCTTTTTGCCATCAGTAAGTATGTCTTCTATAGGAAGATGGCTGTTCTAGACTGTTGCCCAGTTTTTAAGTGGGTTGCTTTTTCCTTATTGTTGACTTTTAAGAGTTTGGGGAGGGGGCACATTTTGGATACTAATTCTTTATCATATATGTGTTTTGAGAAGATTTTTTTTCCAGGTCTACATCTGGATTCATTTTTTTTTTTTACATGTGGATGTCCAGTTCCAGCACCCCATTTGTTGAAAATACTGCCCTATCTCCATTGAGTTGCCTTTGCTGTTTTGTTAAAGATGAGTTGACTGTATTTGTGTGGGACTGTTTCTGGCTCTTAATTCTGTTCCATTGATTTATTTGTTTACTATTTCACCAGTACCACTCTGTATTACTATGTTAAGTCTTGAAATGGGGTATTGTCAATTCTTCAACTTTGTTCTCTGTCAATATTGTGTTTGCTATTCTGGGTTTTTTGCTTTTCCATATAGACTTTAGAATCAACTTGTCAGTAGCCACAAAATTTAAAAATTACTGAGATTTTGATTGGGATTGCATTGAATTCATAAATTAGGTTGGGAAGAACTGACATCTTAACAATATTTATCCATGAATATGGATATTTCTTTATCCATGAATATGGAATATTTCTCTACTTATTTATATTTTTTTATTATGTCAGAATTTTGTAGTGTTACTCACATAGATCTTGTATGTATTTTGTTAGATTTATGCCTAAGTATTTTGTATTTTTGATATTAATGTAAATGATACTGTGTTTCTAATTTTTTAATTCCAGTTCATTTCTGGTATGTATATTAATCTTGTATCCTGACATCTTTCAATAATCTCTTATTTGTTCTAGGAGTTTTGTTATTGTTGATTCTTTGAAATTTTCTACATAAAGAATCATGTCATTTGTGAAAGAAAAAAGAGTTTTAATTCCTCCTTTGCAAATCTGTACACCTCTTATTTTCTTTCTTTTAACTTTTTGTTTTATTAGCTATGACTTCTGGGATGATTTTGAGTATAAGTGGTGAGAGGGGACAGTCTTTCCTTGTTTTTTGTGGTTTTGTTTGTTTTTTTTAACTTTTTTTTTTTCTTAATTTTGGAGAAAAAGAGTGAGCGGTGGGCAAAGGGAAAGAGAGAGAATCCCAAGCAGGTTCCATGCTCAGCTCAGAGCCTGACATGGGGCTCGATCCCATGATCCTGGGATCATGACCTGCGCCGAAATCAAGAGTAAGATGCCTTACTGACTAAGCCACCCAACTGTTGCTGTTTGTTAGTTTTTAAGTCATGCCCAGCACATACCCCAGTACAAAGCTTGCATTCATGACCATGAAATCAACACCTGAGCTAAGATCAAGAGTCAGAGGCTTAACCAACTGAGCCACCCAGACACCCCTTGCCTTGTTTTTGACCTTAGCAGGATAGCATCTAGTTTCTTACTGTTAAGTATGATGTTAGCTATAGGTTCTTTGTAGATGTTCTTTACCAAATTGAGGAAGTTCCTCCTGTATTCCTAGTTTGCTGAGAATTTTTTATGATAACTTGGTGTTGGATCTTGTCAAATCCTTTTCTTCATCTATTAATATGATCATGTGATTTTTTTCTTCTTTAGCCTGTGTTATAAGCTGCTTTAAGTTTCTGTATGGACGTAAGTTTTTAATATAATCTTATAATTAATTGATTTTTGACTGTTAAACTACCTTTGATTACCTGGGATAAATCCCCCTTGATTGTGTTATGTAGCTTTTTCATAAATTATTGGATTATATCTGCTAATATTAAGTATATTTATATCTTATGTTCATGAGAGATAGAGGCCTTTAGTTTTCTTTTCTTGGAATGTTTTTGATTTTGGTCTTAGGGTACTGATATCCTCATAGAATGAACAAGGAAGTACTCCTGTACCTCTGTTTTCTAGAAGAGATTGTAGAAAATTGGTATAATTTCTTCCTTAAATGTTTGGTAGAGTTCACTATTTAGGCCTGGTTCTTTCTGTTTTGAAAGTTATTAATTACTGATTTAATTTCTTTAATACATTTACATCTACTCATATTGTCTGTTTCTTTTTATGAAATTGGTCCATTTCATCTCTGTTATCAAATTAGTGGGCATAGAATTGTTCATAATATTCTTTTTTTTTTTTTTCTCTTTTGAGGCGGAGTCAGAAGTTTTTGTTTAACTTCTTTAGAACTCATATCTAACACAATAGGGATAGTTGTATTCTCTGTCTGCCTGTTTAAAATTTAATCTAAGAACAAGCTCCTTCACAGATTTACTTGGAGACCAATCAGATCTGAAAACATATGACCTAAGGGATATATTCTTAAATCTAACCTAAGAGAGATTTGCCCACACCATTTTGGGAAGGAAACAATTTTTTCTTATGAACATTCTATCTAGGAAGAGTTCAGCAAAGAGTGAGTGGCTTAACATATTTCGATTTTTATAGTCTGCTTTAAAACTTTTATGTTAAAAATAAAAGATAAAAGCCTGACATCACTTCCAAGCTTCCCTCTACACACTCAGGCACTTAGTCATTTTATATGTCTGGCAAGATGGTGTTTGTTTCTGGTCAGTCTCTGCCTTTTCCAACCTCCTTGGCACTGAGAGGGTGGTAGTGAGGATTAATTAGTCTATGAAATGACTAATGAAATGACTATGCAAATCCATGCTGCACCCTTCCAGAATGAAAAAAGACTGAAGAGATAGGACTACTACATTATAACATTAGCTTCTATAAAGGAATATTAGTCTTTATCTTAATAATGTCCATGGGATCTGGCAGTGATGTCCCCTCTTTCATTTCTGATATTAGTCATTTGTATGTTCTCTTTTTTTTCTTAGTCAGCCTGGCTAGAGGCTTATTGATTTTCTTGATCTTTTCAAAGATTCTGTTTTTGGGTTGTTGGTTTTCTCTGCTGATTTCCTATTTTTAATTCCATTGATTTCTGCTCTAATTTTTATTATTTATTTTATTTGCTTACTTTGGATTTAAAAAAAATTTTTTAATGTTTATTCATTTTTTGAGAGAGAGGAAGAGACAGAGCATGAGTGGGGAAGGGGCAGAGAGAAAGGGAGACACAGAATCCAAAGCAGGCTCCAGGCTCTGAGCTATCAGCACAGAGCCCAGGGCAGGGCTTGAACCTGCAACCATGAGATCATGACCTGAGCCGAAGTCAGACACTTAACCAACTGAGCCACCTAGGTGCCCCACTTTGGATTTTTTATTTTTTTAATATTTATTTACTTTTGAGAAAAAGAGCTCAAGTCAGGGAGGGGCGGAGAGAGAGGGAGACACAGAATCCAAAGCAGGCTCCAGGCTCTGAGCTGTCAGCAACAGAGCCTGACACGGGGCTTGAACCTACAAACCACGAGATCATGACCTAAGCCTAGGTTGGACACTTAACTGACTGAGCCACCCAGGTGCCCAGCTTACTTTGGATTTAATTTGCTCTTCTTTTTCTATTTTCCCAATTAACAACTTTGGATTATTGGTTTCAGATCCTTCTTTTTTTTCTAATATGTGCATTCAGTGCTATAAATCTCCCTCTGAGCCCTGCTTTTGATAAGTTGTATTCTCATTTTCACTGTGTCAAAAATATTTTTAAATTTCTGTTGAGATTTCTTCTTTGGTCCATGTGTTATTTAGAAATGGACTGTTTAGGGGCGCCTGGGTGGCTTAGTCGGTTAAGTGTCCTACTTCGGCTCAGGTCATGATCTCACTGTCCGTGAGTTCGAGCCCCGCATCGGGCTCTGTGCTGACCGCTCAGAGCCTGGAGCCTGTTTCAGATTCTGTGTCTCCCTCTCTCTCTGCCCCTCCCCTGTTCATGCTCTTTCTCTCTCTGTCTCAAAAATAAATAAATGTTAAAAAAAAAAAAAAAAAAAAAAGAAATGGACTGTTTAATCTCCAATTGTTTGGGAATTTTTCAGCTTTTATTGATTTCAAATTCAATTCTATTGTATTCCTAGAGTAGACATTGTATGATTTTTATTCTTTAAAAGTTATTAATATGTACTTATGGCCCAAAATGTGGTCTATCTTGATGGTTGTTCCATGTAAACTTAAGAATATATATTCTGCTGTTTTGGGGTGTATTAGTCTATAGATGTCAATTATTCCAATTGATTGATGATGCTGTAAGTTTCAGCTATGTCCTTACTGATTTTCTTCCTGCTGAATTTGTCCATTGTTGATAGTTATTGAAGTGTCTTCAACTCTAATAGTGGATTTATCTATTTCTCCTTGCAGTTTAACAGCTTTTGCCTCACATATTTTAATGCCCTGCTGCTAAGTGTATACACTTTAAGAATTGTTATATCTTCTTGGAGAATTGACCCCCTTAACATTATGTAATGCCCCTCTTTTCCTTGTTCTGAAGTTTGCTCTGTCTGAAATTAGTGTAGCTACTACAACATTTTTCTTTTTTTTTTTTTTTTTTCTGAGTAGGCTTCATGCCCAGCACAGAGCCCAGCATGGGCTTGAACTCATGACCCTGAGATCAAAACGTGAGCTGAGATCAAGAGATGCTTAACCAACTGAGTTGAGGCATCCCTCCAACTTTCTTTTGATTAGTATTAGCATGATGTATCTTTCTCCATCTCCTTACTTTTAATCTATATGTGTCTTTATATTTAAAGTAGGTTTCTTACAGACAGCATATAGTCGGTCTTATTTTTTGATGTATGCTGACAATCTCTTTTAATTGGTATATTTGGACCATTCATATTTAAATTGATTATTCATATAGCTAGATTAATATTATCATGTTTTTTATTATTTTCTTGTCATTGCCTTTGTTTTTATTCCTGTTTTTGGTTTTTACTCTTTCTCTGCCTTTTGTGGCTTTAACTGAGTATTTAAAAATATAATTTCATTTTCTCTCCCTTCTTAGCATACTAAATTATATTTCTTTTTTTTCCTTTTTTTAGTGGTTGTCCTGGATTCTGTAGTATACATTTGCAACTAATCCAAG
Organism: Panthera leo; assembly: GCF_018350215.1. Classification (NCBI taxonomy): domain Eukaryota; kingdom Metazoa; phylum Chordata; class Mammalia; order Carnivora; family Felidae; genus Panthera; species Panthera leo. Next base: position 143,112,738 of record NC_056682.1, read on the forward strand.
TCTACTTTGAAATGACCCTATCCCATGTCATGGACCTTATAATAACAAAATCGTCCTAATTCCTCCCCCTTGTCCCGCTTATCATTGTGGTCATTTGTTTTACTTATGCTTAAGCATATGTACATACACATATATTTTGTATATATTATTATTTATATTATGTATACATAATTGGATGCATTGTTCCTGTTATTTGAATATATTGCTTTAGAGCAGTCAAGAGAAGGTTTTTTATTTTACCTTCCCTTATTCCTTCTCTAATGTTTTTTTCCTTTCTTTATGTAAATCTTGAGTTTCTGACCTATATAATTTTCCTTCCCTCTGAAGAACTTTTTTTTTTAATATTTTTATTTATTTTATTTATTTTTTTTTTTTAAGAAAGAGAGACAGAGTGCAAGCTAGGGAGGGGTAGAAACAGGGAGACACAGAATCTGAAGCAGGCTTCAGGCTCTGAGCGGTCAGCACAGAGCCTGATGTGGGGCTCGAACTCACGAACCATGAGATCATGACCTGAGCTGAAGCCAGAAGCTGAACCCACTGAGCCACTCAGGTGCCCCTGAAGAACTTTTCTTAACATTTCTTGCAAGGCAGGTCTACTGACAACAAATTCCCTCAGTTTTTGTTTATCTGAGAAAGTCTTTATTTCTCCTTCATTTCTGAAGGATAATTTTGCAGGGTACATAGTTCTAGATTGGTGGCAGGGGTAGGATGGTGGGATCTCTCAATATTTTAAATATTTCACTTAAGTCTCTTCTTGCTTGCATGGTTTCTGAAGAAAAGTCTGATGCGGTTTTCACCCTTGCTATTCTGTGTTTTTTCCCCCCCTCTGGCTTCTTTAAAAATTTTCTGTCTTTGAGTTTCTGCAGTTTTCATATAACATGCTATGGGTAGATTTTTTTTTTTTTTTTTTTTTTTTTTTTGGTGTCTGTATTGCTTATGTTTCTGAGGTTCCTGGATCTGTGGCTTGATGTCTGTCACTAATCTTGGGAAATTCTCAGCCATTATTACTTCAAATATTGATTCTATTTCTCTCTCTCTTTTCCTTCTGGTATCCCCATTATGCTACATTCTGTAACACCTCTGACAGTGGTCCCACAGCAATTAGACATTCTAGTCCATCTTTTTCATTTCTTTTCTTTTTGCATTTCAGTTTTAGAAGTTTTCATTAACATATCTTCAAGCTCACTGATTATTTCTTGGTCATGCCCAGTCTGTTGATGTACCTTTCAAAGGCCTCTTTCATTTCTTTATAATTTTTTCTAGGATATCCTTTTGATTCCATCTTAGAATTTCAGTTTTTCTGCTTACATTATCTGTTTTTGTATGTTGTCCTCTCCTTCCATTAGAACCCTTAGAGTATTAATCATAATTAAATTCCTACTCTAATAGTTCTCAAATCTCTGCCATATCTGAGTCTGATTCTGATGCTGGCTCTGTATCTTCAACTGTGTGTTTTTGGGTTTGTTTGTTTTTTTGTCTTTTTTAGTATCAGTTTAATTTTTTGTTGAAAGCTGGACATGATGTACTGGGTAAAAAGAACTGAGATAAGTAGACCTTTAGTGTGAGGCTTTTGTGTTTATTTGGCTAGGAGTTAGGACTGTGTTTGCTGCTTAGGTAGCTAGCTATAGGTGTCAGAGGCTAAAATTTCCTCTGATGTCTTTGTTTTTTTCCTCTTCTTTGGGTTTCCCTAGAGACTTCTTAAATAAGGTCTTTGACATGCATTTCTTTCTGTTTTAATCCCCTTATTATACAGAAGTGTTATTGATGTCATGGGTTGTAGTAAGGTGTGAGGAGAGGGGAAGCATGCTATAGTCATGATTAGGTCTCAGTCCGTTAGTGAGCCTGTGCCACTGGGATGAGGCCCTTCCAAGTTCTCAGTTTTGTTACCTCTGCCACCACCACCGTTAAGTGAGACAGGAAGAGGTTGAGATGGGTATTTCCCTTCCCCCACATTGGTCAGGTTCTGGTATAATCCAAGGTATTTAGGGTCTCTGGTTTAATAGTGTCCCTTGAGGGCTGGATTTGCTACAAAGAATGGAATGCTCTGAGCAGATTTCAAAATATGTACTTTCCCCCCATTCCTGACAGAAACACAAGGGGATTTTTCTCCAGTCGTCACCCTGAGAACCCAGTGCTGGGCTCCTGGGTGTAAAACTCCCAGAAGTATGTGGCCCCAACTTGGAGTTTTTAACTCTTAAGTTTGTCCACACTGAGCCTCTAGCAATTCATCAATTAAAATTTTTATACCCATTACTGGCTTAAATGAAGGGTTTCTGCTTCAGTCGGTCGTGATTCTGTATATTTGCCTCCACTTTGGAGGGTAGCACTTTGCCCTGTGACCTCACTTCTCAGACAGACCTAAGAAGAGTTGTTGATTATTAGTCTGTTCAGCTCTTTTCTTATTGTGAGGACAGAGGTGATGACTTACCAGCTCCTCACGTACTGCCCTGGACTGTTACGACTTCTCTAGAAGATGCTATCTCAAGTCCAAAAAATGCCCTTTGACTCAATAATATCATTTCTAGAACTTGGTCTTGAGAAAATAATCAGAGTTAGGTACCAAGGTAAATACAGGAAGATGGTCACCGAACATTATTTCTAATAGCAAAACCTGGAAATAGGGCCTGACAATTGGGCATTGATTTAAAAATTATGAAACATCAGTGTAGCCATTAACAGTTATGTCTTTTTAAAGATTTTTTAAAATTTATTTATTTATTTTCAGAGAGAGAGAGAGAGAGAGAGTCCCAAGCAGAGCCTGGTACGGAATTCAAACTCACGAACCGTGAGATCATGACCTGAGCAAAAGTCAGACACATAACTGACTAAGTCACCCAGGCGCCCCATCAATTATGTTTTAAACTAATATTTAGAGGGAAAATGTTCATGGTATGTCAAATGACTAAAAATTTGATGAAAAAGTAGTATATACATATACAGATGGCCTATCTCTCAGTTTTGCCTGAGGCCCCAAAGCCAGGAATAAGACAGAGACATCCCAAAGCAAGGTACTAGACCCCCTGTACGGTACAAGGGAGAAGATTGCAGAACCAGTTTTACTACTCTTGACTCATCAGTTCAAGGTTTTAAAAGAGAGGTTGCAAGTTGAAGAGGCCCACAGAGAACTATTTAGAAGAGACTTGCTGCACCCTCCCCTGCCTCAAGTGGAGATAAAGAAGCTTCAGGGAATACTCTTCCAGTGCTAGACAAGTGTCCCTGGGGTTTGGTTTATGAGTCCCCTCAAGAGAAATTCATAATCAAGAGCCTCTTGTCGCTGGCAAAGTAGAAAAGAGGACTGCCTTGGTGGCATATAGCACTTCCCCAGTGGAGGGCAAATGTAAGGCATGTACTTCTCATGGACTGAATATAGGCCCTAGAGAAAGGGTCATTTTTAAAGACCCCAGCATGATCTTCATAGGGGTATAAACTGCTGGGAGACCGGCACCGGGCACGGCTCATAAACCAGCTCACCTGCTAGTGAAGACCTCAGACATCACCACAGGGACCATTCAAGTGGGGCTCACCTTCCTCCTCTGCTTTCCTCCCCTTCTTTCTGTCCCCTACCATGGAGGGCCCAAATGGGCAGCTAACAAGTGAGGAAAGAGGCAAAAAAGGACAAAGACTTAACACTCCTCTTCACTGAAGTCTTCCAAGCCAGAAACCATCCTCTCCACTCATTCTGTAACTTTAGATATTGCAAAAACACAGGAGGGAAACACATAAAAATGTTGAAATGTTAACAGCGTTTATCTTCTGGCACGTGGGATTTTTAATCATGTTTTTTTTTTATTTTTAAGTGAAAATGTAATACCTTTATAATCAGAACAAAGCATGTATATATTCAGAAAATATAAGTGGGTTTTTTAAATAAAAACCCTTCAAGAATTAATTTGTTGTTTATAAAATATTATCTATCAGGCAATTAACTTCTCAGAAATATGTTTTTGCATGGTATAACTTCATTTGAGGCCTTGTCCTCCATAATAATTCTCTTCTAATTTGTCAAGTTGCTAATAAAAATTGTATTATTTTTCATCAAAATGGATTCTGTTTTGATTAAAAGGTAATTATTGACTTAATACTAACAATAGGCCATTTGCCTTAAATACATTATTTCTAATCCTAACAGTAATCCAGCAGGATAGATTGTATTGTCTCCATTTTTAAAAATTTATTTATTTAAAACCAAGTCGTTTAACATATAGTGTAATAATAGTTTCAGAAGTAGAACCCAGTGATTCATCACTTCCATATAGTACCCAATACTTATCCCAGCAAGTGCACTCCTTAATGCCCATCACCCATCTAGCCCATCTCCCACCCAACTCCCCTCCAGCAACCCTCAGTTTATTCTCTATATTTAAGAGGCTCTATGGTTTGCTTCCCTCTCTGTTTTTATCTTATTTTTCCTTCCCTTTCCCTGTGTTCATCTGTTGTTTCTTAAATTCCACATATGAGTGAAATCATGTGATATTTTTCTTTCTCTGCCTGACTTATTTCACTTAGCATAATATCTAGTTATCTGTGTTCTGCAAATGGCAAGATTTCATTCTTTTTGATTGCCAAGTAATATTCCATTGTGTGTGTGTGTGTGTGTGTGTGTGTGTGTGTGTGTGTGTGTATGTATATGTATATGTATACCTCATCTTCTTTATCCACTCATCTGTCAATGAACACTTGGGCTTTTTCCATACTTTGGCTATTGGTGATAGTGCTGCTATAAACATTGGGGTGCATGTGTCCCTTCAAATCAGCATTTTTATATCCTTTGGATAAATATAGTAGTGCAATTGCTGGGTGTAAGGGTAGTTCTGTTTTTAACTTTTTGAGGAATCTCCATACTATTTCTAGAGTGGGTGTACCAGTTTGCACTCCCACCGTTAGTGTAAAAGGGTTCCCCTTTCTCTGCATCCTCACCAACATCTCTTGTTTCCTGAGTTGTTCATTTTAGCCATTCTGACAGGTGTGAGGTGGTATCTCATTGTTGTTTTGATTTGTATTTCTCTGAGGATGAATGATGTTGAGCATCTTTTCATGTGTCTGTTAGCCATCTGGATGCCTTTTATGGAAAAGTATTATGTCTTCTGCCTACTTCTTCACTAGATAATTTGTTTTTTGGGTGTTGAGTTTGATAAATTCATTATAGATTTTGAATACTCACCCTTTGTCCAGTATATCCTTTGCAAATATCTTCTCCCATTCCATCGGTTCTTTTAGTTTTGTTGAATGTTTCCTTTGCTCTGTAGAAACTTTTTATCTTGATGAGGTCCCAATAGTTCATTTTTGCCTTTGTTTCCATTGCCTCTGGAGACATGTCAAGTAAGAATTTGCTGCAGCCAAGGTCACAGAGGTTGCTGCCTGTGTTCTCTAGGATTTTGATGGTTTCCTGTCTCACATTTAGGTTTTTCATTTATTTGGACTTTATTTTTGTGCATGGTGTAAGAAAGTGGTCCAGTTTCATTCTTCTGCATGTTGGTGTCCAGTTCTCCCAGCACCATTTGCTAAAGAGAATATCTTTTTTCCATTGGATACTCTTTCCTATTTTGTTGAAGATTAGTTGGCCATACATTTGTGGGTCCATTTCTGGGTTCTCTATTCTGTTCCATTGATCTATGCATCTATTTTTGTTGCCAGTACCATACTGTCTTGATGATTACAGCTTTGTAATACGGCTTTAAGTCCAGAATTGTGACGCCTCCAGCTTTGGTTTTTCTTTTCCAACATTACTTTGGCTATTCAGGGTCTTTTCTGGTTCCATACAAATTTTAGAATTGTTTGTTCTAGCTCTGTGAAGAATACTGGTGTTATTTTGATATGGATTGAATTAAATGTGTAGATTGCTTTGGGTGGTGTTGACATTTTAACAATATTTGGTCTTCTAATCCATGAGCATGGAATGTTTTTCCATTTTTTGTGTCTTCTTCCATTTCTTTCATAAGCTTTCTATAGTTTTCAGTATACGTATCTTTTACCTGATTGGTTAGGTTTATTCCTAGGTATCTTATTGTTTTTGGTGCAGTTGTAAATGGGATTGATTCCGTGATTTCTCTCTGTGCTGCTTCATTATTGGTGTATAGAAATGCAACTGATTTCTATATGTTGGTTTTATATCCTGTGACTTTGCCGAATTAATGGATCAGTTCTAGCAGTTTTTTGGTGGAGTCTTTTGGGGTTTTCAATGCAGCGTATCATGTCATCTGCAAAGAGTAAAAGTCTGACTTCTTCCTTGCCAATTTGTGTTGCCTTTTATTTCTTTTTGTCTGATTGCTGAGACTAGGACTTCCAGTGCCAAGTTGAACAACAAGGTGAGAATGGACATCCCGGTCATGTTCCTGATCTTAAGGGGGAAAGCTCTCAGTTTTTACCCAATGAGGATGATATTAGCTGTGAGCCTTTCATATATGGCCTTTATGATGTTGAGGTATGTTCCAAACCCTTTGGGATGCAGCAAAGGCAGTCCTAAGAGGAAAGTACACTGCAATTCAGGCCTATCTCAAGAAGCAAGAAAAGTCCCAAATATACAAGCTAACCCTACACCTAAAGGAGCTAGAAAAAGTGCAGCAAATAAAGCCTAAAGCCAGCAGAAGAAGGGAAATAGTAAAGATTAGGGCAGAAATAAATAGAAACAAGCAAAAAACCTAGTAGAGCAGATAAATGAAACTAAATCAATGAAACTACACTAAATCAATGAAATTAAATAAACTAAATTTATTTGAAAGAATAAAAAAATTGATAAACCCCTAACCAGACTTACCAAAAAGAAAAGAGAGAGGACCCAAATAGACAAAAATCACGAATGAAAGAGGAGAGACCACAAACAACACAAACAATACAATCATAAGAGAAATACAAACAATCATAAGAGAATACTATGAAAAATTAAATGCCAACAAACTGGGCAATCTGGAAGAAATGGACAAATTCCTAGAAACATATAAACTACCAAAACTGAAACAGGAAGAAATAGAAAATTTTCACAGACCCATAGCCAGTAAAGAAATTGAATCAGTTGTTCAAAATCTCCCAACAAACAAGAATCCTGGGCCAAATGGTTTCCCAGGGGAATTCTACCAGCCATCTAAAGAAGATCAATACCTGTTGTTCTCAAACTGATTCTATGAGGCCAGCATTACCTTTATTCCAAAACCAAAGACTCCACTAAAAAGGAGAATTATAGGCTAATATCCCTGATGAACCTGCATGCAAAAATTCTCAACAAGATACTAGCAAATCAAATTCAACATAATATAAAAAGAATTATTCACCATGATCAAATGGGATTCATTCCTGGGCTGTAGGGCTGGCTCAGTATCCGCAAATCAATCATGATACATCACGTTAATAAAAGAAAGATAAGAACCATATGATCCTCTCAATAGATGCAGAAAAGGCATTTGACAAAATACAGCATCCTTTCTTGTTAAGCCCTCAGAAAAGTAGAGATAGACGGATCATACCTCAACATCATAATGTCCCTGTTTTTAAATTGAGGAAATGGGCACTCAGAGTGGTCAAGTTTCCTGAGGTCCCACAACTAGTACACGGAGGAGCCAGTATTAGCACTCAAGTCTGTTTGATTCTAATCTCATGCTCGTCATGCTGTTTAAGAATTCCCAGATAACTTATATGTTCTTTCTCTGTCCTCTTTTATGTTTGTGTTAAAGAAAAGTTTCGGTTCACACACTGAACTTGCACAGAATTGGTACATAGGAATGGCGTAGTCATAATCCTTGATCTATGACACACTGTCATTGTTGAACCCTATATAGCTTTATTTGGTTGTTTAAAATAATAACTTAATACAACTGAACACATTGCCCAGCCCAACAACTAGAGCTTTACCAGTAACTTACCTCTGTGGTCCTCCCTATTCCACCCCCCCAAGAAGTAACCACTCTCCTGTAATTTTGATACAGTAGTAATCTATAAACAAATCTTCAACAAAAAGTGAACTAATACACACACGATTTTTAATAATACTATACATATACTATACAATACTATACATATTGGCTTGCAATTTGCTTTTTTTTACACTTAATATTTCTTGGAGGTTTTCTCCACAAGATTCCCTAATGGAACCAAATTCTCTAAAGTTTATGGATGCATGAGGACAGTGTCTATAGGTAAATTATATTGTCTGCTTTGGTTCCACAACCATTAGGGGACCTTTGCCACAGCCTTGAGATTCCTTGGTTTGAGCTAAATGTATGTGATATCTGGAGGTAGTTCCTATGCCTCAGCATGTAGCATAATCTTTTACATATTGCAGGACATATGTGCACACACTGCCCCCCACCACACACACACACACACACACACACACACACACACACACACACATACCTCAACAAATAACATTTGTTAAATAGTTAACATTTGTTATAATTGTGTCAAGTTCACTTCTCCTTTAGTTAAAGAAAATAATGTTGTTTGCATAGAAAAGTAATTATACTTTTTAAAAAATAGACCCAATACTTTATTTGAACACATACTTATAACAAAGAAATACTGTTTTTAAGTGGTAGTTATAAAATTTACTGAGATGTAACTTTCAGGCTGTGCACTTTTGCCCCTATTTATTGGCTGTTCATTGTATAAGTGTTTAATTTTCTGCTATTTAATTCAAGCCTCTAGAATCCCATTTTATCCTGTTCCTAATATTTCCTTTCATGGCTCACTTATATTTTACTGGGAAGACTAAAGAGAGAAAGAATTATTTTCTTCCAGGTGTATAGGAGGTTCAATTCTAGAGCCACCATATTACCGTTTTGTGAATGTCAGCGTAGAGAGTATTGTGTAAAAGCACAAAGGTAAATGCTTTCCTCCCTATGTGGGCTCCAGAAGAGAAGGTAAGCTATTGAACATGTTTCCCCCTTACAAGAAACTGTTTAAAAAACTACTTTGGGGGAACCTAGGTAGTTTAGTCAGTTGAGCAACCAACTCTTGATTTCAGGTCAGGTCATGATCCCAAGGTTGTAGGATCGAGCCCACATCAGGCTCCATGCTGAGCATGGAGCTTGCTTGAGATTCTCTCTCTCTCTCTCTCTCTCTCTCTCTCTCTCTCTCTCATCCACTGCCCCTTTCCCTCACTCATGCTCTCTCTCTCTCTAAAAAAAATTAAATTAAAAAAATTAAATTAAAAATAATTTAATTAAGAAAATAATAAAACTATTTGAAAACAAAGAGGAGATAAGTTTCTGACAGTAACCATGTTAACTTTTCCCCTGAAATTTGAAAGAAAAATAAAGGAAAAAGAATGATAATATCTCTACTTCTATCAAGGGGAGCATAGTAGCTGGAATGCACAACTAACTCTGGTAACTTTTATTAGTGCTGGTACTAACTATATGTTGTAGTACCTTTCTGGTGATTCTAGATCAGTAATATGGAGCATATAAAATATGTTTTCATATTAAGGGGAGAGTGAGGTGGAAACCAGCCTTTCTTGGATACTTACCATGCACACATTAGTACTTCTTATTGCTTATGCCATCCTTGTAAAGTAACAGGCATTTTCCTCCTTTTTACAGGTGAGGAAACAGAGATGAGAAGAAGCATTCCACTAGTTAATGACATTATCTGTTTATGCATTTGCCTCCCATATTAATCTGTACAGTCTCCACAGACAGGGGCCAGACACATTTGTCATTTTACTTTAGCTTTTTAATGGAGTGTCTGGCCCATAGTAGGTGTCCTGCGAAGTTTCTTGAATGTAGAAGGTAACTTGCCCTAGATCACATAGTGGAAGAATGGTAGAAGCAAAAGCCTGTGCTCTTTTCCACTGTATCACACTGTCTATTCCCTGTCACCTCAAGAATGGCTTAGGAAATGGTACTGGCATTTGTGTTAATATCTCTTGAGTAGTTTTAAAGATTCCCAGGGTGCATTTAACTTATAAATCAATCTTTGTTTAATGCCTCTGAGTTTGGGGTAATTTCCCTCATGTGATTTGCGAACTACTTTCAGTAATAACCAGACTGTAATTATGTTGAGGCCAGCTGCTCAACTATATTATTTACTCTGTGCCCATATTCTGTAATTTTGTGATCCTAAATTTGGATACCTCATAGCATGCTGATCACATTTCCTAACGAATATACCCAGTGAGAACCAGGCAGTGTGCCACCGTGGAAAGACCATGGGCTTTGAAGTCAGACAGATGACAGTCTTTATTCCAGTTTTGCCATTTACCCCTTGTGTAATTTTGACCAAATTATTTAACCTCTCTGTGCCTGAGTTGTCTCATTTCTAAAATGGAAGTGATTATTTCTACCTTATTGGGTGGTTTGAAAATTGAAGTTCAAATGAGATAATATATAGAGTGCCTGGTGTTTGGCAAGCACTAGATAAATGGTGCTTCTACTTATTTATCCTGACGGTTTGAAATGATGATCTAAGTCTAGGAAGAGAAAGTTTCATTAGAATAAATGTCGTCTAGGGGTGCCTGGGTGGCTCAGTCAATTGGGGGTCTGAATTCAGCTCAGGTCATGATCTCGCAGTTCATGGGTTTGAGCCCCACATCGGGCTGTGCACTGACAGCTCAGAGCCTGGAGTCTGCTTGGGATTCTGTGTCTCCCTCTCTCTTTCTGCCCCTACCCCACTCGCACTCTGTCTCTCTCTGTCTCAAAAATAAACAAACATTAAAAAAATTTTTTAAAGAATAAATGTAGTCTAGAACTTGGTAAGAAATACACAGAAATACAAAGTATAGCATATGGAAGATGGGGCTTATCAATAGCATGTGGAAAAGACCTAGGGAACCTCAGTTGACTCCCTGCTCAGTCTGAGTCCACAGTATTACGTGGCAGTCAAACAAGGTTTTAATGGTAGCATCCAGATCCCAGAGGGGGACAGCTCTTCTCCACACTGCTCTGGACACTCCCTGAATTCTAGATTTCATTTTTGGGGCATGGTTGTTTAAGAGACTCACCGATCAAGCAGAGTCTGTCCAAAGAGATAGAACCAGAGTGGTGAGAAATTGTGAGCCCATGCCTTATGAAAAGAGTAGACGGCTTGAGGAGATTTAGCCTGCAGTGTGTATTAGAAAGTGGAGGTAGGGGAGTGGAGGCTGGAGTGACAAAATAAGTGTCCATTTCTTGAGGGTTACGTTTGACTTGTTCTGTATGGCCTGAGGGGTAAAATGATGACCAGTATAGAAGTATGGAGGAGATTCAGTTTAATAAGCCTTTCTCTCAAAGGATTAAAGGTATATAAAAATTAAACTGCCTTCCTTGGTGTTTGGTGATCATGCAAAGGCCAGATAAGTGTACTGCTAGGGGAGATTGGACTGTACTGTTTGGAGATTGGACTAAGCCCAAATGATCTTTAAGACCTCTCCAACCTTGATAGTTTTGTGATTTCATACACAAGCCAAGTATAGCTTATTTGTAATGGAGTATATAAAGAGTGATGATCAAAACAAGTCCTTGCTTCTGTAAAGCAGCTTACATTTTAATTAGAGGAGCAACACACATTTCAAAAGCTCTTAAAAGTATTAGGATGAAGTCATAATAAGAAAATGTCATAGGACTGATTATGATCAATTGCTAAGTGAATGTTGGAATTGAATTTTTTTCAAACTTTTCTGTCTTATAAAGCACCAGTCACTCTCAAAGAAACAAGTGCCCTGATCTCAGGGTGAAAAAAAAGCCATATTTATATGTTTGTAGGTTATTATACTATCACTTATAATAAATGTCAAGGCCTGAACATTTTTAATAATTACTAAACTTCTTAAATAAACTTCCTAATGGGCAGATGATATGAATGAAAGTCCAGGTGCTACACTGAGATTTTAAGGTAAGAACTAAGGTGACTGAAGATTGAAATAGGATAAGGTTTTCCTTATAAAGTTTTTGAAGTTTTATTCCATAACAGACATTATGTCCAACAGGGCTAGGACAAGACAAAGCCAGTATTTGGTAAAATTGGATCATCTGCTTAGAGACAAAAGCTTTTATTCATATTATGAGAAACTGGTTTAGCACCTATGTAATCAGGGATATATGTGGGAAATCTCTGTACCTTCCACTCAATTTTGCTGCGAACCTAAAACTGCTCTAAAAATTAAGGCTATTAAAAATTGGTCCACATTTGTATATATTTTAAATTAATGGAGACAAATTTAATCATTAAATTGAGTCTGATTTATGAAACTCTGAACTCATGATAATTTCCAGGTAAGGTCACCATCAGTAAACTGGAAAGACCATACTTACCACCATTCAGTTAGTCAGAACTCTTGACATCTTCAGCTAAATGTTATATGTGGTTTGCCAGCGGGGTTAGGACGGGGAGGGGATGGGAGGGTTATATCAGTAACATTAACACTCATTTGGCGTGGACTCTAGACAAGCAAAGCTGGTGTTCATTCAGCAACCAATGTGTATGGCAGGTTTAACTCTACATTGAGATAGATACCTCCAGCTTTACAACTTGATGATGGGGGTGCTGGATGGCTCAGTCGGTTAAGCGTCCAACTCTTTCTTGGTTTCAGCTCAGGTCATGATCTCACGGTTCATGGGATCGAGACCATGGGATCAAGCCCCATGGGGGGAGCTTGAGATTCTCTCTCTCCTCTCTCTCTCTCTGCCCCTCCCCAGCTTGTGTTGTGTCTGTCTCTCTCAAAATAAATAAATAAACTTAAAAAAATAGCTCGATGACTGATGATTTTCTAGCCATGAATGTCCTCCTACTAAGACCACCTGCTCACCAGTGCAACTTCTGACTATCATTTGGTTTCCCCTTTTGAGGTGCCTTTTGGGAACATCTGTAAGTTTTATTGTAATATAAATATTCATCAGCAAATACTTGTATATCTGAAAATCTTTTATTTAAAAAAATTTTTTTTTAATGTTTATTTCTTTGAGAGAGAGAGAGAGAAAGAGAGAGAAAGAGGGCAGGAGAGGGAGACACAGAATCCAAAGCAGGCTCCAGGCTCTGAGCTGTCAGCAACAGAGCTGGATGTGGGGCTCGAACTCACAGACCACGAGATCTTGACCTGAGCCGAAGTCAGACGCTTAATGGACTGAGCCCCCCAGGCACCCAATCTGAAAATCCTTTTAAAACTTATTCTCAAATACTGACTAACACAGTTTGAAAATATTGAATGTCTCTTTCCTCATCAGTAAAATGGGGGAGTAAATTAATTCATCTCTAAAGAGTTCCTTACTTTTATTTTTTTTTAACATTTATTTACTTTTTAGAGAAAGAGAGGCAGAGTGTGAGCAGGGAAGGGACAGAGAGAAAGAGGGAGACACAGAATCTGAAGCAAGCTCCAGACTCTGAGCTGTCAGCACAGAGCCCAAAGCAGGGCTCAAACTCAGGAACTGTGAGACCATGACCTGAGCTGACATCTGACACTCAACTGACTGAGCCATCCAGGCACGCCTAGAATTCCTTACTTTTAAAATTTTGTAGTTTTATAAAATTAGTTCAACCATAAACAAAGTATTGGAATTATTTTGCCTGGATATAGTTGTAAATATTTAATGACTTCATACTACATTATTAAAATTTTTTAAAAATGATTTAAAGATAGATGTGTATAGTGTGATTCTATGTGTGTATATTTTAATTTAAATATATATATAAATAAGTGTATACACATTTATAAATTAGATATAGCACTGTGTTGATTATTGATTGGTTACTACTGATTATCCCTGAGTAGTAAGATCACAGGTGATTTTTGTTTTTTCTTCTTTTCCTCCAAAATTTCTATTTACCAGCTGAATTAATTTTATAATAGGAAATAACATACAACTCTAAAAATAAAAACCAGGGTGTTTGTTTTGTAAATTGTGTTAATGCAGCACTCTTTGAAACCTAACACGTTGAAGGAAGATCCAACGAGGGACCTGAAACAGCTTCTCCAAGAGTTGAGAAGTGTGATCAACGAGGAGCCAGCTGTGCCTCTGGGCAAGCCCGAAGAAGAAGGGAGAACACCGTCCCTGGGAGCGTCCTATGTGGCTGTGTAAGACTGGGTGTGCTGCAGAGTGAGCGAGCTGCTGTCACCAGCGGTTTGCCATTAGTTGTCTACATGATACTCTGTGGGAGGTTGATGTTTAAACAACTTTGAAGAATATCTGACGTTACCAGGGGAAACAGTATGAAAGTGGAGAAGCTAAGCAAAAGTAAAACAACTTGATATCAAGAGTAAATAATGCAGTTATTCTGCTCATAAGCTGTCAAAGCAAGGTGTTACCCAAAGTTACAGTCATATAATAATGTATAGTTCCCAACAGATTTCACATCTAAAATCGCTTTTTAAATCTTTCTTTAATTTTTATATTGAGGGAGAGAGAGCACGCATTTAAAAATACATGGAATCTGGAAATTGTTCTTTGTATAATTAACTGAGACTTATATTTATCTATACAGAGATGATAGAGGAAGAGATTGCATTACTGAATCTCTCTCACTAGAGAGAGAGTGGGGAAGGGGCAGAGAGAGGAGACAGAGAATCCCAAGCAGGCTCTACACTGTCCATACGGAGACCGACGCGGGGCCCAAACCCATGAACCGAACCCACGAACCATGAGATCATGACCTGAGTCAAAATCAAGAGTCAGATGCTTAACCTACTGAGCCACCCGCGTACCCCTCACACCCATAATCTTATTTGATTATCACAACCGTTTGAGCTAAGACAGAGCAGGATTTATTTATCCCATTTTACAGATGAGATAAACATAAGTTTCAAAATTTTGACTTGCCTGCAGCCGCACAATTTCGATGGTGGAGCTAAACTAGAACCTTGAAAACTACATGACTCTCAAGGTATAATCTAATAGGAAAGTCCTTGGTTCTCATTTGACAGATGAGTAAATTTAGGCATAGACTGAGTTGCCTTCTCCTATAAAGCAAAGAAGCAAAGCCAAAAGTGAAAGTTAGACCCCCTGGCTCCCCACACCAATCAGTCCACAAAGATTACCATGATCTCCCTGATGAGATGATTTCATCACTTTAGCCATTAATTATGGGCTTGAACTATTTTGGACTATATTGAACATGAATATATTTGGTACCTGCCTTTAAAGAATGTATGTTAATTTGCTATAATCTTACAAATAACCTTGTCACCAAAGCCTAAACTCAGCCTAAAGCTTTTGGGAGTCCATGGAACAGAAAATATTTCTGAGTTGAACTCCAGGGACAGCCTTCTGCAAAATTTGCTTGGAGGCCTAAGATCTACTTTTACACTTTAAAGAAGAGTTAAATACATAGGAGCAGTTGATTATTCTAAAAATAGATGGAATCAGGAAATTGTTCTTTGTATAATTCACTGAAAGTTATATTTATCTGTACAGAGATGATAGAGTAAGAGATTGCATTACTGAATCAAGCCTGAGATCAGAGATATGCCAGAGGTAAGAAGAATCTGAGATTCTGAATCTAATTAATTGTCTAAGAATTTTTTATGTTTCCAGGTAATTTGGGAAGTCTGGACAATTTACATGGGAATTTAGGGGCATTTGGGGTTCATTGAAGGAAAGCTGTTTACATTGTTTAACTGAAACTAAAGTGGATTTCAGTGTAATGTACTTTCTCAAAATCAATACGATTTTTTTTTTGCTTATTTTAAATTTTGCTACTGTTTACCCATATTAAGATATTTATAGGTATGCCATACCAAAAATGGAAGATTTTTCTACATTTACACTCATTTACAATGGCTTACATAACTTTTGAGAGGAAGGTAGTCCAGAAGGAAATGCTAACAATCTCAGTACAGGATTATAAGAACCTCATGGAAAACAATCCTATTTTCCTCAGTAATTGAATAGCTGAATTTTTAAATGAAATCCTAAAAAGAGCGTAAAGAAATTAAATCCATAACCCCTTAACAGAGACAACTTCTGAGAACTGACTTTAACCAAAAAGGAAAAAAGGCTAATGTTAATTTGTTAATTCAGGTAAAACACAGAGGCCATTGCCCGCAGGTTTTCATGAGCTCCTCACTGCCTGCTGATTAGGTACCTGGTTCCTTAGTCTGAAGTTGAAGGAGGTCCCTAACTTGTCACCAGCCCGGTTACTCCCGTAGTGTACTCTAACCGAAACAGACTACTGGGTCCAAGAGGAGTTCACTCCTTTTCATCTCCAAGCTTTTCTTCACACTGTTTCTCCACCTGGAAGAGCCATTAGCCCTAGTCTCACCTTTGAATCAGCGTTGGTGTAAAAGCAATGTTCAAACAATGTTGTTTTATCATTAAGTAAAAATAACACCGTGTAGTCTTTCATTTCTCCCATCCTTCTGCCAACAGAAGCAACAACTCATTAAGGGACTCCACCGAAGGTAGCAAATCCAGTGAAACTCTTAGCAGGTAAGAAATGATCTTAGCAGTGCCTGAATGTCCTAATGTCCTCATTACTACTGTTTATTCATTAATTCAGCAGATTGTTAACTGTCCGTGAAGTGTCATACTCAACACTGGGTCCTTAAAATGTAACAGTGGGCAAGGCAGACAAACGTGGGCTTACAATGATAAGATCTGTTTATTGACTGACTGCATGGAAAAAAAAAATTACTTTTATCTTTTCTATTTTCACCACCTAAAAAAAAATAAGAGGAATCAGAGCCTTTTTTATATCCTCAGAATAAGAAAAAGAATTCTGTTCAAATTCAGTTAGGCAGAGGCTTATTCATTGCTGTATCTTCAGCGTCAGCCATATTGCCTGACCCACAGTAGCCTTTCAGTAAAGTTTTGTGTAATGAGTGAATTAAGGCAGTATTAAAAATATTTTCTTACTGTCCCTACTGCTTGATCAACAATGAACTTTTTAAATATATCTTTATCAAAACAAATTTTGATTTTCTTCTCACCTATGTATGTGACACTACGTAGCACCTATTAACAATATTTTTATTTTTACATTTTTTATTTTTTATTTTAAATATTTTTATTTTTACATTTTCTGGATGCCATAGATATTTCATTTAGTCTGTATAGCCTAATATTTTTTTAATGTTTATTTATTTTTGAGAGAGAGCATGGGCAGGGGAGGAGCAGAGAGAGAGGAAGACACAGAATCCGAAGCACAGTGTATCTAACCTGATCTTATATCCATATGTGGGTTAGAAATGAAGACTCACATTGTTTAAGCAGCTTGCCAGGGCCATACAGCTTGTAAACAGTGGAGCCAGATTTGAACTCAGGTCTAGCTGGCTCCTGAGCTCAGGTGTGTGACCACCTCCGTGTTCGGCCTCTGTGTACCTGCACTGAGCTCCTGGGAAAGGGCCCTGTCTGTGCTAGGCACAGGGCACAGAAGGGCTGCTCCCCTGAGATGCGTCAAGCTCTGCTATAGTTTTTCCATGACCAGAAAAGTCTGTTTCCTTCAGCAATGATGTGTTCGTGAAGAGACAGATTGGAGAGGAAAAGATGGGACCTAGCCCCTACTTGTGTTCGAATATTTAATAGAAGAAGAAGAGGTTTTCAGATATTTAATAGAAGTTCTGAAAAGCATGAAACATACTAGAAAATTAAAAATGCATTTGAATGCTCTATCCTGTACTTCAGCACACTGGCCATTTTGGAAACTCACAAAGAATACCACAGTTGCTGTTTTACTACAACATTTCACTGTAACTGCAGCACCTTTGCTTGACTCGGCATCTAACAGCAATGTTTCTTCATTTAGAAACTTCTGCAACCTTTTAAGCTAAATCAGTATGGTCCATATACCCAAAACAGAATAAACAAAGAAACGAACAACTCTGCTGTGTGGATTTGTGCTCGAATTATTCTAAGAGCCACATTTCTCAGAAGTTTGTGGACAATTGACTTTTCTTATTTTGTTATATTATTATAACTTAATGAGCAACATTATGCCCTAAGGAAGGTTCCCAATAGAGGCTTCAAAACATCCAGCTCCTTTTTACACATCTCCATGTGGATGTTTCAGGAGATGAAACATAATGACCTGAAGATCACAGTGACCAAAATAAAACAAAGGCAGTCATTCCACAAAACCATTCCCCTCCAGCTCATCTTGTTTCTGTAAATGGCCCCCTGCTTTCCAGGGCACCTCTGCTTAACCCTAACGTTCTCTTTGGTTCTTCTTTCTTCTTTGTCGTGTTTCTCTAGTCACCAAATCTTATTAATTTTGCCTCTAAAACAGTTCTCAAATCCATTTTCTTCTTTGTACATCCTCTGGAACGGCCTGTGTTAATCTCCTATGTCTGCTGTAACAAAATTAGTTGCTTAAAATGACACAAATTGATCTCTCTTACATTTCCAAGGAGGCCCGAAGTCCCAAATCAGTTCCACCAGGTGGAGTCAGGATGTTGGCAGGTCCACACTCCCTCCAGAAGCCCTTGGGGTTAATCCATTTCCTTACTTTTTTCCAGCTTCTAGAGCTTTGTTCCTTGCACTCTGGCTTATGGCTTCTCCCTTCATCTTCAGATAGCAGCAGAGCATAGCATCTTCAAACCTCTCCGCTGAGATTGACACATCGTCTTCTCTCTTTCACGTGAAATCCCCCCTGCCTCCTTTTTACAGACCTTTGGGATGGCAGTTAGCCCCCGTCCTAAGAAACCCAAAATAATCTCTCCATCTCAGGATCTTTGATTTCATCACATCACATCACATAAGGCAACACTCATAGCAGATATTTTTGGCAGCCATTATACAGCCTGCCACACTGCTCTAGGCCTTTTTACCTTTCTTATAGACTATTGCAGTGGTCTTGACAGCGTTGAGTGTGGGTATTTTTAAACTCCAGTCTCATAAACATTCCAGTCACTTCTATATATTAATTTCAAATTGATCTGCCTGAAGCACACCTCAGAGTATGACCTTCCCCAAGCCCCCAGAACCTTCAAAGGCTCCCCCACTGCCTCCTGCAGCAAAAACACTCTTTGCCCTGATAATTAAGACTATCCATGGCTTCCCTTTCTAGGGCTTTTCTCCTAATAGAGCTATCCTCAAACTTTTTGGTCTCAGGACCCCTTTTAGTCACAAATATTGATGATTCCTAAGAACTTTTGTTTATTGCTATTCTAAGTATTGGAAAATAAGTTTTCATATTAGCATTTTAAAAATAGAAAACATTTTGATATACCTTTAGAAACAACAGTGTGTATCACATGTTCACCTAATAGCATTTTATTTTGAAAAATAACTTTTTCAAACAAATTGTTGAGAAGGCATTCTTTTACAATTTAACATGTGACTTCACAGAAGATAGCTGATTCTCATATCTGCAGCGGCATTTAATCTGTTGTGATATCAGATCTTGTGGATCCTCTGGGAAACTCCACTGCTCATTTGCGAGAGACTGAGAGTTCAAAGCAGATGCTGATGTTAGTGTCATAATTAAGACAGTGTGGGCATCACACACCCCCTGCAAGGGAACCACTGCCATAGTATCCTCATGCCGTCACCCAAACCACAGAGAACAGTGTGGTTTATTTCAACCTGTTGATTTAAGTAAGTCTAATAGTTTTGTAAAGTGATACGACTATTGCTAAGAGAGGTTCCTTTTTTTTGTCTTTTTTTTTTTTCATTTTAAAACAAGTTATAAAGATTGTGCCTCTTAGAATCTATGAGAGAAATACTTCGGGTTTATAGCTATTATAAAAATGAATTTTCTAACCAATATTATTATATTTTCATTCTGCAAAATGTTCATGGGCCCTGAACGATTAACAATAATGCAACTCAGGATCTCCCTGATATTTTTTGATTTCTGCAATTTAGGGTCATAACTGCCATCTTTAGCTTGTATTTTAGTCTGTCACTTTTGTGTGCATTAGCTTGCTTCTGTCCATAAATCTTAGTACTGTATTTGTGAATTGGAATGTCTGCATGACCATTCTTATGCTTCCAGAGAGCCGGTCACATTACATACAGGAGACCTAGAAGATCCGTCTAGTTCTTTTACATTCCCATCTACAGGTGAGTGAAAAGTACACAAGACAAGCCTGCTTCAAATTCTGCAGTGGCTTCTCATTTCCATGCGAGTGGAAGCCAGGTATGACAGCAGCCTGTAAGTCCACATTAACTCTCTAGGCTTATTTCCTCCTACTCCCCCCCTCATTCACTCTGTGTCATCTACCCTTGAATTGCTCCTTGAACATCCCAGGCAGCTTCTGTACTAAGGCCTTTACACCACTGTTCCTTACACATTGCTAACCCTTCACCTCCTTTAAAGGCTCTGCTCAGATGTCACTTACCCAATGAAACTACTTTCATGACCTTCTGCCAAAATTGTAACTCTCCCATACTCCCAATCACCCTTTTTTGTTTTTTTTTAATTACACTTAGTATCTTTTAATATGTAACTTACTAATTTATATTGTTCATAAAGGTGACTCTGTCGCCTCCTGTTAGACAAAAGCCACACAAGGGCAAGTATCGTTTGGTTTCCTGATATATCCCAGGCACATAGCAGGTGCTCAATAAATACTTATTGAACAGATGAAAAGAAAAAGAGAAGAATTGAGACAGATGGTTCTTTTTATAATTTCCAAAGACATAATGCTATCTGTTAAACAAGGGAGTCAAGGAAGAGATTGAAAGATAACAGAATCTGTTGAAAAGCAAAATGGCATAACAGACTAGAAATGGAAGAGAAAATAAAAATATTACAGGGGGAAGAAAGCCTTAGGAAAAACATAAATGGGATAGGCATGACTGAAATCACAGGGACTTGATGGACCTTCTGTGGGGAAATTACACAAAAAGAATTTTTAAAACTAAGACAAAAATAATTACAGAGAATATGTTATGGGGAGCCTCGGTGGCTCAGTTGGTTGAGCATCCAACTTTGGCTCAGGTCATGATCTCAGAGCTCATGGGTTCAAGCCCCACATTGGGCTCTGTGCTGACAGCTCAGAGCCTGGGGCCTGCTTCAGATTCTGTCTTCATCTGTCTCAGCCCCTCCCCTGCTTGCACACTGTCTCTCTCTCTTTCTTTCTCTCTCTCTCTCAAACATAAATAAACATTTAGAAAATTTTTAAAAAAGATTTGGAAGGTGTAATTGGTCTTCCTATAGAAGAGACTAAAATGAATAGGAAAGAATGAAGCTGTGAAAATGATGGTTATTCAACAAAGGCTTAACTGTAAATCTGGACAGTAATATAATATTACATAAATAATGTAAAGAAGGAAAGTTGAGGTATGAGGTGAAAGAGGAGAAAGATAAATCTCCATATTTTCTTGTTTTTTATGGAAGATTGTCAGTATATATCTAAAAAAACAAAACAGTTTTAATAAAATAAATACAAATTCTTAATTTTTGAATAATCTTCAACTTGTGAGAAATCTTTTAAGAACTGTATTTTGAAGAAAAGGACCATTTATTTGAAGTTACTGCTTTGAGGTTTACTTCACTTACATGTTTTACTGTTGTTTTAATAATTACCCAAGAGAATACAACATGTATTCTTGCCTTGTTAGATTAATATAAATGAGAGCTTTACTTTTTTCTTGCATTGTGAGTACTTTAGAACATGTTAATTCCACTCACTATTCTTTCAAATTATATAACACTTGTTGTCACATGTATATTTTAATTATAAAGGTAAACATCACAATGGATAATTTGCATTGTTTTATACAGTTAATATCCATTTAGATATACCCATGTGATTATACTTTACTTTCTCTCTGGTGTCATTTTACTCCCAATGCCTTTAATTTTTCCTTTAAGGTAAGTCTGCTGGTGATACATTCTCTCAGTTTCTGTTTTTCTGCAGTTGTCTTTATTTCATCATCATTTTTGAAGAATATTTTTGTTGAGTTTAGAATTTTAGGACACTTTTCTTTCACTTTGAAAATATTCCATGGTTTTCTGGTTTCCATTGTTTCTATAAGAAGTCAACTCTGAATTTAATTGTTACTCATTTAAATGTAATCTTTTTTGCCCTTTTGGCAACTTTAGGATTGTTTTTGTCTTTGATTTGTTTTTTGAGGTTTTTGGGTTTTTTTCTTTTTCTTTTTTAGCAGTTGTTATTGGTATGTTCAGGTATGGTTTTCTTTATGTAAGAAGTACCTGTTTAGGGTTTGGAATAATGCTGCTTAAATCCGTGGTTGTCTGTGCCTCCACTATCCAGATCTTGTGGGTCTATACCTATTACTTGTATATATGATTTTTTCTCTTGGTTTTCTGCCATATCATTTTGTCTCCTTCTATGCCTGTTTGTTTTTATTCTATGAAAGACATCTGTGAAAAATTGTTCAAATGGTTGGAGGCAAAGAATGAGGTTACCTTCCTCCAGATAGCATTCATGCTTGCTTCTGGTAGACAACTAAGAACACCACAATCCCAGATCAATTTAATCCAATCAGGAATTCAGATAATTTGAAGCTAGATCTCAAGATCCCCAAGGGCAGGTCTTGTTCCTGTTCATCCTTATTTCTAAGACAGCCCTTTGCAGTTCTAACCCAAAGCCTTGGGTATTTATGGGAACATCCCCTTACCCCCATCATTGGGAATATTTTCTCATGAAAGTTTGACTTTTTGAGAAGTGCAGTATACTATTTTTAACTAATTCTGTCCTTTTGCTTCTGTTCTTGCAAAATTTTAGCAAGTCCATCTGTGAAAAATTCAGCTTCTCGTTCATTCCATTCTTCTCCTAAGAAGTCTCCAGTTCACTCACTCCTAACTAGTTCGGTTGAAGATTCAGTAGGTTCCACATCACCGTATAGATCCACAAAACCCGTTCTTTCACCTGATTCTGTTAAAGGTAAGAATGATCTGATGTCATTGATGAGCTTAATTGGTTTCCTCCTCTGGTGAATTGAAAGTTCTTTTCCATAATCAGAATTAATAAGATCTTATATGGTGTTCTTATATGCAAACTCTAACTGATGCTGTGTAACTTAAGTGAGTCTTATTTAAATAAAACAGCTATCGCATGCATGCACACACTCTCTTCTTAATAAATATCCATAGATATTATATGTGAATATTTTCTCTATTACTCTGACATGAATAATGAACTTCCACCCCCCCCCCCGCATTTTATTATAAGATTTTGGTCTTTTTTTTTTTTAATGTTGTGACTTTTCTTTCTTATTTACATTCTCTCAAATCATGACTCTCTTCAGTCTCTGCCTTTGTAAGTGCAAGTATTTATCATACAAATTTGTCAGATGTCCTCATTTCTTAAATGTTAAGTTCATTTGTTATTTGCTAAAACAGATAAGGAAAATGGTTTTATTTAGATTAAGCGCATGATAAATAAGTGGACATTATATGTGTGTGTGTGTGTGTGTGTGTGTGTGTGTGTGTGTGTGTATACTGACTTGAACTTGAAATGTTTTTACCATATATTGACAGCAATGCAAACAACCCCATGCTCTCTGGCATCAGTCCCTTTGATAAGGGATAAACTAGGCAAATTGTTGCATCACTGTTAAGTCAGCTCTCAGCCTTTAGAAATTCTATGCCTCATACATTTCTAGATCTCCCCCAAATCTGAAAACCACAACATAATCACAGATTTTAGTACATTTTACCATCTTTTTTCTGTATTTTGTCCTCTATCCTCTCTTACATTTCTGAGTTATTCCTTGGTGTCTTTAAAAATACTAAATACTAAATAAAAATACTTTTAAAAAAGGGCAAATTCTTGAGCTATTAGAGCTGTGACTATTGTAGAAGTAGAACAGTACTTCTGGTCACCTCATTATTAATTTGTGATTACATAATAGCATGGAATTTCCTTTTTTTTTTTTTTCTATTGTCAGATCCTAATCAAACATCATGTATTTTATATTATCTATGTGAAAAATATCTCTCTGAGGAAGTGGTTTTCATCCTCTTGAACTAAAGTAATTCTTAGATGATTGCCTCTAATACTAATATCTGTACTGAAAAGAGTGGTTTTTTTGATAGGAAAATGAGCCACCAAAAAATATTTTCAAGATTATACAGCAAGTCAGGGACTAAGATCAAAGTTAGAATTTCAGGGTTGCCAATCAACTATCTTTTAGAGATCAGCAAAACGTAGCATACTTAGTAGAGGTTAGCTTACGGGCTTCCAACCCCTCTTCACTTGCTCCTCCCACATGTATTCCAGGCTCACTGTGGCCATGTCAGGATCCAGACTCCCTCTCCCACCATGTAAAACTGTCCTCATTCAGGTGACAGCCACTAAAATGGGCACTTGGTCTCACACACATTCAAAACTGTTGCCAGTGTCGGTATTAAGTCTTGCTCTTCCAAATCCTAAATTAACGTATCTACACAGGTTTGGTATGAAAAGCTGTCATTTAGAATGAATGTGTCATTAAATTTAAAGTATTCCTCTCGCTCATCCCATTTAATGCTATGTAGTTAAATAATAATAAGCCAGATTGTTTTGAAACAAATTCAAACAAGCTAGTGTTGGAATATTTAGATAAAACACTTTTTAATTTGTATAGTGTTTTAAAGTTTCCATTATTTTAAAAGAAAGGTTGTTTAACTTGTAATTGGAAGATTTCTAAGAAGAATACTGAATAGACTTTTAATATCACATCTAAGCAATTTTCTAATAGCTTCACAGTCTCAGCCAATAGAAACAACAGGAAAAACATGTCGGAAGCTTCAGAACAGACTGGAAAGCTTGCAAACTCTGGTAGAAGATTTACAGATGAAGAACCAAGGTACAGTGTACATTTCGGAGAGATCTTCCTTGCTCAAAAGAGTACTCACCTTCCCTTCAGGTGAAGCCTGTTGTCTATAGACCCGCAGAAGAGGATATTGAATAAGCAATTCAGAAACATCAAGTCAAAACATTAAGGTCTTAACCATGACTAACCCCCAGATTAATTGTGTGACCTCGGGCATGTCACTTTAGCCCTGCTCTACTCCGTCATCTAATAGGGATGATAATACTGCTGACCAACCCTCCGTAGGACACGTTTTGAGCAGTTTTTCACACGACACTTTCCCACACATTATCTTTCTTATCCCTGTTAGGTCTGCACATAAGCATTTGTATGACGGTAGCCAGGATAAGATTGTAGTTGATAGCTGGAAGACAAAATAACCATATTTCACCTTACACAGAATTTAAATTAGCATAGGCTAGAAGAGACTATGCCACCCAGTGAATCACTAACTAAAAAGATAAACTACTTTCAAATGCACTAAAGCTGTTTGAATGAGAAACTGTCATACTCTGCAGATGGTAGGTAAATTTGGGGGCATAAGTTCTAAGTGGTTGTTCCTGTGGATGTGGGAAGCCCATCATGTTTTATGCTTTTCTGGTATAAATTCATGAATCCAGGAGTCTGTCAGAGAGAAATAATTTTGGAGTATACTTGTTAATTCTTACCCATCTTTCTATCTCTAGAGAATATAAGCTGCTAGATGAAGGATAGTAGATATTTTTCTAAGAACAATTCCTTATAAAGAAAATTTAACCTTATCAATAATAATAGTTGCTATTAATATTTCTTGAACACTTACCAGCTGTGTGGCAGGCCCCATATTCAGTGTTTGATTATTTATGTTTTCTTCATGTGAGCCTCACAATACTGGGAGGTGGGCACTGATATCAGGTCATTTGAAAATGAGGAAACTGATGATCAGATTACAATCAGTAAATAGTTAAGTCACACAACGAGTAGTATATCTGGGACTTGATCTCTGCAATCGCTGCTTCCAAAGTCCACGTTTTTCAACATGCTGAGGCTATGCCAAATTGTTATTAAGGCAAGTTCCAGATCCTTTCTGTTAATCCCAGATCCTTGTGTATATAAACATTAAGAAAACATTTGATTTTAAGTTTGTCGTGATATTTTTAAAGGATGCATTATCTTATTGGCCCCATTTTTATTCACACTTTGACTTATATTTCTGAATATATATCTGAGTAATGCTACCATGTAATAATCCAAATGGGAGACATGTTGTATTTGTTTAAAAAATAAGACCTTTTTATTTGATGCATTGCCTGGATGGAGTGTCTCTTGGAAGTTATGAAACAAATATTTTGGGAGCATTTATCAAAACTTAAAGTGTATATATGCTTTGACCCAGAAATTCTACCTCTAGCAATTTATTCAAGAAAAAATTGTACAAGCACACAAAAGTCTGTTTATAAAAGTATAGGAAATACTTTTATAAACAGACTTTTGTGTGCCACCAATGCCACCATAAATCGCTATTACAATACCATTGACTATATTTCCTGTGCTGTACCTTTCATCCCCATGACTCATTCATTCCATAATTGAAAACCTGAGAAATCAACTTTAAAGAATTTTATTTACTAACATGTTGGTACATCCGTATAATGGAATACTATACAGTCATAACAAAACATGAGCTGAACTGGAAAAATGTTGACATTTTTTAAGTGAATAAAGCAAGCTACAGAACAATCTATACTACATATTTCCACTTGTGCAAAGAAGGAAAGTGTGTGCACGTGCGTGCATGTACACGAAGATATTTACCAAACTGCTTTCGGTGACGACTTCTGAGGGGAGTTCAGCAGGTTGAGGGAGCAGAGACGAATACCTTCACCTTCATCTCTCTTTGCACCCTTCTGAGGTGTTCAAATTATTTACAATTAGTATGTATTATTTCTATAATAAGTATGCTCACTTAAAACAACCGAAAGAGTAAAGATTTACCCTTAGCTCTGTCCATAACGTCAGTCTTTTCAAAAATATGCTACTTTGCAATTTTTAAGAACTTCCCGATCTCAGAATGTGTCTCTTCTATAGTAGCAAGCTGACCTTTTAAGAAGCACATTATAAAATTTAAAGGCAGAGTAGATGTTGCTAATCTAATTTTGTTTTATCATCACTTTCAGCAATGTCTTCAATGATCAGAAATCAAGAAAAGAGGATACAGAAAGTGAAAGACCAGGAAAAAATGTTACTAAAATGATACATTGCTTGCCTGTTCTTTACAGAGGGATGATGCCCAAATAATTGTGGTGTTGCTTATAATTAGTGCCCTGTGTACTTTTTTTCTTTTTATGTGAAAATTTAATAAAAGATACCCTCCCCTGTAAACTCTATTTTGAAATAAACTATTCTTCAATGCTCTCACAGTAAAACTTCAAACAGTTCTAACTAGATGTGAAAGTCTGCATCCCTTATAAGGTATTAATTTGTGCTAAGACCCATGTGCTGGAACAATTGTGTGGTTTTTATTATCTTCACTGGTGCTGAAGCAATAGTTATTCTTTCCAGCTTCAAAAAAACTTGACACACAAGTAAAATATGTGGTATAATGCCCAGAAGGACAAACTCCAAGGTACTGACAGGGATCCATTTGTGACCCTGAACTCACTGTTCCGTCAGTTATCAATGAATGTCATCAGATAACACAACATCGGGGCCCCTAATCAAAACTTTTAGAAAAGTTTTTTCTAAAAAAATGTTTACATATTAATAATGTAAAGAAAGAAACAAGAATGTGTTCTTCAGCCGGTGGGTAACTTCTAGATTGAATGGATTCAGCCTGCTTTACTTAGATTTTATTAGATTAGGAGGGTTTTGCATGTGGATTGTTTTCTAACAACAATAACCAGCTAGGTGTCCTAGGAGTCCATTCAATTCTAACACTAACTACCTGGAGTTAGTATCAGATTCTCCAGGTCTAAGGGTTCAGTCCCACAAGACCTCCCCCCACTTCAGATGCAGTTGCAATTTCTGGGCTACCTGTACTCTGGCTATAAATTGGAGTTTCCCACATCCCCCTCCCCAGGTTCACTAACTTGCTAGAACAGATCACAACTCAGAAAAGTACTTTACTTACTATTACCAGTTTATTTTAAAGAACACAACTCAGGAACAGCCAAATGTAAGAGAGGCACAGGGCAAAGTATAGGGTTCTGGTACACGAGGCTTTCATGCACTCTCAAGGCATGTCACCCTCCCAGGACCTAGACGTGTTTACCAACCTGGACACTTCTGAAATCTTATTCAAGAGTTTTTATAGAGCTTAATCCGCAGTCCCCTTCTCCTCTTTGGAGATCAGGGAAGGGGGCTGGAAGTTCCAATCCTCTAATCACTGGTCTTCCTGCCAGAGACGACAGGGACAGCAGAAGGGTAGCTGTCTAAAGATGTCACCAAGAAATGACTGCCCTGCTAGAGGCTATTCCCCAGCCCCAGTGCCATCACATCTACTGACCAGTCCTCACTAAAGGCTTGTGGACAAAGCAATACGCAGCACTTTCTGGCCAAAAATTTTAGTAAGCATTTGTGTTTTTCCTCACTTTATTTCCCCTTCCATGAGCTGGATACAGTGGACAGCGGGGTCCTAGGGGATGGCAGAGCCGCAGGACAGAAGCAGCCTGGGCAGCAATCTGCAGGGAGAGCTGCCCTTCTGCCAGAAATACCCACTGCTGATTAGTGAGCAAGAAACAGGCTTCTGGTGCAGCCTTCTTAACATGCATGGTGTCTGTCTGTGACAGCAGCGGCATTAGTCCCAACCGGTGCAGATAATAGTGACTAAATCCTCCTGTTTCTCCTCTAAATGACAGTGTTAACATGCTAAGCATGTCCAATTTTACAATATTCTTTTAAAATATGAACTTTAAGGGGCACCTAGGTGGCTAAGTCGGTTAAGTGTCCGACTTCGGCTCAGGTCATGATCTCACGGCTCATGGGTTGGAGCCCAGCTCAGAGCCTGGAACCTGCTTCGGATTCTTTGTCTCCCTCTCTCTCTCTGCCCCTCCCCCACCTGCGCTCTTTCTCTCGAAAATAAACATTAAAAAAAATTTTTAGTATGAACTTTAATATATGTATCTACCTCAATTGGTTTTACTGAAAGATTTTTATTTCATCAGGTAATGATAAAATTGCTAGTGAAAGAACTCTAAAGAAATTTTTATTGTAAACTGTTTTACTTTAAATTTTACCTAATAGAAATGCTGGGGCATTTTGTGCAGTAATAGTAAATGCCCTCTGAAGACCTTAGTGGTAGAGTGTGAAATTCATTATAAAGTATATAAAACGCATATGTGGATTTTACATATACATGCTAGGAGCCAAAAACTATCATAGTTCTTATAAGCACTTTCTATTTTCTTTTGGGTTTATGCTCTTTTCAGCAAACACCACCTGTAACCAGGATTAAACACTGTTTTGCCAAACGATGTTATACTTACTACAAGTTGTTTTAACATATAAAAACTCATTTTCGAGTACAAGCATGCATAATATCCCTCCAAATAATGGTGAAGTTTTAAAAAAGTTCTAAAATGTTTTCCCCAAAGAGAGGAGAAAACGGACCTCTCTTGCGTCTTGATTTTTTCTATGCATCTGTTATTAGTGGAGGAAAATATTGGCATTTTATATCTAAGCTATTATGGTACTAAGATTTAGACAAATAATTCAGACATTTAATGAAGGTATTAAAACTCAGGTTTTATTTGTTCAGTATAATAAAGTTTAAATGTCTTACTTCTTCTCAGAACAAGGATGTACCTGTGTGTCACTGTCCTATTACAGTTTTGTTACCCAGGATAGCTATTGGTATGAAAGGGAAGGGCAGGGGAAATGGTTGCTATGGGACAGTCCTTCTGTCAGTCCAGACCCCCTGTGAGACAGGAGGGGAGGGGGTGGGGCAGTCCTGCAAAGGCCCTGGAGGTAAATGATGGCTGTGTCTGTCTTCTCTGAAGTCAGGCTATACCTGGACCTCCCAGCCCTCTAAGAGGCATCACTCAGGCCACCTAGCTCAGCCCACACCTTCATCCAGTTCGCACTTCCTCTCTTCGTGGTCTCCTCCCAATGACAGACCCGGACTAGGCCCCTTGTTTCTACACCGGTCTGCAATCATTAAGACAAAGACTTACTTGATACTTTCAAACCGGGGCTAGCACATAAAATCAAGCAAAAAAACAAAAACAAAACAAACAAAAAAACACTGGGGAGTCTTAACGTATAACCTCCTATCCTTGCTAACCACCTCTTGTGACCGTATTTTTTTTTCACAGTTCCATATGGCATTAACTATTTTTAAATATAGAGTGTGCACGTAGTAAGGAGTTTCTCCAGTTGTACCAGTAGGAAGGCAGCTCTTTATGAATGAGACGTGTTTCACTCTCTTGGTTTAAGGGTCACCCAAAGGCTCAAGCTTGAACCCTGTGTAGCTGGTTGGTTTCTGTGTGCTCTGGCCAGTCCACACCTGAAGCTTAGCCAAGTCACTCCCCGAGAGGACTAAGCTCTGAAATAACGATGGATCAGCAAAGACCCACCCATCGATGCCACAGGGGAAAAAAAAGTCCATGCTCACCGAAAGCATATACCTACATATGTATTTCTGCACATTAGACAAAAGCCACTAGCAAATTTGAAACAACTCTGATGGCTATATTTGGAGTTATACTTCCTTTATTTAAAATTATTCAGTGTGCTCCACAAATAGCCTCTCTAGTACTTTGAAAACTGAATCACTGAATCCCCCACCGCTTTTGAACCACTTTATCCTCACGGCCAGTCTCCAGGAACCTATTGCTGCATTCTTCCCAGCGGGTAATTTTCCCGTTGTCTACCACTACAAACTTCCATTCCACCACTGTATCTGCTGGCAGGGACACAGAGTGAGACCAGAACCCGTCCTTGCTATACTGGAGTGGGATGTAAGTGTTCCACCTCCCAAGACTCTCATGGTCTCCAGTTACTGCAATGAATTGCCCACCAGTGCTTGTGACATAATGGACCTGGAACCTGATACTAACTTGCTGAGACTCTGAAGACATTGCTACCCCCTTATTGCGTTTCACATCCATTTCCTGACCTCTTGGTTCCATAAGAGTGCTTCTGCCACAGTCCATTCCCTGGTTTGGGCTTAACACTGGAGCCTCAAGACTGCCACCCAAACCAACATCTCCCCAAGAGGAGTGCCTGGACACCATTTCCCAGTCCTCATTGTCAGCCCGGTCCTGACTGCTCAACTCGGCAAGGCTCACTTCTTTCCCTCTGTCAACGACCAGGTTGCTAGAATACAACTTTTCGGCAAAACACGGAGCTGCTTTAGCGAGTGTCTCTTGTCCTTTCTGGAATCCCCATTCTGCCATAGGAGACTGAAGCCTTTCATTTCTTGAAACTGCAGAGTAACCCCTAGAGTCACCAGTCTCAGATGTAGCTAGAGATTCTGTGTCTGGAAACTGTCCAGAAGGAACATGCTCTCTTGAACTGTCACAATCACCGTCTTTTCCAGAAGGACTCTGCCGTCTCCATGTTGCTTCCTGCAGGTTACCATGGCCTTTGGTCTCTGAAACCAAACATCCATTGCTTTCTTGAAGATGCTCTAAAAAGCAAAAGGAAAAATGTAATAGTGTTAGGCAGTTCATGTGAGAAAAAAGGCTAAGAAAATAGGTTTATTGAAGACTTTACCACTAATCTACCTGCAGTTCACGAAATCCATCTCTATTAAAAGCAAGTGCTTAATTACCTAGTTAAGACACTAACTGAACCAACAGCACGCTTTAAGAACATACATGTATATGCAACAATAAAAGGCACATCTGGGAGTGTCCGTGTGCTCACACAAGAATGTAAATGAAGTGGCCAGTTGTAGAGGCAGCAGTTTAACCCTGTCATGGTCCTTGATCTCTGCAGTCCAGGCTTTACTGGCATACAGCCAAGTTTGGTTTCTATCAGCAGAAAATGCTGTCTAGCCTGTGGGGCAAAGATCCACACAGCTACCCTACAGACCCTACGAGTACACCTGTACTCCCAGGAACTGTCAGCAGCCCAGGGATCAGCTCTCACAGATGTGGGCAGATCCACAGCAGCTGTTGCTATGGTTGGGGGGCTGGGGAGTGGGGGGGGGAGATACAAAGGATAGCAGTGCATCATTGAACAAGGATTGGGGGTGAGGGTAGGGGGAGAGGGCTGGTTTCTCCTTGCCAACCCCATATGCATCAGAAGTAAACCTTGGGGGGCCTGGATGGCTCGGTTAAGCTTCCTAGTCTTGGTTTCGGCTTAGGTCATGATCTCACAGTTTCATAAGTTTGAGCCCCACCTCGCGGGCTCTGTGATGGCACCCTCCCTCTCTGCCCCTTCCCCGCTTGTGTGGTCTCTGTCTCTCTCAAATAAATAAAGTAAACCTTTTTAACAAAACAGAGGCTTTTTACATCCCCTCCCATTGTACGCTTTTAAAAAACACGTTCTTACAGTACACAATCCAAGCTCCCTAAAGGCTCAGTTTCCTTCTTGGCCACCTCACTGACAGTCGGGATAGTTCCCTACAAGATGGAAGTGCCCCAAGTCATACAATCAGCATAGATGGGAGGGTTTCTTTCTTTTGGGGGTGGGGGTTGACCTTGTTTAATTTTATCTCCTTTTAGTGGTGGACTTGTGAGACGTAAAAACATTGCCCTGAATTCTCAATCTTTCAACCTAAAACATGAGACTGGCTTCATGAAGACGGAGGAGCTCTCTGCTCATCTCAAACCAATCGCAGGAAAGGCACAGAGGCAGTCTTTCAAATGGCTACACATGAACACCGACTCCACTAAAAATAAAGTTCCCAGATGTCATTTTCACCGCTCGGCTGGAGTCCAGGCATGGGCAGCTGGCCAAGGGAGGGCACTGGGAGCTAAGGTTTTCTGCCAGTCCTCTTTGTGTAGCACAGTCTCTAACATGTACACATGTAAACCTGGATGTCAGTTCTACTCATTGCAGTTGGGTGCCCTATTAGGTAGGTCCCCTCCCGGGGCATTAGACAACCCTATGCTTTTGGGTCCCACGGCTCTGAAATGGGCAGCCAGCATACAGCCCTAGGGCTTCAGCTGAGGCCTTCCTGGCCAGAGTCCAACCTGAACTTTGCCTTCCTGACAGAAGCATCCAGATAGCGGGAGGTGCTCAGCGCCTGGGAGTTAGTTCCCAGACCCAGCTCCTCCATGGGGTGAGGTAGGGGAGGACGTGAGGTTATGGGATTGGGACTGAGAAAGTGTCCCTGCTCGGTCTGAGATCGATGAGGGTTGTAGGATCTCCCTGAACCTAGGCATGCCCTTTGTAAGGCCCGGAAGGGGCGCCGCCGCCGCCGCCGCGGCCGCCCGCACTGCGCCAAGCGCAGCCACGCAAAGGAGCCCATCCCCCTCGGGGTCCTCGGGGACGGGCGCCCAGGGTAGAGACTCTGCCCGCGCTGCCCTCGGACGATGGGTCGGGGAACCTTCGGAGCCTCCGAGGAGGGCGATAAACCTGCCCGGCGCGTGCGCACTAGCCTGGGAAAATAATGAGAGGCTTGGGGAGGGTCCTGCCCGGGGTAGGGGAGGTTAGTCGGGGGAAAGGGCCAAGAGAAAAACTCCAGGTGGGTTTTTTTCCTCCCTCGGTGAACTTCAAAGCCCCCATGGCAGATCTGCCCTCGAGACGTGGGAGGAAGAATACCTGCTTTGGTGACCAGCTCCCGCCTGGAAGGTACAGGGCTCGGTCCCCCGCCGCCACCCTGATCGCTTCCCGGAGCCGCAGCCTCCCCCTGAGGGGCGTTCCGCTCCGCGTCGCTCTCATTCCCCGAGTCCCGCAGCAACCAAACGAAAATCGCTCCGGCCAGGCCCCCTCCGACCAGCAGGGCCGACCAGACGGCGCCCATGGCTGAGAGGCCGCAGCTGCGGGAGACGACGGCGACCGGGAACCGGGACTCGGGTCACGCAGGCAGAGCCACACCTACCCCGCCCGGCCCAGCCTTCTTCGGTCCCGGCGGCCGGCGCTCCTGCGCGGAGCCCAGCCCACGGCGACTAATACTCAACTTTCCCAGCCCCGCCCCGCTTCCCGCCCCGGGGCTGCAGCCCCAGGCTCCGGCCGGGCGGAGACTCGGGCGCCCTCCTTTTCCAGCATATTCATTCCCGACCCCGCCCCGCGGCTGGCGGCCGAGCGCCCGGGTGCCCCGATCCACGTGTGGCCCGCGCGCGGAAAGAGCCCAAGTGCGCACAGCTGCCGCGCGCCAGCCGGGCTCTGCCCCACCGCCGTTCCTCCCCGCTCCCGCTGCCCGCAGGGTCGGGTCCCGCTTCGGCCTGCGCCCGGCGCCTCGGCGCCTCCTCCCCGTAGCCTCTCAGCGGCGGCGTGGCCAGCCAGAGACCCGGGCTTCCAGGAACTTAGACGCGGGAGAGGCCGACGTGCGTCGGTGACGCGCGGGGTTGGGGCTCTGGCTGGTGGGGAAGCCGGCCGGATCGGGTGGAGTGGGTTGGAAGCACAGCGGGCGGCGGGCGGGGAAACCCTGTGGAAGCTCCATTCGGCCGCCACTTAGCTGCGCCTAGCCTCCTCAAGCCTCCACCACCCGCCGGTACAATGAAAGGATTGGACTGAGACCCGTCCATCTATCAATGCCAGTCTTCTCAACCACATCCAGTCGTTGTCTCTTCCTCGACCTCTTTTTAGGGTGTGTGGTGGTTGCAAAATGCGTGCCCTCTTGTCTGGACTGGATGTTGCCCAGGGACAAGCTCCTACAGCAGCGTTTATCAATAAAAATAGCAACCCTCTTTGTTAAGCGCTGTGTGCCAGGTAATGTATATGTTTAATTTGATCCTCACAAACCCACATCCATGTGAGATCAGAATTACACAGATTGCCTCCTCAATTCACTCCTGTTGATCTGATGGCTTTGCACACCAGCTTCAAGCTGATAATTCCCACGCTCGTATCTGCAGCGGGAGCCTTTCTCATGAGCCTCATTTCTACACCCAACTGCTAAAGCCACAGCTGGCAAATATCCGCCTGGGAATAATTAGTAAAATGGCTCCCTCTGGTAAAACAAACCCTTCAAATGTGTCCCATGTTGAGGCACACAGCAACTCCCTGAAGGAGTTACTAGAGGGCTGGTGCCTCCTTAGGGTCACGACTCCTACAATCCTAAAGGAAGGGGGGGTGGGGGGAGGGTGGAGACCGGGCCTCTCGTCCCGGATGCTAACAGACATTTCAAACCCAACTCACTCAAGTCTGACCCCCTGTCTTCCTCCCCAAATCCGCTTGCCCCGCCTACCTCATGGGGTGGGGGGCGGAGTGGAGAGTGGCAACCACATCCTTTCCCATTGCTGGAACACCAACAACTTTGAGTCCTCGGCTTTCCTTCTTCCCCTCTCTCAGAAGGCAGGAAGTAGCAAACCGCCACTCTTTCTTCAAAATGCTATGTTAAGAGAGAGTTCTGCTTCTCTGCCGACACCCTGGTCTGCCACCATCATCTCACCTTGGATTATTGCAGTCACCTCCCTCTGCTCTCCCTGCTTCCACCCTGAAGGCTCTACAGGCTACTTTCAAAGCATAGGTCGGAATGATTCTTTAAAGCATCCTCTGAGCCCAGGACCCTCCACTTGCTCTCTATCTCATGACAAAGAGTCCTTGTTGGTTTGCAACCATCTCAGGAGCTTCTCAGGTGTGATCTGAAAATGGCCCCAGTGCATGGAGCACAGGGAGAAACTAAAGACCAAGGCAAACCACTCCAGATTGGTGGGTCACGATTTTAATAAGCAAGGGGACTTAGGGAGCTTGTTTTGGGCCCTGAAAGATGAGTGGGGTAGTTTGCAGACATCCGTCCAGATATCTATCCTTTCTCCCTCACCCTCTACAGGTTGTTGCACAAGGGCAATCTGCCCTATGAGCCCTTCCCTGATAATCCTAATTTTAATTACAACCCCCTTCACCCCATACCATTCTTCGGTTTCTTTTTCTCCCTAGCATTTAGGGCATCATTTCTAATACAATGTAAAACTGATGGATTCGTTCTACTTGATTTGCTTCCTTATCTTCAGAATGTAAACTACACGAGAGAAGGGTTTATTGTCCTATGTTCTCGCTGAATTCCTGGCACCTAGAAAATGCCCAGAATAGGCCCTCAAGAAGTACAGGGTTTTTTTTTTTTGGGGGGGGGGGCTGGTGGCGCCTGGGTGGCTCAGTCGCTTGAGCATCTGACTCTTGATTTCTGCTCAGGTCATGATACTGGGATCATGTGATCAAGCCCCGCATCGGACTCTGAGCTGTACATGGAGCCTGCTTGAAATTCTCTCTCTCTCCCTTATGCCCTCCCCAGCTTGTGCTCTTGTGCTCTCTCCCTCTCACCCATGCTTTCTCTCATACACACACAAAAATAAATACATAAATACATACATAAATAAAACATTTTTTTAAAAAAACTACAGGCTGAGTGAATGAATCAAAAGCTCAATGTATTCTCAGTCTAGAGCTTAATGTCATCTTCTTTATACAAGTTCGATCTGCGTTTTTTAGCACAATGTAGACGCTACTTTTTTGTCAAATAGGTTTCATGTCTTAGGCTAATTAGGAAGTCAATGGTGAACTTTTTAAAGACTTCTAAAGTTTAAAACTACCCATACATCTCAATTCAGGCAGCTTTAAGATTAAAAAAAAAAATTGAGTTGAAAATACTGAAAAGTGGTCTCAGAGCTAAATTTTTAAGAAAATAATGTCACTATATAAAATAACATTCTCATGGACTCTGTCTTGCTAACTGGTTCTTAAATCTTAAGATTATTATAGAGCTGATTTTTTAATAGTCAGAATTTTGTAGAAAATTTTAGAATTATTCTACTTTTGTCAAAGTAAAACTTGATGTCATAGGATGTCCTTGAATTTTACTAACTCTAAAACCAATCGAGTGAATGATTTTTATAAACAGAATGAAAATTCTTGAAGATTTTCTTTTTATTTCCTCACTGAGAACTTCAGTTCCCACTTCATTGGTCTAAGTTTCTTTATAAAATGTGCTTGCAAATGAAATCCCAGATCTGTAAAATCATAGAAAGCAAGCCCCCTTATTCATTTCCAGTAATTAGACGGTTTATTGTTGTCATCAACTGCTACTTATGAAAAATATAACCAATTAGTGACGTAATTCTTTCCACCCATCAGAATTATTTTTACATTGGTATCAGACTTCTCATGCAGCATTTTAAAAGAACGTTATTTATTTGGCCTTCCTTTTGGCTTTTCGAAACTTAAATGTTGACTGATTTTTGTGTTGCTGCTTTAAAAAAAAAAGCACTACTCCACTCACTACCATACTTCTTAAAAGTCTATGGCTACATATTCTAAAATCATGCTTACTGCACTGACTGTACATGTTTATCACACACAATTGAAGAGTGTTGCCTCTATATAGAAGTCCTTTGAGCCTAGGAAGACAGAAACAAAAAAGGAAGGCAAATTCGATAGAAACAGGGGTGGAAGATGATGCGTTCCGCTGGGATGTGTTGAGTTTGAGGCAATAGAGGGAAACTGGAACTGGGGGCATGTAGTTTAATAAGAGATACTGGAAATTCCTCACAGAGAGGTGGCAGTAAAATCCATGGTAGAGATTAATGTTACAAAGGGAAATCAAGAATGCACTTCAGCCTTTGGCAAAATTCCAAGAAGACTGGAAATCTGCCTCCCTGTTGCTACTTCTGTTGCAATTACGTCTTTATGATATATTTTCAGGGCCATAATGTAGTGCCAATTTTCCAATTGATCACTATTCTATTAAACTGAATATAAACAGATAGCTATAGATATGGATGATATTTTTTAAATAACTTAAAAATGTCCGATATATAAGGAAGTCAGTGATAGAGTTTTAAAGACCATTCATATTTATATTTATTTATATTTATATATGTTAATATTTATGTGTATTAAGACATATGTGTATACTTACATGTAATTTTTTTTTTTTCTTTAACTTCATGCGAGAAAAGAGTCCTCCCTCCTTGTGTGGAAGGATGAAGACAAAACAATTAAAATCAGCTTTGTTTTCAGGGCCAGGGGATTAAAGAGGGTGGGAAGGAAGAATTAGGGAAGAGAGAGAACAGGGAGACTTGTTTCTTGTTTCCAAAGTCGGTGCAAGAAGGTGTTGGGAAGGGGGGTAAAGGGGTGTCACTCAGCTGAATTTAAAAGGAGACAGGACTAACAAGAAATGGTTGGATTTGACATATACAAGGTCATCGGTAACTCTTCAGTATTTGTGACAGTAAGCATTCAAGTTTGGAAGGCTGAGGAATAAATGTGAAGGCCGTGAAGTCCAACGCTGAGTTAGCCTCCTCTTGAGAAATTTGGGGGCAAAAGGTAGGAGAGAAATAGAAGTGTCTCTTAAGAACAGAACAAGGTCCAAAGGAAGTTCTTTCAGACCAAGAGAGACTTACCTGGGCATGTTTGTATGCAGGAAATAACCAGTGAAGACTGAAAATTAATAAAAGGAAGCCTCCTTTTAAATGGAGTCGGGAGACCAGGAGGGGAAGTTCTGGGGGTCTACCACCTGTGGTCAATTGCAGACCCAACAGGAACAGAAGTACTTTGCAAGGTGATACTGCGTTAGCTAGTTAGCTACTACTGCACTAGCCCAACAGGAGGAAGAAATGTTTCTTTGCCCAGCAACAGCCCAGCCGATGAGAGACTGCCACAACTCAGCCAATGAGAAGCCACTATACTTTGACCTCCCAGTTTACGCCAATGGACTTTTTGTTATTAATAGCCCTCCCAACTTCCCCCTTCCTCTAGAAAAGGGTGTTTCTCTCCTTTGTTCTTCTTCACGCTAGTGTCTGGTTTTGCTGGTTGCTTGTTTCCCGTTGCAATTCTCTACTATTCCTGAATAAACCCATTTTACTGGTAAAGTAACTGGCAGTGTCAGTTTAAGGCTACTATGACAGCGACTGAAGATGTGAGGAGAGGAAATACTTAATGGGAATCCCAAAAAGGAGGAGGAAGCAGTGGTAACGGGGCTACCAGTGGAAGGGCTGGCCTCCGACGAAAGAGGACACGGGCATTGAAAAAGAAAAGAATGAACATAAGAAACGTTTTAAGATAAAAGGAGGCAAGGAATGAGGTTATCAGCTGAGAGAAAGGAGGTACAGCTGAGATTTGAAGGAACAGCCACAGGCAGAAGAGATTACCTATTGGGAGACTTGCCCGTCCTGGATCATGTTGATTCTTCAGTTCCGGGCCTCTGTTCTCCCTTCCCCGATATTCCCAGGGCCCTCACCCACACTCAGACCCCACCTAAGTGTCCAGAAGACTACAAACCACTTGCTGGTTCTGTCTGCACTTCCCTCCCGTCTGGCTGTGACCCACTCTGCAACCACTCCTGACTTAATCCTCCTAAAGTACAGCTCCCAGCAGGCCATCTCCTCTACCAGAATAAATTCAACCCCACTTTAGCCTTCCAAGGTCTCAATGACACAATCGCAAGGACCACCCCGGGCCATTCTCTTACCACTGATCTGCACTCCAGCCAAACTGGGAATCTCCCAGCTGGAACCTTCACTCATTGGTCTAGAGATTTCCTAAAAGCCACTTCCTTCCATGAAACTTTTCCCCAGTCCACAATCCCATTCCCCGGCCCCCAGCCCTCAAATTGATAGGTAGTCAGACTTCAAAGAAAAGAGTTACAGATTGTAACTCTCTTAGAGCAAAATGGGAGATTTTCTATTATGGTACAATTAATTTTGTAGTTTTTCTCATCCTCACATTAGATCATAGATTCCTTGAGGGCCAGAGTTTGTTTGTTCTTTGTATTTCGTGGAATGCAAAGTCTATTATCTAATAGGCCTTTTTATCCTCTTTTTTCATTGAATACCCGATGTATACTGGCACTAGGCTAAGTGCTTTATAAGGATTATCTCATATAATGCCCAGAGAGAAGTAAGTTTCCCAGGGTCACACAGCTGATGACTGACTTAGCTGT
The DNA here is from genome assembly GCF_018350215.1 of Panthera leo. NCBI lineage: Eukaryota > Metazoa > Chordata > Mammalia > Carnivora > Felidae > Panthera > Panthera leo. The sequence continues at coordinate 143,152,311 of NC_056682.1, forward strand.
GATTTGAACCCACCATTCTGACCTCCCAGGACTCATGCTCTGAAATTCTAGCTATGCTGAATCCTGAGGGGTCTTAAGCCATGTCCGAATTTCGAAGCATAAATTTTAGACGTGAGTGTGCAAATTTGGATGTGTGACACATTTATGGTGAATTTCAGTCTCGTTCTTAATTTGTAGTTGCCCGCTCTGCAAGCCCTCCTTAGGAAAATGTCCTCACCACCACCAGCACCTGTCCACCGCTGTCAAGCCCCTGGCTCTTGCTGCTCCACATAACATTAGCCACAAGTGAAACCTTTCTGCAAAGCAGTCACACTGGAGCTGCCCGGTTTCAGATTTCACAGAGACATTTTCTAACTGCAAATGTTTGCAAACCTCTGACTCATCTTAGTTCCAGAATAGATTCAACCCTGAGATCTCTGATGCTAACTGATGAAGCCTTTAGAGAAAAGGGAAATCTGTGTTGGGCGAATCCAGCTCACTGTATAGAAAGAAACAAAGTTAGATTACTGCTTTGTACCCCATAAAATGGTGGACTCCAGATGGAATAAAGCACTAACTGTAAATGGTAAAACTACTACAAAACTACAAACATTACTAAAAGCTAATAGAACAAAATCTAGGAGACTGTCACTGTGATATTGCATAATATAGGAGGCCAAAATACGTCTTGACTTTATCAAAAGAAGCCTGTCTAATCATCAAAGGATGCCATAGACAAAGTTAATAGACAGATTCAGATGGGGAGATTTTTGTGTTTATTTATTTATTTTTGAGAGAGACAGAGAGACCACGAGTGGAGGAGGGACAGAGAGGGAGAGAGAGAGAATCCCAACAGCCTGTCAGCGAGACCGAAGCAGGGCTCAAACCCACAAAACTGAGATCATGACCTGAGCTAAAACCAAGAGTCGGAAGCTTAACCAACTGAGCCACCCACGTGCCCTGATTTTTGTGTTGTTAAAACAGTAGATATATGTGGGATTAATATGTAGATATACAATGAACTTTGACAAATTCACACACACACACACACACACACACACACACACACACACAAACATGAGACCCAATGTAAACTGAATAGGGAATACTTTTCCCTGGGGCCTAGCATGGTGCCTGGAGCATAAAAGGCGCTCATAGTAATTTTTGGTCAAATAAATAAATAGCTAGCAAAAAGATACAGAAATACTTAAATTCACTGGTAATCAGATAAATGCAAATTAAGACAATGATATTACACCATTTTACATCCAAATATTAGAAGATGTGATGTTGCTGGTGAGAGAGTAAACAGGTAGAAATGATCTGGAGAACAATCTGGAAGAATTTTGTGAAATTAAGTATGCATATACCTCATGACCCAGTAATCCCACCCTTGAACATGTCTGGCCCAGGGAAAATTTTGCACAAGACCATAAGGGGACACACAGTGTTATTTGGGGTGACCAAGTTCAAAGCCACCTAGATGCCCATCATGGGGAAATAGCTAAAGATGTTGGATGCCTATGAAATCCTATGCAGTAGTTAGACCAATGAACTAGATCTACACATTACAACATAACTAAATCATAAATACATGAAGGTGACAAAAGGTAAGAAATGAAGGTTTCTCGTACATTCACATTCATGTAAATTGAAAATATATACACACTCAACACTACTGTTTCAAAAATGCATGCATATTTCAGGTCAGTTATGTAAACAGACTAAAGAGAGTGACTTTGGTGGACAAATGATAGGAATGGGCATTGGAATAAAGGGGAATGAGTAAATGACCAGAGGAAGGCCTTTCCCAGACATGTGAGGATAATACCTCTGAGGTAGGGCTTCTCAAACTCGCATCTGCTAAATGCAGATTCCTGTTCAGTAGATCTGCGGTTCTGCTTTTCTTCTAAGCTGCAGTTGATACTGGCCCTGCTGGTCTCGGGACCTCACTTTAGGTAGCAAGGAGACCAAGGGATAAGGTTAACAGCTCTGGAAGGTTTAAAAAGAAAGGGAAGGAGGAAGGGGATCAGGAAGGGAGACACAAATCACTTAAGGGTGGTGTCAGGGACATCCAGAGCAGGGGCAGGGGGTCTAGAACACACAAAGAGAAAGAGGTAGTAGCCACGATCTCTGATTCTTGCAATCTGTCATGCCAGCCTATACCACACACCCAACTCTTCACCAAGTGGAAACAGTTCATATATTTGTAGTGAGGAGAAAGAGAGAGCAAGAGCGAGAGCGAGAGAGACTCCCATTCCCACCAGGTGCAAACTGTTACTGAAGAGAATGTAGGTCAAAATTCTTTGGAAAGATCTTTCCAAACCTTTCTATTCAGAGCCATGCCCTCAGCACCACCGTCAGCAGGGCTGCTGTCACCCCTCATTGATTGCGGTCATATTGTGCATCACTGACCCTACTATCTTCTTTGGTTACTCCTTAATGGTGTGTTTCCCTCATTAGAGTATAAGCTCATGAGGGTAGGGAATTTATAGGTTTTCTTCTCGTGTTCTATAGAGTGCCTCAAGCTCTACAAGGTAGAGGCTCTAACTAAGTTTTGAATGACTAATGAATGAATGAATGAATGAGGAATGAATATCAGTGTTGATGAAGCACTAGAATGTAATACCAAATTATTGGAGGCAAATGTTCAGAATGAAATTTTTTAAAATTTTTTAAATGTTTGTTTTTGAGAGACAGAGAGCAGGGGAGGGGCAGAGAGAGAGAGGGAGACACAGAATCCGAAGCAGGCTCCAGGCTCTGAGCTGTCAGCACAGAGCCCAATGCAGGCACCACACCTATGACTTGACTTGAGCTGAAATCAGACACCCAACCAACTGAACCACCCAGGCACCCCAGAACAAAAATTTTTTAAGAACTGACCATGATCAGGGCACCTGGGTGGCTCAGTCGGTTGAGTGTTGGATTCTTGATTTGGGCTTAGGTCATGATCTCACGGCAGTGAGATCCACATCAGACTCTGCGCTGGGTATGGAGACTGCCTAAGATTCTCTCTCTCTCTCTCTCTCCCCCTCCCTCCCTTTGCCCTTCTCCCCCACTTGCGCTCTCTCTAAAATAAAAAATAAAGAATTGACCATTATCTGCTTGGGAGAGAGTGAGGTAGGTTAGAAAAGGACAGACCTAAGCAGAACTATGGTGAGGGAAAAGTTTGGGGTGACTGTTATCCCCTGTTTCTTCTACCTCTTTTCAGTATTACTTTTAACTACTTCCTGATCCCACCCACCTACCTGACCAAGGCACTGTCAGTATTGTTGTCTGTTAACATGTGTCATCTAGGAAGTTGTGTCACCAGTTCTCTCTCTTTCCTCTCTCTCTCTTTCTCTCTCTCTTTGAAGGTCTCCTATGAATCTTACTGGGTCCATACCACAAACCCACAGATCTCTTCAAGATAATCCCTTCTCTACCTTGAGATTAAGCTGAAAAACATCCTTCAGTTTCGTGGAAGTTCTATTGTTTGAGTGAAAGAATTTGTGAGGCAACTTTAAAAATTTTTAGTAGGTCTTTTGTCTGACTGAAAGGTACTTGGGGGCACCTGGGTGGCTCAGTCAGTTGAGCGTCCAACTATTGGTTTCAGCTCAGGTCATGATCCCAGGGTTGTGGGATCAAGCCCTGTGTCAGGCTCCACACTGTGCATGGAGCCTCCTTAAGATTCTTTCTCTTCCTCTGCCCCTCTCCCCAGCTCATGCTAGCCCTCTCTCTCTTTCTCTAAAATAAAAAATAATATGGGCACCCGGGTGGCTCAGTCGATTAAGCATCCATCTCTTAGATTCAGCTCAGGTCACGATCTCACGGTTTCATTAGTTTGAGCCACACGTCAGGCTCTGTGCTACCAGCTCAGAGCTTGCTTGGGATTCTCTCTCTTTCCCTCTCTCTCTGCCCCTCCCCCACTTGCACTGTCTCTGTCTCTCTCAAATAATAAATAAACTTTTAAAAATATAAAATAAAATAAAAACTAATATTTTTTTTTAAATGAGAGGTACAAAGCATCATCTTTGATCTTTCTGAGGTCTTAACAGTTTTAACAATTACATCCTTGGATTCATCTTTATACCGTGTTTTCATGGAAATGTCCTTTTATGTGTCCTTTTGGATTTGATCTTTGCTACAAATCATTTCTAAATTTAAACATCATTTGTCATCTGAGAGGCTAGGAATTTTTCAAAACCATAAAGTCCTGGTTCCTTTTTGTTTAGCTGTCCTTATTCCAGCTTATCTACCTCCTCTTGCATTTTACTGTAAGCAGCAAGAAGCAGTATCTTCAGTACCTTCAACACTCTGTAGAACAATCGCTTTAGTTATATCACCCAGTTCATTAGGTACCGTCTCTACTTTCCATGTTACTTTGGGTGACAGTGTGGCTAAAATTCCTGCTATTGTATAACAAGGAGACCATTTCTCACCATTTCCAAAGTGTTTAACCTCATTTTCCTGCAAGCCTTCACTCACAGCCTCCTCAAAGTCCATGAGGCTTCTGCTACCAATTTCTTCAAAGTTCTTTAATCCTTCATTAACACTGTCCTCAAACTTCTTCCTGCTTTAACCTACTTCCCAGTCCTGCTCCCTTCCAGCATCCTACTTCCAGGCATTAAAATTCTATATTGGTCTGGGGTGTCTGGGTGGCACAGTCAGTTAAGCATCTGACTTTGGCTCAGGCCATGATCTCACGGTTTGTGAGATCGAGCCCCGTGTCTTGCTCTGTGCTGACAGCTCAAAGCCTGGAGCCTGCTTCGGATTCTGTGTCTCCCTCTCTTTCTACCCCTCCCCAACTCATGCTCTGTCTCTTTCTCTCAAAGATAAATAAACATTAAGCAAATTAATTAAAAAATTTTAATCTATATTGTTCATCTATTGCCACATAACGAATAATCCCTAAATGTAACGGCTTAACACAAGAATCATCAGAGTAGTGTTTATGGGTCAGGAATTCAGAAGCACCTTAGTTGGGTGGTTGAGGCTCAGAATCTGTTATGTGGCTGCAGTCAGGATGTCAGTCAGGCTTCCAGTATCATCTGAAGTCTTCATGGGGCTGGAGGATCCACTTCCAAGATGGCTTATTCACATGGCTGTTTGCAGAAGGCTTCCATTCCTTTCCATGGGGGCCTTTCTATAGGTAGGATGGGTGTCCTCACAACATAACAGCTAGTCTCTCCCAGAGCAAAGGATCCAAGTGAAGATAAGGAGGAAGCCACAATGTCTTATGATTTAGTCTTAGAAATCACCCATCATCACTTCTCCCACATTGTCCTGCTAAAAACCAAGTGTAGATACAGCCCACACTCAGGGAAAAGGAGTTACACACCACATGTTGAAGGGAGAAGCATTAAATAATTTGTGGACATTTTAAAATCAAACACAGATCCCCCACTCAAATCAGGAACTCCTTAAAGGACTTTCTAAAGGAATTTCATGTCTTGCAGCTATTAAACTGAGAGAGAAAGAGGGGGAGAAATGGACCTTTTGAATGAGCTGAATTAAAATACCATTTGAATTCACAGCTTTGCCAGATCTCTTTTGTGAAGATAGAACATTGCTTGGGAAAAAGTGAGACCCTGAATGCTGAAATGTGAACACACAGGAAGATTCAGATGGCTTCTAGTTCCCCAAACCCCCGAGCCTATGGAAATACACCACTCAGATCTCCTGCTGTACAGAGTATAACTGACTGACACGGGGCTACTGCTGACCCTTGCACTGAGGCCATGCTCTCTGGGGCTGCTCCCAAACCAATGACAGAGCACACGGAAGTACCAAGGCTGGGCCATTCTGGCAAGATGTGAGAACCCGCCTTTTGGCAGCTTTGACTTGAAGACTCCCCATTGGCCTGGCCAAACCGTTATTTGAATTATGTTGCAGTTCAAGATTCTTCCTTCCCCAATCCCCCTTCCTTCCCTCTCTCCTTCCACAGGCATCACACATGCACTGTCATCTAAAGGCTCTCCCCATGTCCTCCTGCTTCCTCTCCCAGGAAATCTCTTTAACTTCGAATCCCATTTTGCCATCTGCTCCTTGGCAGACGCAAGCTAACACAGCCTTCCTTGTCAGAGTCTCCCTACTCCCCTGTGTGTGAGGCTTTTCCCTCCTCGCACGAAGCCTCTGTAATGACCTTTGTGGAAATAGCTGATTCTCTTCATTCTCCACCCCTAACATCTTTCATACCCCTGAATTCTCCCATCAGTAATGTGCTAGAGACTCTTTGTACCAGATCACAAAAGTCAATTAATAAATTCTCAGGAATTTAGTGAGCTGGTTGGGTAAACGTAGTCATTATTAAAACTTAAATATACTTACAGTTATATAAATTGCATTCACAGGGTGCCTGGGTGGCTCAGTCAGTTAAGCCTCCGACTCTTGATTCAGGCTCAGGTCATGGTCTCATGGTTCATGAGTTCGAGCTTCACATCAGGCTCTGTGCTGATGGTGCAGAGCCCGCTTGCACTATCTCTCTCTCTCTCTCTCTCTCTCTCTCTCAAAATAAATAAATAAATAAACTAAAAAAAACTTTTAAAGTAATAAATTACATTAACCACAAAGGTAATAAAAACTCAAAGACGTATCACTTTCTAGTTGTTAACAAACTTTCGTTAGTATCTATGCTCTTGAAGTTATTTACATCTACTATATCTGGGTGTTGGAAATAAAATATAATGGCGTACTAGCCTTCTCTTTGGATATTGAAGGCCAGATTTAGATGTGCTGTTTCAGCTCCTTTCTTCAGTAATCTGAGAGGTTGCCAGCTTTGAGTGCAGCCTGCAGCAAGAGAAGACTTGTAGCTGGTCCAGGAAGCTCTGGCCTCTGATCCAATGAATCCAATGTGCTTGAAACACCTGTGGCAGATAAGGCTGCAGAATGGAGCTTTGTCACGTCCAGAAAGGCGAAGCGGAGCACAGGCCCCCAGGATTTTGCAGCCTGGTCCTGAACTCTGTGGCATATAACTGTTCTCCTTTTGAGAGACTGATCTTGGTTTGTCGCTTGGCACTGATAAATATGGGGGCCTGATCATGAGCCATTAGGTAACCAAGCGACTGGTGCCCGTTATAAACTCGGGGTCATCTGATCCACCAATCCATAAAGTCAGCTAGTATTTAGCGTGTGCACACACTGTGCCAGGCTCTCTTATGGGCACTTTACGCATAGCATTTCCTTTGATCTTCACCAAATTCTGGGAGGCAGTTCTGTTATTACTGCTATTATCCCTATGTTAGCTGAGAAAACTGACACGGAGAGAGGATGAGCAGTTTGCCCTCTAGTCATCGAGCTCATAAGTAGCAGAGCTTGGCGTGAACCCAGGCCCTCTGGCTCCAAAGTCCACATGTTTAATTACCAAATTATATTGCTTCTCACGATCACGTGGAAGTTTTCTGTATGGGATTGGGCTTGAGCAGAAATTGAAGACACAACAAATTGCATGGAGTGCCCAGTCCTCTCACACGGCCACTCTTCCTCAGCCTACACATCTGACTAGGGATGTTCTCTGAGATCAGGTCTCTGAACAGACAATCTGCACAATACGATCACAGCAGCCACAAGTGGACGCCACAACACTAAAGCCCAGCTCAAGGCTGGCCCTGAAGAACAACTGGGGAGAATTTTCCAGTAGGGCGAATTCTTAGGATTTCATCCTGTTGACCACATTGTCTGAAAGGAGAAATGGTCTGAGGTGTACATGTCACCTATACTAGTCAGTAGCTGAGGATTTAGCTCAGCAGCCAGACTCGGAAGGATCACAGATGCAAGGCTGATGGTGACAAAGATGCTTGGGAGAAGAGGTAGTCAGGGGATCTCTCAGAATGGATCCTCTGGAGTATGAGGATATTTGGTTCTTCGTGAATACCCACCAAAGGTCTCCACTGTAGAGGAAGTGCTCAATAATCAGGTGAAAAGGCTTACCTAGCCTTGGATGTCAGCCCACTTCTTTCCCCAGGCACTCCAACGTTGCCTGGTGATCTCATGAACAATGTGGGCATAGAGGCAGAAATGCAGACTATACGTGGGTTTCAGCAACTTGGACTTTCCCCTCACCAAGGCTGATCTAGCTTCTGCTCCTGTTGAATATTTAGTTGTCCGGCAATTAAAACTAAACCTGAGTGCCTGATATAAATTAGGCATGAATGTAACAAAGCCAGGAGCAGTGTGGCCAGAAAAAGAAGTAGATTCTCTCCAGACCACCACTGCCAACACCACTTCTTACTCAGCACCTGACTGTCAGATCCCAGCACTGATTGCCCAAATCCTGCCCCAGCCTGTCTCATCGAACCAGATTCTTCCTCCACTGGGCGTGCGGGAGGAGCAGCTGTCCTTCTGTTGCTCTTGTGGGCTACCATACATGTGGGCATGTGTGATGAGTTGAAAACATCCAGGAAGTCTGAGAAAAGTGGCCTAACTGGAATAGCTACGTTTTCTGATTTGGATTTGTTTTCCTGTGTAACCAACCTCTGCCCACACCAACACTGATAGATGTACTGAATGTTTATTCACTGCCATGGAATTCTACCCAACACTGGTTCTCACTAAGTAACTAATTTTACAGGAGTGGGCTGAAACTGTGGGGTTCATGCTTCTATCATGTACTCCGTCACCCTAAACTCTGGCTTCACAGAGGGCATGGCAAAGACTCATTTTATGGCACAATTGCTATGTAGTCAGTACAACATACAGATGATTGAGATGAAATTAGGACAGTCCCTAAGGATGAAAGGTCATCACCCAAAAACTTTATATTTGAAGACAGATTCAGTAACTCAGAAAACTTTGGGACTCAATATGCTTTTAATAAATTCCCTTTTTGATTAAATTTTACACAGTGGGTTTCATAGAGAAAGATCTAGAAGGATATGTTCCAATGAGTTAAGAGTGGTTATTGTTGACTCTACAGGAATTAGTCACATTTTCAATATTACTTTTGTTAGTTTACTTTTTCTGATTTTCCTAACAGGAGCATTAACATTTTAAACAAAAAATAATTTTTGGAAAATTAACTTAAAAATCTATATCATTCTGAGAGGCGCCTGGGTGGTTCAATCGGTTAAGCATCCAACTCTCAACTTTTGCTCAAGTCATAATTTCACAGTTTGTGAGATCAAGCCCCATGCTGGGCTCTGCACTGGCAGTGAAGAGCCTGCTTGGGATTCTCTCCCTCTCCCACTTCCCCTCCTTCATGCATGTGCGCGCTCTCTCTCTCTCTCTCAAAATAAATAAATAAACATTTTTAAATTAAAAAATAGAAATATATATCATCTTGAGTCACCATTAAACTTTATGACTTATGACATTTATTATCAAGACTAACATGTCTTAGTCTTTAGTTCAAAATTAAAGAAAATAATATTCTAAAGAAAGAATAAAGGAGGTGTTCACTCAAAACCAAGGAAAATAATACTATTGGAAAATGCAATAGAGTAATTCTGCTTTTATTATGGTTTTATACGTTTTTTACAAATAGCTGATATAACTATGTTATATTGACAATGCCACAAAAATATGAGAAGACTATATGTGAATATTGATCTCACAGTTGATATGATACATAAGATACTGATTAACAGAAGCAGAGAGCCATTGTGAAATGTTTGTATTAGGTATGAAATTATGAACGTTGCCAAGTCAAAGTTGTACAACCACGGAACACACATAAATTGTATTTAAGGTTTAAAAATGAGGTAGAGAAATAGCCAAGTATGTAGTAAATAAAATTGGTCTAATCATCCTCCCAAGATTCTTCTATGCTTGAGTTATTTTATAGAAGTCTTATTACACTCACATTAACATTCCTTCCTGATGTACATCTTCTCAAGGAACTTTAAAAAAAAAAAAACACAAAAGATGAGTAAACCTTCATTAGATTGGAAAACAAAAATTGTACAGTCCTGCCCACAGCCACTACCATACACAAATTCACAATCTCACACTCGGACCTATATCCTTCTGGTACTCAAAATCTCATGTTGGTAATTGGCCACGAGAGATGTGGGACTTTGGAAGGTAGTTTCACAGCATCAGAAATACCTAGATCTAATTCCCATTTGTTCTCTGCCCGAGTCCAGCCCAGCTCAGCTCAAGCTCAACAAAGCCTTGTGCTGCTCATCCCTTCTATTAAAAACCCGGGACCCATCTGTGTAGCAGACAGAATGAAGCCAAGAGTAATGAATAGAGTGGACAATCCAGCAGCAGATGCTGGAATGTGTGTAAAGCACCTGTGTTCATGTAACATATGAATGTGTATGTACAATGTACATAGACCTTATGGGAGTAAAAAGGGAATATTTATGTATATATGACATACATATGTGAAATATATGTATGACATATTTATGAAATAGATACAGTAAAATATATTCCCTCCTCTCTTTTAGTTGAAATTATATTGATAAAATAGATGATATGGGATGTAAGAATAAAGGAAGAAGATATATTCCAGGGTTTTGAATGACAGGGGTTCTCAGAGGACTCAACTGTGGTCAGGGGCATCATCTATCTTTAGTTAATGCAGCTAAAAGAGTATAGTCAACTTTGCCCAAAGTTGAACTAAATATGCATCAACAAAATGAATAGAACCAAAAGGGGACAGATCAAAATGAAAAAAAAACTTCTGAGTTCTGCCACTAAAAATATTATGACAGAACTGAGTTATTATAACAGCAAACAAGGATTACATATATATATACATATATATACATATTTACATATATATATACGTATATATACATATATAAGGATTATATATATATATATATATATAAACAAGGATTATATATAATCTTTGGCAAGAGGAATATATATGTGTGTGTGTATACACACACATCACATTTATATATATATCACATAATTATCATATATATATCACATAATTATACTTGTGCTTAAGTGCATTTATATATGTTATAAAATCTATAATATGTGCAATTATGTTATCATAGAAAATATTATCAACATATTGTATATTTCACACATGTAAGTATGCAAATGTACATTTATGTGACCCTCACATACAGATTAGGCAGTTATAAGTACATAAATGTATATAAGTATGGTAAATATATCTCACAGGCCTCTTATTGATGCTCAAAGCTAAAGAAGATATTTCATCCAGTTTTTTTTTTAACTTTTATTTATTTTTGAGAGACAGAGAGAGATAGAGCATGAGTGAGAGGGGCAGAGAGAGAGGGAAACACAGAATCTGAAGCAGGCTCCAGGCTCTGAGCTGTCAGCACAGAGCCCAACATGGGGCTCGAACCCACAGACTGTGAGATCAGGACTTGAGCCAAAGTCAGATGCTTAACCGACTGAGCCACCCAGGCACCCCTCATCCCAGTTCTGTAATGGAGTCTTTTCACCCTTCTCTCCTCACACTCTAGACTTCCCCTCACATTTAACTTTGAAACCAGTCTGCATCTGAGTTTTGTCAATATATTTATTTGCCAGTAAGTATAAGCTATTGTTAGTTGTATCATTCATGGGAAAAAAGAAATCCAGTGTCCCATCTCCCAACCTTCTGACCATCTTGGCTGCATGGCTTCCTAAAGACTCATGGGATGTGCACACAGAGGGCCCTGAATAAACACATGACTTAACAGCTATGACTTTGGCAGCATGACTAGCTGTTTTCTTGCTGTGGTGACAGGGCTGGTCTGGACACAGAACTCTGGGCTCTGAGGCCCTTCTGCTAAAAATGGTCCACTCTGCCAACCTCCCACCCCACCCATGTTGCAACTGGCCTTCCAAAGGTGGCCGCTCCAAGTGGGAGGCAGCTGGGGCTAGCTTTACAAGTTAAGAGAGGAGAAACTAGATGAGGGGTGAGAGAAAGTGGGAAAAATACAAAGATATTGGTGGGCCCCTGGGAAGTGAACATTTGTCCTAGTCTGTTTCCACACAAGGCTGACCCACACAGGCTAATTCCTATTGTGAATCTCAGCTCCATTTTGTCCTGACCCGAGCCATAGCTCTCTGTCCTTAGATGTGGAAGTAAAAGACACTCAAAGACTTCCTAGTGACTTCAGAGTGTTTGAGTAACAGAGTTTGCAAGATACATGCCCTGCACATAGACCCCTTCCACTTTGCCCCTGTTAAGGCCAAACTCCAGACAGGTGAGTCGGCAGGAAGACAGCACCTCTGACAGCAGAAACCAAATAGGTAGAATAAAAAAAGCAAAAGCCAAATCCTATCTCTGGGCCTTTGTCTAGGGAAAAGCATGCCCTTCCTTCCAGGAACCTGAGTCCTGGTATGAGAAGTACTAATGACCCTTGAACATTGCTACAGGGGTTGGGGGCACCAACCCCCCACTCAGCTGAAACTTCGTGTATAAGCTTTGACTCCCCAAAGACTTTACCAATAGCTTACTGTTGACCAGAAGCCTTACTGATAACATAAACAGTTGATTAACATAGATTTTGTGTATTATATTTATTATAGACTGTCTTCTTACATTAAAGTAAGCTAAAGAAAAAATGTTATTAAGAAACTCATAAGGAAGAGAAAATATGTTTACAGTAACATACTACATTTATCAAAAAAAAAAATTCATGTGTAAGTAGACCACAGTTTAAGCCTATGTTGTTCAAGACTCAACCATATTTTGCTTTGGAAAGGGTGCTGACTCCGCCCTATCAACAACCGGGAGCCCCTCAGCAAGCCTTTCTGAAATGACCCTTTACTCACACTCGGCATCCTGTAGCCCCTGCTTAGAATGAAATCCTTAAAGGCAATTGTTCCATGAAGGTCTGCAAGTAACTCCCCCTAAAAGAGGAATCACATGTAAAAAAAAAAAAAAAAAAAAAAAAAAAGTCAGCTGTCAGAAGCTTGATTTCATTCTTGTCCTAATTAAAAGCATTTAAGCTCTTTATGAAGTACCTTATTTTAAATCACTTCCTCCTCATCTGGGAGTGTATGTGTGGATAATGTTCTCAAATCAGTGAATATAAAGGCTTTCAAAAGATGTCCAACTTTCTCTCCTTTCTCTACCATTGTATTAAAGATAAGCAATACAGTTTAGCAATTAGACAATTATTAAGTCAAGATGTCTGGAATCTAACCTTTTTGAGATTAATAAGTATGATACTGTGATTTTTATTTTTATCTTTTTTAATGTTCATTTATTTATTTTGAGAGAGAGAGTACGTGGATAAGCAGCAGAGGGGCAGAGAGAGAGAGAGAGAGAGAGAGAATCCCAAGCAGTCTCTGTGCTGTTAGCACAGAGACTGATGTGGGGCTCCATCCCACGAACCATGAGATTGTGACCTGAGCTGAAATCAAGAGTTAGACACTTAACCAACTGAGCCACCCAGGCACAATACTGTGATTTTCTTTTCTTTTTTTTATTATGATTTTTTAAATTTTTTTTTAAATTTACATCCACATTAGTTAGCATATAGTGCAATAATGATTTCAGAAGTAGATTCCAGTGATCCATCCCTTATGTATAATACCCAATGCTCATCCCAACAAGTGTCTTCTCTAATGCCCTTTACCCATTTGCCCATCCCCCCACCCACAACCCCTCCAGCAACCCTCAGTTTGTTCTCTGTATTTAAGAGTGTCTTATGTTTTGCGTCTCTCCTTGATTTTGTATTATTTTTACTTCCTTTCCCTTATGTTTACCTGTTTTGTATCTTAAATTCCTCATATGAGTGAAGTCATATATTTGTATTTCTCTGACTGACTTCGCTTAGCATAATACCCTCAAGTTCTATCCACATAGTTGCAAATGGCAAGATTTCATTCTTTTTGATAGCTGAGTACTACTCCATTGGACAATATTGTGATTTTTAATAAGAAATATATCTGGTCTTCTTCCCATTCCCGGCACAGAGCTCCTAAAACCATGGCAATTTCCAACTAATAAGAGCCACAAAGATGAAAGGAGAATTTTGTGTTCTTCACAACTAGCCCCTTTTAGTCACAACAGAATTTATTTTGATGAAGTGATTTTTGGAAAGTCCCTCAATAGCCACAGGATGGGGTCAGGTTGCCAGAGGAAACAACCACGTATTGAAACTTTTGACTCCACCCTGAAATCTCTGGCTGAATTAATCACTGGTGACCAATGATTGAAACAACCATTCCTACTTATGAAAGCCTCCATAAAAACCCAAAAGGATAGGGTTCAGAGAACTTCCAGCCTGGTGAGCATGTGGAGATTTCAGGAGGGTGGTGTGCCTGGCTAGGGCACAGAAGCTCTGCACCCTTTTTCATATACCTCGCTCTGTGCATCTGGCTATTCTTGAGTTATATCCTTTTATAATAAAGCCATAATCTGGTAAGTTGTTTTCCTAAGTTTTCGAGCAGATGATAGAACCTGAGGAGGAGGTGTGGGGGAATCCCAGCTGAATGGTCAGAAGCACAGGTGATAATCTCAATTTGTGATTGTGAGGGCAGTGTTTCGAGACTGAGCCCTTAACCTGTGGGGTCTGATGCAAACTCCAGGTAGAGTGTCGGAAATGAGTTAAGTTGGAGGACACCCAGCTGATGTCTGGTGAATCAGAGAATTGCTTGGGGGTGAGGGGGGAAACTGGATACATTTGGTGACCAGAACTGAGAGTAGTAGAGGAATAAACAGGAGTGTTTTTCCCACAGGACAAATAGCCACAATTTTTAGATGTTAAAAAAGAACAACAGCCCCAACAAGGAGTCACTTCTGTTAAGCCCCACCCAGATTTAACACCTAACCTAACTGCCATTTCAGCCTCTCCCAGGAGTGGGATTTTAAGCCAGTCAGTCTGGAATTTTCTGATGAGCACTAGTGAGGTACTCTGCATAAGGACCCCAGCCCCTCCCTCTAAGGAAGGTGACCTTACCTAAAACAATCCTTTCTTTTCTTTTGCTAATAACTTCCTTATCCTGCCCTATTTCTGCCTATAGAAGCCTTCCATTTTGTGCAAGTCCTTGGAGCACACTTCTGTCTGTTAGATGGGATGCTGCCCAATTCATGGATCACTGAATAAAGGCAATTAGATCTTCAAATTAACTTGGTTGAATTTTTGTTCTCTGACGGTTTGGTGGCAGCAGGGGGACCAAAGGAGACTTCCAGTGGCTTTGGGGAACAACAAGAAACAGACGTGGTGCCTGAGAACACTTCATTCTCTTGCTGCTTCTGAGGGCCATTGGTCACTTGGTTTCAGTTCTGAGCTCCGCTCCCTGCATCAAGCTGGTGATCTAACTGGCTTTCCACATTTCCCTTCCACTGGAAAGCCCCGCCCTTGGTTCTATCACCAGATCCATGTTGGGAACCGCTTGGTGGCAGCTATAGTTCCCCATTTGTTTGGGATCAGTCCACAGTCCCTATACTTTCAGGTCTGCTGGTTCAATCCTTTTTCTAATCTCCAGATTCCACACAGGGAACTCTAGTGGTTATGGGTCAGAGTTGGACTGGGTCCAACTTCAAAACCAGACTGGGTCTGATTTGGGATTGGACTGGGTCCAATTTCAGCTGCTCTGGGCCTGACTTGGGCTGGATGGGTCCAGGGGGAGGCCTCAGGTATTAAGTATTAAATCAGGGCTAGTTGCTAATAATAATCTCAGAAGCTGAGCGGAAAAGATTGGTGGGGTGGGGTTGAGCATTTAAAGGTTGTTACAGTGCTTGCCACTTTAAGAGGACTTCTGTGATAGGCAATCTGAGTATCAATTTAGCTCCAAGAAACCCAAAGACCTGCTAGCTAAAAGAAACGGGATCCTTTATATCCAGAGATCCACCTCCCCACATGCTTGTCTATTTTAATGTCTGAGAACTATGGTCCCAGAGACTGCAGATATCTAGCAAAATGGCAAAATTTTACTAAAAATAACCTAGAGTAACAATGGCCATTATGGGGAACATTCCAATTAGACAAGATCACTTATTTTGAAAATGCTCTTGAGAGGGGTGCCTGGGTGGGTCAGTTGGTTAAGCATCCAACTCTTGATTTTGGCTCAGGTCATGATCTCATGATCCTGAGATCAAGCCCTGCTGCATCAGGCTCTGTACTTACAGTATGGGGCCTGCTTGGGATTTTCTCTCTCCCTCTCCCTCTGCCCCTCCCCCATTCATGCTCTCCCTCCCCCCCCCCTCTCTCTCTCAAAATAAATAAACATTTTTTAAAAAGGGAAAAAAGCACTTGAGGGCAAGAGGGTCCAAGTTGAACACACAGAATGGGATGCTTACTTTAGTTGGTATGCAGACGTCTCCACAAGGTTTGAAGATTCCAAAATAGCCTCATTAAAAGACTTGGTTACAAAAAGCCAGTGAAAAATTAAAGACACTAGAGGTACAGAAAACAAAAGACCACAGGACTGATGTAACTCCTACTGCTCCCCCATCCTTTTTCACCTGACAACTCATGTTTTACTAATCCTCTGTCTGAACATCCTTTCCACTCTTAAGAGACTATTGGACAGTTACCAGTTACCTTTTAAAATAAAACTACCGGGGGGGGGGGGCCTGAGTGGCTCAGTCAGTTAAGGGACCAACTCTTGATCTCGGCTCAGGTCATGATTTCACAGGTGGAGCCCCACATCAGGCTCCACAATGACAGCTTAGAGCCTGCTTGGGATTCTCTCTCTCCCTCTCTCTCTGCCCCTCTCCTGCACATTCTCTCCGGCTGTCTGGCTCTCTCTATCTCTCTAAGTAAATAATACACTTTAAAAAATAAATAAAATTAAAATAAAATAAAACTACCAAGGTTGCAAACGAATTTCTCAGTTATCTTTTATCTCTTGGTCAACGACTGAACATTTAATGGCTGTAATTAAAGAAATTCCTAAATCTAGGGAGAAAGCCTGGAAGTTTTTTGAAGAATCTGAGTCCTTATCAGTGCCTATGACACCAAGATGCCAGGTCTTTATCAGCATGTAAACATGTGAAGCCCAAAAATGGATGCAGTCAGCAAGACAGCAAAACCCTATGGATGATATTCAAGCTCTTTGGTCTTCAACATCTCAGGGATTAGAAAAAGCTCACAAAATAGCAGCTGAGCTGTTACACATTCCTAGGTATAACTAAACCTCTCCCTAAATCACCTCAATAACCATTAAAGCCTGAGGCGTCAAACCCATAGAAGACCTAATTGCTCAGGGTTAATCATTCCCTGTACCAGTTCCTGCAACAGCTGCCCAGTCTTGCCAGTCTAGAAACCTAATGGACCGGGATATTGATTTTTTTCCAGGATTTGAGACCTATTAATAAGACATTTATTCCCCATCTCCCAGTCATTCCAAACCTGAACACCCCTTTGTCACAAGTTCTACCAGACTCAAAATGGTCCACTACCATGGACCTCTGTTTAGCCTTTTTCAACATCCTTGGAGACCCCAGTAACCACTATCTATTTGCCTTACTTGGAACTATCAACACTATACCTGGACAATCATGCCTCAAGAGTTCATTGAGGCTCTTTCTCACCTCTCTAGAGCACTTGACCCAGGGTTAAGCACACTCCAGTTCCAAGGGAAATCAACCCTTTTACAATATATAGAAGACCTCTTGCTATGCTCGGCTACTAAAGAGGAATCCATAAAAGATTCCATTTATTTGCTACAGCAGTTAGCTGAAAAGAGACACAAAGTCTCTAAGAAAAAATTATAATTATCTCTAGACATTGTTCATTACCTGGGTCATTATCTAAGCCCTGGAGGAATTCAGCTGTCTCCCAAAAGAATTAAGTTGATCCAGGAATTTCTGTCAACTAGGTGACAGGTTTGTGGATTACTAGGCTTGGCTCGCTACTGCAGCCTATGGACTCCTAAATTTTCTCTATTAGCTATCCAACTCTAGGGACTGACTAAAATTTCAGTCCCTGAACACTTTCCTTGGGAAGACAAACAGGAACAGACTTTTAGGAGACTAAAGCAAGAGGCTTAAGAACTGCCTGCCCTGGGGCCACCTAACTATCCAGAACCTTTCACCTTATTTGTGCAGGAAAGGGATAATCAAGCCCTGGGAATGCTCACACAAGAGCATGGTAATAAACGTAGACCTATTGCCTCGTACAGTACACAACCTGATTGAATTGCTCATGCCTATGTAGCCATCTTAAGGCTACAGTCATAGTTGCAAAGTAAGTATAACCCTCATCAGATCTGACCCTAGGAAATGATGTTTCCTTGCAAACTTCACCCACTGTCCAAAGTCTACTTAACTCAGAATTGACAACATTTCTTGCAAGTAGACTAACTTCCTATGAGATCCTTCTGCTTTCACCAATCTGTGTCTTAAACTTTGCAACACCTTTAGGGCGCCTGGGTGACTCAGTTAAGCATCCAACTCTTGATTTTGGCTCAGATAGTGATCTCGCAGTTCATGGGATCAAGCTCCACGTCAGGCTCTGTGCTATCAACACAGAGCTTGGGATTATCCCTTTTTCTCTTCCCCTTTCCCACTTGCACTCTCTTTCTCTCTCAAAATAAATAAATAAACTTAAAAAAAAACTATTAAACTTTGCAACACCCTTAATCCTGCTATGTTACTACCTCTATCTGAAGGAGGCAAATCCATGACTACAGGGTACTAATGTCCCATTTTGTGATACCATGTCCTTATGGATGAGATACTCCTTTACTCCTGATCTAACCTTTGTGATGGGTCATACTGTAGAAATGAAAAAAATGGATTTCTAGGCTGGCTGTGCTCTTACTACCGAACATGACCTACTCGAAAGAGGAAATATTTCATAAGCTACATCCATGCAACAAGCAGAGCTCCACGCCCTTTCCAGAGCATGCCAATTATCAGAAGGACAAACTTAAAATACTGATAGCCAGTATGCCTTGGGGGTCGTCCATGATTCAGGCATATTACAGAAAAAAAGGGGCTTTCTTATGTCCTCTGGGACTCAGTCAAAAATGGACAAGTAAATGATCTTCTTACTGCTATCCTCTCACCTCCTGAAATTGCTGTCATCAAAATTGAGGCTCATACTGAAAGACTGAACCTGAGTGTCAGGCAAATGCCCCAGCTGACTTTCATGCAGAGGCAACAGCAAAAAAATCTATAAATATTGTGGCACATATGGATGAAATCCATTCTGCTTCTGCAAAAAAACAAAAAAAACAAACAAAAAAAAAAACAAAAAACGACCCCTGATTGCCAGATTTTGCCATCCTAATGTCCTTGTAACATGGCAATAGTCTGCTCTGGAGTCAGAAATTAAGATGGGTAAGCAAGGGCTGTAAATTAAATGAACAGTTGGGGCCACAGGAAAACCAAGACAGCTGCTTGGCTCTTCCTGGATCCCTGACAAACCCCACTTTTTGGTTTTTGCATTACTAAACCCACCACTGGGCATTTAAGATGAACTCAAATTATGAATTGACATTGGGGGAGAGACTTCTATAAAATTGCAAAAAGAGTCTGCAGCAATCTTACCTGCCAAGTCCATAATCCTAGAAAAACTATTTTTGTCTTCAAAGACCTCAGACCTCCTCCCTCTGGACCCTTTGAACAGCTGCAGCTGGACTTCATTAAACTGCCACTTCATGTGGGTTTCAGTATGTTCTTGTCACTGCACTTGTGTGTTGTAGATTCCTTGAAGCCTTCCCCTGCTGCAAGGGTGATGCCCTCACAGTACAAAGACACTGTCAGAGAATTTGTTTCCCATTGGGGGATAGCTTCCACAATCTCCAGTGATCAAGTACCCATTGCCAAGTACCCATTTGACTTGACATATCATGTGAGGCTTAATGAAAACCTTGCTGACTTTTTGGAATTATCATTGTCTTTATCACCCTGACTCATCAGGCAAGGTTGGGAGAACTAATGGGATCCCCAAACTTAAAATTTCTAAACTGGCTGAAATCACTGGGCTCCCCTGGCTGACGGTATTGCCTTTGGTCTTCCTGACTGTTTGCAGCACCCCCTTTGGGAAACATAAACTCACTCCTCAGGATCTGGTCACCAGCAGACCAATGTCTTATACAACCTTCGGCTGATCCCTTGTTGTCTCATGCTAGTATGACCAGCTACTGTCTTTACTGTCTGATGCTTAAGCCTATCATCAACAGACTAAAGAAGACTTCCCTGATCCCAATTCAAGGGATCCTGTTGGTCAGTCTAGAGCCTGGTGATTGGGTACTCTAGAAGCATCATCAGAGGAAGACAACCCTTGAGCCCCATTAGAAGGGATCTTACCAAGTACTCCAGACCACTGACACTACTACAAAACTAGAGGGCATTGAGCCCTGGACACACATCTCACAGCTAAAGAAACCTCCACTTGAAATCTGGTCCTGTACAGATGCTGGAGACCTTCGAATCACATTGATGAGAAAGAGAAGTATCTGGCACCAAAGTAGACTGCTTCTACCCAAAACACTGGGTAGTCAACATTTCATAATTTGACTAAACATGAAACCCCTTCTTCTTCTATTTCTTTTCATTACTCTAACATTGGCCAGGAAAGATAATTCTATCATCTGTCTCTCCCAGTCCATTGCTAAGGGAGGCAAACTTTCAGATTTGTCAAACTGGATTTGTCATCATGCAAGAGACAAGAGACCCACTGGTCCTCCCTGTGACTAATTTCTCTTATATTCCCAATGTCACCACAAACTACAGTCGACCCCTGCTCAGAAGTAGACACATTTATCTATGTGAATCTTCATACATTTGCACCCCCACATTCCCATGATTATCAAGATCAGATCTGCCCCCACTCACCAAGAGATCTCAGCAGCAGCATCCATCTTTGTAAGGCACTTAGGATGACTTTTTATTTCAGGCTAGGTGATTCTCTTCCCATATGCACTAAAAACCTGACTGACCTCTGGTTTAGGAACAAATACAAATCAGACTATGACCAGAGACTTCTCCTTAACTCTTGGGGACATTGCAGATTCCATTGCTAAGACACGAGCTGCCCAGGAAAGATCCGTAGACTCTCTGGCCAAAGTCGTTCTTGATAACAGGATTAGCTTTTAGCTGAGCCAGGAGGTGTCTGTGCTGTGGCCAACACCACATGCTGTACCTGGATTAACACTTCTTGGGAAGCTGAAACTCAGTTACATAACATCACCAAGCAAGCCACTTGGCTTCAAAGGGTGACTCTTACTGCTGGGTCGTTCTCCGTTCTCCGATTAGTTGGGTCTCAGGAACCATGGCTCCAAAGAGCACTCCAAACAGTGGGAATTAGCCTGCTTAGAATTTTCATAACAATCCCCCTGGTGTGTTCCAGTCTCTCAAAAACTCCAAATGCATGTTTATAGCTGCTAATCACCAAGCAAATGATCTCCTTAAGGCTGGAACATCCAAAAAGGGACAAAGAGAATGACTGACTAAAAAATTGTGAGCCTGAAGTCATGACCTGTAAATGCCACAGAGATTCATGAAAAAAACAGGATCCACAAAAGCTTTGAGAACTACAGAGCACTAGCTGAGATTGGCACTAATACCTTATATTTTGATCACACCTCTCAGTTCAGCTGACAGTTTCATGAAAAGGAAGGGCATTGTTAAAAAGAAACAAATGGAGGGGTGTCTTGGTGGCTCAAACGTCCCACTCTTGATCTTGGCTCAGGTCACGATCTCACCATTTGTGAGACTGAGCCCTGCTTTGGGCTCTGCACTGACAGAGTGTGGGATTCTCTCTCTCCCTCTCTCCCTGCCCCTCCCCTCCCTGCTCACTTGTGCTCTCTCTCTCTCTCTCTCTCCCTCTCAAAATAAATAAATAAACTTAAAAAGAAAAAGAAGCAAACGGAGTCACTTACGTTAAGTGCCACCAAGATTTAATACCTAATCTAATTGCAGTTTCAGCTCCCCCAGGAGTGGAATTTTAAACCCATTAGTCTGGAATTTCCAGATCAGCACTAGTGATGTACTCTGCATAGGACCCCGTGCTTCCACCTTAGAAAGGAGACCTTGCCGGAGCAATCTTTTCTTTTGCTGATAATTTCCTTGACCCAGCCCATTTCTGCCTATAAAAGCCTTCCATTTTATACAGCTCTTTGGAGCACCCTTCTATTTGTTAGGTGGGATGCTGCCCAATTCACAAGTCATTGACTAGAGCCAATCACACCTGTAAATTCACTTGATTGACTTAAACTTCAAAGGGCATGATAATCAGAAAAGATTGGATGCAGTCCCAACATCTTTGGGGCATTCACATATCTTTTTGGTTTTACCTTTCATTTATTTGAATTTGAAAATTGGATGGATAAGTTTATGTTATTGTAATTCAGTTCTTTAAAACCATTTCACCTTCCAAAGGAACTCTGTCAAGAACATACCAAAGTCATGTGTTCCCAGCAAGATAGCCAAGTCCTCATAGTGACTGTCCCCTCCCAACATCCTGTCACTCCTGTGTCTTGTGAATTGGGATGCTATAGTCAAGTGGCACCAACTAAAGTTAACAGGGAAATTCAATCTTCAGGAAGTACAAAAGTGTGATTTATAAACATCATTAGAGAACAATCCCGTTGTTTTGACTCCTCCCTATGTCTAAGCTGCCTGGTAAACAATCTTTTACTGTAATATATAACTGAGTTTCCAAAATTTAAACATTACTTCTTTTTCATGAACTGACTGTCACCGTTGTGGCAAACATCTTTACTCGTGTTCACCATCAAAATGGAATAATTTTGCAAAATTCCTTACGCCTTTAAGAATTAGTCTTTAAGAACATATTTCTAAAAAGAGAACTTATAGACACCTTAAAACAAAAGTTTTGCATCTATTTTTGTTTTGCAATATTTGATTCATTGAGAATTATTCATTTATTCATTATTCATGTTTTGTTATTGTTTAAAGTGCAACTGAAATAGTTTTGTGTTATGTATTAAATTCACATGAACTTAGATACTTTGCTCAAAGACCATATGCCAAGAAATTCTACTGAACATTATTTACATTACTTTTTGGCTTCTGTAAGCATCTTGTGCTCATAAATTTGTGTCATGCCTTACATCTGAAAAATAAGAATTTCATATACACTACTAGAAAAGATAAAAGTGACCATCCTTCCTGCCTCAGCTTTCCAATCTAAAGGAAGCAATCGGTGAGTGATTACTGAATGAATGAGTCAGCACATCTGTATGGCATTTTGTTTTGAAGTGTTTTCACATCATTATCTGGGGAAAGTTTTGGACCTGTCGTAAAAGAGAAGGGGTCACAAATATTCTTATCAGAGTTCTCTTCAGGTGTCATGTCACTATTTCCAAATTTCCAGGACTACAATGAGTATCTTCTGTCTGTGAGGCATGTACACAAGGCTGGGCAGGCACAGAGTTTATTTGCAGTAAAATTAGAGCACATACTTGTTATGTGTGTCTGTTGCTTTGCAATATCAATTGGTGCTTATTAACCTTTACCCCTTTTCTCCTAGACAGGTCCTGCAACTCTGGGAATTGCATAAAGAAGCTTCCTCAATGCAGTTTTGAACTCTTTAACAGGCACCCACTGCTGACATAAAAACCAGCTTCACATGTATCTACTCAAAGAGAACCCATGACGTTATATCCACTCTGAGTACTGGGGTGGTCCTACCAGGTTACACCACCCTTTGAACAGCCAATTTATCCATAGAATCCATTGTTCTAAGAATGCTAGGTATATGATGAATGGTTGCCCCATCTTTTGAGACATTGTGTCTACCATAAAGCCAGGAGATTTCAAGTCTTACTTACTACACATATAATGTGTATATGTGTAACCTCATAGAATGGCTTGGCTTTCTCATTGCCGAGTTCAATACGCAAGCAGTAAGACCTTCTGGAACCTCTGTTCCACCCAGAACTCTAACTTCACCATGAGATGGCAATCGGATGATCAAATCTCAGCACATACACGTACCCGTTCCTGCAGCTCCTTTTTAAAATTCTCATCTTGAGCTTTACATGAGACCATAGGGTCAACCAAAGGTTCATCTGCTCTTTGCTTTTTCCACAACTTGGTGTTCAGGTACCAGGCTCCAAACTTCATCTTCACATACTTTGGTTTATAAGAATTCTACAGAAAATAACATAATTCCCAACTTCATTAGGTTTTTTTATGTTTGTCACTTCAATAAGTCTAAGATTTAGCTTATGAAAGCAGAAGGATTTTTTTAAGTTTATTTAGTTTGAGAGAGAAAGAGTGGGGGTGGGGGGTGGAGGCAAAAAGAGGGAGAGAGAGAATCCCAAGCAGGTTCCTTGCTGTCAGCACAAAGCCTGACATGGGGCTCGATCTCATAAATCATGAGATCATGACCTGAGCAGAAATCAAGAATCAGACGCTTAATGGACTGAGCCACTCAGGTGCCCTGAAAGCAGTAGCATTTATATTTAGCTTATGATTGATCCTTGCTTTATTTTTTTTACAGAAACTTTATGAAGTTTCTGTATGCTTTGACTTACAAAGGTATCATGAAAGTTTCATAATTGAGAAAATAATGTAATGGTTAAGCATGGCCTTTGCATTTAGACAAACCCGGGTTTAAATCCAGCCTCCCCTACTTAGTAGCTATGAGTCTGTGGGCAAATTAGTTAATTCTCCATCTGCAGAATGGAGACAATAGTATCCATCCATAGGGTTGTAGGAAACATTAAAGGAGAAAGTTATGTAAAGCAGCTAGAAATCATATAAAAATCACATATTTCACTGAAGGGGTAATGACCTTAAACAATACTTAGTCAACCAAAATAATGAGTTATAGACTTACTATGCGTCCAGCACCATGCTTAACCTTATAAATGTTATACTACTTTTCATCAAAATGCTATCCAACAACAGCAACAACAATAACAAAATTGCTATCTAACACCAATCTCTTGCCTCTGATTGGAAGAGAGAAAGAGGAGGGAGAATAGATGTCATTCCTTTCTTTCTCCCTTTCCTCAGTAGTGCAGGAAGGATGTAAAGAGATCTGTTGGATCATAGCCTGACAGTGTAGATGTAATACCCACAATGTCTCATAACAAAAAGGGGTTTAACTCTTGAGCAAGGCAAATATGAAACCACCAAGATTCTGCTCCTCTCTATTCTCACTCACATTTAAACCTGAGGCACAGGGGCGCCTGGGTGGCTCAGTCGGTTAAGCATCCAACTTCAGCTCAGGTCATGATCTCGCGGTCTGTGAGTTCAAGCCCCGCGTCAGGCTCCGTGCTGACAGTTCAGAGCCTGGAGCCTGCTTCGGATTCTGTGTCTCCCTCTCTGCCCCTCCTCTGCTCATACTCTGCCTCTCTCTCTCTCTCTCTCAAAAATAAATAAACATTTTTAAAAAATGTAAAAAACCTGAGGCACAATGTGTGGGTCATTCTAGTGTCAGGTCAGATCGTCTTTCTGAAGCAGAGAGGATGGGACAGTGCAGAGGGAGGGGAAATCCCTTCTCAGAGCTGGATTCAGCACTTTGATCCCTCCGTTTCAAGCATACTGTTGAAAAATTGCAACCACCTCACAACACTCCTTGTCTCCCTTCCCTGTGTCATTTCTCTTCACAGTACAGATCATCATTTCATATGCTATATATTCTTCTCATTGCTTGTCTCACCTCTCATCTTTCAAAATGTAAGCCTCAGAGATTCTTTGCAGATACAACCCCCTGGGCATCTAGAGCAATACTTATGACATAATAGGTGCTCAAGAAATATTTGTGTTTTTTTTTAATTTTTTTAACGTTTATTTATTTTTTGAGAGACAGAGACAGAGCATGAGCTGGGGAGGAGACAGAGATGGGGGGAGGGTGGAGCGGGGAGTCACAGATTCTGAAGCAGGCTCCAGGCTCCGAGCTGTCAGCACAGAGCCTGACCCGGGGCTTGAATTCATGAACCACGAGATCATGACCTTAGCTAAAGTCAGACGCCTGACTGAGCCACCCAGGCACCCCATTATTTGTTGAATGAAAATTGGGTTGCTCAAGTTTGGCATCATTGACACTTTGAGCTGGATAGTCCTTTGTTGGGGGGTTGGGGAGGGGGCTGTCCTGTGCATTGTAGGAACTTCAGCAGCCTCTCTGACCTCTCCTCACTAGATGCCAGTAGTACTGCCTCCCCCAAATTGTGACAACGAAAAATATCATCTGCAGACATGGCCAAATAACCCCAGGTGGGAAGGGGGGCAAAATCACCCTCAACTGAGAATCACTGAATAAACGGAAGGCAGGAAGGAGAGAGAAGAAAAACATTAAAAGGAGGGGATGAAATCTATAGTACAGATATGAGTTCTGAAATATGTTATGCTGTTGGGTGACTGGTAATCATTCAAGACTCAGCACAAACGTGATTTCTTCTGGGAGGCTTTAACTGAATCCCGCCCTCAGCCCGTGCTTGGTGGAATTGATTACTTCTTCCCATGTCTTCTGTGAACCATGACCGCATGCCACGACAGTTCATCATTTGCCTGTTGACCCAACTAAGCTGTAAGCTTAAGTGCAGGAAACAGGCCTTCATGTCAGCTTCGTTTGTCCCCAGCACTTCTCGGCACACGGCAGTGGATACTCAGAAATGTTTGTTGAAGGACTATACAGACAAATGGGTGGATTAACATCCGGGGGAAAGGGAGATGCGGAATAGAGGCACAGACTGCTGTGAGAGATCAGAAGTAAGAATAAAGTAATGTCAACCTGAAAAATCTCCAGAGAAAATCTGGCATATGACCTGTGTCTAAAGGAAGATATAAGAAAGTGGACGTGAAAGAGGGGCACTTCAGACAGAGAATACTGTGAGCAAAAGTAAGGTAGTGGGAAAGCTCAGAGTTTTAAAGACCAAAGAGGAGTGTAACAGGCCTGAGAGTATGTGGGGTAAAAAACAAAAACAAAAACAAAAACAAAAACAAAAACATGGGGATTTCCACTTCTGGGAGAGGGACCAGATTTACCCCTCTACGTGCAACTACTGGAAAACAGGAATAAATATAAATATGAATATAAATGTAAAAGCTTATAAGACACTAGACATCAAAGAGCAAGGGCATCAAAGAGCATCAAAGAGCAAGGGATCCCTGACAGACAAGAAACAAACAAGGTAAGTCCCACAATTGTCCCAGCTCACTGTGTTGAGCGACTTTCCAGGCCACTGCACAGACAGACGCTCAGAGTTGAGAAGACAGAATTGAGTCCAGACCAAGGCAGTTACATTTTGCAGCAGAGGAACAGAATGTGAGAACTGCATAGAGAGAGAACTCCAGAGGTTTGTAGAGGGTCTCCCTCAGCACATGTAGGGCAGGAAACGACCTGAGCACAGGGACAGAAC
This sequence comes from Panthera leo, assembly GCF_018350215.1. Taxonomy (NCBI): domain Eukaryota; kingdom Metazoa; phylum Chordata; class Mammalia; order Carnivora; family Felidae; genus Panthera; species Panthera leo. Next base: position 143,179,428 of record NC_056682.1, read on the forward strand.
CAACCAAAAGGATTAGAAGAAACAGTGCCCGACATGTACACAGAGCCAGGGACCGTTCCCTGGCCTGTTCCCTTCTGAGAAACCTAAAGACTCACAGGACGCTGGGTAGAAGAGACTGAAGGGTCTTCCCGCAATTGTAGAGAATTAGCTACGGACTGAACATCACTTCAACCCTTCCTAACAAAATTTAAAAGCCAAGACCCCAAAGGATCAAACTTTTCCAAATAACTTTTACCACATCCCAGAGCAAAACTCAAGTTTATAATAAAAATACCCTGCCCAAATAAGGTAAAATCCACAATGTCTGGCATCTACTAAAAAATCACCAGGCATACAGAGAGGCAAGAAAACATGATCCACAACGAAGAGATAAATCAATTCATGGCAACTCACATAGAACTGATGCAGATGTTAGAAGTGGCAGACAAGATCAAAAACAGTTATTATAACTGCATTCCTCATGTGTAAGATTAAGGAGAGACGTGGAAATGGTTTTTTAAACACTCAAGTCAAATTTCTTGAAATGAAAATTATAATGTATGAGATGAAAAACACACTAGACAGGATCAGTGGCTGATTAGACATTGCAGAAAGAACAGATTAGAACATTTAAAGACAGCAGTAGCAACAGAGAAAAAGAAGAATCAAAACTGAACAGAAAAAGAAAAGCTTCACAGAGCAGCTGAGTTGGGAGACCACTCCATGCAGCCTAATTACACGTAATTGGAGTCTTTGGAGGGGGCAGGGGAGGTGCTGAGACAAAAAAATGTTTGAAGGAATAATGGTCAAGATGTCTCCAAATTTGATGAAAACTATAAACCCATGGATCAAAGAGGTCAACAAACCCCAAGCACAAGAAATATATACCAAGGTGTATATAATAATCACATCACCCACCACCAGTGGCAAAGAGAACATCTTTAAAGTCGCCACAGAACACACATCCAGAAAAACAAAGACAAGGAGGGCATCAGGTTTCTCACCAGAAACAATACAACCAAGACAGCAGAACACCATCTTTAAGGTACCAAAAAAAAAATAAAAATAAAAAACTGTGAACCGAGCATTCTATACCCACAAAAACATCTTTCAGAAGGAAGGCAGAATAAGGATATTTTCAGACATACAAAAGCTGAAGGATTCAATCACCAGCAGATCGACACTGGAAGCAGTGTTAAAGGAGGCCCTCCAGGCGGAAGGAAAGTGATACCATATGGAAACGTATTTGAACTTTTACATAGTGACCCTCTGTCTGCCAGTCAAAAGTTCAATTTTGGCAATAACCACCATGGTTTATAGAGCCGTGGTTGTGCAACTATTGTACATACAGGGAATTGAGCAATTTGATTCAGCACAGATTCAGGACAAGCTGTGGTTCAGACCTCAGGTGTGATGGACATGATTTGCCTGTCCAGCATCACTTTGCATTTTACCTTTTAGAAAGATGAGGTTGGGGTGGGGGGGGGGGGTGCCTGGGTGGCGCAGTTGGTTAAGTGTCCAGCTCTTGGTTCTGGCTCAGGTCATGATCTCATGGTTCATGAGTTCAAGCTCCTCATCTGACTCCACACTGTCAGTGCTTTGGACTGCTTAGGATTCTCTCTCTCTCTCTCTCTCTCTGCCCCTCTCCTGTTTGTGCTCATGCTCTCTCTCTCTCCCTTTCTCTCTCTCTCTCTCAAAAAAAAAAATAGAAATATGAGGGGGAAATGGGAAATTTAAAGTGCTGATATTAGTGCTGGAATGCATAGTTTTCATAAACTTTATACAACAGAACCAAGGATGGAAAACATCACCTTTGTAAAAACAGATCAGCTGACTGTATTCAAATATAAAGGACAAAGTTAATATGTTTATACGTTAGAAATATAGCTTCAAAGATTACATGTAAAAGACAGCGGGAAATTGGAGATAATATATTCTTTTTCACTTTCAGAGAAAGGAGCTTCTCCACTCTCACCACCACCCCCACCACCACTTAGGTACTTAAATCTGTTGTTACACTGATACAATTTGATACGTGTGTATATGTATTTGCAGCTGTACATTGTGTAGAAAACTAGAAAAGAACTTGAGTCCATACTTCTTCCCTTAGGAACACAGAATGTTTTTTCTCCTCTGTTTCCTTCTATCTTCTCGGGCAAGAGGTATTGAAGAACTGAGCCATTTGTTAATAATCAGGCAAACATATGGTCAAGAGTAATGGTTTGTGGTCATTAAGACTCTCCCCAAAATTCAAGAATTCTTTACACAGAATAAACAACTTTCATGATCATTAATGGCAGCATTCAACTCTTGGATTAATAAACATTCATATATATTCCCATCAACTGTTAGGATTTCAACATATAAAACACAACAAGAGAGAGGATGTCAACCTATAAACACATAGAAATAACAATGATTATTCAGTTATAACAATAATGCTGAATGGCATGCCTTGTTTGTATAAATGGCTTTATTATATATATTAAATATTCATTGATTTAACAAATATTTATTAAACACCAAAAAAAAAAATTCAAGAATCCTACTCAAAAAAGCCAATGCCCTGCTGAAGTACCAGAAATCAAGAACATTTAAGGTTTTAATTCAACTGCGTTTTCTTGATTTTTAGACTTCTCCTCATTGGCAATTACCTGCAGTTTCCGGTGTTTCTGCTCATAGTCTAGTTTCTGGAAAAATCGTGGCTCCCGCAGTTTCTTTAGCTCCAGAGGAACCTGGTGGAGTCTCATTGTGTGGAGCACATCATGGCTTGGTTTGCTCCAGTAGTCAATGTCAAACTGTTTCAGGATGAACTCTTCATCAATGTTTGAACTTCCCTGGAAGAATATCACATTGCATGAATCAAGGACAAATGGTGAAATTCTTCTTTAATCTAAGGGAGGCATTTGACTATGGCTAGAGAAGAGGTAGCTTGGAAGAGAGGTAGAAAATGCTCAGTCAGCATTTACCAGAGACAAGAACTTCTGGGACTCCGGAGGGCTTTGTCAGTGCATTAAGAGACAACTTAGGGGGCGCCTGGATGGCTTGGTCGGTTAAGCGTCCGACTTCAGCTCAGGTCATGATCTCACGGTCCGTGAGTTCGAGCCCCGCGTCGGGCTCTGTGCTGACAGCTCAGAGCCTGCAGCCTGTTTCGGATTCTGTGTCTCCCTCTCTCTCTGCCCCTCCCCTGTTCATGCTCTGTCTCTCTCTGTCTCAAAAATAAATAAATGTTAAAAAAAATTTTTTTTAAATAAATAAAAAAAGAAAAGAGACAACTTAGCACCAGCCAGCATGAGTCCCTGAGCTGAGAAAAATTCAGTCGGTTTAATCATAAGCAGACTTCTGAGTGCATAAAGATGTGATACACACACACACACACACACACACACACTGAAATAGTACTCAGCCATAAAAAAGAATGAGATCTTGCCATTGGTGACAACATCAATGGATCCAGAAGGTATTGTGCCAAATGAATTGAGACAAACAGAGAAAGACATATGATTTCACCTATGTGTGGAATCTAAAAAGCAACACAAATGAACAAACAAACGAGAAAACAGAAAGTGACCCATAAATAGAGAACAAATCGGTGGTTGTCAGAGGGAGGGTGTGGGGGAATAGGCGAAATGGGTGAAGGGGACTGGGAAGTACAGCTTTCTAGTTATGGAAGGAATAAGTCATGGGGATAAAAGCTACAATATAGGAATATAATCAATAGTATTGTAGTAGCATTTTATGGTGACAGATGGTAACTACACTTGTGATGAACATAGCCAAATGTATAGAACTGGCAAATCACTATGTTGTACACCTGAAACTGAAATCAGATAAATGGATTCAGATAGAGGAGAGCAGCCAAGAGACAGAGAGAAGGCCTAACAACGTTTTAGCACCTAGATCCAGCTATACCTGAAACTCCCTGGATGGTTCCCTTTCTACCTTAATCCAGTCTGAACTATATTTCAGTCACCTGCCAATGAAATAGTCCTAAATAATACACTGACTAAAACTGATTAATGTTGTAAAAAAGGGAAGGAAGATTGCAAATCCTAGAAGGTCTTAAATCCAGTAAAAACCTAAGGAATCTATATCTACAGGGACTCAGGAACACAACCAAATAAGTAGGTTCTTAGAAGGAGGGAAAGAAAAGACTTTAATAACTAAGTCAAAAATCCATTTATGTCAGAAATACCTTTTGTGAAGGTTGTAGTTAAGCATAACTGCCCAAGTACTTAAATATAACAGAAAAACGAGTTGAGGAAGGAGTGAAGGACAGAAAGAAAGAAAGACATTGAAATAGAAAATAAAGATATGAAACAACAGAGTAGGGGAAATGAATAGTTATTAACCAAAGTATACAAACTTTCAGTTATAAGATGAGTAGTTCTGGGAATCTAAGTTACAGCATGGTGACTATAATTAACAATATTGTATTTAGGCTTGAAAGTTACCAAGAGAGTAGATCTTAAATGTTCTCACTGCACTCAAAAAAAGGTAATTATATGAGGAGATGGATGTATTAACTAACCCTATTGTGGCAATCATTTTGCAACATGTGTGTGTGTGTGTGTGTGTGTGTGTGTGTAAAATTATCACATTGTACACCTTAAACTTACATAATGTTATATGTCAGTTATATCTCAATAAAGATGGCAAAGAAAGGGAGCCACTAAAAAGAAAGAAAGAAACAACAGCAATGTGACATATAAACAATAAACATTTGAATAGGCTGCAAGTTTGCAAACTTTCCAGAAACATCACCTACAGGACACATTTCTATTACAAATGGTGACAGAGTCATAAAGATTCCTTTATGACTTTGATTATTTATCATATGTGAACACTGTTTTTTAGTAATAGTAACTCCGAGCTTGACTTTAATGTTTATTTTTGAGAGACAGACAGCAAGCGACAGAGGGGCAGAGAGAGACAGAACACAGAATCTGAAGCAGGTTCCAGGCTCTGAGCTGTCAGCACAGAGCCCGATGTGGTGCTTGAACTCACTAACTGTGAGATCACGACCTGAACCGAAGTCAGACACAACTAACTGAGCCACCCAGACGTCCCGTGAGCTTGACTTTAAAAAGTAGGCTGGGGGCGCCTGGGTGGCGCAGTCGGTTGAGCGTCCGACTTCAGCCAGGTCACGATCTCGCGGTCTGTGAGTTCGAGCCCCGCGTCAGGCTCTGGGCTGATGGCTCAGAGCCTGGAGCCTGTTTCCGCTTCTGTGTCTCCCTCTCTCTCTGCCCCTCCCCCGTTCATGCTCTGTCTCTCTCTGTCCCAAAAATAAATAAAAAACGTTGGAAAAAAAAAATTTAAAAAAGTAGGCTGTAAGTGGGTGCCTGGGTGTCTCAGGCTGTTAAGCACCAGACTCATGATTTTGGCTCAGGTCATGATCTCATGGGTTGGTGAGTTCAAGCCCTGCATCGGGCTCCAGACTGACAGTGTAGAGCCTGCTTGGGATTCTCTCTCCTTCTCTTTCTGCCCCTCCCAGACTCAAGCTCTCTCTCTCTCTCTCTCTCTCTCTCAAAATAAATAAACTTAAAAAATAACAGTAGGTTGATGGGCGCCTGGGTGGCTCAGTCGGTTGAGCATCCGACTTCGGCTCAAGTCATGATCTCACAGTACGTGAGTCGAGCCCTGTGTCAGGCTCTGCGCTGACAGCTCGGAGCCTGGAGCCTGTTTCCGCTTCTGTGTCTCCCTCTCTCTCTGACCCTCCCCCGTTCATGCTCTGTCTCTCTCCATCTCAAAAATAAACATTAAAAAATTAAAAAAAAATAAAAGTAGGTTGTAAATCCTACTACTAACTTACAAAAGAAGTAGCCCAGTTGCAGAAGTCACTAACTCCTTTGCGTACATTTTCATGAAGAAGAGGACCATCTTGGTGTAGCAAATCTGTTTCACTTGGCTTCTTTTCTTTAAAAAGCCATTGACCTGGATGCGACCCAGGAGTCTTCTTGGGACTAAGGACAGTGAGATCACCAAAGAATCGCAACATGAGACACCATGAATCCAAATAGAATTCAAACACTATCTTGAGGGAAGAAGATGCTAATGCAAGCATTTCAAACAGTCTCTCACAAGCTCACTAGGTCTACGTTAATTTTCCAAAAACCACATCCTCATTATCAGTATCATAAAGGCAAGTATATCATGATTAGTTATAATAATTAAAATGTATGCAGCATTTTACCATTATAAGTTGATTTTTTGAAACTATGAGTGCCATTTATTAAGACATGTGCCAGGTAAAAGTCCAAATTACTGTGCATGGAGACAGCCAAAGCCAGGAGATATCCTTGACTTCTCTCTCTCTTGTCCCTAAAATCCAGCCCATTAATAAATCTCGTAGGTTTTAACTCTGTCTCTTTCTCTGGACTGTTGCAGTGCTCCTCACTGGTGTCTCTGATCTTCTCTTGGGGCCCGAACCTCCAACCGCTAATTCATCTCTGCACTGCAGTTAAAATAGTCATTTCAAAATATAAATCTGGCCGTATCAAATGCTGCTACCCTTCACCCTCAATTAAACCTCTCGATAGCTTCTTTTTTTAAATTGAGTTATAATTCCCATACCATAATACTTACCATTTCAAAATATACAATTCAGTGGCTTTCATATATTTACAAAGTTATGCCACCGATACCATGATCTCATTCTGGAACATCTTCATCACCCCAGAAAGAAGCTTGTAAGCATTGACAGTCATTCTTCATTTCCCCCATTCTCTCTGCTCCTGAAAACCAGAAATCTACATTCCACCTCTAAGGGTTTGCCTATTCTGGACAATTTATCTGAATAGAACCTTATACTATATGGTATTTTGTGTCTGGTTTCTTTCACTTAGCATAACATTTCAAGGTGTGTACATGCTATGACATGTATCAGGACTTTATCCCTTTTTATGGCTAAGATTCCATTGTTAGACCACATTTTGTTTATTTATCATCAGTTGATGGGCACCCGAGTTGCTGCCCCTTTGGGCTATTGGGCATGGTGCTGCTCTGAACATTCAGGTACAAGTTTTTGTGTTCAGTAGCTTCTTGTGACTCTTCCAATGAAGACCTAAGTCTTAACTCAGTTTCCAAGGCTCTTCATGGCCTGGTCCTTGCCTGTATCTCCAGATTCTTCTGGAATTGTGCCATCCTCCCTCACTCTCTGAGCTCCAGCCGTAGTGGCCTTCTCTCAGTTGCATGAATTCATCATGCTGCCTTCAGCCACGGACCCTTCGTACACGTTGTACCATCTGGCTGCAACGCCTTCTGCATTTCCTCATCCCCCCCTTATGTTTCAACACACATGTCCCTTCCTCAGGAAAGCATTCACATAGGCTTTCCCCAGAACCCACATTTCATTCCTGGCAACATGTACCTTCTTTTCACAGCACCTAAATATTAATTCATCCATCCACTCATTCAACAAGTATTTACTAAACACCAACTATGTACTAGGCACTGTCCTAGGCATTAGAATTTAGCTGTAAATAAAGCTTAGGCCCTGTCCTCACATAATTTGCAATTGATTAGGGAGAGACAGATAGGAAAGAGGTAAACATATGCCAGGTGATGGAGAGTGAGGACGGGGGCTTTTAATTTGTACAGAGAAATCCTTGCTACCAAAGTGATAGTTGAACAGAGACCCAAAAGTAGAAATTAATCAAGCCATGCAGATATCAAACTATGCAGACACCAGGCAGAAAAGAAAAGCGGGTGCAAAGGCTCCAAGGAATGAGCGTGTTAAGTGTGGATGAGGAACAGCAAAGAGGCCAGTGTGGTTGGAGGGGCAGGATTAAAGGACAGAGTAGCAGACAGTGAGGCCTGAGAGGTCACAGGGGGCCTGATCATAGGGATCTTAGAGGCAACTGTAGGACTCTGGGTTTTAATCTGAACGAGTAAGCAACTGGAGAATTTTTGTTAATCAGGCAAACAAAAACATAGCATTTGTTGTCATCACATATATCCTGCAGTAAATTTTTTTAAATTGAAGTACAGTTGATACACAATGTCTTATTAGTTTCAAGTACACAACACGGTGATTTGACATGTCTGTATGTTATGCTGTGCTCACCTCAGCTGTCACCGTGCAATGCTATTACAATACCATTGACTCCATTCCCTATGCTGTACCTTAACTGGAGAAGTTTGAGCACAGGAATGATGCTGAAAGAATCATTTTACCTATTGTGTGAAAAATAGACTGGGGCAGGGAGTGGGGGTAACTCCGGAAGCCATGAGACTAGCTAGAAACTATTTCAATCATCCAGGCAAGAGCTGATGGTATCTTGGAATACAGTGACAGTAGTACTATAGCTGAGAGTCCAGATATATTTCAAAAGGAAAGCCATGAGGGTTTGTTGGCAGGTCGCAACTATTGTTTCAAAAGTAACTGGAAGAAGGGCATTGCCATTTACTGATCAGGAGAAGATGGAAGGGTGAGTAGTTCTGGGGAAGAAATCAAGAGTTCGGTTTTGACTCATTGAGTTTGAGATGCCAATTACACACCCAAGGACAAATGTTGAACATCCATATAAAGAGGGATTGGATGAGGTCACTTAGGTGTGAGTAAACATACAGAAAAGATGTCAGAGACTGATGCATTTAATATTAAAAGGAAGATGAGAAGGGACCAGCAAAACAAGGTTGGGGAGAGGGTCACTGAAGTAGGAGGAGAAACAAGAAAGGGTGTATTCAAGAGGCTAAGTGAAAAAAACTCTTTCAAGAAAGAGGACATCATCAATTTTGTCAACTGCTACTGACACATCAAGCATGATGATCACAGAGAAGTGATGAGGTGACACAGAGGTCAATGGTGACCTTGACCAAGGGCAGACCCGTTGCAGTGCTGATGAGTTAAAGAAAGAAGAGGAAGTAAGTATGAGCACCTTTTTCAAAGAGTTTGCTGTAAGGGAAAGGAGAGTCTGTGCTCAATGAGAGTTGTTTTGAAATGGGAGATATTAACTCATGCTATGGTAGGCTGATAACGGCCCTGAAAGAGATCAGGTACTAATCGTTGTACTTTACTTGGAGAAACCATCTATATAGATACAACTAATTTAAGGAGCTTGAGATGGTAAGATTATCCTGGATTACCTGGGTGGGCCCTAAATGCCATCACTAGTGTCCTTGTAAGAGGAAGGCAGAGGGAGGTTTGACACACACACACAGAGGAGAAGGGGATGTGAAGACAGAGCAGAGAGAGACTTGAAGATGTTGACCTTGAAGACTGGAGTGATGTGGCCACGGCCATGGAATACCAATAGCCACCAGAAGCTTGAAGAAGCAAGAAATGGATTCTCCCCTAGAGCCTCTGGAAGGAACATGGCCTGCTGATACTTTGATTTCAGCACAGTAATACTGATTTTGGATTTCTGGCCCCCCAAACTGTGAGATAATAAATTTCTGTTGCTTTAAACCATTAAATTTGTGTCACTTTGAGGTTTTTTTGGGGGGGAGGGGGATATTTTTAGAGAGAAAGAGCACAAGTGGGAGGGGGCAGAGGGAGAGAGAGAGAGAGAGAGAGAGAGAGAGAGAGAGAATCTTAAGCAGGCTCCATGCTCAGAGAGGATCCCACGACCCTGGGATCATGACCTGAGCTGAAATCAAGAGTTGGACACGTAACCGACTGAGCCACCCAGGCACCCTCAATTCATGTTACTTTGTACAGCAGCCACTGTACAAGAATATGCTAACAGAATATGCTAAGAGTATGCTGACAGAAAAACTTGCCATTACATACTTATACATTCATTTTATGATGATAATTTATTAAGATATTAGTTTTGTTCATTTCCTCTGTACTTTTACCTTCTCTCTTTTCAAGTAGATTACCCATTTGTTTTTCATTTCTTGCCCTGGAGATTTCTTCAGGGTTGACCAGGGAAACTGCCTGCAGTTAAAGGCACAGCCCGCACTGTGCAGAACCCCAAGCTCGTTGCAGCAGTCATGCTAGATGTGACAGGTGACGCAGGAAGACACGGGTGGGTGGACAGAGTGTACCACAAATGGCAAGAATAGACAGAAGAATGAGTCCCAAAGACCAGAAAGAAGTTAAAGATCCATTCTGCGATTATTGGGGACCTATCCCACTTTCTTATAGTGTAAGTAACAACCATGATTGAAAGTTTGCTACTCAGTGGGATGAGATGATATAAATAGAAAAAGGGAAGTGGTTTTTTGTAAACACATGGCTTTGTGAACTAAGATTCATACCTTCTGTCTGTACTCGTGCTCCCTTCCACAGCACACTGCAATCACCGTGAGGACAGGGTCCTAGCCTGATCACCACTAGGTCCTCAGAACCTAGCATCGTCCCTAGGTGCTCAGTAGTCCTGTGGTTTGTTGTTGTTGTTGTTATTTTGCATAAAGAAAACCAGCTAATAATTCACTGAAGATCCATTAACTCAAAGATACTCCTAGGGCCATACCAACCCACACTGTTAAAGTCTCCAAGGGGAGCCCTACTTAGAACACTCCTCTCTCTTCCTCAGCCAGGTTCTGAGCAAAATAATACAAAGGGCAAAGATGGAAGCTAAAATATGACCTTTACTACTGACAGTGGCCATGTTGGAGCACATGGATCTAGGTTCAAAAGGACTTGTGAGTGAAATCCAGTAACAGGTGGACTGTCCCATGCGGACCCCAGCAGGGACTGGCTGGGGTGGGGCTCCCTTCAGGAAAGGGAGCTGCGTTTCCCATGGGCCATCTCGCTTCCTAGTGGAAGAAAGACAGAGTGTGCCCAGTCTCCCCAGTTTTACCAGGGGGTACACTCAGCAGCCAGAATGGTGGGGCTCCTGTCACCTTGTATGTCACTTTAGCAAACATGTATAATTTAATAAAAGCTCTTCGTGGCCATGGGCCTGGGTTCTCTGTGAGTGGTCTAGGGTCTGTGGGTAGGCTGCTCTCCAGTTCTCCCACACTCCCGAGGGCCCACCAGTGATATCATTTAAAGTCACAAGGCGAATTGGTATCCCAAATCTATTTTTGTCAAGCATATTTACCATGGCATTAACATTTTAGGTTAAATATTACATGACCTGGGAATAGAAGAGTGTGATACAAAGGAAGGTTGCTGTGAAAATTAAACAAGTGAATGTATAGGTATGTTTGAGGGTCAAATAGAATGTGTTGAAAGTACTTAAGCATCATCTTTTTTAAGAAGTTTTTAGTTTTTTTAGTTTTTTTTTTCCTGCCCTACAAACTACTAGTCCCAATCGTATTGAACAAAAGGGCTTTTGCCATAGATGATTCAAAGAGCCACTGTGAGCCAATGAATCCGGTTTTCTGCAGTTTTCCCCTTCCCGAACAGCTCTCCTACAGTCATATACACACACCCATGTTGTATTGCTGGATAATTCACATCCATTTATGAAGTAAACACTAAGAAGAGGACCCAAGGCTCCTCTCCTTTCTCCTTGGGAACTTAGTTATTTTGCTTCTCACAATTATTCCAAAGATGAGGGGCTTTGAGAAGGTCAGTCCTCGAAGGTTTCATCAGGTGACAGGAAAGAGCGAGGGGGTAAGGACAATACTTACAGTCCCAGGTGGATTTCAGTAGAATGTTTTTTTAAAAGTTTTGTCGGTTCCTTTGTTCTTTTCCTGATGCCCTGACAATAAGCCCAGGTGTCCTCCAGTTTCCTGACGGGATCCAGCACTTCCAGCACCTTTAATAAGAGCTACAAACAGAAAACAGCCTTGAAGAGAAGAAAAATGTGCTGAAAAATAAGGCTCCTTGATTCTAAAATGGACCAGACCAACAGCATGCCCCTCTGCTTTGCTTTTCCAGCCGGTTATGCCCTTCATCAGTTTCTGTGCAGGAACCGTGCCGGGCGCTGGGGTAAGCATCCACCGCCTAGACATTAGGCAGTGTCTCTAGAGGGCTTCTGTAGTTTTTGATGGCTGGGCGTCGATTCTTCCTCCTATAAATAACAGTATCTAGATTTTTCTTTGGATCCCAGCCTCACTCCACAGGCAGGTCAGGTCAAGCAAGACCACAGTGACTGGTTTAGGAACAGGCACATAATCCAAAGTTTACTCACGGGAACTGGGCTATGGGATTTTGCTGGAAGCATGCATATAAAAAGAGGTGTTCTTGGTAGCATTTCAATCTAGAGCTGCTCGTGGCCGTCATAATACCGCAGGAAGAGATCCTGCCTCAGAAAGAAGCCAACACACCCAGTTGGGGAGGTCAGACATGGAAATAGGGGCCACAATCCTACGCACCGTCTGCAAGGATGTGGAAATTATCTGTTTGTCACAGGCTCCAAAGCTCTGGTTTGCAGGAGACAGTGGAGAAAAGCCCCAAGTGGAAAACAATTGATGAGAAATTCTAGTTGTCCTTTCTGTAAACTTCCCTGACACGAATCATTTGTTTATCCATTCGCTCATTCATTATGCACAAATATTGACTGAACGCCAGGTATTGGTGGAATAAAGTCCCTGCCCTTGCAGAGATTTTATTCCAGTGAGGAGCCCAGTGGTGACAAGTGCTGTGATGAAAAACAGATCACAGTAAGGGATAGAGAATGAGAGTACAGGAAGTGTTATTTCATGAGACACGTGAGCAAAGATCTGAGGGAAGCAAAGGAGTGAGCCAGACAGATATGTGGGGGCAGGTGTCCCGGGCACGGAAGAGAGATCTGAACCAGCATGCTGGCTATGTTCACAGAGCAGCCAGGAGGCCAGAGTGGCTGGAGCAGGGTGAGAGCAGAGGAGTAGGTGGTGAGGTTGGAGGAGGAACAGAGCAGGGGTGGGGCAGAGAGCAGGCTGTGCAGGGCGTTTTGGACAATAGCAAGGACTTTAAGAAAGGGCCATCAGAGGGCTTAGCAGAGAAGTTTTCCTTCTTTTCTTTCTTTCTTTCTTTCTTTCTTTCTTTCTTTCTTTTCTTTCTTTCTTTCTTTCTTTCTTTCTTTCTTTCATTATATTTTGAGAGAGAGAAAGAGAACCTCATGCAGGCTCCACACCCAGCGTGGAGGCCCGGCTTAATTGCTGGACCCTGGGATCATGACCTGAACCAAAATCGAGTCCAACGCTCAACTGACTGAGCCACCCAGACTCAGTTTACTTTTCTGAACAATTGCCATGCTGACTGACCTAGGGAACAGACTCTACGGGTGGGGGTGGGGTAGCAGGCACTGCTAGTTCCCTGCCCGATATCCATTCTGCCTTTTTTCTGAAATCTAACAGAACCGTGTTCTAGGTTTTGTTCAACACTGCAATGCGCCAACCAAGAAACTCAATTTTCTAGACTCCCTAGAAGCTAGAAGTGGTCAGATGAATGAGATGTTTACTAGGAAAGTTATTATTTGTCTAGTTAACCTTTGCCCCATTCCCCCTTCTTGTTTGAAAGGCAGACTTGATGCCTGGAGGTGTGGAAGCCATCCTGAGATCCAGGAACAAGAGACATACGTTAAGGATTGTGGAGCTTGGAATCAAAAGCAGCCCAGGACACTGGTGACATAATGGAGCTGCCCCCTCAACCCCAGGCTAGAGTCACAGAAGCAAGACTGGACAATTCCCCCCTTGGTTTCTCCCTCCAAAATATCCCAAGCAAAAGTAGGCTGGTAGAACGTTAAGGGAAAAGAAGTCAAATGTTTCTGGTTGGCTTCACAGGAAGCATAAGTTGGCCTCACAGGAACCAAAGGGAGTGGTGAGTATGTTGCTGGGAGCAGAGAAAGGAGGGCTCCCAGGAAAACCCAGGAAAACTCTCACCCCCGGGGGTGTTCATCGTCCTCTTCCCTACATAAACATGTCACCCCCTCGAGAGAACTCCCAGGCAACTAAGGAGAATTATTTTCAAGGTCCTCCCACACCCCTAGGTCAGGAGGTCACCTCAACAGGCATGTCTTCCCCCAGATTCGGGTAGAGAGCCAAGGGGTGCGGGGTCAGCTGGGCTTGAACATCCGCCAGGAAGGCCTTCTGTGCCTGCTGGGCTGGCGAGAGCTTGGAAAACGAGGCTGCTTCCTTGGGCCGCCTGTGCTGCCTCTTCTTTGGGGCAGGTCGAGGAGCTGTGGGATGAATCTGGGGGAGAAAGGCCTCCTGAGGACCCCGAGTGATCAGACCCTCACAAGGTGGGCAGCCTTTCCTGAAGTCATCCAGTCCCTTCTTCACAAATATCCATCGCAGGCTGTTCAGGGAGGTGGGGCACGTTGGCCTGTGCTTGTGCTTTCTGTAACACTTGGAAGGTAGATTCTCTTTGTACCTGGATGAAAACACACCACAGGGATAGGGGTGGGAACAGAGGTTGGACACAGGTTGGAAGGAGGCTGACCTCCACCTTTCTTTTATTTCTTTTTTCTTTTTTTTAAAAATGTTTATTCATTTTTGAGAGAGAGCGTGTGAGCAGGGGAGAGACAGAGAGAGAAGGACACAGGAAGATCTGAAGCAGGCTCTACGCTGACAGCAGCGAGCCCCATGCAGGGCTCATCAAACTCATGAATTGTGAGATCATGACCTGAGCCAAAGTCAGGCACAACCAACCGAGCCACCCAGGTGCCCCCGGCCTCCACCTTTCTTGAGGAGGTGAGATAGGGGAGGAAGGGTTCTGTGGAGAGGGTCCAACGAAGCAGACTCCTGCCTCAGGGCACATTATCACTGGTCTGTGCAAGGCTCCTCCCCTGTTTCCTTGAGTCCGTGTTATCCCACATCCCATTCTCATTGCTCTCTCTGCACAGGCAAACCACTCTCACAGATTTAAGACAAACCCTTTTGGGGAACGTGGGTGGCTCAGTTGGTTAAACCTCTGACTTTGGCTCAGGTCATGATCTCATGGTTCGTGGTTGGAGCCCCGCATTGGGCTCTATGCTGACAGCTCGGAGCCTGAAGCCTGTTTCGGATTCTGTATCTCCCTTTCTCTCTGCCCCTCCCCTGCTTGCACTCTGACTCTGTCTCTCAAAATTAAACATTTAAACATATTTTTTAGATAAATAAATAATAAAACAAACCCTTTTGCTTGTATGTTCCTTATGATATCTGTGTTGTCTTTTTACACGCATGTATTCTTAATTTACATAAATGGTACTATTCTGTTTCTTACTCGTTTGCCAGGCACCATATTATAAAGGCCCGTCCATGTAAATCTAATTCTTTATTACCAACCTGCTGCCACCATGGTTCATCTATCCACTCTCCTTGTGAAGGACACTTACAAGCTGCAGCTACTCTGGCGACTTTTTCTTGTCCTTTAAAGGACCACAGTGCCACAGTGGCAAGAACCTGGACCCCAGTGACAACTAACTAGCCGAATGACCTTGGCACATCATTGAACCTCTGTGGGCCTCAGTTAACCTCCTAAACTCAGAGGGTCAAAGGTTGCAAATTGGCAATCCATGGGCTGCATGGGGGGCCTACAAACCTGTCATTTGGTCCCTTTTCTGTTTGAATAAGAATTATAATGGTTAACACACATCAAGGACTTTTCTATAACAGGCATGTTCTAGTGCTTTACATGTATTAACTTATTTAAATCTCATAACAATCCAATGAAGTGGGTACCATGTACTATTTCCATATATTAAGGAAATTGCGGCACAAAGAAGTTTAAAAACAAAACAAACACTTGTGAAAGATCCCACAGGTAATAAGTCCTAGAGGTGGGATTTTAATCCAGGTAGTGTGACTCCAGAGCAAGGTGTTTAGCCACATCGCTAGAGCTTCTGACATATAAAAAAAGTTCACATGAATAATCTAGAATAAAAATCAGGCTCTTCTGGGGACACTGGGTCCACTTTTCCATGGAGCTGCAATTGGCACAGGGGTACCTTCTATAGATGAGTCCTACACCCTCTTATTCACAGTCTCTCCCTACTGCTTTATTACACCCAGTCTGTTTCAGTCAATCTCCTTACCCACCAGGTCCCTGTTTGCACTGAGCTGTTAGGACATAAAGATGAGATGGAAGAGGTTGACAGAAGAAAAATGAGACCAGTTCCTGGACAATCTAACACTCCCAGACATTGCCTAAGTCAGGACTTACAGACAGGTCACTCATTATCTTAATACCCTGCCCTAGTCAGATACTTCTATATTATTGCTGTCTTTCTCTGAAGCCTCTTCCACCTCCAGACCCCTTTCATCTGTAATGGCTCATTACACCTAATCTACTCCTTTTACACTCATCCTTACAGGCCCAAAGCATTTTTAAGAGCATTCAGCTCGGGGAACCAGATGGCTCACTCCGTTATACATCTGCCTCTTGATTTCCGGCTCAGGTCATGATCTTGCGGTTGTGGGATCAAGCCCAGGTCATGCTCTGCACTGAGTGTGCAGCCTCCTTGAGATTCTCTCTCTCCATTGTCTCCCTCTGCTCCTCCCAGGCTTATGCTAGCCTCTATCTCTCAAAAAAAAGGAGGTTCCAGCTTGAGCCCTCTTCTTTTCTTGTGAGTCCTAGAAACTTCTTGCTTGCTGCGTGTGCGTGCGTTTGGGCTTAAACCAGTTCTACTGTGCAGATCTAGAATGAAAGGCTACGAAAAGTTGCTCTTGGAAACGAATAAATCATTCTCAAATAGCTAAGTGGTGGGGGTGTTGAAATTACATCGAACCTTGCAATTTGCTGACCCATTCGGCATGACCTACTAGCAAGTAACTTTCTTAATATTAGATATCTTTACAGAGTTTATGTTCCATACATTTACAACTAACTCAAACACCCAAGCACTTCACACAATCAAATCTGATGCCTGGTATTTTTGCTAAAGAACAGTTCTACAACTCCAAACGGGGATAGTATGGCAGCCAGCTCAAACCTCATAGCATGTCGGATCTGGCAGAACCTGAAGGAAATCCAGGCTACCTCCTCCCTTCTAAATGAAGAAACTGAGTTCTGAGAGGCTAACAGGAAACCAGTGCAGCACGAGAGCTTCCTACCACTCTGTTTTGCCTCTTGTAGCTAAGAAACGTGGCTCTGCATTTTGTTAAGTTTATGAAAAAAAACTTGACCCAGAAAGTAAAACTGAAAACATTTTTTTTCCCTAAACATTGACTATTTTCAGAGTTACTAGCATATGCTCCATAGATATCTCCATTTTTAAGAACTGCAAAAGAGATGGGGTGCCTGGGTGGCTCAGTTGGTTAAGCATCGGACTTTCGGCTCAGGTCATGATCTTGAGGTCTGTGAGTTCAAGCCCCGCGTTGGGCTCTGTGCTGACACGTCAGAGCCTGGATCCTGCTTCGGATTCTGTGTGTGTCTCTCTCTCTGCCCTCCCCCAGTCCCCCCCACACACACCCTGCTTGCTCTCTTTCTCTCTCAAAAATAAAATATTAAAAAAAATTGCAAAAGAGTATTGGGCATTTATCCTAAAGAAATGACAACTTATGTTTGTACAAAAACCTGAACACAAATGTTGACAGCAACAGCCAAAAGCTAGAAGCACCTGAATCTCCTTCAATAGGTGAAACAAATAAACAGTCATACAACCATACGAGCAATAAAAATGAACAACCCGCTGATACACAGTGTCCTGTTAGCAGCCTTATGCTGACGGAAAAAAAAGCCCATCTCAAAAGGTGTTACACTGTATTACTCTACTTGTCTAACATCCTCAAAAGAACAGAGTTACAGAAATGAAGAACAATTGTGGTTGCTAAAGGTTGGGGGTGGGAAAAGGAGTGCTGATAAAGGGGTTGCAAGAAGTAGTTCCCTCGTGGTGAGGAAATACTTTTGTATCTTGGTGAATACATATGACAAAATTTTATAGAAGTACACACAGAACTGCAAGCAAAAGCTGATGAAATCCAAGTAAGGCCTATAGCCTAATATATTGTGCCAATGCCCGTTTCCTGCTTTGGTAATGAAATACAGTTGCGTAAGATGGCACCCCTGGAAGCAGCTGGGGGAGGGGTGCGTGGGACCTCTGTGCTATTTTTGCAACTTCTTGTGCGTCTATAATTATTTCAGTACAAAAACTTTGAAAATGTGGGAAAAAAGATTCCCAAAGGGTTGATAATTGCTAAAATGCATACGGTACACACTCTATGTCAGTAACTGCTTTACATGTGACATAGCAGTTAATCCTCACGACGATCATATAAAGGTGATTCATTTTGTTGTTCCCATTTTACAGTTAAGCAAACTGAGCCCAGAAGCAGCAAGTAACTTGTCTAAGGTCGCTAGGCAAACAAGAAGAGAATTGACCTTCGACTCCAGCCTTTCTGATTCTAGACTCTGGAATCAACTACCATACCGGGCTGCCTCCGAGAGAGCCGAATTCCATTCTCATAAATAGCTCAAGGAATCCGCAAAGTCAAAAAGTCTTGGGTTCCTGCCCTGTGGCTGTGACACCATCCATTCAAAATGGCAGCAGACCGCCCCAGTATGTGAGGCACTCCCCCCCCCCCCACCCCGCCCCCAAGCACAGGCTCAGTCACAAGGTGGGTGGCCAAAGGCTCCACATCCAATTGGCTAACCCGCAGAAGGGTGGGTGGTAAGCTAAACCAGTCTCCGCAGAGGACTCTGTGGCCATCAGTTTCCCATCCGGAATGGCCATGTCAATCTACATCCCCTGGGAGGTTGGGAGCAAAACAGAAAAAAAGTGTGCTTTGCGACAGGAGCATCAAGCGTTTATTATCTCACATGATAATCATTTAGGTGCCGAGGACCTTGTGGAGAAAAGACGAGCAGCATGCCCAGCAGAGCCCTCCTTGGCCATTTGCCGCCCCGCCCCGCCACCGCCGCCCCTACCCCCAGCAAGCACCGGGTGCAGGCGCCCCCTCGCGGCACCAGTGGGGTGCGCCTCGCCTGGGCGGGGCGCGCTTACCGGGGCCCGCAGTCCCTGCCCACTGGCACGCGGGTTGGCGCCCCGGGCCCACACAGCCGCTTGTGGTCGTCCATGATGTCCCTGGCTCCGCGACGACAGCCGGGCCTTCGTGGTGTGTATTCCCAGCCACTCGGGTCGCTAGGAGACCGCCTGGCTGTGCGCTGGCCAGATTAGCGCCGGATGGCCCAGGCGCCCCCTGGCGCACCCCGGTTTCCCCCGGGAGCGCGCTGCCCAGCCCCCACGTCGCACCCGATTCTCCAATGCCTGGGGCGGTGGACCGTGGTGGGGGGTGGGGGGGGGGAGGCAAGAGAAAAGGATCAGGTCTTTGGTTTAAAAGTGTTTTAATCTGTTGGGAAGGCATCTTCTTCCCACTGAAATTTACCGTAGGCTGGGCCATGCCCATTTTTCAAAAAGGGTTTGTTGAAGGAAAGGAAGAAGGCAGCTGGAGACATAGTGATGAAATTTGAAGTGGGGTCCCTGAGCAAAGGGCTAGGAAAGAATTCTTGAGACTTTTTTGGTGCAGAAAGGTGATTTTATTATAGCATGGGCACAGGACCCGTGGGCAGAAAGAACTGCACTGGGATTGTGGGGAGTGACTGATCATATACTTTTCAAGTTTGTGGAGGGAGGGAGATAGAGATAAATTAAGTTTCTAAGGAATTTTGGAAGCAGGGCTTTCAGGGCCTTGAAGGGCTAGCTGCTGTTAAGATAAGGTTAGTCTTTAGTAAAACGTAAACACTAGGCACTAAGGCTGCCAGGAGTTCCTTGAGGAAGGTCACACCCTGCCTGTTTCAGGTGGCTATCAGTGGGCTGCAAGCTGTAAAGAGATTTAAGCTACATTTCTCTTGCCTTTGTTTCCCTCATCAATAGCAAGAGAAAAAGAGTGGAAAGGGAAGGAAGGCGATAGACTGCTGACAGTGGGAAAGCCTTTTAGCATGGAATGTTTTCTTGGAGGTTTTGCAAATCCCTGAGCTTCACTGCCTTCATAAACTGAGGACTGAGTACTCCTGTCTAGTCACCAGCTGGTTACCAGAATCCCTTCCAGCTCTTGTGTTATTTGATTCTTCTGCCTGGATCCACTTGCGATGGTGAAGTTACCATCCTGTTGCGCCTGGCAGGCAGTTGCCCATGTAAGTGTGGATAGCATGAGGCTGTGTGTTTCGCTTTGTTAAGTTCTCTTACTACTTCTGAGTAGTAAATATTAAACATTGCTTCCGAGGAAATAGCAGCAAAACATGCTCCTGTCCCCAAATGTTAAATTGTATTTAACATGTTTCTGTTACCGTGGGATAATTTTCGTAGTCATTTAAAGATGCGTCTTCTCATCTTCCAACTCTCTGGGAATATATTAGCTTCACCTTTGGAAATCTGTTCAGTATCTGGGTAGTAATCAAAGTTGCTCTGCTTGATGCTAGTGTTACCGGACAGAACCAGGTCCGAACTCGTGTATGGCTACCTGAAGCTGGAAAGTCCACATTCAGAGACAAGTGGTGGTAGGAAGGAAAGGTTGCTTTATTCATGAAGCCAGCAGTGTGGGGAGTGTGGGCAGATGGGGGGCTAAAGTCTCAAAGACCATCTTCCCCATCCAGGTGAATCTGGAGGGGTTTCTGTTTTGTTTTGTTTTGTTTTGTTTTTAAAGGGGAAGGCCTGGGGAAAAGGGAGGGGGATTACGTGCCAGAGAAGCAGGTGCCCACTCGGTTAGTTGTATGCCCTCGTGACCCTGAACAGACTTGCTGGCATCGTGGCAGCTGTTTTCGAATATCAGGCCCCTATCTTCTGGGAAAGCTTCGTC
Organism: Panthera leo; assembly: GCF_018350215.1. NCBI lineage: Eukaryota > Metazoa > Chordata > Mammalia > Carnivora > Felidae > Panthera > Panthera leo. Next base: position 143,199,945 of record NC_056682.1, read on the forward strand.
CTTCACCTCTCAAGGCCATTGGTCTGCCAATCTCAACGTAAGTTAGTTCCGCTACAGATCAAGAGACTTCAATCAGCAAGCAAGAAGTGCATGAGCTTGAGGCAGGTTAACCCTTAACCCTGGCTGGAGGGCTGTTCCACTAGTTCCAGCACCTTCATTTGCTATTGCCGTCCAGCTCCCTTTTCTGTGCAGTGTGAGCCCTGGAGTCTCACCACCTGAGATGAATCCTGATTCAACTAGCTAATCATTGCGCACCCCTGGGCACAATTACTTAGACTTCTTTTTAACTCCATTGATTTTCTAGTCTGAAATGGAGGAAATAACAGTATCTCCTTATAAGGGTTACTGTTGGATCAATGAGACGATGAATGTAAAGCACTTAGCAGTGCTGGCAATTAAGAATCCCTCAGTAAGTGCTGAGCGGTAGTATTATCTCAGCTGTGAACTGGGGGTAGTAATGTTTGCCCTGCCTGCTTCACAGAGTTGCTATAAGAGTCAGTTAACGGAGAAAGCTACACATGCAATCGTTATAAAGAGTCTGATTGAGTGTTTTCATTATCTTTGATAATATCTTTCATGTTCATTTGTTTGATTGCACACTCAAGCTTCTATTACTTTGAGGAGGTAGTATTTTTTCACAAGACTGAGGGTAAGGGATTATGTCTGTCATGCTCCTAATACTGTGCCTGGCATATAGGAGATACTTACTCAACAAATATTGTCTGGTATGGACATCGTAGGCCCTAGGGATGCAATGGGGAATAAAACAGACTTGGTCCTTGTCAGCTTGATTCTTAGGTGCTAGTGTTTGTTGCATGAACTAATCAGAAACCACCTATTCCGTGGCTTTTGCATCCTCACAAGTTGGTTTTTGTTCCATGTAGGAACTTTCACTCCATATCTAGTAGTAGACAAATAGCATCCTTTTTATTTCGTCACATTCTATACCTTAATTATACTCATTACTCACGGAATCTCTCATTCATTCTCTCTGTGTCTCTCTTTTGCAACACAAAAGTAAAATGTGTTCCATATAGTAATCTAATGAGCAGATGTTATTTAAGAGAGAGGATAATGAGATTCTAGGTGTTTTTCCTCTCGTTGTTGCCAGTAGAACCATTTTATTTCCAAATAGGATTACTCAAATACCCATAACAGGGTTGCCAAACACTATTACTGCATCCTTCCCCCCAGCAAGGACTAATTACTGTCTCTGTAGCATTCTATTACATACGCAGCAATACTTGGTTCATAGTACTTCCCAGAAAAAAACAAGAAAAAAAAAAGCACTGGAACAACAAAAGCAACAGAACATTAAGCTGAGAAATCGTAAAGTGGTCCTGGAAATTATAAAGCAGAAACCTTTGGCATCTGTACAAAATATTACCAGTCATTCCTTCAGGACTTCATGGAGTCTAGACAACTGTACCCTCAGCCCAGTTCTCACAGCATTTCTACGGATAAATTCACAGTGTCCATGAGCTCACCAACAAAAATAAAATCCACGAGGAGACAAGGCACAATGACTAAGAAACAGCAGAAAAAACAAAGAACAGAATCTTATCTACAGAAACTTTATGTACTGGGATGTTCAGATACAGAATCTATGTAAATAAGATTAGTGATGTACAAATATGTTTAGGTACCTAAAATAAGCATGTTTAGTGTGTTTTGGAAATAATAGAGGGAGTTAGAAATATGAGCAAAGTACAAGAAACTATTTTTGAAAGAAATTTGAAAAAGAACCAGATAGAACTTACAGAAATGTAAAATATAATCCTTTCAGTTAAAAACTCTATGGACTGGTTAAACTGATTAGTCCAGCTAAAGAGAGATAACTCTGAATAAATGAGAGATAGCTCTAAATAAATGCTAAGAGTACAGCACAAAGAGGTAAAGAAATAGAAAACATGGAAGAGAAGAAAGTTGAATACATGGAGGAAAGTGTGAGAAGGTCTACCATGCTTCTCATCAGATTTCCATAAGAAGATGGTAAAGAGACAATATTTTAACAGATAATGACTGAGAATGTTCCAGAATTTTTTAAAGACACACATCTTCAATTTCAGGAAGAACTGTGGACCCCAAATAAGATAAATAAGAGGTATACCTGGCTGGCTCAGTTGGTGGATGATGTGAGTCTTAATCTCAGGGTTGTGAGTTCGAGCCCCACTTTAGGTGTAGAGATTACTTAAAAATAAAATATTAAAAAAATATATTTTCAGACAAAAACTGTCAGAATTTATCAACAGACCATAACTAAAGAAAATTCTAAAGGTTGCCTTTAAGATAAAATGACTCCCAAAATGAATATTAGAAGTGAGATGGGGGAGGTGCCTGGATGGCTCAGTCGGTTAAGCGTCTGACTTCAGCTCAGGTCATGATCTTGCAGTTCGCGAGTTCGAGCCACGAATCAGGCTCTGTGCTGACAGCTCAGAGCCTGGAGCCTGCTTTGAATTCTGTGTCTCCCTGTCTGTCTGCCCCTCCCCTGCTTGCTCGCTCTCTCTCTCAAAATAAAAATAAACATTAAAAAATTTTTAAAAAGAAGTGAGAATGTTAAGCAGAGGAAATTATAAATATGTAGGTATTCTTTTAAAAGGGGGGTTGTATAAAATAATAATAAAGTCCAGTTGGCAGAGATAAACAAAAAGGAATTATCTGAAATACTAAATTATTTTATTTAATAGAGAAGAAGGTAAATATATTGATTAAAGTAATATAAAGAAAGATGTACCAGGAAGGTATTAACCAAAAGAAACAATGCAACTATATTACTATCAGACAGAATAGACTGACAAAAAGACAAAAATATCATTAGAGATATGCGAACATTTTTAAAGGTATAATTATGCAAAATGATAAAAGGTTCAATTCACACACATACATACATACTAGATAGAGATATACAATTCTGAACTTATATGCACTAACGACATTGGTTAAAATATAAAAGGAAAAATTGATAGGCCTACAAAGAGAAGTTGATTAAAATTCTATCCTAATGAAAAGATTTTAATACAGCTCTCATTAACAAATCAAACAGACAAGAAAAGCAGTGAAGACAAAGAATTTAAAGCCTGATCTAATGTATATATGTAAAACTTTGCATCCAACATCACAGAAAACACATTCTTCTCAAAATATGTAGAACATTATATTTGCAAATTCATAAAGCAAGTTTTAACATATCTGAGTTGATGTAATTTAACCCACATCCCTGATCAGAATGCAGTTAAGTTAAATATCAATAATAAAATCAGGGGCACTTGGGTGGCTCAGTCAGTTGAGCATCCGACTCCTGATTTCAGCTCAGGTCATGATCCCAGAGTCCTGGGATTAAGCCCCACTTGGGACTTGGGATTCTCTCTCCCTCTCCTTTTGCTCCTTTCCCCTGCTCATGGGTGCGCTCTCCCTCTTTCTAAAATAAAAAAATTTTTAAATAATAAATTGATGTCACTTAAAAAATAATAACAAATATAAAATCATACTTGAAACCATTTATTTGGAAATAACATACAAATTCATAGGTTAAGAAAGAAAATATAAATTAAAATAAATGTAAAAACATAAAAAAATTGTGGGATGCTGCTAAAATGATACTTTGGATGAAATCACCTTAAATTACTAAACTAAAAAAGAAGGTTAAGACCTAAATAAATGGAAATATGTATTATGTTCACGGATCTGAAGACTTCATATTAAGATGACAGTACAACCCAAAGCAAGATACTGATTCAGTACAATCCCCATCAAAATCCCAATAGTGTTTTTTGCAGTAATAGGAAAACCCATCCTAAAATGCCAATGGAATTTTGGGTTAAGGGACCCAAACAACCTTGGGTTAAGAGACAAAACAACCTTGAAAAAGAAGAACAAAGTTGGAGAACTCGCTTTCTTCAAAACTTTCTACTACAAAACTAGAATACTCAAAACAGTCTATATAGACCAATGGAATAAAATCGAGAGCCCAAACTAAGCCTGCACAGCTATGGTTAATCGATTTTGGACAAGTGTGCCAAGACCATTCAGAGAGAGAAGTATAGTCTCTTCAATAAATGGTGCTGGGAAAACTAGGAAGACACATGCAAAAGAATGAAGTCAAATTCTTACCTTATACAGTATACAAAAATTAACCCCAAAATGGACTAACGACTTGAATTTAAGAGCTAAAACTGTAAATCTCTCAGCAGAAAACACAGGGGTAGATCTGCATAACCTTGGATATAGCAATGGTTTCTTACATAGGACACCAAAAGCAGTGGCAACAAAGAAAAAATAGATAAATCAGACTTCATAAAAATTACAAACCATTGTGCATCAAAGGGCACTATCTATCAAGACAGTGAAAAGACAACCCACAAGATGGGAAAAATATTTGCAAGTCATATATCTGATAAGAGTATGATATTCAGCATATGTGTTTTAAAAAAAGACCTAGTACCACTGAACAACAAAAAGACAACCCAATTAGAAAATAGGCAGAGGGCTGTGGACAACAGTTTTGTGGTCCTCAAAAAGCTAAATGTAAACTTACTGTATGGGCCAGCAACTCCACTCCTACATATATACTCAAAAGAACTGAAAACATGGACCCAGATATTTGTATGCCAATATTCATAACAGCATTATTCATTATAACCAAAAGGTGAAAACAAACCAAGTGTCCATCAACAGACAAATGGATAAACAAAATGTGATATATACATGTAACGGAATGCTATTCAGCCATAAAAGGAGTGAAATGCTATACGTGCTACACCATAGATGAACCTTGAAAATATTATGGTAAGTAAAATAAGCCAAATACAAAAGGACAGATTTTGTATGACTCCACCTTTAGGAAATATCTAGAACAGGCAAATTCATGGAGACACAATGTAGGTTGGAGATCACTAGGGACTTGGGGGAAAGAGGAACAGTTATTCCCTAATGGGTGCCCTTCTGCTTGAGAGAATGAAAATTTTGGAACTAGATAGTGGTAATGGTGGTAGAACATTGTGAATGTAATCAACTCCCCTGAATTTTACACTTAAAAATGGTTACAGTGGCAAATTTTATATGTTTTCTGCTACAGCTTTTAAAAGTTAAAAAACGCAACAACAAAAAAAGAAAGGTTGATACTTGTGATGAGCACGAGGTGTTGTAAGGAGGTGTTGAATCACTATATTGTACACCTAAAACTAATATCACACTGTATGTTAACTGGAATTTAAATAAAAAGTTTAAGAAAAAGAAAATTAATGAGCTAAAAATCCAACAACAAATTGGAAAATGGCCACTTATATAAACCCCCCTCCCCAAAGAAGGATATTTTTCATGTTGAGCAAAAGAAGCCAGACTCCCAAGCATATATACTCTGTGCTTTCACTTGGGCAAAGCTTTGACACGGGCAAAACTAATTTCTAGTGATAGATGTCAGAATGTGGTTACATGGGGATAATTGATGGAAAGAAGGCCTAAGGAAGCCAGCTGGGAGGCAGGAAATGTTCTATACCTTCATCTGGGGGTGGACACATGGATCACATAAGTAAAACTTCCATGAGCTGTGTACTTCAGGATGTGCACTTTGCTGTGTGCATTATGCAATAGTCTCCCCCTAATCCAGTTTCATTTTCTGCAGTTTCAGTTACCCATGGTCAGCCACAGTCTGGAAGCAGAGTTTCCTCCTTCTGACAAATCCAGAAGGTCGGTAGTAGACTAATTCTACATCCCAATGCCTATGTCATTCATCTCACTTCCTCTCATCACATAGGCACTTTATCATCTCACATTACCCCAAGGGTGAGGACAGTACAATAAGATATTCTGAAAGAGAGAGATCACATTCACATTACTTTTCTTACAGTATATTATTATAATTGTTCTATTTTATTATTATATTGTTAGTCTCTTGCTGTGGCTAATTTATAAATTAAACTTTATCATACGTGTGTACATATAGGAAAAAAACATAGCATGTGTAGGTTTTGGTACTATTCATGGTTTCAGGCATCCACTGAGGGTCTTGGAACATATCCCCAATAGATAAGAGGGTAACTGCTATCCACTAAGAGAAAAGCAAGAAACATGGAGCATTTTCCATCAGGAAAATAATCCTGGAGAATTCTCTCCCCCATCATCATATATAGAAATGAGGGTCCAGGGAGTCATAGGATGTCCAAAGGTCTGCAGACTTTCCTCTATACTTCTTTTGTGACACTCCTCCAGGGGAGGGATATTTAAAATATTCAACAACCAGTAAGGCAATAACCAAATCAGGAAAACAGCCAGCCAGATTGCAACAACAGGGTTCTGGGGCCCCCTGGCCCTGCCAGGCATACCCCTTTAGTTACTGATCTTGGTGGGAGGGATGGTTTCAAGGAAGTGGTTAGGGCAGTCAGAGTACCATGGCCACTCACGATTGTTCAAAGCAGAGGCTATTTACCAAAAAACCCAGTGTTTCGACAATAATTGTGGTCTTAAACTGTGCTTGCTGGCTGAATATCATCTCTCTCCCTCACCCACAGGATCTCCCAACAGACATCCCTCCACAATGTCACAGGTGGCTTTTTGAAAACTGCCGTCCGTGTTGTCTGCAAGCCAGAATAATAACAATAAGGGGTAAGGCGTGACGCCAGTAATCAACAAGAACATCACTTGGTCAGTAGCATGAGGACAATGCCAGGTAAGGGCTTACAAATAATACTGCTGAGGTGGCTGCCCTCAGGAGGTTATGTCCCAATGGATGGACGGGTCCCTGAGATCCAGCAGGCTGATAGATATGAGGACCACATGTACACTAGACACATTCAAAGGAAGATGGAAGAGATCTCAGCTGTTACTTTTGGAGAATGGTGGGCCATAGGCTAGATAGATATGAGGACCAATGTACGCTAGACACATTCAAAGGAAGATGGAAGAGATCTCAGCTGTTACTTTTGGAGAATGGTGGGCCATAGGCTATGAAGGAGTAGATGAGATGTGGAGATAGGCTGCGGGTAAGAGTGGAGACAGTGCATTAACTATGGACAGCAATCTAAAAGGACTTAGCCAAATCAAGTAAACTGTGTATTTATCACCGTGTGCCCCGTGATTTGTTCCCACCTATCCCTATTCTGTCCTGACACCTATAGGCTACAGTTGGGGGTGGGTTCAACTAGCAGAAAGCACTGATCGGGGCTAGGGTGAGAGGCAGGGAGGGAAAAGTCAGGGTAATTTCCCTCTCCTCTGTCTCCTAGGGAGTATCTGTGTTTTTTCCTTCACTTTCAGCTCCCATCAGGCAGCCCTGGTACAAGTCCTACTTCCATCAGACTCGGGTTCCTGTTATGAGTAATTCCTGTGGTTTGGATGTGGGAGGGGCTTTCCTGCTACTAATCTCTTATCCTCATATCCTCTGCTTGGCTCTCAGTTCTTCCATCACCTCTGTAATCTGTTCTTGCATTAAGATCTCTCAGTTTTAACATGCTTAGTGTGGCTACTGCTTTCCTGGTTGAGCCTTAACAGACACATATGTTACTTATGACCTATCATTTCCCTGGCAGGGTATAGAAATCCAGAGGAATTCTCACCCATAAGGGGAGATATGTATGAGGATATTTGTCGCAGCATTATTAGTGGCATTGGTGAATTGAGAGTGATGTCTGTGTCCATTTGTGTGATGCAGATCCATAAAATGGATGAAGAGCTAGGTATCAATTAGAAGCAACAGTCTAGATATATACTCAGGAACATGGTTAGACTTTTTAAAATATCATGCTGGGTTAAGAAAGAGAGTGAAGTTTGTTTTTTTTTACTACAGTATGATTTATATACATTAAAATGCATGCATACAAAACAAAAATAGTTTACAAGCACTCCTACAGAGAGAAGGGTATACTTCAACACTTAGGAATGGTTGCTTCTGGAGAAGGCAGAGGAATAGAAGTGGAGAATGGAGAAGAAAAGGAACGTATGAATGAATGAATGAATGAATACATACAAACGGGCCTTGCACACCCAATTGATAATGGAATGTCCTGGATTAAAGAGTAAGTAAGATTAACCAATGTGCTATACCTGAAGTTGAAAAAAAAAAAAAGTGTTGCCAGAAAAATAGTTACTAGGTGGCACTGAGACATAATTTCTTTCTTTTTTTTTTTTTAAATATATGAAATTTATTGTCAAATTGGTTTCCATAGAACACCCAGTGCTCATCCCAAAAGGTGCCCTCCTCAATACCCATCACCCACCCTCCCCTCCCTCCCACCCCCCATCAACCCTCAGTTTGTTCTCAGTCTTTAACAGTCTCTTATGCTTTGGCTCTCTCCTACTCTAACCTCTTTTTTTTTTTTTTTTCCCTTCCCCTCCCCCATGGGTTTCTGTTAAGTTTCTCAGGATCCACATAAGAGTGAAACCATATGGTATCTGTCTTTCTCTGTATGGCTTATTTCACTTAGCATCACAACTCTCCAGTTCCATCCACGTTGCTACAAAGGGCCATATTTCATTCTTCCTCATTGCCACATAGTATTCCATTGTGTATATAAACCACAATTTCTTTATCCATTCATCAGTTGATGGACATTTAGGCTCTTTCCATAATTTGGCTATTGTTGAGAGTGCTGCTATAAACATTGGGGTACAAGTGCCCCTATGCATCAGTACTCCTGTATCCCTTGGGTAAATTCCTAGCAGTGCTATTGCTGGGTCATAGGGTAGGTCTATTTTTAATTTTCTGAGGAACCTCCACACTGCTTTCCAGAGCGGCTGCACCAATTTGCATTCCCACCAACAGTGCAAGAGGGTTCCCGTTTCTCCACATCCTCTCCAGCATCTATAGTCTCCTGATTTGTTCATTTTGGCCACTCTGACTGGCGTGAGGTGATATCTGAGTGTGGTTTTGATTTGTATTTCCCTGATAAGGAGCGACATTGAACATCTTTTCATGTGCCTGTTGGCCATCCGGATGTCTTCTTTAGAGAAGTGTCTATTCATGTTTTCTGCCCATTTCTTCACTGGGTTATTTGTTTTTCGGGTGTGGAGTTTGGTGAGCTCTTTATAGATTTTGGGTACTAGCCCTTTGTCCGATATGTCATTTGCAAATATCTTTTCCCATTCCGTTGGTTGCCTTTTAGTTTTGTTGGTTGTTTCCTTTGCTGTGCAGAAGCTTTTTATCTTCAGAAGGTCCCAGTAATTCACTTTTGCTTTTAATTCCCTTGCCTTTGGGGATGTGTCGAGTAGGAGATTGCTACGGCTGTGAGACATAATTTCAAAGGACACACTGTAGATTGTGAAATGTTGAAACAATAACTGCTCCAAAGCCAGGTTAGTTTGTGGTAATAAGAGCAAGAACATGGGAAAGATGGTGAAGGAAGGAGCCAGAGCTAGTGACAAGCACTGCATAAAGCAGGGGTGTTGTTGAAATTCCATGGCAATTTTACGTGAGCCCAACTTGAAGAGGATTCTAGGTCTCCTGATTTTCTTGTCAGTTGCATTTAGACATATTAATGTCCCCAAAAAATCCTGGTCCGTGGCTTTTAAGGGTCAACTACAGCCTCAAAGGCTGGGCTGCTTTTTCAAGTGGGGCTCAGATTATGATCAATACGTGCCCTAAAAAAAAACTAGAAACAAGAAGCACTGGAGTGTGTTGGGGGGACTTGAATTCTCATCAGTGTAATTAAATTAAAATATGACAATAATAAAAAAGAAATATTTAACTTTGACATTGGGTTTTACTTTCCCTTGCTTGTATTTTTAGAGTTGGTATGACTTCCTTGGTTCAAAAGCATTCAAGTTCTGGAAGATTCTTTTGTAAAAGATTGTAGGAATACTTGAAAAATGACCCTATGTAGAGCCCCTGATATAATCAATATCAGTTAAAAACCATATTGTGTCTGTTGTTCAATAAGCTTCAAGTGAGCATTGCTCTTCTCTTTACAAATGGAGACGTTAAAGTATGTTTTGTTCATTAATTCTGGTGCTGGTCCAAACATAATTAACTCCCTCTCAGCAATTAACATATCTGATGGTGTTTACTTGGGCTTTTTCATATGTATACATAATGATGCTAAACAAATATTTGGGAAGTTGAACTGACTCCCCTCCCCTCCCCCCACCAAGTTTGTGAAGCCAAAGAAGCAATTCAAATAAAACAATAATGCATTACTGACTCACTGAATTTACTAAGCTCATGTCTTAATGACATGAGGAGATTAAGACAATCACTCAAACTCATGCCACCAATTAGTGGGGGAATCCCATCATGACTCAGAGCTCTTCACTGAGTCACTTGGCAAAAAGTTGACAAAGAAACCAAGCTAAAGAGTCAATATAATATAGTGGCTAAGCTGGGTGACCAACCTGGGTTTGAATCATAGCCCCACCATGTAATAACACTGGGCAAGTCTCTACACCTCAGCAGTTTCTTCTTCAGGAAAACAGACCTTATAATATTCCACGTTATAAGGTTGTTATATGGGAGCAGTACAGAAATAATCTAAAACTGTGCTTTCCAATAGAAATATAATGCAAGCCACAAATGTGAGCCATATATGTAATTTAAAATTTTGCAATACTCATATTTAAAAATTAAAAAGAAACAGATACAATTAATTTTAATAATATATCTTATTTAACCCAATGAATCAAAATGTTACTTTATTAACACACAATCAACATAAAGATATTAGTGAGATATGTTATGTTCTTTTTTTCATACTAAGTCTTTCAAATTTAAGCACATCTCAGTTTGGACTAGTCACAGTTCAATGCTTCTCAGCCACGTGGGGCTGGTGGCTACCATACCGGACAAGATAAAAATTCAGTATTTAGCCAAGTGCCTAGCACAAAGGAAGTACGCAAGGAATATTGGCTCAAAAACATTGCCTGGGTTTATCCGTAGGTGGATTGCATTTGATACTCAGTTATAAGGATAGAAAATATATGTTATTAACACAAGTTTGAAATCTCATACTTTCATAAGTATGTGCCTTCATTTCAGTTATTCTTGTTCTGTTTACTCCAGAAAATAAGATGTTGCCCTTTTTTTCCTTTTGACGTGAGCAGAGTGTTGTCAGTCCTGGAGCTATTCAGATGAGGGACTTTCCTGAGAACCAAGATAAGAATGTAGCCTCCATAAAGAATTTCACAGAATTTTTGTCCTAGTGAACAAATTAAATTTGGCTGAGTAGATACTAAATGTGCTCTGATTACCACTAGGGTACACCTGCGACCAAAATTATCATTTTATTTTATAGTGTTTTATATTGTAATGTTATTTCTTTGAACCTGACATGAGTAAGCACTCTTTTTCTCCTTCCAATCACATCCCTCCTAGACTTCCTTGGGAATCTGGCCCTCAACAGGTGCAATAAATTCATTTGAATTGTCTCTACTCCATGCTGACCTCATAGTTGCCTTTACCTGCTGAATTCTTGGTGATCAGAGCTGAGCTAGGAACCCAGCCTTCTGCATGTGGCTGTCCTAAAGATAAGTGTGGGATGAGGGGTCAAATTCGCCAGGGCCCTGGCAGGATCCCTCAGCCAGTGCACAGAGCAGTGTATGACTGTCTTGGAAAGACCATGCTCATATATGTAGAATGGTAGGAACAGATTCCCTGAGCTAGATCAAACTCTGACAAAAGAGGGCAGGTAAAGGAGATTCTGTCCCTAGTCCCTGAAGGCGAGCCAGGCCAGGAAACACTAGCCTAACCCAACGTGACTTGGAGACATCCAGCCTCAACCCTGATGCAGAAGAATCTTTAGAGCCTTGGGAAGCACAGACCTAATAATGCCATAACCTTTCTTAAAACCTTCTACAGCACGCCATTAGACACAGAATACATTCAGACTCCCCAGGCCGGCATTCAGACCCCACATATCTGACCTGCTCGCATATTTCCCTTATTTCTCACTCCTTCTCCTCCAGTGATATTTCTGCTTTCTGCTCTTCCATCTCATACTCTTTCTTTCTTAATGTTGTTCATGTTGTACACTTTGGCTAAAAATTTCTTAGTAGCGGGTCTCCACTACTGTCTCTGAAATTCTGACTCCAATCCCACACCTTCTAGAGATGGAATTTTTCCTTCCCCCTTCACCTCCAAGAGAGCTCTCTTCATAATATTTCTTCTATTAAGCATCAAGCATTTAACATTTTCAGTGGACATTACAGATGCTTCTTCAGTGATTATCCTACCCCTTCCCCACTCATTTTGGGAGAATGACTGAACTCAACTCTAATGAGGGACCCTGACTAGTATAAACCACTATAATCTCATTCCACATGTGACTGGCTCAGGTCTGGACAAGAACGCAGCTCCTGTCAATCAGTGCATGGCATTCCTTGGGGATATGACTCAGTTGGCCCAGTGTTCAATGCAAGTTCAATAGCTGGGGGGAAAGAAGACTTTTCTCATGCTCTCAGTGGCATTTATTATTACAATTTACAATTAATTTTTTAAATTTTTTAATGTTTTTATTTATTTTTGAGAGACAGAACATGAGCGGGGTGAGGGGGGCACTGCAGAGAGAGAGGGAGACACAGAGTCTGAAGCAGGCTCCAGGCTCTGAGCTGTCAGCACAGAGCCTGATGCAGGGCTCGAACCCACAAACCATGAGATCATGAACTGAGGTGAAGTCAGACGCTTAACTGACTGAGCCACCCAGGTGCCCCACAATTAATTTTTTATTCACTGAAAGTAGTTGAGGTGGTTGACTTCACCATTAAATCTGAGCTATTGGAGAGAAAGAAATCATTTACCATCCTACCTAGCTCCTTAGAGTGGTACCTTTCAAGGAGCTCTACAAATTGTGGTTGAATTCACATTGAGTCTGTATGGACTTGGAGGACACATAGCAAACTCATCCATGGGCCCAAACTCCTGGGTATGTACTTAGAATGGTTGGATTTTTTCCAGGAAGCACAGAGAACTCCCATTAGATTCAACAAAAACTGACCATAAACAAGGCATATCATAGTCAAATTCACAAAATGCTCAGACAAGGAAAGAATCATGAAAGCAGCAAGGGAAAAAAAGTCCTTAACCTACAAGGGAAGACAGATCAGGTTTGCAGCAGACCTATCCACAGAAACTTGGCAGGCCAGAAAGGAGTGGCAGGATATATTCAATGTGCTGAATTGGAAAAATACGCAGCCAAGAATTCTTTATCCAGCCAGGCTGTCATTCAAAATAGAAGAGATAAAAAGTTTTCCAGACAAACAAAAATTAAAGGAGTTCATGAGCACTAAACCAGCCCTGCAAGAAATTTTAAGGGGGACTCTCTGAGGGGAGAAAAGACAAATAAAAAAAAAAAAAGACCAAAAGCAAGAAAGACTAGAAAGGACCAGAGAATACCACCAGAAACTCCAACTCTATAGGCAACATAATGGCAATAAATTCATATCTTTCAGTACTCACTCTAAATGTCAATGGACTCAATGCTCCAATCAAAAGACATAGGGTAACAGAATGGATAAGAAAACAAGATCCATCTATATGCTGTTTACAAAAGACCCACTTTAGGCCAAAAGAGACCCTCAGATTGAAAGTAAGGGGATGGAGAACCATCTATCATGCTAATGGTCAACAAAAGAAAGCCAGAGTAGCCATACTTATATCAGACAATCTAGACTTTAAAATAAAGACTGTAACAAGAGATGAAGAAGGGCATTATATCATAATTAAGGGGTCTATCCACCAAGAAGACCTAACAATTGTGAACATTTATGCTCCAAATGTGGAGCACACAAATATTAAATCAATTAATCACAAACATAAAGAAATTCATTGATAATAATGCCATAATAGTAGAGGACTTCAACACCCCACTTACAGTAATAGACAGATCATCTAAACAGAATATCAACAAGGAAACAATGGCTTTGAATGACACACTGGTCCAGATGGACTTAACAGATATATTCAGAACATTTCATCCTAAAGCAGCGGGATACACATTCTTCTCCAGTGCACATAGAATGTTCTCCAGAATAGATCACATACTAGGACACAAATCAGCCCTCAACAAGTACAAAAAGATCAAGATCATACTGTGAATATTTTCAGACCACAATGCTATGAAACTTGAAATCAACCACAAGAAAAAAATTGGAAAGATAACAAATAGTTGGAGACTAAAGACCATCCTACTAAAGAATGAACGGGCTAACCAAGAAGTTAAAGAGGAATTAAAAAGTATATGGAAGCCAATGAAAATGATAACCACAGCCCAAAACCTCTGGGATACAGCAAAGGCAGTCATAAGAGGGAAGTAATTAGCAATCCAGGACTTCCTAAAGAAGGAAGAAAGGTCTCAGATACACAACCTAACTTTACACCTTAAAGAGCTGGACAAAGAACAGCAAATAAAACCCAAAACCAGCAGAAGACAGGAAATAATAAAGATTAGGGCAGAAATCAATGCTATTGAAACAAAAAACAAAACAAACAAACAAACAAAACAGTAGAACAGATCAATGAAACCAGAAGCTGGTTCTTTGAAAGAATTAACAAAATTGAAAACCCCTAGCCAGTTTGATCGAAAAAGAAAAAAGAAAGGACCCAAATAAATAAAATCAAGAATGAAAGAGGAGAGATCACAACCAAAACAGCAGAAATACAAACAATAATAAGAGAATATTACACACAATTATATGCCAATAAAATGGCAATCTGGAATAAATGCACATATTCCTAGAAACATATAAACTACCAAAACTGAAACAGGAAGAAATAGAAAATTTGAACAGACCTATAACCAGTAAAGACATCAAATTAGTAATCAAAAATCTCCCAAAACACAAGAGTCCATGGCCAGATGGCTTTCCAGGGAAATTCTATCAAACATTTAAAGAAGAGTTAACACCTGTTCTCTTGAAGCTGTTCCAAAAAATAGAAATGGAAGGAAAACTTCCAAAGTGATTCTACGAGGCCAGCATTACCTTGATTCCAAAACTAGATAAAGACCCCACTAAAAAGGATAGGGAACTAGAGGGTATTATGCTAAGCCAAATTAGTCAGAGAAAGACAAATATCATATGGCTTCACTCATATGAGGACTTTAAGATACAAAACAGATGAACATAAGGGAAGGGAAACAAAAATAATATAAAAACAGGGAGGGGGACAAAACATAAGAGTCTCTTAAATATGGAGAACAAACAGAGGGTTGTTAGAGGGGTTGTGGGAGGGGAGATGGGCTAAATACGTAAGAGGCATTAAGGAATCTACTCCTGAAATCATTGTTGCAGAATATGCTAAATAACTTGGATGTAAATTAAAAAATAAATAAATTTAAAAAAAAAGAAGGGTTGAGTTTTATTTTCTGTGATACTGACAATACATGAAACAGGACTGGGACAGTCAGATATCAAAAAGACTAAAATTTCAAAAACTAATAATAATATAAAAGACTAAGATTAACTGAGTCATACATACCTTTGCTGTTATTCATACCAAGTCAAGCCAACTTTTACTTTAAATGTGGACCCTATCGGGCCATGGAAGTTTATAACCTTGTTTTCACATCATCTTTGTTCATCTCATGGCTTGAAATAAATATATGAAAAAGTTCCAGACTTGGGCAAGGCCATAAGACATCTCAATTACTACAGAAATGAAAGAACCTAGGTAATTGTGCTTATTCCTTTAATGTCTGTTTGACTTCATTATTTTCCCTTTAAAACTCCCGTGATGACTCTAAAGTGACTTAAACCTGAAAAGCCAGTCTGACAGGTTTCTATTGGTTTGGGACAGTTAATTAAACTGTTCTTTAATCTCTCCAAACTGCTTCATATATGTACAAAATTCAAACCCACTTGGTTTTGGTGTCTGAGCTTATAGAAGAGTGTTAACAGCACATGTGTTGGTATCAGGCTGCCTAGATTTGAATTCTGGCTGTACTATTTAGTAGCTCTCCAACCTCAGGGAAGTGATCTAGCCTCTCTATGCCTCAGTCTCCTCATCTGTAAAAATGAGAATAGCACTTACCTCACTGGGTTTTGTGAAGGTTAAGCTGTCACATGAAAAGTGCTTAGAACAGTGCATAACATGTAGTTAAGCTCCCGGTCATTATTAGGGCTATAATTCAGAGCATTTCTGAACTGGAGGCTCTAAATAGAAGTGCTCAATGAATTTTAGTGATCTGTGCTTCTGGAGACTCCCAGGCCAGCTTTGTAAACAGCAGGAGATGGTGACGAGCTGGTAATATGAAAATGAAAACCATTTTCTTCTCTCTCAATTAGTTGACAATCTCTCCTGTACCCTTAACTGAGAATCCATATCTGTCATGCCCAGTTACTAGCTTCATGATCTCGGGCAAGTTATTTAGTCTCTCGGAGATTTCCCCACTTTTTTTTTTTTTTCAAACGTAAAATGGGGCTATAATTCCTACCTCACAGGGTTAGTGTGAAGGAAGGAAGATATGGAGAGTGCGTACCACTGTCCCTGGTGGATGACACAGGCTTCCCTCCTCCTAATGTCCACCTGAAGTTCATCAAGAATAAAGAGCTTGAAACTGTATTTTTAAAACTATTTCCCTGACAGGAGTGGGCACCTTTACAGAAGAGGTCTGAGTGCAGCTGCGACAGTCAGTCAGTCAGCCTTTGGCTTTTGCACCCAACCAGATGACTTGCCTTCAGGCTCAGAGCCTTCAAAGCTCTACACTTGATCTTTATCTGTGTTGGTCCAGGCTCTTCATTCAGAAAGCTTATAAGGCAGCTTTGACTAAAGGTGACTTCCTTGTTTGTTCAAGAAGTTCGCCATAAAGAAATAGTATCACAAAGGTGAATGTTACTTCAAAATATGGAGAATAAATCTGTAGAAGAAAACAAGGAAAAGACATCTCAGATGCAAGCAGCTGAGACTGCGTTTATTTATTTATTTATTTATTTTTATTTATTTATCTTAGGAGAGAGAGCGCACAGAGAAGGGGCAGAGAGAGTGAGGGAGAGACAGAATCCCAAGCAAGCTCAGCACTGTCACCACAAAGCCCTACTCGGGGCTCAAACTCACAAACCCGTGAGATCATGACCTGAGCTGAAATCAAGAGCCCATCACTCAACGGACTGAGCCACCCAGGCACCCCTGAGAATGCTTTTGAAAGGAACCTTAGTCTCTTAAAGGACGTCGAAGCAGCAGAAAAGCCCCTACAGACCCAGATTCACCCAATTCCACCACCAGAGGTGGTTTGTCTTGAGACTCTTTACTGGGCATCAATAGAAGACTATATTCCCAAATGGAACAGTTTCTTTCAGGAAGAGCACCACATCCCATCAGTGTTGGAAATGAAAATAAAGCAGAAAATGCAATCCAAAATGAGGCACGGTGATCACTTCTTCACATACTCATTCAAAAAAAAAAAAAAAACCTGTTTAGTACAGCTGAATGTTAAAGAATATGCAGGACATTTCAGGAACTATAAGAATCGAATATGTTCATATTGTCCCATTATCCCCTCAATGACAGTGAAGTTATGAGTGACTGCCGACAAGCCTCAAGTTACCGCTTTGACACCTACTACTACCTCAAGGTCGTGAATTTGCTTTCTGCCAAACCCATGAAAGTGTTAAAAGTTTATATTGACAAGTGAACTGTTTATTAAATGAGTTGCTAAAACTTAAATAAATAAAAAGTAAGTAAAAATAAAAACTATTCCCTTAAAATGAAACTTATCTTAAGTTAGCTTTACTATTTAAATCAGCCACAAGACAATTTTAAAGACTAACATTCCCCAAAATAAAATAAGTCCGGGGCATCATTTAAAAACTATTCATTTGAACAAATTCCATGATCCATTGTACATAAATGGAAACTACTTACACATACACACACATAAATATTTTAACTACTGTTTAAGTGAACTTATAATTGGGCATTTTAAAAGAAAGATTCTGAGTTATTTCATTTTGTACATGGTAAGCATTTCTGTGTGTCAGCTTTTTAAGGAGGCATAAAAACAACTTGTCTTATCTGAGGGAGGCTTCTTGCCTTTTGTAAAGATTGATAGGAGAGCACTGGCAAGGTTTGTCCCTCCTCGTAAACCTAGTTTCTGTTCTCTACAGAATACTTCAGAACGGTAATGATATTTATGGAACGCATATAGTGGCAGACACTTTATGTGCTTCATCTCGTTTAATCCTTGAAATATCTCTATGAGGTAAGTACTATCTATTTTTCCCATTTTATAGATGAAGAAATAAGACACACAGGGGTTAAATAATTTGCCTAAGATCATACAGCTACTAAATAAGGGAAGCAGGATTCAAACACCAATGGGCTTCAGAGTCCACTGACAATATTGAACTTTATCTAAGCCCTATGCTCCCAGAAAACATCTGTGGTATCTCCTGACCTTCCTGCATAGCCTCAAAGGACCCCCTGTCCAGCAGAGATAAGACCCTCCCTCAGGACTCCTGTTTACCTGCCTTGACAAAACCCCAGATCCTTTTTTTTTTTTCCCCTCATTCTCCCTTCATGAGTGAGCATTTTCCCCATTGCAATAGCCAGAATAAATTCATCTTTTTAATTGTCTGGTGCATTTTCACACCACAAATTTATCCACCTACAGTCAAGGTTGCCAATACCTGAGAAAATAAAATCCATTTCAGAGGTTCCTAAACTATTGTCAGGTAATTTCTCTCTCTCTCTCTCTCTCTCTCTCCCGTTTATTTTTTGAGAGAGAGGCATGGAAGGGGCAGAGAGAAGAGAGAATCTCAAGCAGACTTAATTGACTGAGCCACCCAGGCGCCCCAGGTAATGACTGTTTTGGTGGAGTGGCCCCCATACATTTTATCCATCCTTTCATAAGCATTTCAGAAATTTTTACCACAGGGAGAGAAGGTAGATCTCTGACAAGATATGAGGTACGGTCAGTTCACAGAAAACTAAGACTATTAAAGCAATAGTTGTTGCTAAAATAGAGAGCTCGAACAGATTTGAGGTTTTGAAAATAGAACTTCTTTCCCCCGATCAATCAGTCTCTCCCCACCCTCCCCCTCGCCACTCTTTCTCTCGCCTCTCAAAATGTCATCAAATGTGAACCTTCTCAATAGAAAGCTTTCACAAAATCCCCCATCAGCATTTATGAGCCTCTGCTTTGTACCACAGCACACATACTTCCTCGGGTATAGAAATAAGTAAAGTCCATGGCTTGATCTCATAGAGCCCACACAGAATTCGAGCTCAAATCTAGTACTTTATCTTGGAACTTACCGAAAGCACATTGGATGAAGGCAGCTGAATAGAAAGTGCTCTATAATATGTTGTAATATGTTATATTATATATGAAACGTATATGTCTTTTTCAAAGCTAATAACTCTTTTGCCATCTTTACAACCCAGGAATGTCTTTCTTAAGGGCCTGGGAGCCATCTCTTTGATAAGTAATCATCGAGAAAGATAGCATTCCTCTCTCCCAGTTTCTGTGGGATGGTAGGAGCAGATGCTCGGCTCCAGGCTGTAAAACTACTGCCTGTCCTAAAGATACAAGAAGTCTTATTTTTCCTTTGGATGAGGGCAACTGCTAACACAGATGGCCACTCAATTACCAAGTGAATTTAGGGTGTACTGTGTATGACAAATGGTGCTGTCAAGTCCTCTGACTTGAGGACTAGTTGTTGTTCATCTCGAGGACATGTGTGGAATACATTATATCTGCCTGGGGATACAAAAGGGTGAGATTTTTCCCCTCTTTAGTTGACTGTCTGTGATGCATGTCGCATTCTGGCTTAATGATTAGTCAGTAATAAAACTGTTTTCTTTCTCTACCCTTTTGTGGAGAGAGCTTGGCTGGCAGAAGATTTCACTTTTAATTACATCCCCCCAACATCATCAGAACCTGGAAAGACAGGGCATGACTGAGTTATACACCCCTGGGGGTGGGGCCAGTCATCCAAGGATCAAGCCTGAATGTTTCAGGACATGCCCATCATCAGGGGTCCAGAGAGACCCTGGGCATGTGGAGGAGGCCAGGAACACTGTTCTTTAAGTGCAAACGTGTGGGGCTGGGGGTGGGGTGGTGAGGGCAAATACCAGTTTGAAGATCCATTGAAGGGAGACTACAAAAAAGCACAGTCATGACCCAACCTTGAAGGACTATGGTCTAGCCCGCTGTGCTTCTCATACTTTAATATGCTCATGGATGATAGGTGGTTCGTTCAAATGCAAATTCTGGTTCATTTGGTCCAGAGCAGGGCCTGAGCTTCTCTATGTCTAACCATCTTCCAGATGGTTCTGGGGCTGCCTGTTCTGGGACCCTACTTTGAGTAGCAAGAGGTTAGAGGAAGAGAGTGAATGGTATGGCAGGGAGGAAAATGAAGCAGGACACAGGTCTGAACTGGGGAATGGGGAAGCCAGCTGAAAGGCCACAGGAGGAAACCACTTGATGAGTTTGAAGATAAGTATATACCCACAGTCACCATTACCTATGTTATAGCATTACGTGCCATAAACATATCCATATTCTCCAGAAGTTTCCTCCCACCCTCTTTATTATTATTTATGTGTGTGTGTGTGTGTGCCTGAAATAAGAATACTTAACATAAGATCTACCCTTGTAGCAAAATTTTAAATACACATTACAGTATTGTTACCTATAAACACTATGCTACAGGTAGATCTCTGGTACTCATTGATCTTGCATAAGTGCACCTTTATAGCCTTTGACTAATACCTCCCTGTTGTCCCCTGCCCACAGCTCCCGGTAACCACTATTCTACTCTTTGCTTGTGAGTCTGACAGTTTTAGACTCCACATATAAGTGGTATCATGTAGTTATTTGTCCTTCTGTGACTAGCACATTTCAGTTAGCATAATACCCTCTATGTCCATCCATGTTGTGTCAAATGTCAGGATTTTATTTTTCTTTTTTAAGGCTGAGTAATATAATATTCATTGTGTGAGTATGCCACATTTTCTTTATCCATCCAGACATTGATGGATATTTAGATTGCTTCCATGTCTTGGCTATTGTGAATAATGCTGCAGTGAACACAGGGGTGCGTGTATCTCTTTGAGACCCTAATTTCCATTCCTTTTAATACATACTTAGAAATGGGAATCCTGGAATCATGCAATAAGTTCTAATTTTTATTTTTTTATTAAAAATTTTTTAATGTTTGTTTATTTTTGAGACAGAGAGAGTGTGAGCAGGGGAGGGATAGAGGGAGAGGGAGACACAGAATCTGAAGCAGTCTCCGCGCTCCAGGGTGTCAGCACAGAGCCCGACGTGGATCTCGAACTCATGAAACGCGTGATCATGACCTGAGCCGAAGTTGGACACTTAACTGACGGAGCCATCCAGGTGGCCCTATTTTTTATGTTTTGAGGAACCTCCATACTGTTTTCCACAGTGGTTGCACCAATTTACATTCCCACCAATAGTGCACAAGTGTTCTCTTTTTTCCACATCCTCACCAACACTTGTTATTTTTCTGTTTTTTATTTTTTGTTTTTGTTTTTTTGATAATGGCCAAGGACCTTCATTCTTAAATGTGCAGTTTCGTTTTTAGGTTTCACACACAGATATTAGTATGCCAGATAGTTCCCTCAGGGTTGTCACCTATTGTTAAAGAGTTTGGAACTAATTCCACAATATCACCCAGCATAGGTTAAAGAATAGGTTTTATTAGTGAAAAAGAGAACTCACAACACCAGGGTTAAGGCTGGTGGACAGTGTGAAGCTTCTGTTCTAGAGGAGAAAGCTACTCCCCACCACCCCTTCTTTCTCTACCCCCAATCCTCTCACCACCAGAATAAATCTCCCTTTTTGTAGGACAAGTGTGAGAAAGTGGCCTAGTTTGTAAAGGAGTAAACATATGGCACAGTGCCAGGCCTTCTGGATTTAAGGTTTTGTCTCTCTCTCTCTCTCTCTTTAAAAAAAAAAATTTTTTTTAATGTTTATTTTTGAGAGAGAGAGACAGAGTGCGAGTAGAGGAGGAGCGGAGAGAGAGGGAGACACAGAATCTGAAGCAGGCTCCAGGCTCTGAGCTATCAGCACAGAGCCTGATGTAGGGCTCAAACCCATGAACCACAAATCATGACCTGAGCTGAAGTCAGATGCTTAACCAACTGAGCCACCCAGGTGCCCCTTTCTCATTTTTTTAAGATTGTATATTTAAGTAATCTTTGCACCTGATGTGGGGTTCAAACTCACACCCCCGGGATCAAGAGTCGCATGTTGTACTGACTGAGCCAGCCAGGCTCCCCAGAGTTTTGCCTCTTTGTTGGAGTTGATTAGGAATGCCAGCTGCCCTGTACCTGGCGATCCTGAAGACCTGTGGGATAGTCTCCCATGAGGAGGTAAGGAAAGCTGAGAGGAAGTTGCCGTCTCATGGGTGCTGTCTCTGCTGAGACAATGAGGGAGCTTCTGGGGTCCCTGCTGACCCCAGGTGAACACACATTCTTGGATTGTCCTGCTTCTTATACAACAGAGAATGTACTTATAACTGGTTATCCCTTTTATCTTCTCCCTGGGGAAGAAAGGAGCTAGCACTTTCTAGAATTGTTTTACCATCACTGAATTTTCAAAAGATCTTATTCAAAGAGTGATTATCACTCAAATAAAATGGCATATGAGAAAGAAAAAAACAACCCTTGGGGGTATTTGATATCTATACATCTCTTCCGTATTCTCCCCCATCGTCTCATGAAAGTCCAATGTGAGATGTGTTTTTTCACGGAAGTGAAATTCACATAACATAAAGCTAACTATTTTAAAGCGCACAATTCAGTGACATCAGTATCTAGTTCCAAAATTTCATTGTTGTACAACAGTGTGATATCTAGTTCCAAAACTTCATCATCCCAAAAGAAAACCCTGTGCCCACCAAGCAGTCCCTCCTTATTTCCTCCTCCCCCTGTCCCTGACAACTGCCAATCTTTTTTCTGTCTCTGTGAATTTACTTATTCTGGATATCTCACATAAATGGAATCATATGCTATGTGACCTTTTGTGTGTCTCTTCTTTCACCTAGCGTACTGTGTTCAAGATTCTTCCATGTTGTCGCATATATCAGTACTTTGTCCCTTCCTGTGGCTGAATCATATTCCCCTGTGTCTATATAACACATTTGTTTATCTGTTCATTGGCCAAGACATTTAGGTTATTTTCCCGTTTAGCTATTGTGAATAGTATTGCTATCAACATTTATGTACAAATATTTATTTGAGTACCTATTTTCCAATCCTTCTGGATGTAAATTTGAGTGGAATTTCTGGAATATATGGTAAGGCTATGTTTAACTTTTTTTAAAAAAAAAACATGATTGGTATCCTTTCTCCTCCGGCTTAATGAGAAATGCAGGAAAACAGTGCTACTCAAGATAGCTTGCAGTATAGAGGAAGCAATCACGAGTCATGAATATTCTAAAACATTTTTCATTGAGGCTCCAAAGACAGTGTTTGCTATTTATCAGGGAACTGGAAATATTTCTAAACCAATAGTTGTAAAGTTAACTGAATAGCAATCTTTTTTGATGTGGGATTCACACAGGAGGCTTCTGGGTAATAATTTCAAAGAGGTCCAGGGAATGCGGCTCTAGGCTAGAGGTGAGGGACAGGTCTTATTTTTACCCTTTCCAGAATTTAGTATCTTAACCCCCACTCCCAGCCCTTTCCACAGTCCCAAACACTTCCTTTCTACCACTCAGGGCAGCCCTTGGCAGGACCCTCTTCATGCCCCATTGCCCACCCCCTGCATCCCCCCATCCTCCCACCTTACCCCTGGCCCAGATAGATACTGAGTAAACTTGACTTTTTCATTTAAAACAACTTCTACCCATGCAGTAAATCATAAAATAATAACTGTAAACTCTTGGGTTGTTTATTTAGCCCTGATTTCATAATGTGCAGCAACAGATAGCCCTGATATTTTATAATATGCCACACTGAGTTGAGCAACTGTCTAAACACAACTCAAACCTCATTTGCTTCTAGAAAGTACCATCAAACTACCTCAAATGACAAGAGATAATACTTTTCACATTAGGGCATACACTGGAAATTATATTTTAGCTACCTTGAGGCTGAGGGGAACCTGCAGCTCATTCCTGGCTTGCCATCCTAGTCCAACATCAAGTTCAGGCAGGCAGAAATATGCGCTCTCAAACAGACAATGCCAACCTCACTGCCCCTCCTGGTTGCCCATGTCACTGAGAATGATGGTATTGTCACAGCTTTTTTTTTTTTTTTAATTTTTTTAATGCTTATTTATTTTTGAGAGGGAGAGACAGAGTGTAAGCAGAGGAGGGGCAGAGAGAGAGGGAGACACAGAATCTGAAACAGGCTCCAGACTGAGCTGTCAGCACAGAGTCCGATGCGGGGCTCAAACACAAAACACAAGTTCATGGCCTGAGCAGAAGTCGGATGCTTAACTGACTGAACCACCCAGGCACCTCTTCCTTCCTTCCTTCCTTTCTTTCTTTCTTTCTTTCTTTCTTTCTTTCTTTCTCTCCTTTCTTTTTCTTTCTTTCTCCTTCCTTCCTTCCTTCCTTTTTTAAATGCTTATTTGTTTATTTTGAGAGAGAATCCAAAGAGGCAGGGCTCAATCTCATGTACCGTGAGGTCACGACCTGAGCTGAAATCAAGAGTCAGACGCTTCACTGACTGAGCCACTCAGGTGCCCCACCCCCTTTTTTAAAACCAATTTTCACTGCCTTCCTTTTGCTCTCAGAAAACCTGAGGCTGGAAATCCCAACAAGGAGTTAAGTGGCCAAGAGCCCAGCTTACCTGTGTGAGGGACTTGGGTTTCAGTACTAGCTTTTCTTCTTACTGGCCATGTGATTTTGAACTAATTTGTCAACCTCTCTGTATTTCAGTTTCCTCATTTTTATTTTTTAATTTTATTAAAAAAAATTTTTTTAAAGTTTATTTATTTTGAGAGGCAGAGACAGTACCAGTAGAGGAGGGGCAGAGAGAGAGGGAGAGAGAGAGAATCCCAAGCAGGCTCTACACCTTCAGCAAAGGGCCTGATGTGGGGCTCAAACCCACAAAGCCACGAGATCGTGACTGAGCCGAAACCACAGAGTCAGATGCTTAACTGACTGAGCCACCCAGGCACTCCAGTTTCCTCATTTTTAAAATTGAGATCCAGTATCTACAGGGCTCTGTTAAATGAAATAAGGCAGGCCCAGCATCTACTACATTGCCTGCACACATACAAGCAGTGCATAATACCATGGACATAATAACCATTTTCTGCCCACTATTTCTTTCCTCCTCCGTGCTCCTCTGCCCCCACCCCATGCTCCCCACCACACACACACACACACACACACACCCCACACACACACACACCCAGCCACACACAGACACACACATTCTGTCAGAAGAGACTATGGCCTGTGGCTTGGGCCGGGCGGGGGAAGAGAACAAAGCAAATAGGCTGTGCCTTCCCAGTTGTTACATTTCAAAAACTCTGCATCCTTAGAGGAACAAGAAAAGAAACATAATTTGAAGAGGAGGATTCTTACTTCTGCATGACCCTCAGCAGGATAAAACCCACACAAACTAGAAAAGACTCCTTTAACTTAGGGTGCAAAGATGGTGACAGGGAAGCCACAGGGCTTCCTGGCTGAAGAGGCAGCAGACAGGGCCATGGACAGCTTCACAGACCCCTTCTGCTCTGGCACTCTTGGAGTGGGATATATAAATGATAAGAAAGCTCTAGTCCAGGGGACTGTAACTTATCTCATAAGGAAATTCTGTAAATGTTAGAAGTTTGGGGTGACTGGTGAGATCAGAAGGATGGAAAGAGAAATTTTTTCCTATGAATCCTGCATTGCTCAGGTTAAGGGCACTCCACAAATGTTTAGAAATAACAAATATCGGGGCACCTGGGTGGCTCAGTCAGTTAAGTGTCCCACTCTTGATTTTGGCTCAGGTCATGATCTCATGGTTCATGGGTTCAAGCCCCGCGTTGGACTCTGCACTGACAGCATAGAGCCTGCTTGGGATTCTCTCTCTCCCTCTGTCTCTCTCTACCCCTCTCCCATTTGTACTCTCTCTCTCTCAAAAATAAACTTAAAAAAAAAAAAGGAAATAACAAATGTCAAGTCATGAGGGTGTGATGGTACATTTTATAGATCACCTTCAAATAATAGTAAGAAAGCCAGGAACTTTAGAAACCTCTTGGAGCCAAGCCCATCACAAAGTAAGGAACACCCAGGGCACTTCCATTCTGTTTTAGGCTCCTGGAATTCTAAAATAATTAATAAATAACAAAAAGGGCGTTTCGGTTATCTATCACAGCCTCACAAACTACACAGCCATTCATTTGCTGTGTGGAGTCTGCAGGGATGGCTCGTCGTCTCTGTTCCACATGGCATGTGCCTGTATTCATCTGGGGGCTTAGATGGGCTGGGACATCCCTGATGGCCTCTCACTCTCCAGAGTCTCGCTCTGGATGGCCTCTCATCACCCAGTGGTCTAGTCTGAGCTTCCACCATGGGAGTTGGATTGCAAGGTGAAGGAAGGAGCTGCCAGGCCCCTGAGGGCCTAGACCGGGAATTGGCACACTGTCCATTCCATTCCATTCTCCTGGGTGAGGCAGGTCACAAGACCAGCCTGGACTTAAGGGGTGAAGAAGAAACGCCACCTTTGATTCCAGGAGCAGTAGGAGCCTACAGAGAAAGGAAGAGTTGTTGACTGTCAGGTTTGGAGATTGTCTACCACACCTGTTAAAACCGTGGTGCACTTTAAATGTTGACATTGAACACGTTAACACTTTTCACGCAAAAGTCCGCAATGATGATACGATTAACCTCTTTTGCATATATCCATATTCTAAATTTAATGTGGGGCCCGAAGAGCCCTTCTTGCTTCTCCTGTCTCAGAGTCTGTTGTCCTGGAAACTTTCTTAAGAGTTTGTGAAGTTTTTTCTCTTCCCGAGTCGTGAATGACTATGAAATAGTCATTCACAAGGGCACTCGTTCTTCTCAAGTTCCTGTTTTTCTGATTTTAGGAATAGAGAGGTCACTGGGAACATTCCTGATTGTCTCCCTTCCAGGGCGCCAGCCTCCTCATCTAACCAGTGGCAGCAGGAATCTCTTCCCACACCACCTGACCCTCTAGAGAGTGATTATTAGGGGCTATTAGTCTGTGTATCTGCCTTGGAGTCACCACTCCCTATATGTAGAGGTGAGTCTCACCTGTGGAGTGAAATGATTCTATAGCACGAGGGGATTTTTATTAATGCCAATTAGCAGTGGAGGTGACACATCCTATAGATCAGAAATAAGGAGGATGTTCCAAGGGGCTTTGGGAAGCTTGTATGAGAATTTGGGGGCTTTGGGCATAGTCCCTATCTGTAGCTGCCATGGGGTGGAGAAAAAGACAGACCTGAACAGAAAGACAGCCAGTCCAGGCGCTACAAAGCTGTGTCAGCTCTTTACGATATGACAGAAATTGCTGTGGGATCACAGACTGCTATTTGGGGAACATGCGTTTTTTGGGTTTTTTTTAAAGCTGTTTATATTTTCTGTAATTAGGTCCTTTTTGTTCTCTGTTAGTGTTTAGTACATTTTTTAAATGCTAGTCTGGTCAGCTGTACTAAGAGGAACCAAGAAAGAGGTTTTTGTCCAGTTTGGACCAGAGTTTTAAAGGGGAAGCAGCTTACGAACCGCCTGACATAGTTGAAACAATGGAGTCATGTTGCCTGAGTGAGAGAGCCTCAGACTGAGGGTATCAGAGTTGAAAACGCTTGTTCAGAGACTCTCGCCACACCAAGATGTATTTATCAAATCTGGGCCCATCTCTCCATCCGCGTAGTCTGTTACTCCTCTAGTGGCCCAGACAAGAGGCAAAAAGGAACCTCAATGAACAATGAGAAGGAAGAGTGCACTGGGATTGGTGGCCCAGGGCTGCGGTGGGTGTTAGGGGTGTTAGAGTTTGCTCTCAAGAATAGAGCTAGCAAAAAAAAAAAAAAGAAAAAAAAAAAAAAAAAAGAATAGAGCTAGCAAACAGAAAATCCAGTATTAGTGGGATACAGGGGAGGAAGGGTTCAATTTGAGCTTGAAGTGCTGGCAGCCAAATAGGAAGGAAGTTTACCAGATCTTTTTTCTAGTTAATGAGGGAGAGGACACCCACCATCTGCCGAGGACCCCAACCATTGCCTAGGAAGGGGACGAGCAAGGGTGAGTGGGCTAGCATGGTCCCCGAAGCAAACTAGGGCACAGGGAGAGCTACGGTAGATAGCTGGGATCTGGAGCAGAGGGGGGACATGACTGAGCATTCCCACGGCAGGTCTGGGGGTAGGCAAATGCTGCTGATTGTGGGCACCTGAAGACTGGGGACCACCCAGGCACCAAGGCTTGAAAGAGTTTCTCATTCCAGACCCCACCCCACCCCCAGGCCTGGTTCTCGGGGGCTGTTGCTCAAAGACCTTTGGTAGCTGCAGCTGGGTAGAGCTGGGATTGGGCACCATTGTCACTGTCAATGCCCCAGGTTTAGGTCTGTTCCAGTTATCTAAACCTGAGTAACACATGAGGCTAAACCTTAGTGGATTAAAACACCAACAATCCTTTATTTTGCATTTCAGGCAGGGCAAGGCAGGGACCACTGTGCTCCATATGTCTAGGGCCCATGACTCAAATGGCTGGGTACCACAGGGGGCTGACTGGGCATCTCTCTTCCTGCAGGCTCAGGCCATCTCCCTGCGGTCTCTCCTGTGTTCTCTCCAGCATGGAGTTCTCAGGATAGCTAGACCTGATGGTGGCTCAGGGCTCCAAAATTTCCAGATGCCCAGGCAGAAAGAAATTACAAGGCCTTTTTCATCTGGTTTCAGAAGTTCCAGGATATGTGATTTCTACCATATTCCATTGGTTTAACAAATCACTAAATTCGGCCCAAATTCAAAGGTAAAAGGTGAAGACCCCACCTCATAGCTGGAATGTCAAAGAATTTGCCATCATTTTTAATTATCTCACCAAGTCCTTAACAAAGTCTCCCCAGTGAACTCCCTGTCTGCAGATTCTCATTGATGGCAGCTGGGAGGCAGCAATGCACAGGGTAGGAAAGGCAGGAGCTTTGGAGACTACCAGGTGCGCATTCTTGTCTAGACAGGCTCCACCATTGAGCAACCGGTTGAGCTTGTTAGGTTACTTACCTTTCAGAGCCATGGTGTCCTTGTGTGTCAGATGGGAATAATAATACAATAGTGACCAAGAAAACGTACTTGTCAGATCTTCCAGTGCAGAACATAAGTGACCCACGGATCTGTCCCAGAGGCTGAGATCTGACATCCGTCCTCTGATATTCATCCCCAGCATGGTGCAGAGGCCATTTTCCTGGGGCTGCTCCTATCCCATGACTAAGTGCAAGAGGTCTATTCCTGGGAGATGCTGGACTCCTGGGACAGGCCAGTTTAGCTTGAGGACCCCCTACAGCCTTGTGGAAGTCTGTTAGAGCTGCACTGTAGTATAAGAAGCTTCCTTCCACTCAACCTTCCTTCCTTGCCTCTCTACATAGGTCACACCTGTATCCTGGGTCCAGCTGTCTGGCTATGTTCCCTTCTCAGTCTCTTGCAGAGTGGCAATGAGTGGCAATGTGTAGCCCTGCTTTGGCGGCGGGGGGGGGGGGGGGGGGGGGGGCCGGGGAGGGTGTTGGGGAATGGGACAAACAGCCACCTGGTCACATGGTTGCTGTGAGTTTAAATAATGGGTGTCTGTAAGCACCTAACCAAAGGCTGGCATATAGGTGACATTCATTCAACTAATATTGAGTCCCTGCTGTGTGCAGGCTTTGGCCTGTGTGCCTGGGACATAATGGTGAGCAAAACAAATAGGAACAGTGTCACGGCCACTTGCTTGAGGCTTCTTACTGTAGCGTCTCACAGCTGAGGGATAAAGTCCCAACTCTTCTAGGGGACACAAAGAGCCTTTCAGAGTCTGACCCTAAGGGACCTCAACACCTCCCACCCTGCACTCTGCACACCTGAACCTAGACTCAAAAGGAATTTTTCTTTCCTCCTTCAGTCTTGCTCTTTCACGCCCAATGTCTTAGCACACTTTTTTCCTCTCCTTGAAATACCTCTCACACCCTTGCACACACCCCTTCCACATTCCCCAAGATCCATTTCAATTGTGGGGTCCTAGGTGCCCCCCCTCTCCCGGGGGGCAGAACACGCTTGCGGGCACAGATCTCAGCACGCACCTCGGAAGAGCACTTGTAACATTGTGCATGAACTGCTGTAACAGTGTCCTGCTAACTGGTGAGCCTGTCTAGAGCAGGGGCAATGTGGTATCCACCCCGCATCCCCAGTGCTTGGTACTTGGTAGGTCCGCAGTTCACTCGTGCGAAGCGTCTGTGTGAATGGCCGTGGGAGTCCAGGCGAATTTCCGGAGTGACCCGGGCGGGCCTGCGTCGGGGAGGCGGGGGCGCATCTGGGCTCGGCCGCGGTCCGTGAGCCGCAGCGCCGGGGGGCCGCCCGGGACGCGCGCGGCTCGCTCGGGCCGAATCGCGGCGGCCGCCGCGGGGCACATGACTGCGGGCTCAGCCTCCGCCCCGCCCGTTTCCCCGCGCAGCTGCTGGCCGTCGCCTCCCGGGGCTGCGGCGAACCGGGCCGGCGAGCGTCACCGCCCTGCGCGCTCCCTCTCTCGCTCCTGACTAAGCGGGGCCGGCGCCCGACTGCCCGAGCGAGGGAAACCGAAACCGAAGCGGGTCGTCCCCTCCCCGGGCCGCCAGGCAGGCGCGCGGGAGCCGGAGCCCAGCCGCGGAGCCGGGAGCCGCGCGCAGAGCCGGGACCGCGGGCACCTCGGGGTAGCGGGTGTTGAGGCCGCTGCAGCGGCGGCCCCTCCCTCCTTTCTGTCGAGTCGCCGGCCCGCGAGGCCCGGCCCGGGAGCGGCGCGCAAAATGGGCAGGTGCTGCTTCTACACGGTCGGGACGCTGTCCCTGCTCCTGCTGGTGACCAGCGTCACACTGCTGGTGGCTCGGGTTTTCCAGAAGGCCGTGGACCAGACCATCGAGAAGGTGAGGCCGGCGAGGTGTGTGTGTGTGTGTGTGTGTGTGTGTGTGTGTGTGTGTGTGTGTACGCGCGCGCGCTCCCGTGTTGGGCGGGGGACACTTCCAGCCCACCCTCGGACTGCTGTACCTCCTGCAAAGAACATCTGCACCCCGGCAGACCCTCCCGACCAGAGCCCTCCTTTCGTATTTGTCTTCTCGAGGTTGGTAGGTAAGGGTTCAAGAAGGATGGGGAGGAATAATAGGATAAAATTATGGGTCTAGACTTTTTTTTTTTTAAGCTTTCACTTACATTCTATCATTTGCATACCCCTCCACGCCCTCTCTACGCCCCAGTCTCAGCTCGGCCCAAACATATTTCCCACCCACTTCATGAAAAAACAAAACTAAATGAAAAACACCACAGCCCAGGCAGGTTTCTTGGCTGCTTGCTGTGGCCTTTGAAGTGGTGTAGGGCTGTGAATGAGAAGCGGGTGTGCGGTCTATTGTGTTCTTGCCTTCCTGGACTGGGCAGGGCAGTCAGCAGAGAGGGCAGGCCTCTGGACTGGGTAGCATTTCAGTCCATCGGAGTCTCCGCAAGGTACCTTCCAACTAAGCATGTGGTATCTTGTACCCATCCTCTGTGTTGCTTTGTCTCACTTTGGATTCTTGTTCTTCTTAAATTACCATAAACTTCAGGCAAGGATGCATTGAGGTTCTCGAAAGAATCTGAACCTGTCTTTTAGCCTAGATGACTGGCCTGGAGAGCTGATCATTTCAGAAGACGTGTGGGTCATTTGACTTTACCAGTGCTCATTCCTTCTGCCCTTTCACACACACCCACCAATCTGTGTGGAAAGAGGAACAAGAGAGAGTTACTGGGATCACTTTTTCCTTAAAAAAAAAAAAAATAATAATTGGAGCAGCCTTTCTTGTTAGCACCGATAACCACAAGTTTAATTTCTGCCACTGGTTTTCACTTGCTGCTGGATGGATTAAAAAAAAAAAAAAAAACAGTTTGATCACTGAACTCCCAGTCAAGTTGTGTCATCCAGGTGGCAACAGACATGTTCCTTTATTTTTTTTTATTTTTTTTAATGTTTATTTATTTTTGAGACAGAGAGAGACAGAGCATGAACAGGGGAGGGGCAGAGAGAGAGAGAGGGAGACACAGAATCCGAAACAGGCTCCAGGCTCTGAGCTGCCAGCACAGAGCCCGATGTGGGGCTTGAACTCACGGACCGTGAGATCGTGACCTAAGCCGAAGTCGGACGCTTAACCGACCGAGCCACCCAGGTGCCTCCAGACATGTTCCTTTAATAGAGGTCATGAAAAGCCATCAGTTACTTGAAATCTGGCAGTTAAAGGTAAATTAAAAAAAAAAAAAGTCATGGTAAAGCATAATTTAATTTTAAAGTTTATGTTAAGGAAACATTAAGTTCACATTTTTTATTAAAGTTTACTTATTTATTTTCAGAATGAGAGAGAGAGAGAGAGGGAGGGGCAGAGAGAGAGGAAGAGAGAGAATCCCAAGTAGAGTCTTTGCTCTCAGTGCAGAGCCCCACATGGGGCTTGATCCCATGAACCATGAGATCATGACCTGAGCCGAAATTAAGGGACACTTAACCGACGAGCCACTCAGGCGCCCCTAAGTTCACATTAGTAAGGGAAGATGAAACCCACTGTCTGAGCTTCTCAAAGACCACTGTTTTCCCTGAGTACCCATGAAGGAAGAAAACTAAACAGCATCTTTTCTGCTCTTGGCCACCTGCAAATCCATGGCAAGATTGTTTAGGGATATAAACCCTTCCCTGGATGACCAGAGTTAAGCAATGCAATTACAGTCCCTATGTGAATCTTCTTGTGTGGCTTTAAAAGGCTGTTTCAGAAGAGCCCTATGAGAGGAGCTGTCTCCCTGGTGCCTCAGATGTTACCAGCCCTCAGATGCTCTGTGGGTCTCCATTTCATGGACAGGTAGGGAGGTGGCTGTACAGCAGTTTGCCTGGGCCTTGAGTTTGCACTGATACTTGGTGATTGGCTTTTTTATCTGGTTTTCTCTGTGAGGAATGGACTCTGATCAGACTAATAAATCATAGTACAGGGGAAGTGGATTTTCAGAATTGCCCAACCCCGTTAAAGAACACCATGCAAGGTGGCATATACAGTTAAATGACAGGGCTAGTTCCAGTGGACAGGAATGTTGCCAAGTCGGCCAGAGGGCATGCATGACCATCATTACCATTCTTTTCTCCCCGGTCACCTGCAGTGTGGTGGCCTGGGATAGTGGGACAGAGTAAGGACTCTGCAGTCTACACCCCTGGACATCAGTCCTGGTCCACCATGCTCTAGCTGCATGACTTTGGGCTAGGTTTCCTGATTCTGGGTTTCCCCATCTGTAAATGAGGATAAAAACAACTCACAAAAATAGGTTGTAGGAATTATTAGGGAAAATGGGTAATTTTCATGGGATATCTTTAGTGCTTTGTAAGTCAGTTTTATTTTTGTTAGAAGCCACATGCGCAAAGGAAAAATATATGAGATTTGAAGTCAGACATCCTGTATTCAAATCCTGACCTTACCATTTGCAAGCTTTTTGATTCTGGGCAAGTTACTGAAGTACCATGAGCCTCAATTTCATTTCTTGGGAAAGTAAGGATGTTAGCTATCTTAGGCACAGTGGTGCATTTACCATGAAGCACACAAAGCTTATACTTGAGGCCCTCAGATGCACAGGCCCTTCCAACAGCCTCCACGTAATTCTGTATCCAAAATTTTCTTTTTTCTTAGGAAGGGTCTCCTCACACTGTATAAGCTTCCCACAAACCCTGCCTCTGTGTGTGCTGTTGTGAGACTGAGGGAGGTAATCTGTGTAAAGCACCCGGGACAGTATCAGGCAGAGGATAGGTGATCAGTTACGGCTGCTGTCATTCTTTCCATTGGTATCATTATGGAACGATCCTTGACCTTAATATAGTTAACTTGACCTTAATATGCTTATAATGTAATCTAGTCTGATACTCCCAGTTTGGTTTTTTTTTGTTTTTGTTTTTTTTTTTTTTTTTTAACGTTTATTTATTTTTGAGACAGAGAGAGACAGAGCATGAACGGGGGAGGGTCACAGACAGAGGGAGACACAGAATCTGAAACAGGCTCCAGGCTCTGAGCTGTCAGCACAGAGCCCGACGCGGTGCTCGAACCCACGGACCTGATCTGATCATGACCTGAGCCGAAGTCGGACGCTTAACCGACCGAGCCACCCAGGCGCCCCTCCCAGTTTGTTTTTGTTTTTGTTTTTGTTTTTTTCATCTGAAGATTTTCCATGCCCTGACTGGTCTATATCAAAAAAGAAGACAGGAAAGGGGAGAAATTCAAATGAATAGGTTTGGCTAATTGTGAGAAGCAAAGTAACATAATCCCTATTAGAATAATTTGCAGGGAGATTTTAAGATTAAAGGGAGATTTAAATTTTGGCCGGTGAATGGAGTGGAAGGAACCAAGACAATTTGATTCCATTCTTTGTTTATTTTTTGTTTTTGTTTTTGTTTTTGTTTTTGTTTTTGTTTTTTTGAGAGAGAGTGAGAAAGAGAGAGAGAATGATCCGGGGGAGAGGAGCAAAGGGAGAGAGAGAGAGAGTCTTAACCAGGCTCCATGCTCATGGAGCCTGACGCAGGACTCAATCCCATGACACCTGAATTCATGACCTGGGCCAAAATCAAGAGTTGGATGCTAAACCGACTGAACCACCCAGGTGCCCCTGGCTCTATTCTTGGCCTCACTGGTTACCGCCTTGTATTGAGCAAGCCCTGTAATTCTTTCTGCTTCAGTTTTCTCAATTGCAAAACAGGCACAGTAATGTCTCCCTCGTTGTCTGCTCACACCCACTTCTTAGAGGATATTCTGAGCACTAACCAGGCCTTCTCTCTCAAGCGTATTGACTTCCTGAAGACAGAGCTTTGCAGAAACCATTTAACCTCTTTTTCCTCCTTGGAACCCGGGAGGGCAGATTTTTACGTTCTGTCTCCTTTGATGACCCCCCTAATTGTCCTGGCACTCAGCACACACTGGTAGGTACACAACAAATGCCTGTTGCCTCACATTTGATCATTGTAGTTGAAAGAGCAGTGTTCTAGGAATCAGCAGAACTTGGTTAACATTCTTTGTTTCTGTCATTATGAAATACTTGGGTGAAGTTGAGCAAGCCCAGTAGCGAATATTGAACCCCTCAAAAAACCTCGGGTTTCTCATTTTGAAATAACACCTGCCTTAGAGTTGTCGCCAGGAGTGAAGTAAAAGGATTGCTGGAAAAAAGCACCTTGCGGAGGGCCCAGATGGTAACATTTGTTACTGTTTTCAGCTATCGTTTTCTCATCTGTGAACTGAAGCTTATGTCGAGAGAAGGTTCCTTCTAGCTCCAGACTTCTGAGATTCTGTGCCTCAGGTGTGTGAGCTTTGTTTAAGAGCAACATTGCAGCTCAGAATATTAAGCTTGCCCTTAGACGCATGGACAGTTTGAACGCCTCCCAGAAATGGGGCTGCAGTGCCAGCCAGAGTCAGGGCTGGTGAAGAAGAAATGGGCTGGCAAGGGAGCCAGTGAGAAGAAAAGAGACGGCTCACAGGTTTTCCTTCCTGTGCCCAGGCCAAGGAAGGGTGAAAGCATTCGGTGTCAGGGATGAGATGAACAGGACAAATATACTTATCCTTGGCTGGGACCTGAGGCTCTGGGCAAGCGACATCAGCTAGCCTCTTTTAGGAGCCATGTAACTTGGGAGCCGTTCTGCTGATGCCTCAAAAAATGAGATACGATCACCGCTAAATTAACCAAATAACATTAAAGGTGGATATGTGGGGGTCTTCTTTTTTACAGTTGAATTAGTTAAACATCTTCACGTATGTGTATGTAAAGACAATCAACTGTATCCAATCTTAAAAGGATCTTTCTTGCATCTCCTGAATTGCCTGTTTTCAGGGTTATGACGACTTAGGACCTTAGAATAAGAAAAAACCTTAAGCACCACTTAATCTGTTATTTTACAGTCAAGGAACCTGAGCCTGTGCCAGTTTTTTAAAAAATTTATTTAGTGAGAGGGGGAGAGCAAGCGAGTGCGTGGGAGAAAGCAGGGAAGGGACAGAGAGAGAAGGACAGAGAAAAAGAGAGGGAGAGGGAGAGAGCATGAGCAGGGGAGGGGCAGAGAAAGGGGGAGAGAGAGAACCCCAAGCAGGTGTCTCACGTCCAATGCAGAGCCCGATGATGGCTCGAACTGATGAACCAGGAGATCACGACCTGAGCCAATATCAAGAGTCAGATGCTCAACTGACTGAGCCACTTGGGCGGCCCCAAGCCTATGTCAGTTTTTAAATATGATGGTGGGTATCAAACTGCCTTTATATTCATGTGCCACTAGAAATGTAAATAACTGACTTATCAGAGGTTGGATGGAGGGGAAGGGGTAGGGTTAGGCATGTAAGCTGGGTCTCCTAAATCACTTTTCCCACCCCAAGGATGAGCATATACTCTGTTGCCTGCAACAGTCCTGATTTATTTATACCTGTTGTCCTGGCATAATTACTGGCACCCTCTTTTCTTTTAAAAGATCCTTGGTTTGGAGCACCTGGGTGGCTCAGTCAGTTAAGCGTCTGACTTTGGCTCAGGTCATAATCTCAGGGTTCGTGGGTTCGAGCCCCGCATCTGGCTCTGTGCTGACAGTGTGGAGCCTGGAGCCTGCTTCAGATTCTCTGTCTTCCTCTCTCTCTGCCCCTCCTCTGCTCACATTCTGTCTCTCAAAAATAAACATTTAAAAAAATTACAGTTTAAAAGATCCTTGGTTTGGGATACCTGGGTGGCTCAGTCAGTTAAGTGTCCAACTTTTGATTTTGACTCAGGTTATGATCTCATGGTTTGTGAGTTCGAGCCCCACATCAGGCTCTGCACTGGCAGTGTGGAGTCGGCTTGGGATTCTCTCTCTCCCTTTATGCCCCTCCTCCACTAATGTTCTCTTTCTGTGTCTCTCTCTGTCTGTCTGTCTCTCTCTCTCAAAAATAAATAAACATTAAAAAAAAATAAAAGATCCTTGGTTTGGATAATAAGTTCTATTCTCACATGCCACATTCTCTCCACTTCTTAGCAATAAAGAGGAGCAAGAAGCTAAGGCCAACTCAAGCTGGCTGCAGAATGGTAATTTTTTTTTTTGTAAAGCTGGAAGAGGAAGCTCCTGGAAGTCTAAGGGTGAGAACCACAGGACAGTAAGGCCTCCTAAGGGTACAGTAGAAACTGGAAAGTTAGCAGGACCCGGGCACACTCTGTGTCCCCCCACTGTTCCTCTGGTTGCCCTACCGAATAGTTTCCTCTGTTTACTTGTTGGGCCCGGGCTGTTTACTCATCCAGTGCTTCCTCAGCCCCAACCCCATGTGACACTCCAGCTGCTGGCCTCCCATGGACATGGTTTATCTCTTGGTTTCTCCCTTCCAGATTTGTGACAGAGTAATGTGATTGGCTCAGCACGAGCAGAAATCATAGATCCTTAAACAGAGGCAGTAGTATCCTCGCAATATTCTTTAACTCTTAAGCAAAATTATCCAACCCCTCCTTGGCTCTTAGAAACATGATCTTGTGATATCAAAATCATATTATGTTTCTTTCAACATCTTACTAATTCACGGTGACCACGAATGCATTCATTATTATTGGCTAAGACAATGGAGTAAACCAGTTGTTGTCAGTGTGGTCCCTAGACTCTAGGAATGACATCAAAATCACTTATGGAGTTTAAAAAATACAGATGCAGGGCATGTGGGTGGCTCAGTTAGTTAAGCGTCTGACTTGATTTTGGCTCAGGTCATGATCTCACAAGTAACTGAGATCGAACCCTGTGTGGGCTTTGTGCTGACAGCGAGGAACCTGCTTGGGATTCTCTCTCTCCCTCTCTCTCTGCCCCTCCACTGTTCATTTGCCTGCACACGTGCTCTCTTTCTCAAGATAGATAAATAAACGTTTAAATAAAGAAAGTCAAAATAAAAAGTACAGATGCTACCAGCCCTGCTGAATCAGACTCCTTAGGCCTGGCACCCAAGTTGAAAAGCAGACTATGAAGGGGCATCTGGGTGGCTCAGTCAGTTAAGCCTCTGACTTCAGCTCAGGTCATGATCTCACAGTTCGTGGGTTCAAGCCCCACGTTAGTCTCTGTGCTGACAGCTCAGAGCCTGGAGCCTGCTTCAGATTCTCTGTCTCCCTCTCTCTCATCCCTCCCCTGCTCATACTCTGTCTCTCTCTCACTCACCCTCTCTCTCAAAAATAAATAAACATTAAAAAAACTAAAAAATAAAAAGCTAACCATCAAGCCCGTGACTGGTTTGGATGGTGGTTATGGCAGCCCACATCTTCACTCCTCCAGATGGCATTTCCTTTTTTTTTTTTTAACTTTGTATTTTATTCTTTATTTTTGTTTATTTTTCTGATAGGAAATACATGCCATCATAAAAAGTCAGATGCAACAAAAATTAATAAAACAAAGATAACTACTGTTAACATATTGTTAATTATTCCATGTTTTTATTTGTGCACACATACTAACAGATATACTTTACAAAAATTAGATGCTTCTGTTCCCACTCTATTTATTTTTAATTTCATCTAGTGAAGTTGACATATAAGAGAGATGATAATTCTAGTTGAGGATATTACTACTAGTGATTACTATTATTCTTCAAGTTTACATTAAAGGAAAGATGGGGGGAGGGGAAGGTGGTTGTTTGCGAGAACCGTTTTTGCTTTCTTGCTTAATAAAGTGCAAGATTTCATTCTGTCAGGCCACAGCAAAGGGGCCATCTGTTCTGCCAGACATTTGCTTGTTTCCTGGGGAAGAATCAGCAGGTGGGATTGTAAGAGCATTAATGAAAACATAGGATGTTGGCCAAGTGACTAGGCATTTATGGCCTGTATCTTCAAGATATATATATACTATATATACATGGTATACTAAATGAGGGGACCATTTTTCATCAAAACTGGTAACTAGTCAAAAGCAACTGAGGAAAATAAGGCTACTTTTGGTTTTTGCAGTCTATATCTAAAAATATTTACATATATACTTTGGCAGTCATTCATTTATTTAGCAAATATTTACCGAGTGTGGACCATTTGCGAGACAATGTGCTGGGAGCTGTGGATACAGTAATAAAGTAGACACAATCCCTACACTTACAGAATTTATAATCTAATTCAAATTTTTTGGGCTCAGGCCCCTTTACATTCTTAAACTGAAGACCCTAAAGAGCTTACATTTGTGTGAGTTATATCTATCAATATTTACAATA
This sequence comes from Panthera leo, assembly GCF_018350215.1. Classification (NCBI taxonomy): domain Eukaryota; kingdom Metazoa; phylum Chordata; class Mammalia; order Carnivora; family Felidae; genus Panthera; species Panthera leo. The sequence continues at coordinate 143,239,141 of NC_056682.1, forward strand.
TTAGAAATTAAAACGGGTAAATTTTTAAAGCACAAGAATACACAAACACGTATTAGCTGTCAGAGAGCAATGACATCATTATATGTCTGGTGACCTCTAGAAAACTGCACTCTACACTCATGAGGGGATGAGCATGAAAAGGGCAACTAATGTCTTAAGATTATTAGGAAAATAGTTTTTAACCTTGTGGACCCCCTCAGAGGGTCTTGGGGACCCCCAGGGGCCCTCAGGCCACACTCTGAGAGCTGCTGATCTAGTTTTCATTTAATTAATTATGACAATTTTTAGAATAACTTTAGAAAATAACTTCATATCCCTGTTGTTTCTGTAAGAACAGTTTGGAAACTATGCTATTAATGTCTTCAAACCACGAGGATTTTGTCTAGTGTGTTATACACATGTTCCTTTGGTCTCCGCACAAGTCCATGGTTAAAGATGGTAGTTTGGGTCATCAGAGATGCAGGTTCAGTGAATCCCCTGCTTTCCCTGTGTGCTGATCAGACTAGACTAGACCATCAGCATCTCCGTAATTGAATTATTGCATAATTCCCCTCCAGCCTCAGCCCTGCCAGGGATTTTCGAAGGTGGGGGCCCTGCCAGTTTTAGCTTTGTGCCATCGTCCCTACCACCAAGTGCACCGTCACACAAAATACACGTTCAGTAAATATTACTCGGATGAGTGGAAGGACGAATAGACGAAAACTTACATCTTCGGGGATGATTTCCTTTGCATATTATTGCTCGGGTTGTTCTTCAGCTTCACGCTTTCATTACGCTTTGTAGACCAGTGGTCATTGATTGCCTCACTATACCTTTAAAATCTAGAAACTTCACCCAAGAACTCAAGTTTCCAGCCTCTCTTGAAACATGTGGATGCTGTGCGTGCTAGTCTGTGTCCACAGTCTGAGCAGAATGGGACTGCCCTTCAGAGGGGACCTCCCTCCTGACTCCCATGGCCCTTCTCATTCCTGTTGGCTCCCTAACTCCGAGGTGCAGGGAAGGTGCCCTTTGTCATCGTGCCTGCCCTGTTGTCTCTCTTACAGTAGAGAAAAATACCTGTTTGTATCTGAACCTCGTTACCAAAAGAGGAAGGTAAACGAAGGTAAACAAAGGAAAGGAAGGTAAACGAAGGTAAAAGAAGGAAAATGAAAGAGCCCCAGAGGGTCATGTGTTTGGCAAAAATGAAAGCGGGCATATTTCTATGGAGAAATGAGTATCATCGCTAGGGTTTGCCATGCACACTAATGTGCAAACTCGCATCACTTCACTTGCCACACCCACCTGGCCCCTTCAGCACTGAGTTTCACACTCTGTAGAGAAAGAGAGGCAGAATACCATTGTTATAATGATGAGATCACTCTTGCAAACCCCACTTTAAGAGTAGTTGCTTTTAACACTGTACTTCTGATAATCAACAGTAATGGAAGGGAGAGGAGGCAGAGATAGAAGTAGGTGATGAACGCATCGCTTATATCGACTTTGAGAGATACAGTTGCAACCAAACAGGCTGTAAAATAATAAGAGGGGCTCCAGAAGTTACACACAGAACCCGGCATTGTTTTCATGGGCCACACTTCTTATATATTCACGTCTAAAATCCTCTTTCTCAGTCACTCCTTCAACCACACCCTCTGCATACACATCTATTTCTCCAATGCCTGGTCCTTTTTTTTTAAAGTATTTATTTATTTATTTAGAGACAGAGCACAAGTGGGGGGAGCGGCAGAGAGAGAGAGAGAGACAGAGAATCCCAAGCAGTCTCCACAGAGCCAGCACAGAGCCTGATGCGGGGCTCGAACTCACAAAGCTGCGAGATCGTGACCTGAGCCAAAACCAAGAGTCAGATGCTTAACTGACTGAGCCACCCAGGTGCCCCTCACCTCGTCATTTTGATTAAGTTTCATCGGGTGGCTGCTTTCTCTCTCTTTGGGCTGGCAGTTCTCAACCTTGGTTTCACATTTGTTATTATGTGGAAGCATTTAAAGAGTCCTCTAGCGGGTGTTTGGTAGCAGGAGCTTTTCGGGAAAGCTACCCCACCCTGCTGTCCTGTCTGTCATTTATGGAGTAGCAGCTTCCACATGAACTAACATTTGAATGTCAACTGTCAGATCTCATTAGGTGAATTATTACGATTGCAATTAAAGCAAAATGAGTTCATCAGCAGTGACATAAAAAAAGTCAATGCGTTTGTTCCTGAGTTAAAATAAGGTCAGAGAATTAGGGTAGAATGCTAATGGTAGGCTTATTCCTTTTACCTCAACAGAGAATAAGAAAAGGTAAGTAATGGGAATGACTTACATTACTAAGAGAGTCTGGATTGGGTGTGTTTAATTTAACAGAGGAATTTTTATAAATTTTTTTTAACATTTTTATTTAGTTTTGAGAGACAGAGACAGAGCATGAGAGGGGGAGAGGGAGAGAGATGTGGGGAACACAGAATCTAAAGTAGGCTCCATACTCTGAGCTGTCAGCACAGAACCTGTCATGGGGCTCGAACCCACGAAACCGTGAGATCATGACCTGAACCGAAGTCGGATGTTTAACCGACTGAGGAAGTCAGATGCTTAACCAACTGAGCCACCTAGGCGCCCCTCAGGGAGAAATTTTAAAAAAAACAAAGCAAACCAGCAAACTAGTATTTTGCTATTTGGGGAGTTTTATCAATCTGGAGTCTAGTGAGAATCATTCACATGGTGTTAGGCCAGGTTGCCCATGTTGGCCTGCATTTTCTCTGGGTGAGTTTAGACTGTGTAGATGGTGATGTGGATGCTGAAGTTGTGTATAATTATTTTTTTTTAATTTTTTTTTAACGTTTATTCATTTTTTGAGACAGAGACAGAGCATGAACGGGGGAGGGTCAGAGAGAGGGAGACACAGAATCTGAAACAGGCTCCAGGCTCTGAGCTGTCAGCACGGAGCCCGATGCGGGGCTCGAACTCACGGACCGCGAGATTATGACCTGAGCTGAAGTCGGCCGCTTAACCGACTGAGCCACCCAGGCGCCCCTGAAGTTGTGTATAATTATTAAGTAGCACTCTGTTGAACTAAAAGAACAATGAGGAGTCTTCTTGAGTCCTGAAAGTTTCCTTAAAAGTATTACTTACTCCCATCCAAGCCTAATACAGTTCCCTCAGTGTTTATTATCATTTGGAAGTAGTTTATGCCAGGACAGCCGGTTCAAAAAGCCCCCAGTGTTGCCTTCCTGAAAGATCTCTATCAGGCTGGCTTGGAAGTATTGTGTCTTTTGGCCTTATCATGTCTTGTCAGCTCTCACTCACAGTAACACAGCTTGTACCTGGGGAATGGTGGGCGGTTGAGTGTCTCTGATGCAGAAAAATGCCTACCAGGGAATGACAGATGATGACAGGTGATGAGCTGCATCAGATCATGGCAGGGCTTAGTGCAGCAGGTCAAGGACCTCAGACTTTATCCTTCGAGCAGTGGGGAGAGTGTCTGCTCCTGTAGGCGCTTTTGATAGAACTCTCTGGAGGCTGAGGTGGAGAACAGACTTGAAAGGATCCTGGAGAAGAGACCATCCACAGTATTGCTGCAGTCCAGACCACCTATGGGATCAAGAGTAGAAATGGCAAAGAGGAGGAGGTAAGATCGGTAGGATTTAGGATTGGTTAGGGGAGAAAAATCATAAATCCACTTCTGGTCACATCGACTTTCAGCAGCCTGTGGGATGTCCAGGTGGGGATTTTAGGGTGGGTCCATACAACAGAGATGATCCAAATAATTTCAGGCGTAAGCCCTTCTTTGGGCTGAATTACTGGGCCTTGCACGTAATTGTCCACTAACTGCTTCATGCATGCCAATTTTGTGTCCTTAGCTAAATTTCTTTGTGAGAACAGGGCCTGTGTCTGTTGGTCACGTAGAAATCTCTCCATATGGGGGCACCTGGGTGGTCAGTCGGTTATGCATCCAACTCTTAGATTTCAGCTCAGGTCATGATCTCATGGTTCGTAGGTTTGAGCCCCGTGTTGCACTCCACGCTGATGGCATACAGCCTGCTTTAGATTCTCTCTCTCTCTCTCTCTCTCTCTCTGCCCCCCACCCCTCAAAAATAAATAAATAAACTTAAAACATTTAAAAAAGAAAGAAATCTCTCCATATATACATATTGGCTAATTAGCTGAAAATAAGTTTTTCAGTTTAAATGATTAATTTGGTTGTTGAGACTACAGATTCACCACACGACTCAATAGTCCTTCCAATATTTCTTTAGGTAGTAGTACTACAATACTATGCGTAAAAAAAAAATTCATCATGTTCTATTTGGCTAAAATTCATAAGCAATATCCAAAGTCACATTGTAAAACTGGTTTAGGACCTTACGCTGATGTTTAGCGTAACTGGAAAACTCAGTTGATTACAGGGTTTGCCTGGTAACTGTCACAGCCCCAGCAAAATCGTCAGTGAGGAAGAGCAGTTGTTCCCAAGCCACAGCTTTATGTCTAAATTGTGCAAAGGGCTCCTCATGACCAGGGGAACTGGTTTGTTGCATTGGGCAGAATTAATGACTTCTTGTGCCAAACATTCTCCAGGCTTGAGGTTAAGGTTATTACTTGTTGGTTTCTGAGTCCTTCCTTTGCAGAGCAAGCTCCCGGGAGTATACAGTTGAATGCCCTGAGGATCTGGTGTAGAAACTAGAAGCGTAAGGTCAAAATGAAGCCCCCGTCTGGACCATTCTAGAGCAGGAGGTTGAGGTGCTTTTGGGAGACTCTTAGCATGAACGGCAGAGAAGCTACCTGGACACAAGGAGCTCAGCTCCCCCTTCCTCAGTCCCTCACTGTCTGTTCCAGCCCCGGGAGTTTACATGACTTCGCACAGCTGCCCTAGTTTCCTTTCCTCCAGAGGGAAGGCCTGACTCCCCAGAAACGTCTCAGAGTCTACGTGAGGGCCTCTCCATAGTTTCACTGTCTCCCTGAGGTAGGGCTGCTGGGTAAAATACAGGATGCCTAGTCAAATTTCAATTTCAGATAAGCAATGAATAATATTTTAGTGAGTATGTGTCATGCCATATTTTGATTCACTTCAGCGTATCAGTTGTTGACATCTTGCCATATTTACTTCATCTCTCTCTGATATACTCTTTCTTAAATTATTTCAATGTAAGTTGCAGACATCACAATGCTTTGTTCCTGAATCCTTCAGCATGTATCACCTATGAATTAAAGTACTTTGTGACACAACCCTGGGCTTTGGAGACCCACAGACCTGGCCTTGACTTACTGGCTCCGTGAACTTGGGATAGCCAGTGCCACCATTTCCTTGTCTGAAAAATGGGAATTCTTGTCTTGCAGGGTTAGCGTAAGGCTGAGATGATGGCATAAAGCTCTAGCACAGCCCCCTGACTCCTAGAGATCCAGTAAATAGTAGCTGGCCATGGTGGTAATGGTACCCGAGCTGAATGTCAGGGAAGAAGATAAAAATGAAGAAGGTAACGATAAAGTCGCAACTGTTTTGGAGCAGCTGTGTTTGTGAACTTCCCTCTGTTCTTGCATTTCCCTCCTCCTTCTCTACTTGGTCTGCTTATACAGACACACACACACAACATGCAGTCCACTGTGGGACTTGCAGGGATTCCTTGACACACACCTAGCAATGGAGTGGACAAAAAGAGACACGTTAAAGGTACAGGAAAAGCCAACACTTGAGGGCAAGATTTGAAAGGAATTAAATGTGGCGTGAGACCTGGCTTGAGTGTGGACTCAGCTGAGAGTGGCCGGGGGGGGGGGGGGGGGGTGATGGCGATAGGGGTGGAGGCAAGACACAGATGGTGAGGAGAACCCCAGGTCGAAACAGAATCTGCCATCAGCGTGAGTCTGGCAGGCTGTCAAGGATCGCTTTCATTGTTAGGCTTTGTATTTGCTTTGTTTAGTTAAAGACTCCCGTGTAGTAAATGTTTATTTCTATCTCAAAACTGCCTTAGTCGACTTGAGATTTGGAGGAAGAAGTTCAAGTCAGACTGTTATAAAAACAGCCAGTTTTACCCTCTTTTCTGGAAAGGATTGTGCCCTCCTTTCTGGAAACTCTTCTTCTTGTCTTTGGATTTTTGGTTGCCTAAGAGCTGGACGCAAACCAAAGAAGATAAACTCAGGGAGTTAACCCATGTGTCAATTCATGCTGGCTCTTTTGAGGTTCCTAATTCTGAGGTGATTATCTTTACTTTAATAAATAAATGAGATTACGAGCCCTTTCTCACTCTGAAAGTCTTCACACACTGGGTGCTTGTCAGGATAAGTTAGCAAGGAATACAGTGTGCTAAATCAGCCATCCTGGCAATAATAGGGAAAGAAACACTGTGAGGCTGATTGTGGGGGATGGCGGCTCTTGGAGCTTTTGTGGGAGCCCTGACCACAGCTGATGAGGCATCAGTTTCGCCTTTGTTTTTGCAAGGACAGAGGGAGAGGCTAGATGAAGTAGGTTCTCTGTGGATCCACGCCTCCTTTCCCTTGGGGCCTATTAGTGACATTTTATAGAATCTGAGTTTCTCAGATTTTCATTTAAAAAAAAATAAGGGAATAATTATTTTTTCTGCTTCCAGAAGTAATTTATTTCCGTTGTAAAAAATCCCAATGCAGAAAAACGTAACAGAGAGAATGGAAGACGCCTTGTAATCCTGTCCCATAGAGATGTGTGCGATTAGATGTTTAGTGTGGATGTTTTGAGATTTTGACAGTAATTAAAATATTGAAATTTTAAAATTAACTGTATTTTACCGCACTGACATTTTCATGTTTGAATTTTATCTGCTAGTCTTGTCCACACATTGTCTTTTTCCGTTTAGCATAGATCATGAGCGTGTTTCTTATTTGGGTATAGTCTTCCTAATTTTAATGGTTGCTTTCTACTTCAACCTGTGAATTATCATAATTTACTAAACCATTCTTTTCCGTTTGACATTTTGGTTATTTCTGATTTTATGCTAATTCCTCGTTGTCTCAGCCTAAACCAAATTAAAGATAGCACTGGAAGAGAGGATCATGACTAAAGACTTCCTGTGTGGTTTCTTTTCTCTTTCATTTTTTAACATTCAGCAGATTAATGGGAGTGACATGATTCCTTTTTTTATTTATTCTTTTTTTGTTAAACTTTGTTTTATTCTTTTCATTTTTTTCATTTTTTAAATGTTTATTTCTGAGAGAGTGCACACACAAGCAGGGGAGGGGCGGGGGGGGGGAAGGGGGACAGAGGATCCCAAGTTGGTTCCATGCCGACAGCACAGAGCCTGATGTGGGGCTCGAACCCGCGAACTGGGACATCATGACCTGAGCCCAAGTCAGACTCTTCACTGACTGAGCCACCCAGGTGCCCCTCCTTTTTTGTTTTAAATCAAGATGTGGAACCCTCCCATCCCCACTCAAGATGGCAATAATCAGGATCACAGTTACCATTCATTGAGCATTTTGAGGTGGCCTGAGATAAGCTCTCTGCTGAAATCTCATTTAATCCTTACAATCATCCTAGCCAAGCCCTCATTCCCATTTGTGCCCATGTAACCTTCTAAAACACCTCTTGCCTGTGTCAACGCAAAATAGGCAGCATGGCACAATAATTATTGCCAAATTAAAAAACAAATGCAGCCTAGGTAAAGAAAGACTATTTGAAAGGACTAGTGCAGTAGGAGGCAGGAGATGTGCATTTGGGAGATCTTTTCCCATCTGAGAAGGAGAGTAACAAGGCTGGGAAGGAGAGAAACTTAACCAAATTTGGTTCACAAGCATTTTTTCCTCACCTTATTGAGGTATGGTTGACAAGTAAACCATGACAAGTATGAGTTGTGTAAGTTGTGTAAATTGTTTATATATTTTGGATACTAACCTCCTATCAGATATCTTGCAAATATCTTCTCCTATTCAGTAGGTTGCCTTTTTTGTTCTATTGTGGTTTCCTTAGCTGTGCAGAAGCTTTTAATCTTGGTGTAGTCTCAATAGTTTATTTTTGCTTTTGTTCCCCTTGCCTGAGGAGACATATCTAGAAAAAAATGTTGCTTTGGCTGATGTCAGAGAAATTGTTGCCTGTGTTATCTTCTAAGATTTATATGGTTTTAGGTCTCACAATTAACGTCTTTAATCCATTCTGAGTTGATTTTTGTATTTGGTGTTAGAAAGCAAAATGAGTGAAGGGGAGTGGGAAATACCGACTTCCAGTTAGGAATGAATAAGCCATGGGAATAAATCATGGCAAAAGAAAGCAGAGGGAAGAGAGTCAGTGATATTGTAATAGTGTTGTATGGTGACTGATGGTAGCTACACTTGTGAAGATAGCATTATGTATAAACTTATTGAATCATATGTTGTATACCTGAAACTAATGTAACATTGTGTGTCAACTATACTCAAGAAATTTTAACTGTATACATTTAAGGTGTACTACATGATGTTTTGAGTAATGTATGCATTGTGAAATGATTATTATAATACTAATTAACATATCCTATCACCTCAGTGTGTGTGTGTGTGTGTGTGTGTGTGTGGTGAGAACACTTGAGATCTATTCTCTTAGCAAATTTCAAGCATACAATAAAGTATTATTAGCCATAGTCAGCATGCTGTACATTAATAGGCATTTTGTTCCTATTGATCAGTGGGAACCTGTGATTCAACTAATCAATAATGAGGCAAAAACTGGGAATGTGGAGGGTCTGAGTCTGGCCTTGTCTAGGGATAAACAGTGAGGGGAATCTTAGCTAAGTCCTATGGAAGAGTGTTTCTTTGCAGGAAGCCATTTCTTGGAACACAAAAGGGGGGTAGGTTCCTGAACCATTTACTGCTTTCCAGGAGCACTAGGCTCTGGTAAAATTCAACATTACCGGGAGCTCAGGTTTAGAGTGAGTCCTGGGGTGGGAGGCTGACTCCATCTCCTACTAGCAAACCTTAGGCATTCCCCTAACCTTTGAGCTTTGGTCTCCAGAAGTGTAAAAACAGGGGAAATGGTTTTCACTTTGTAGGCTATTAAGGGAGATTACATGAGATAAAGGGCAATATTGTGCCTGGCTCTCGATAATGCTCTGCAGCTCAGAAATCTTCCATGGCTCCCCATTGTATATCAGATGAAATCTAGGCTCCTATGACCCCAACCTACCTCTCTAAATGAGTCTCTCTACTCCTTGTAAAACCATATGCAGTCACACCTAACACTGTCCCCGCTCTGTATGTTTTATTTTCTCATTCTCCACATTCACTATCTTTCTGATTAAGCGGAGGATTCCAGGAGAGATGGACACGGAACAGGCAGGGAGGAAGGATAGTTGAATCAACTCTGGCTGTCCATAAGGTGTCTGTGACCTCCCTCTGCTTGCTAAATTTTTATTTTTTCTCCCCGGCTCACTTTAAGGACTGCCTTTCTCCATCTCAGGTCATAGAATCCACTATGTGACCACTCGCGAGACTGTTGTCCGGTATAGTCACTGGCCATGTATCACGTGCTACTTCATGCCGTCGGTTAAGTTGCATGTGTGTGTCAATACTCCCCTAAGTGGAGGCCAAGCTCCTGGCATGCAGAAACCATATCTGTGTTGATGGATATCTCTGACCATGCCTAGCACATACGTAGTGTTTTGAGGACTTGCATTCATAGTTCTATCCTTTCCAAGCACCACCGTGGGTATAGCACTGGTTTAAACAGGTTTTAGGAAAGGGGGGTCATGGAAGGACACAGATTTTTTTTCTTTCCACCCACAAAAGGAACTGGCTGTACTTAGCTCTTTAGGGTACTGGATTACTGAGAAGGTACACAAACTGATAGGGATTAGATCTCTCATGATTATGTGATTCTAACAACACTATTGCTTTCTGGTATCTGAATGTGACAACCACTTCCTCTGGTATACTTTAAAGGCTCTTTGGATTTGTAGCTAGAGAGCTGCTGTTACGAGGCTTGGCACTTGTAACACTTGTGACTTTGCATTTGACCACTTGTCAAATGCGGGCAATTGCCTCCTGGTACCCCTCTGCACCCCTCTCCACCCCTTCTGCACCCCTCTGATTGCCTCCTAGCAAGTTCTTCTCACCTAGCCTTTTATAAGTAAAGATGATGGAAGCTGGTGTCTAAGTTTTCTAGAACTATATTTTGTTGATTGAACTAATGTTTCTTCAAGAACTGCACTGTTCTAGACACTGTGGGGAAGACTAAAGGGGGAAAAAAGGACCCATTTTTGTAGGTTAGCACCTTCTATTTTAAAAAGCTAACAGTTAACTTCGTACATGACCATATTGAATAGACACACTTCCCTTCCCATTTTTGCTTGCTGATATGGCCTGCTTCATGTTGATTCCTGTTAACTTCAATTTTTACAAGATGTTTTCTGACCTGGCCCCTTTTTTCCTATGAAATTCCTATGTAATGTGTTTTGGGGTTCAAAGGAAGAGATGATCCATCCAGTTAAAGGGGGATTACTCAAGGAATTCACAGAGGAGAGGACATTATTGCCTTGCCCTATTCTGGAAATTTATGGGCAAGAAAAAGAGGTCCTTATTTAATGAAGTCAGAGAACTTAAAAAATATCTATTCTCTAGAAGAGAAATAAATTGTATGTTAGATTTCTTGTAGTTAACATATTAGTTTTGGGTAGGTTAAATTCATGTTACTAAGCTGTTTCTGGAAGCTATATGTGTACTTTATGGTGGAGAAACTCTACCGTATATCTTGTATAACTAAAATGGGTAGTATATTTATACCTGTTGTTTTTTTATTTTTGTTTTTTTTTAATGTTATACGCAGAAGTAGGGTTGGAAGGTAGAGAAGAGCCACCCAGGATTCCAGACCTAGCTCTGACATTAAGGAGCTGAATGAGCTTCCGCACACTCCCTTACCCTTCCAGAACCCCCATGTCACCCCTTCTCGACCTCAGCACCCTTTTCAGTTCTGGTGTTCTCTCGCTCTCTGAGCCTGACTCTTCAGATAACTAGGACTCCGGTTTAGGAGATAAGATAAAAGACCACAAGCGTTTTAAAAAATTGCCTGAAGTGACTGATTCAGCTGCTCAGGTGCCGGGCAGAGGAAGATCAGTGCATGCAGGGCAGGTGGTGAGGGCTTCTCCAAGGAGAGTCCGAGCTGAATCCGGGAAGTTGGAGGATAGGAGTTTCATGGTTTGTCTTTAAATTTTTCTGTCTCATGAAGCTGATCTCTTCTCAGCAAATCAGTACTGGTAGTAAAGGCCAAAAATATTTCAATAATGTGTTGTTTGAGTAGAAATCTGATGATTAGACATTTTCAATGGATGCCAAACCACCAATAATCTCCAGTTCCATGGCATGGCCAACTCATGGATGTACATTTACTTTCAGCCCTCCAGATCACCAGCTTTGCTTTGATGAGCTTAGGTTTTCTGCATTCATTTATCCTAGAGCCACTTTGTTTTGTCCTGCAGAGATTCTTGAGATTTTTTTTTTTTTTTTTTTTTTTTTTTTTTTTTTTTTTTTTTTTTTTGAGAGGGAGAGACCAGGAGCAGGGGAGGGACAGAGAGAGAGAAGAGAGAGAATCCCAAGCAGGCTCTGCACTGTCCGTGTAGAGCCCAATGCAGGGCTCCAACTCACACACCATGAGATCATGACCCAAGCTGATACCAAGAATTGGACAGTGAACCGACTGAGCCACCCAAGCGCCACAAGATATTTTCTATTTATAATAGAGCAATATAACTAAGTTTCCTTGCAACATTCCTTCTATTAAATTGTGGCCTGGACTAATAAAATTTGTCATTCTGGGGGTGCCTGGGTGGCTCAGTCGGTTAAGGGTTAGACTTCGGCTCAGGTCACGATCTCGCGGTTTGTGGGTTCAGCTCCGCATCAGGCTCTGTGCTGACAGCTCAGAGCCCGGAGCCTGCTTCCGATTCTGTGTCTCCCTCTCTCTCTGCCCCTCCCCCGCTCATGCTCTGTCTCTGTCTCTCTCAAAAATAAATGAACATTAAATTTTTTCTTTTAAATAATAAAAATTTTAAAAATAAAATAAAAAACTAAAATTGACATTCTTTTGTGTGCTGTGTCACAGTACATTTTAGCATGTGGTATCTAACATGTTTTGAAGCCAGTCCCTTTGTCTGTTGTCACTCAAAGCCTCACTCAGCCTCAGAGGTGACCTCAGAGAATGCTTCTCTTGCAGTCTAGTCTTATTGTTTCACTGCTGGCCTTGCATTGTCTGTGTCATTTGATCTCATTTTCCTCTTTTGATCTTCTTTAAAAATTGTTTTCAGTATCAATTTCTTAGTGGTTATAAAAAATTTGGAAAATACCAAAATTCATCAAGGAGAAAATAACAGTGATCCAGATTCCCAACATTCAAGAGTTAATGACTGTTCATATTTCAGGTTGTTTATTCTCAGTCTGTCCCTTTATATTTCTTGTGTACTTCAATAATTTTTACTGTAAAAAATGCTGATTTTCCTCCATTAACAAGTTGAGGACTGTTAGGACCTCAACCTACTATCAGTAGGTTTCTGTCTCTTAATCTTGGCCGCTGTATTAATCAGGCTTCTGTTGCAGTGCTCCATAACAGATAATTTTCAAATCTCAGTGTCTTGTAACAGTGACATTTATTTCACACTCTTGGTGTGCCCCATGGCTGTAGTTTGAGGTTGGCTGGCCCAGCTGAACTGGGCTGGACTCCAGGTTTCATGTCTGGTCAACACATCACCATTTTAGGTGAAGGATCCACAACTACCTGAAGCATGCTTTTCTCTTGGCAAAGGGTGGTTAGTGGAAACTTGCCATGCTTTTTAAGGCCCTAGCTCAAAATTTGGGTATTCCCATCCCACCCACATTTCATTGGTCAAATCAAGTCACTTGGCCAAGCCTGAAGTCAATAGGGTGAAGAAGAATACTCCTCCCATAGGGAGCCAAGGTTTGTTAGGTTGCTAGGGTTTCTGTAACAGATACCACAGACTGGGTGACTTGAATAGCACAAGTTCATTGTCTCCCAGTTCTGGGTGCTAGAAGTCTGAGATGAAGGCATCAGTAAGGTTGACTCTTTGGAGGCCTCTCTCCTTGACTTGTAGGTGTTGTCTTCTTCCTGTATCTCCACATGGTCTCTCCTTTGTATTTAGTCCTAATCTCTTCTTCTTATAAGGACATCAGTTATATTGATTACAGCCCACCCTCATGACCCCATTTAACCTGAAATTTCTCTTTAAAGACTCTATTTCCAAATGCAGTCACATTCTGAGATACTAGGCATTAGGATTTCAATATATGAATTTGGGAGGGGGCCCATAACACATGGTAAGGGTGGGAAGTGCAGGAAGGATTGTAGATAAGAAACTCTAAGCAGTTAACATCAGTAAAGCTCAGCTTCGTAATCTTTAAAACAGGGGTTTGCTAGGGATTGAATGAGAAAATTCACATAAAGCCCCTACTGGTGGAGGTGGTAAGGATGGGTACGGTTCTACATCACCTGAAAGAACCAAATCCAGCCTTCTTGGTCCTATTGCCTTGTTGTACCATATGGGCAAGCTACCTTCCACAGCAGTGTATAGTCAGTGGAATCTTTATAATAAAGTCAGTAGGACTTTTGGGTACTCAACCTATGACCTTGGTTTTGCTAACACCATTTCTACCTATGAGCTATGGCTACCACCTTTCCTTTGCCCCAAATATTTATTGAAGACCTTTAATGGCTTCATAGGGCTGTGGGCTTCATATTGACCTAAGACATGGCCCTCCTTCTAAGGGACTACAGTTGAATGCCTATGAAAATAAGTGAGCCAGGAGGTCAGAGCAGGGAGTGACCCTCTCTCTGCCTCTATGTTCAAAGCCAACTGCCTCACACAATCTCCTTTTGGTTTTCTTCCCCAGAATATTGTATTAAGGAATGGTTCCGAGACCTTTGATTCCTGGAAGAAGCCCCCTCTGCCTGTGTATGCCCAGTTCTATTTCTTCAATGTCACCAATCCAGAGGAGATCCTCAGAGGGGAGACTCCCCGGTTAGAAGAAGTGGGGCCATATACCTACAGGTGAGTCCTGACCACATCCCTGCCATACCAACCAGAAATATGGAGTGGCTCCACTGTGGCCTGGGTCCACATCTCTTCCCACGAGCCTCCTCTGTGTGCTGGGTGGGGAGTGCAGGTTTTGGTTAAATTTGTCTGAATGTTGCTGATATTTGGCACATGACTATGACACCTCAGTAGAGAGTGACTTTATGGACTAGGGCCACTCTCAGCCTGTTAGTTTAGAAATGCAGATGCTTCCTCCTGAGCTGGCAGAAAGTGGTTATTGAGCCATGAAGAGCTATTCCCTATCCCCAACCCTTTTAAGGTTGTCCCTTTATTCTCTTTGATGACTTTTAAGGCCTTTGTCTGTCTCCCTCCCCCACGTACCATTTTAGACCAGGTTCTAGAACTCGTGGTTGGTCTGTAGACAGGCCTTTCTGTCTCTTATTCATTCCTTTCCCCACTGGTCCTGGGTATGAGATAACCAACTGTCAGGGTGGGTTAGAGTCTTTGGCAGTGACCATGAGCTCCAAACACTGGGGAAGTAGGAGAACTACTTTAATCATATTTTAGAAGGTTCATAGGGGGAAGTACTCTGGGATCTTAGGGTTAGAGCATTTTCCCTATTGTTGCAATACCCGTCTCCCCCACGTCCCCGCCCCCCTCAATAATCTTTCCAACAAAGTTTCTCCTTACCACATTTAAGAAAAAATAGTAGAGGGGGGTGCCTGGCTGGCTCAGTAAGTGGGGCATGTGACTCTTGATCTCGGGGTTATGAGTTAGAGCTGCATGTTGGGTGTAGAAATTACTAAAAAAATAATAATAATAAATTTTTAAAATAACAGAGGCAACAGATAGCAAGATCTTTTTTTGTGTGTAGAACTGCTAAATGGTAAAAAAAAAAAAAATGCCTCAAAATTCTGTTGTAATCTATTGCTCAATAAATGGTTGATGACTAATTTATATTATGAATCAGTGCTACTCCCTGTGCAAGAATTCAGAGATAAAAATCTTGGTCCCTGCCTCAGGTGCTCATGGTCTAGCTCTGGAGTCGAATGCCTGTTTTGACTCACAGCAGCCACTTACTTACTAGTGTTTTGCACCTCGGTTTCCTCATCTGGAGATAAAAATAGGACATCCACCACAGGATTGTTATCAGGGTTAAATGAGCCAATGAGTCAGTATTGTTAAAGTGCTTAGATTAATGCCTAGCATATAATTAGTGCTAAGTAAGTGTTTGATATGATTATTAGTCTTTGCGGATTGTCTTAGTCTGTATAAATCAATATCCTGATTTGTAACGATGAACTCTGTTGTCATATAAAGGAATTTTAAGTTAAGAAAAAAAGGGAGGGTGGGCACCTGGGTGGTTCCATAGGTTAAGCATCTGACTCTTGACTTGGGCTCCGGTCGTGATCTCATGGTCATGAGATCAAGCCCTGAGTTGGTTTCTGCACGGAGTGTGGAGTGTGCTTAAATTTCT
Organism: Panthera leo; assembly: GCF_018350215.1. Lineage (NCBI taxonomy): Eukaryota > Metazoa > Chordata > Mammalia > Carnivora > Felidae > Panthera > Panthera leo. Next base: position 143,254,557 of record NC_056682.1, read on the forward strand.
CTGTCTCCCTCTCCCTCTCCCTCTGCCCCTCTCCCCCTCTCCCCCTCTCCCCCTCTCACACATGCATGCTCTATCTCTCTTTTAAATAAATAAATAAATTAATTAATTAATTAATTAAATAAAATTTTTAAAGAGAAATCTTAAATAAATACTTGGGTCTTCACTTTAAAAATTTTTTTGTATGGGTTTAATACCTAAAGAAACGGTTTACTGGGTAGAGCAGGTCGTGTTTCAGGCTGTCCTGCCTGGGGATAATTGGAAGCTGTACTAGAGATAGGATCTGAGTGTCCTGTTTATCTGTTTTATCGTTTTGCAATTTTCACCATTTTTTATTGTGATTAAAAGAAAATAATAGAAATGCATCATAAGTGTGCAGTTCAGTAGTGTTGCGTATATTTTTACACTGTTGTGCAACAAATCTCTCGAACTTTTCGTCTTGCAAAACTGGAACTCTGTACCCTTTAAATAACTCCCCTCCCTCTGTGTCCCAATCCCTAGGAACCACCATTCAACTTTGTTTCTATGAATTTCACTGCCTTAGATGCCTCATATGAATGGAACCATTCAGTATTTGTCTTTTTGCTTTTTTATTTTTTCACCAATTTTTTTCAGGTCGGGGGAAACTGCCTCCATGTAAGAATGAACTCACCTGAGAACTAAAGAAAATCCTAACGATTTTCCCTCTGGGTCTCCTGGACCTGTTCCTATGCTCATTATCCTCATCTGAGAAAAAGACATGCATTCTCATCACACTGCACCCAAAGAAACCCAGTACTCCATTAAAATGTCTTCTGGGCCTTGTGTCTGCTAGCTTAATATGCTGTTGTAAGTGTGGTCATGGGGACAAATAAATCCTAGAAGTAAAACAGTCTCTGATTGTTACCATACTCCCTCCATGTTCCCATTTTATTTTTTTTAAGGTTATTTATTTTGAGAGAGAGAGAGAGAGAGAGAGAGAGAGAGAGAGAGAGAGAGAGATTGAATCCCAAGCAGGCTCTGTGCTGTCACAGCGCAGAGCCTGGTCAGGGGCTTGAACTCACGAACTGTGAGATCATGACCTGAGCCGAAGCCAAGAGTTGGACGCTTAACCCACTGAACCACCCAGGCACCCCCATGTTCCCATTTTAGAGGGACCAAGAATTACTCGTGAGAAAAGCTCAGGAACATCTTATAGGGGGGTTCGTAACCCAGGATCCACAGATTCCTAAGGGGTCCATGGATAGAATTCAAAGTGGTCTGTGACTTGGGTAGGAAAAAAATTATAATTTATTTTCACTAACCCCTCACTAAAATTTAGAATTTCCTTTGAGTATAAATGTAGGCGACAAACCACAGTGGCATAAGCAGTACCCATGGCTTCATCAGGAATGGAAACACAGATATTGTTGTGTCTCATGATAGCTGTTGCTCAAGATACCGTTCATTTTCATAAATACTTCAAAATTACAGTAATTGTTAGACTTGCTGCTGCATCTTATTTAAAGTATCAATAAAGAAGCATGGTATGTTACCATATCACAGATTTTTTAAATGATACCTGTATTTTCAGCAATTGGTTTCCTTTGTGATCCCGAGAATTTTGTTCTCTGTATGTAAAAACATTTATCTGAGAAAGGGTCGATAGACTTTACCAGACCGCCACAGGGAAGATCAAGAACCCTGAGAGCAGATCCAGTAGTTTGGAAGGCAGGTTGGTCACTCATTGATTGTTTCATATTTGCCCCTGAGTTTGCCTTCCTCTGGTTTTTCTCCCTGCCCTGGTTGCTCTTCCATTCCACTGCCGAGGTGATTTCCCAAAGGAAAGCCTGGCATTCCCTTCCCTTCCCTACTCAGTCAGGGTCCTAGTGACTCTTCTTGTATGAGGTATCAGGCCTGAGGAATCTGGCTCCTTGTATATGTCTAGCTTCTTTGTTGTGTTTAAATTTTAACTTAATGTTTGGGCACTCTCAACCTCCGATTTTATACTCTAACCAGAGCTGTCCAGCAGAAATTTACTATAGGCCACATAGGTAATAGAAAATTTTCTAGCAGTCACAATTTAAAAGGGTGAAATTAATTTTAATATTTCATTTACCCCAATGCGATCCCAAACAGTGTCATTTCAACATGTAATCAATATCCAGAATTATTAATGAGATCATTTATATTCTTTTCTTTCCCCCCATGTTAAGTCTTTGTAATGTGTAGCACATCTAATCTTGGACTAGCCACGTTTTGAGTGTGTAACAGCCACATGTGGCTGGAGGCTACCATATTGGACAGCACAGTTCTAACTATATTCCAGTTGTTTGTAAGTGCCCAGACACACTGCTGTGCCATTATGTGCAGTTCCCTCAGTCAAGAATGAATTCCCTACCATTTCTCTCAGCTCTTTGGTGCTGCTTCCTGAGACTATGGATGAGCTCTCCCTGGTATATGTGTCTGTTACAAAGTGACTAAATGCATTTTAACAATTGGTTACATATTTGTCTTTCTTCCCAATGTACTGAAAGCTCCAGGAGGGGCAGAAACCAAGTCTTTCATCTCAGAAAATCCCGTGCCTGGTGAATATTTGTGAAACAAGGGAATGGAACATCCTCAGCCATGGCTTAAATCCTTAGGATGCAAGAGGAGAAATTGTTCAAATCCACAGAATGCAGGTAGCTCAGCTGGGACCACAGGACTTAATCATGGAAGCCCAGGAGGCAAGGATAGGTTCAAGAAAGAGGAACAGGGTCTTGGAAATGAATGGCTTGGTTTAGGAACAGATGCTCGCATGTGCCGTGCAAACTGCTGGGCGTCCTTCTCAGGGTTGAGTGGGTCGTAAACTGGAGTTTGCAGAAAAACATGGCTTTTTAGTAGCACTTAGGCTCTTCTAGTGAGCCTTTTGTAGTCATCTAATGGATCTGATTTCTATCACTTGTGATTTAATTATGCTATTGTTTACACAAGAAAGATCTAATACTCCAGTAACTCCTGCCCCAGTGCTTGATAGTTCCATGGGTTCCCTCCCAACTGAGTCACCTGCCTTGATTGTGTGCGAAGGGGCCTGGGGCAGGAAGGGGAAGGAAGGGGAAGGCGCACTGGCCTCCAGTCCTGCAGGTGAGTGCGGAATGGTCTTGGTGGTGGGAAATGTCCCAGAAGAGGATGAGGGCAAGGCCACACTGAGCTGTGGAGGCCCTGAGTAATTTGACATACAGTTCACAGCGGCACGTTTCCCCAGAGGTTCACTTATGGGTGACTCGAGAATATTCATGTTTTTGGAAAAAGATGATGGCAGTTCTGCGAAGTAGATAAAAACCAGTCAGTCTGGTTTAAGGAATGTAGTGCATTATCTACATGGGTATAAAGCGTGGGTTGAGCAGCCCTGAAACAGACCTGTCAGCAAGGAGCTAATCTGCCTCATGGTTCTGTTGCTTACCGACATATTTGCCTAAAATGTGTATCCAGTGTATGATATTCATTGCCTTCTGCAGCCTTTTTGAGATTCTTTTCATTTTGTGAGGTTTATTTTTCTTTTTTGCCTACTAATGAGCACATCGAAAATTAAAAAGAAAAATTAACTTGTCCAAAGGCTCTTTCAATGAACTTTCATATTTCTAAGACATACTTGCTAAATTTACAATATCCCACTAAATATCTCCTATTTGAGTTTCTTGGTTTTGTGGTTTGGATTAATTTCTTTTTTAGGCTCATATTATTGCTTTAATAGTAAAGGAAGAGACATTAGGGATAAATATCTCATAAGTGTTGTTTTGTTTTTAGTTATTCCTTGACCATTAAGTAGTACTGGATTATAAAATAATCAATCTATACAATATCATATGCAGCATTACCTTTAAAAGCATAATCTGTATTTTATATTGTTGACCCTAAAAGTAAAACAACCAGTTATAAAATGGGTTTATTCAGGAATAGCAGAGGAATTGCAGTTCAGGACATGCAAGCTATAGCAAACCATAGGCAAGTCTTGAATTCAAAACAGAGGAAAGTTACTTTATAGAGAAAAGTAGGAATTGGGAGGGGCTGTTTTGAAAGGACGTCCGTTGGAGGGAAAATGAGAGTTCAAGGTCATGATGGTTTCTTATTGCTGACTTGTATTTTCTTACTGGCCGAGCTCATTGCTGGACAAGAAATATTTTTGGTTTCCGTCTGCTACCAAGGGCAGGTTGGTAGGGTGTGTGAGCTCCCTCTTCTGGACTCCCGACTTTATTTTATTTTATTATTTTTTTTTTTAATTTTTTTTTTTTAACGTTTATTTATTTTTGAGACAGAGAGAGACAGAGCATGAATGGGGGAGGGGCAGAGAAAGAGGGAGACACAGAATCGGAAGAAGGCTCCAGGCTCTGAGCCATCAGCCCAGAGCCCGACGCGGGGCTCGAACTCACGGACCGTGAGATCGTGACCTGAGCTGAAGTCGGATGCTTAACTGACTGAGCCACCCAGGCGCCCCCCGACTTTATTTTAAATTAGGTTACCTTTATTTGGTTTCACATTATTATAAAAATAACATATATAAGCAGTAAAGATAAACTTGAAAATGAAGTAAAGTAAGACAAACTGCTACCATCCATGTTTTCACTATCTCAGAGATAACCAGTGCTTCTATGTTACTGGGTATCTTCTCAGCCATTTTTCCATGGGTGAGTTTTACTTTTACATGGTTGTCAAATTCTATATACCTATGTATGATATGCATCAACATATACATAATATGTACATTCTACTCACTTAATATTACCTTATAGGTATTTCCCCATATTATGTCTTTGTCTTGTAAGTCAACCCAAGTCCATATGCCCAACATGCAGGAAAGCCAGTCACTGATACTTGGAATGTGCAGCAAGGAAAGGGTTTATCGGAGAGGCATCCAAATGAAGAGTCAAGGGGAGGGCAGGTCTCAAATCCCCCTCCCCAAAGGGTTGTGGTTGCATGTATTTAAGGATAAGGGGTCAGAACATCATGGGGTATATACTTGAATAGAATATGCTGGTTGGAAATAAGGTGAAGGGAGGTGTCTTTCTTCCTTTTGGAGCATGTGTGCACATTCAGGAATCGTGTCTCCTCATTGGGATACATGTTCACTAAATGGCAGAGGAAGCATGGTAAGTGTGTGGAGGGGAGATCTTGGGGTGTGCCATCATAGAGGTTACTTTCGTTCATTCCTGATCCCTTTGGCCCAACCACAAGAATTCTTCCCCATTTCCTCCAATCTCAGCTACTCTTATTGGTAATGAGTCAACTTCTGCAAAACAAGCTCCTAAATCAATCTGATTTAACAGGGTTTCCTTAGAGTAGAACAGTCAAGCATTTGTTAACTCACCATGTTGGGTTCAGTCTTTACACAAAAACATTTTAATGATGGTAATCTTCAGGAGCTAGAGGGAATATATTATAGCACTTTACTTAACCATTTCCTTTGTCTTGGATGTGTAGATGAGCTCTCATTTCATCTTTTGGTTACCACATGGGTTGACTATTCTCCCTATGTTTGCCAGCAAATTGTATTTCCACACTCTTAGCTCTTATCTTTTGTCTGCTGCCTATCTGGGTTCCGGTGTGTTCATGCCACTTTTAATAATGATATTAACTCTTCGTCACATTTGTGGCAACTGTTTTTCTATTGTGTGCCTTTTTAATTTTTAAATTTATGTGTAGTCAAATCTATTTTCTGAACTTTGCTATCATTTCTGAGCTTAAAAAGTCCTGTTCCCTTCAAAGGTTTGATATACAAGTCTATTTTCTTGTACTTCTCTTGTTTTACATTTAAATTCTTAGGAATCTGATCAGTTCCTTCCTTACAATTTAGCAAAGGTAGGAACTTTGTTTGAACTTTCTAATTGTGTCTTATTAGCCCTTTGGTTCTTTACTCATCTTCAAGACCAGCTATATACATTTTTTTTAATATTAAAGAGCTGATAGAAAACTCAGAAATGCCAGGGTTATTGTCTCATTATAAGAAAATACTTATCTCTTTTTCTAAACCTGACTCAAGCTCTTCTCTGATATCACCTTTTTGTTTTTTCCAAGATAGAAACACAAGTGGCTTTAGATAAATTAGTTTAAAAAAAAAAAAATCCTTGAACTGTTTGAAAGTAAGAAAAATAGAAAATGATCCCTCCTGCTCCCCACTTTCTTACCTTGATGTCCAGGTCCTTGTGAGTTTTAAATGCACATGGCAGTCCTGGGTGACTGGCCTACACGAACCAGGTGGGTTGGGGTAACACTTCAAGGATGGGGGACCATTTCCATCTTTAGAAGTGAAGTTGTTTTCTGCACAGCCCCCAACAAATGCAGACTGTGTTCTCCCCGCTCACCCCCAGCTCTTTCTCAGAATTCTGCTTTTGGCTCTAGGTTTTTAATCTTTCACTTAGTTGACAGGGCAGTGGTAACAGGAACTTAAATACAGGAGCTGCTCAGTACTGCTGGGGATGGAAAATATTCTTCTGCCCTTCGAGGTTCTTCTAGCTGGTCTAAGAATTAAATTGACACAAGACAAAGATTATCAGGAGAGTCAAATTTAACTATGTACCTACGAGGGTGCATGTAAGCATGAGATTCCAAAGACAGCCAGGCAAAATGAGGTATATATGTCATTCAGAACTAAGGAGAATCGGTTTTGAGTCTGGGACTTCAAGAGGAAGGAAAACAATTTGCAGGAAGATGAAAAAGAGTAAATTTTTGGTAAACAAATGTCTGCAGGGCCACTCAGAAACAATGGGAAATAGAGGACTCTGATCTAACAGGCCTTGCCAGATTTCTCCCTGTCATGTCTAGTTCATATTCCAGTGTGAATCTGTGGTGATAGCTCTCTTCCAGGAGCAGGTTCTCTATCTAAATTCTTTTAGGCAGTCAGGGAAAGGTCAAAGCTTCTTCCTGAGTCATTTGGGCCTTGATTGTTTTCAGGGCAAAATAATCAGCATGCCAAAGTGGCACATCTGGAGGCAAGTGGTCCTGAACCCCGGTGGCACCCCTCCTTTGGGCAGCTTCCCCCCCTCTGCCCTTTCTTCCTTGGTAGGCACATCCACTCTGTGATTCACTTCTCCCGTGACACAGCTGTTCAGCTCAGCTGGCCCAGAGCTGCAGGCCGCTCTTTCTAAATCTCCTCTTGTAGTGTGTCCTCTTCCGCATGACCACAGTTTTGCTCACTTCTCCATGTAGGAAACACATCCAATGCATTCATGCTGTGCTGCCTGCCCTCGCTGTCTCTGCCTCTATTTGGAATTCCCCCCACTCTCCCACCTAGGGGAAGCCTCCCCCTTCCAGAACCAGCTCCCGCATGATGACAACCTCAGGACTCCCCTTCCGGTGCCCTCCTTCCCTCCTTGGGGTGTCTGGCTAGAGCCTCGGGTCCACTTCAGAGCACTTTCCACATGGGAGGTAACGTTGGAACAGCAGTCTTGTCCTCCCATGCTGTACCGTGGATTTCTTTGCAAACAGAAACCAGATCTTCACATCTCTCCATCGCAAGAGCTTCTTGTAAGCCCGCTTGAACTTGGTATTAGTAACTAATGCTTCCTAAGCACTCAGTATGTACCAGGCAGTATTCTAACCAGATTACAAGTTTATGTGGATTTAATGCTCCCAACAACCTTTTAAGGAAGGCATGTTTTTATCTCCATTTTACAGATGAGGAAACTGAGGCACAGAAGCAGTAAGTTCTAAGTCACAGAGCTAGTAACTGAGGAAGCCAAGGTTGAATGCACAGCCTGGCAGTCAGCTGTTTACCCATACTTCACCTGATGTGCTCAGTCACTGCTGACAGTAATTCTCAACAAAGAGCGGTGTATGAGTGAAGAACCCAATGGGTGAAAGATAAGGATTATATGACAGTATTGTATGTATCTAGTTTATACGACATCTCCCAAGAAATTAGATACTGCATAGATGTTAATTTTCCAGCTTATTGAAGGTATTCCTTTTGGTTTCCTTATCCTGGGCTATTATTTATCTTCTGTGATTGGTGAGATTATGTTTAATCATTCAGGGGTTTAAAAACTTTTTTGTTTTATAAAGTAAGAACTCTGGGGGTGCCTGGGTGGCTCAGTTGTTTAAGTGTCTGACTCTTGATCTCAGCTCAGGTCATGATCTCACAGTTTGTGAATTCGGGCTCAGCATGGACAGTGTGGAGCCTGCTTGGGATTCTGTCTTTCCCTCTCTCTACCCCTTCCTTGCTCACTCTCTCTCTCTGTCTCTCTTCCTCTCGAAAACAAATAAATAAACAAACTGAAAGAAAAAAGTAAGAACTCTGTTTTAATGAAAAAATGTTTTTATATGAAATACCTCTAAATTCAATCTTGTATTTTCCTGCCTGATTAAATAGTTCATGGCATATAACTCAACCTTTGCTTAATGTCTAGCATCATCACTATGATTAAAAAATAGTAAGCCATCATATGAGTCTGTGATGTCCTGGGGCCTTCAACATTGATAAGATTTATTAGATCCACTAAATACCACGGATCGTATCAGGCACTTTCAAGTACAGTTCCTTAATTAATTGTCTAGGTCTAAGATTTGCTTTGCCATTTTTTTTTTAACCCTTGTTTCTATTTCTGGAAGTTTCTTCAGTCTTCTTGGACACTGTAGAGCAGTAATCGAGCACTTCTTGCTCTCAGTCTGCTGTTCAGCTGGAGACCACCCTGCTTCTAGTTGACTATCGTTGATGAGCTGTGGGGGAGACTTGGGTAACCAGACTTGTTTGTATTATTATTATTAAAACCCCTCTCCTCACACTGTGGCCTCCTTGTGGTTGCCAGAAGACAGGGGGCTTGGGAGGGGAAACATTTTGGGTTTCCTCCATCAGTTGCTATTTTGACAGGGAGGCACCCCCACCATCCCTTTCCTTGGCCTCTGCAGAGCAGGAGACCACTTCTGATAGCCAGTGGCACCGTGTTCCTTCAGTTAGAACACAGGCCATATGTCAGTCATGCCTCAGGGCGACTGGTGGCTGTGGGAAGTCATGTGGCTAGCTGTGAGTGACCTGACGTGGCCCCTTGGCGCCTGCCAAGGGAATGAAGTATTTTTATAGTTTGGTAATCCTTGCTTTGAACTTTTGAAATTTATTGAGAAAACAAGTCAAGTTATAGTGCTTCAAGTGATTGGAGCCTCCACGATCGATTTCCTTTTAAAACACTAGGTTCTTATGGGCTAAACGATAAAGAAAACACTTAAAAAGTCATCTCCAGAGTCAGTAAACACAAGCCAACGTAAGTGAAGCAGGCTTGGAATTATTCAGGCCTCTAGTTCATGACATCTGGGTTCAGTGAAAAAAACGTTAAAAGCCTTTAGCAAGGTTATCAGTTTTCATCATTAGTCAGAAAGCTTGGCAAAGTTGATCCCTGGGCTTCTGCACCTGGGTTGGGTCCCAGCTCTTGGCTCCTGGCCTAGCTTTCTTTGAGGGCAAGTTTGAGGGCAAGTTGGTTTTCACCCTGGGGACACTTTTTCTATTTCTAGTTCCTTAGTGGTCAGCGAGGCCACCGCGGGGTCCTGGGCCGCAAATACCAAGAGCTATGCCTAGAAAAGGCTGTTCCCTTCACCCTCACTACAGGGAGGCTCTGGGACTCGCCAGTGGGGAGGGGTGCCCCTCTCTTCAGGCAGAAACCTTGGTGCAGGCAGGGGTTTGCCTTGAAGTGTCCTCCTCCAGCTCTAACAAGTCACTTTGCGTTAACTTACGTGTAGAGTCAAGGAGAACCTTGGACGTGGATTCAAGTGACCAGGATTCCACACCTGGTTCCCACACTTGCTGGGGAGTCCTGGGCTAGTTTATCTGAATCTCTGTCAAAGAACTGGGTTGTGATTTCTATATAGAGGTCTTTGGTTACAAGCCAGACAAGCTATCTCTGGCTAATTTAAATGAAAGGAGATTTATTTGAAGGCTATAAAGTGGGTTACAGATTCCAAGGAGCAGCTGGGAAGACAGGACAGCTTTAAAGGTCCACATCACAGGAGTGCATGGCTCATCATGTGTGCACCACAGCAAGAGGAAGCCATCTTTCTACTGTGTTTGCATCTTTTTTTTTAAGTTTATTTATTTTGAGGGACTGCCCCCCCCCACTGCCAGCACAGAGTCCAATGTGGGGCTCAAACCCACAAAACTATGAGATCATGACCTGAGCCGAAACCAAGAGTTGGATGCTTAACCAACTGAGCCCTCTAGGCACCCCAGATGTGTTTCACATCTTAAGGCTTTGTGCTCAGGATCAGAGGCCTAGGGAATGGAACTGGTCCAGCTTGGGTCCCACATCACCACCCAGTGCAGGAGAGGAAGGAAAACGGGGCTCCGAGCAGAAGAAAAGGAAATGAATGAGTGTCAGATAACCAGAGTCTGCAGGTTTCATTCTGTGGACATTTATGAAGCACCTGTTGAGGGATGCCATGTGATACAGTGGAAGAGCACTGTGTGTGATTTAGAACTTAGCTTCAAATTCTGACTCTTCTGATGCCCATCTGTGCCCTTTGTTTCCACATCTCTAAAAGTGGAGCTAAAATACTTTCTCTGTCTGTACCACGGGCTTGCTGTAAGGACTGAATGGAATCAGATGAAATCATGTGGTTAAACCCTTTGAGGAGATACGCAGGGTCAGATATTTATCTATTGCGCATAGCTTCGTGCTTAATGATGAAGAGCAAAGATATCTGTTTTGATGCATATATGTGTATATGTTTGCTTGTTATTTACTTGTCTATTTTTATTTTAAATTCTGGAAAGTGAGGGATACAAGTTTCATTAGCTTGCTTGGAGTACCTGAAGCATCAAAAGAATTCCTTCGTAATCTAAATGATGTCACTAAGCAGTTCACAAAGACCTGGTACAGACAGCCAGCTCCACCAGTGTTCAGAAAAGGCCGGTTGTGGTCAGGAAAGGCCTTGGGGGAGGTGGTGGGTAGCTTTTGTACCTTTGTCAGAATTATAAACTCTTATAGATTAGCCCTGTCCCATAGAAATACAATGTGAATCACATATATAATTAAGATTTTTTTCCAGTAGCCACATCAAAAAAAAAAAAAAAAAAAAACGAAAAAGAAACAGGTGTAATTAATCTGAGTATTTTTTATTTTACCCATTGTATTAAAGTACTATTATTTAGGGGCACCTGGGTGGCTCAGTCAGTTAAGCATCTGGCTCTTCATCCTGGCTCAGGTCAAGATCTCGCGGTTCCTGAGATTGAGCCCCACGTCAGGCTCTGCCCTGACAGCATAGAGCCTGCTTGGAGCTCTCTCTCTCCCTCTCTCTTTGCCCCTCCCAATGCTCTGTCTCTGTCTCTCTCTCTCAAAATTAAAGAAGTAAACTTAAAAAAATAAAAATAAATAAAATAGCATCATTTAAAAACAGGTAATCAATATCAAAAAATTAAGGAGATTATTTTACACTCCTTTTTTTGTGCTGTTTTTGAAATCTGATGTGTATTTTACCCTTACAACACATCTCAGTTTCGATAAGCCACAGTTCTACGGCTTAGCAGACACATGGCTACTGGGTCAGACAGCCTAGTCCTAAATAGAACAGGAAGAAGAAAAGGTAAGCAGCAGAGGGAGAGAAACAATAGACACAGGAATTTTGTGAACATCTACTATGAACCAGGCGGGGCCAGGACTAGCATAAACCATTGGATGAACAAAGTATCAGGTCCTGTTTTTATTTAGAAGTTTGACGGTTTGTTCATCGTGGATGTTTTTGCATTAATTTTGATTTTTCAAAATGCATTGCAATATGATTTACCTTCAGTACTGAGTGTTCTGGCACCTCTTTCATTCTGTACACAAGGCAAGTGCCTCACACCCTCCTTACCCTAGTGATGCCCTGGCTCCAGGCCCTTTCTGTGAGCTTTCTAATACCTCACCTGGGGGCATGAACCTGAACCAGACTGAACTGCATACCAAAAACAGGAGTGAACTCCTGTAATGTACTAAGTCTTGGGCACTTATTTTGTCAAATGAATTTTGAACTGAATTCAAGCTAGGAATAAAAAGCTTTGGAAAAGAAATTGAAATTCAAACTGATCTATGAATTGAAAAATTTGAAAATATTTTGGGAGCAAACTGTCACTCCAGAGAGAGTTCAATGGCCTTGATTCCCTGGTCATGGTGACGCTTGACCATCACATTTCCCAAATTGTAGGGGGAAAGAATGAAAAGGCCAGTGTGTTGAGAGGACTGTATCCCAGGACTTATTTCCTTCCTACATGCCAGCTTTAATCTCTAGTTGTTAAGGGATCAGTATCTGTAAGCTCTCTAGAAAATGATTATAGTGGAATGTCTTATTGAAAATAACGTCCGTGCTAAAAGAAAGGTAAAGTATTGCGCTTTTTTTTTTTTTTTTATGTTTATTTATTTTGAGAGAGCAAGTAGGGCTGGGGCAAAGAGAGAGGGAGAGGGAGAATCCCATCAGCACTGTCAGGGCAGAGCCCAATGCGGAGCTCAGTCCCATGAACCGTGAGATCATGACCTGAGCCGAAATCAAGATTGGGTGCTCAATCAACTGAGCCACCCAGGGGCCTCTTGCTTTTTAAAGTGGTGCCTATTTTCAAACAGAATGCGTTTCTTTCTTTTAGGGAACTTCGAAGCAAAGCAGATATTCAATTTGGAGATAATGGAACAACAATATCTGCTGTTAACAACAAGGCCTATGTTTTTGAACGAAATCAATCTGTTGGAGATCCTAAAATTGACTTAATTAGAACGTTAAATATTCCTGCAGTGGTAAGTAGGCATTTTTAGTATCATTATTGTGGCTTGTAAGAGAAAGGAAAAAGCCAAGTTAAAGCTGTTATGGGTTTTACATTTAGGAGTTACTAAGTTATGTTAAAAATATACAGATGTAAAAATATAAGTATACTTTTTACAGTTTCCTTCCTGAAAGTTCATCTGAGACATTTTATTCTGAGGTTTCTCAAGCAAGATTTTTTTCAAATGGTGACAAAATGTGAATTTTAGGATTTTCCCTCCCACAGTTTCTTGCTGTGTCTTGGGGATCAGCTCTTGTTCAAATAAACATGTCTCTAGGATTTGGGGGGCGGGGAGGGAAGGGAGTGGATAGCCAATAATTTTTTAAAGATTTATTTGCCCCTTGTTTTGGCTCAGAAAATCTAGCAACAGAATTTGCATACACTTCCTAGTTTAGATTTCCATCTTTGATTTTTAAATTCTCAAAATATATACTGATATCCCCCCACCCTTCCCAAATAGCAGAGACTGGGCTGCTCACAGCCTAGCGGGATTCCACTGTCTGTGTTATGACAATCCTATCCAAGAAAGACACATGAGACCCTGGAAACTCTCCTCTTCACCCACAGCAACCCCTCTGAGGCTCCCACTCTAACTACAGGGTGACAACAACATGTGCAGCTGGACAGTCATGGTGGACTCAGGATGGAGAAAAAAGTATTAGATCCTATGTTTGGCCCTGCCCTGCTGCCTACTTGCGGGGGAGGGGGGAGGGTAATCTCTGGCTCCCATCAGAGGGGAAGTGGCGCCCCCTTGTGGCCAAAGATGCCAGTGTATTCACAAGCATTTTTCTCGTTGCATCTGCAGTGCAGGGAGAATTGGAGAGCTTGCAAGTGGGAACGCTACACTCACACTTACAAAATATAATACTGAGAAAGGAACAATAACTGCAGAGTCTCATTTGTGCACGTGTAGCCAAGGAGGAGCTCTCTGGCTGACTTTGCAGCTCTTCAGTCTTAACATTTACTTTTAAGTTTCCAGCCCTTTTTGCTGAAGGGGCCATAGGAGAGTGGGGTGGGAGCTCTGCCATCTGAACTTGCCTGTGTTTCTCAGACTGCCATGGAATGGGCCCAGCTCCGCTTCCTCCGGGAGCTCATCGAGGCCCTGCTGAAGGCCTATCAGCAGACGCTCTTTGTGACACACACGGTGGACGAACTGCTCTGGGGCTACAAAGATGAGATCCTGTCCCTCATCAGTGTTTTCAAACCGGAGATCTCACCCTATTTTGGCCTGTACTATGGGGTAAGTTGATCTTTCTTTTTAGATCCTTTTTTTTTTTTTTTTTTTTTTTTTTTTTTTTGAAGGAGCATGGATGCACAAGCGGGGAAGGAGCAGAGGGGGAGAAAAACAATCTTAATTAGGTTCCATGCTCATCACAGAGTCCCACATGGGGCTCAAGCCTACGACCTTCGGATTATAACCTGAGCTAAAATCAAGAGTCTGATGCTGAACCAACTAAGCCACCCAGGCACTCATAGAGTCTCTTTATTCAGGTGATGAAGGGGCACTGCTAGCCAGATTTCATCTTCATTTTGAGTGTCTTCCAGAAAAAAAGACCAAAATTGCTTGGAATTCTAGATGTCTTGTAGAGTATGTGAAAAACAAGGAAGTGTTCTAGTTTTTAGGTGGGGGGAAAAAAAACCCTTCTCCCACAATTTCGGCATGCCACCAGCAGTGACTTTGAATGAGGGCAGCTATGAAAAATACAGAGTATGACTGTGCCATTAATCAGGTGCAGTCTTTCAAACTATCATAAATTTCAGTGATAGGTGCCAAGTCTTCATTGATGACCTAGGGGCTGAACCCATGCATCAGCCTGACAGAGACAAGAAACTAAGTAGGAACATGATAGTCCATTAGAGGTGGGAGCTACGTGTTAGATTTTCAGACATGTCATTCGTGAAAGAGGATGGATAATTTGAAACTCTGTGTCCCTCATCTATGATTTCTTATGCTTATAAGTGGAATTTTGTGTGGTTCCTTGCAGATTTTATTCACTTTGGCTTGAAATAAAAAATATATCAGCATTCAAGTATTTATTATTCAAAGCATATGTTATTGCTGTATGAGTTTCAAATGAACTAAAATTAAAAGCAATTTTAAAAATCCACATTCCCCTCTATCCGTCCCCCCTACCAAGAAACAAAAAACAGAAAGCACTTGAGTAAAATGGATAGTGGGAGGTTGCTAATGACAAACTTAAACTCAAGTAGAAAGTGTCAGGTTAAGGGTGGGGTCTGAGATTGTGATGAATTTCCTCACCTTTAAATCTGTTGTTATTCTCTGGTTCTCACTACTCAAGAATCTTACTCTTATCCTGTTATATCCTAGAGTGTTCCTCTAGAGCAGATGGTGATAATGCTGCCCTGTGCATTCAAGGGTATACAAAACTTAGAAGCCATTCAAACAAAATAGTAAAAAAAGTTCTTAACATTATGCAAGAGGCAGGGGTCCTAGAAATAGGGTTCAACTCACCTTGAATCCTTCTCTCTAGGGGAGCAGAATTAATAGATGCTGTCTAGCAGATCCCATCTTGGGGTGCCTGCGTGGCTCAGTCGGTTAAGTGCCAACTTCAGCTCAGGTCATGATCTCTCAGTTCATGAGTTTGAGCCCTACATCGGGCTCTGCCAACAGCTCAGAGCCTGAAGCCTGATTCGGATCCTGTCTTCCTCCCTCTCTCTCTGCCCCTTCTACTGCCCCAGTCTCAAAAATAAATAAGCATTTAAAAAAATTTTAGAAGATCCCATCTAAAAGGAGCCCAGCTTCCATAAAACCGGAGGAAGCACTGATTTCTTAAGCTGTGACTAGACATCCCTTCTAGAAAAAAATATCTGGTGAATTTCCAACAGAGATACAACAAAGGTTACTTTAAGGCCCTTCGGGTCCAAGTGGTTTCTGTCTACCTGCAAGGTAGGTCCTGTTCCTAAAACCTCAGTATTTTTCAGGTAATTTTTTATTGTATAGCTTGCTTTTTGTTGTTGTTGTTTTTACATTACTGACTTCATCTGACTTCTAACTAAGATCCTTTTGTATCTTTTTAAAATGTAACCCACATTTATGGACTGGTTAACAAATTGGCATTTTTATTTTCCCAAAGCAAGGTTGTATTCTTTTATGCGTTTATTTATTTATTAATTTATTCATCTCACTGCCTTGCCCTTTGTCGCTCCTTGTAGACACCGTATCTCCACAAAGCTCTGTACCATCGCTCAGTTAGATTCGTACCTTGAGTGCATTTCCCACATCCAGGAATAGAGCATAAGACTTGGAATCAGAGTGCCTCGATTTATGTTCTGACTTTTTTCACTTAATAACTATGGGGCTATTTCTAAACCTCAGTTTCATCATGTGTAACTTGAGGCTAAAAGTATCCACACTTCAAAAATTGTTTTGAAAGGCTAAGTGAGAAGTCCATAAAAATGCTTCATAAACTTTAAATCACAGTACACATGTCAGGAACTGTTACTCCTTTTTCCCTTCATGACTGGCTCCCAAGATGACCCTGAATTAACATGACTGCTGTATCTTTTCCCTTTGGGAGCCAAACAGACTGTCTGCATGTGGTTGGTAAAAAGGCAGTGTTTCTGTTCAGTTTGTCCCATCTGCTCTGGTCAAATACTGATTCTTTAGCCAACGGCACAAAAGTTCACACTTGAGCTGTCATTCATTCAAAGACCAGGATAGGCTGAGGAAGTACCCTCCTTCCGAAAACCTTTCCTTAGTTCTGCTCGTGTCGTGCCAGCATCCCCCTCGGATGCCCCAGGCTTGCGTGCCTGCACCATCTGCTCCGCTACATGCAATGAAGAGAGAAACCTTGGTTAACGCGTTGAACGCTCTTCCTTCTAGTAGGAAACAGCCAAACAATTAATGGGGAGGGACAGCGTGTGAGAATGAACAGGATGAGTGGATGTAGAACATTGGCGCAGAGCTTTTGAGAAAAAGGGATCTGGTTAAATATCACATGCTCTTACTTCATATTGCGGGGCCAATCAGCATATTTTTACCTACTGATATTAGGGCACTTCTGTTCTCCTCCACGTAAGAGAGTTCAAGCACCTCCCACTAAGTGTGGGTCTTGCGTGTATAAAATATATAGCTGTTAGAAAGTGTCTTTGAGAGGTCAGCCAGTCCAGCTGGTCCTTCGGTGGAGGGGGCGTGGGGTTTTGCTGACATCACACTAGTGGTGTGACTGTGGTAGTCTGTCTCAGAGCACCTCTCCATCTCCTGCCATAATATGTTCCTTGTATCCAGCCCACATCCCTACCCTGATAACACAAAACCTATTTATTCCCGACTGTCCTCCAATAACAAAGGTTCCAGCAAGAGACAGGGAAGCATTCACATACAGTGTCTGACTCTTGGGCAGAAAACAATTGGAGAGAACCCTTTCTGAATTACTGTGAAACATGTAAATGCTTAACTGCTTTGCTTAGGCTAGATCTGAGTTAAGGGGAGGAGTTCAGGAGGTAACATCCTTTCATTTTTTAAATTGGTGGTTTGGCTTTTTTTTAAGTTTATTTATTTATTTTGAGAGAGAGAGAGAGAAAGAGAAAGCAGGAGAGGGGCAGAGAGAGAGGGAGAGAGAGAATCCCAAGCAGGCTCTGCACTCTCAGTGCACTATCAGTGACATGGGGTTGGAACTCACGAACCGTGAGATCATGACCTGAGCAGAAATCAAGAGTTGGTTGCTTAACCAACTGAGCTACCGAAGGGCCTTGGTGGTTCAGCATTTTTTATGTGGAGTATTTGAATTTTTCTCTAAGTTGTTGTAATGTTCACATTGCTGCTCCTAAAGAGAAGTTCTTTCTCATATCTTTTTTAAAATTTTTCTTTTAATGTTTATTTATTTTTGAGACAGAGGGAGAGACAGAGTGCGAGTGGGGGAGAGGCAGAAAGAGAGGGAGACACAGAATCTGAAGCAGGCTCCAGGCTCTGAACTGTCAGCACAGAGCCCGATGCAGGGTGTGAACTCACAAATTGTGAGATAATGACCTGAGGCGAGGTCGGACGCTTAACCGACTGAGCCACCCAGGCAGCCCTTTGTCGTATCTTAAAGTCATGTAAAACTTCATGTGGGGAGCACCACATGACCATTATGGATGTGGTCCATATTGATATATTGATATAGTTGGCAAAATAATGTTAAGTGACAGAAAGAAGAACCAAAGAAGGCAAAAAACATGAGAAGAGAATTCACAAAGGGTATGAATGTTTTTTAAGGCAGAGAGCTGAATTATTTGAAAAAAAGCGTTCAAACTAAGTGCAAAAAAAGACAAGTCTTATACTTTTTTTGGGGGGGGGTCGTTCATCTAATTAACAAAGCTTAGCAAAAGTAACTTGGGGAATGTAAACTGATTTACCACACTATTTCCACCACTCTCCAGCTGGATGACCTTGAGCAACTTGATAATATGTATCAAAAGGCTTAAACATGTTCATGTTCTTTTCTCTAGTAATTTTACTTTTATGAGTCAGTGTAGAAAACAAAAATATTGACAAGGTTTTTAGGCATAAAGATACATAAACATTCACACAACATTATTTGCAGTAGCAAAAAATCAAAATTAAATACCCAACAATAAGAGAATAGTTAATTATTTCTACATAATGTTGAGGAGTCATTAAAGTATACCTATGAAGAACTTTTGGTAACATATAAAATATGCTAAGGAAAATGCACAATTTGTGTGTGTGTGTGTGTGTGTGTGTGTGTACATACACATACACATATATATGTATACAGGATATATATATATTCACACGTATATGTACACATATATGTGTCCATGTATATATATATGTAAACATATATACATACATAATTGTGTTTATGTATAAAAATTGTGTGTATGTATATTACACATATATATCTTAGTTCTATAAACAAATCTTGTGTGGAAAAGATACTGAAAAGAAACATACCAAAATACAAATAGTATTTTCCATTAGTTAGGAAAATGATGAATAATTGACACCTTTTTATACATCTTTCTGTATTTTCTAATGAGAATTTATTACTTTTATACTCAGAAGAATGTATTACTTCTATAATCAGAAGAGAAATCTATTTTATTATTTTTTTTAATGTTTATTATTTTGAGAGATAGACGGAGCACAAGTGGAGGAGGGGCAGAGAGGGAGACACAGAACCTGAAGCAGGCTCCAGGCTCTGAGCTGTTAGCACAGAGCCTGACATGGGGCTCAAACTCACGGACCACAGGATCGTGACCTGAGCTGAAGTCAGATGCTTAACCGACTGAGCTACCCTGGCACCCTGAAAAACCTATTTTAAAAAGAAAATAGAACACAAGTACATTGCATCAACTTGTTATCCCAAAATGCATCTGTGTTAATACCCAAAAATATATCTGTGAAAAACCTCCAAAGATAGCCTAGAGCAATGAAAGTAAAACAGTCTTTGGTTATTTTATTATTCTTAGTTTGTCTACAAAGTGCCTGTCACATCATATGCATTTAATAATAAACATTAAAAAATGAAAACAATTATAATAATGGTATTAGAGTGGATGCACCACAAAGGCAGCAATTTGTGTCCATTTTGTTCACTGATATACAGTGCTAGATACATGGTAGGCATTCACTAAGTGGTTGCTAATAAATGAATGAGGCCCACAGCCTGGTAAGCAGATCGGCCCGTGGAGTGTGGGGTTACATAGCTGGGCTTCAGTCCTACCTAGCTCCACCATTTGCTGGCTGAGTGATCCGGACAAGTTATTTAACTTCTCCTTGCTTCAGATTTCTCATCTATAGAATGAGGGTAAAATGGTGCATGTCTGTATTAGTTTCCCGTTGCTGCTTTTACCCATGGCCATAAATTTAGGGGCTTAAAACAGCACAAATATAATTATCATCTTCCAGCTCTAGATCTCAATAGCCATAAAATCAGGGTGTTGTCGGGGCTGTGTTCCTTCTGGAGGCTCTAAGGGAAAATCCACTTCCTTGAATTTCACAGCTTCTAGAGGCAGCCTGCCTTTTTTTGGCGGGCACCCCTTTCACCATTGCCAAACCAAAAGAGAAACATCTTCACAGTCTCTTTGTCTGACCTCTGCTTGTCATCACACCTACTGCTCTGACCTGG
The DNA here is from genome assembly GCF_018350215.1 of Panthera leo. NCBI lineage: Eukaryota > Metazoa > Chordata > Mammalia > Carnivora > Felidae > Panthera > Panthera leo. Next base: position 143,274,360 of record NC_056682.1, read on the forward strand.
CCCCTTGCCTCTTTGTAAGAAAACTTGGAGTACCTGGGTCCACCCAGGTAATCCAGGACACTCTTGCCATCTCAAGATCCTTAACTTAATCACATCTGCGAAGTCCTTTTGCCATGTTAGGCAACATATTCACAGGTTCTGGGGATTAGAATGTGGACGTATTTCTATCTACCACACTGCTTTATGTGGTGGTTCTGAGGATTTCATGAGATAATTCATACTATAACTTTAGACCAGTGCCAGGAATATTATAAATATTCGATAATTGTTAGCTCTTATTACTTTATTATTATAGAGGAACTAGCACCCATGCTGTTTCCCAGATATCAAAGCTCCAACCTCACATAAAGAATTTGTAAAGTTGTATAGATTATCTGTATGTGCCCTTAAGAAGTATAACTTAGAGAGAATATATAAGTGAAGAAAGCTTTCTTGAAAGCCCCAAGTATATATTGGGGCGCCTGGGTGGCTCAGTTGGTTAATCTTCTGACTCTTGGCTTCGGCTCAGGTCACAATCTCATGGTTCGTAGGATTAAGCCATGCTATGAGTGCAGAGCCTGCTTGGGATCCTCTCTCTCCCTCTCGCTGCCCCTCCCCTGCTCATGCGTGCACATGTGCACACTCTCTCTCTCTTTCTCTCTCAAAATAAATAAACAAACTTAAAAGAAGAAAGAGACAGGGACGCCTGGGTGGCTCGGTTGGTTGAGCATCCGACTTCGGCTCAGGTCACGATCTCGCAGTTTGTGAGTTCGAGCCCCGCGTCGGGCTCTGTGCTGACAGCTCAGAGCCTGGAGCCTGCTTCGGATTCTGTGTCTCCTCCTCTCTCTGCCCCTCCCATTCTCATGCTCTGTCTCTCAATAATAAATCAACGTTAAAAAAAACTTTTTTTTTTTTAAAGAAAGAAATAATGGGACTATATTAATACAACTTTCTTTTGTTGCAGCTAACCTACAGTAGGGTCCTGGCCCTGGACTTATGCTTTCTTATTTTTCATTATTGACATATAATTCACTTACATATAATTCACCAGTTTCAAGTGTACAATTTTGTGGTTTTTAGTATATTCACAAGGTTGTACAACCACCACCACCACTGTCAAATTTTAGAACATTTTCATCATCCTCCCCAAAAAACCACACATTTGTTAGCAGTCACTTCCATTTCTCCCCTTCCACCAGCCTTTGGCAACCACTAATCTATACTTTCTGTCTCTATGGATTTGCCTGTGAATCTATAGAATTTTTTTTAATAGTTAAAAGGTTTGTGTCTTTTTTGTTTTTGCTTTTGTAGAGAAAAGTAAGATTATTGTTTTGTTTGAAACAAAACATAAGTAACCCCCCACACCTGCCCAACCTCTCATCTGCCCCGTGGGGTGCTGAGACTGCTGGTGCTGAGCAGGAGGCCAGGCTGGCCCAGGCTGAAGGAGAAGAGCCAGAACTCTCTGTGTGAGAGCTTCCTCAGAGCCTGAGAGGAAGGGCATTTGGGAATGGAGTTTGGCTTGGTTAGGCAAAAAATAAAATTAAAAAACTGAACACACATGCCTACTATTATACAAATGGTGGCCAAGAGGTTGGAACCATTTCTGGCAATTGAACATTTCTGTAAATGGAATCATACCATATATGACCTTTGTATCTGACTTCTTCTATTTAGCATTATGTTTACAAGATTCATCTATGTTGTAGCATGTATCAGCACTTTATTCCTTTTTATGGCTGAGTAATATTCTATTATATGGATATACCACACTTTATTCATCAGTTGATGGATATTTGGGTTGTTTCTACCATGGGCTCTTATGAATAATGCTGCTCTGAACCTATGTGTACAAGTTTTTGTATGGACATTGAGATGTATATTTGGAATGGAATTCTCTTGAATATATAGGGAGGAGTGGAATTTGGGGTCATAGAATTTTGGGTTTGTGTTTAACTTTTTGAAGAACCACCAAACTACTGTCCACAGCAGCTGCATCATTTTCCATTCCCACCACCAGTGCCCAAGGGCCTCGATTTCTCCACATCCTCACCAACGCTTGTCCTTTTCCTTTATTTGTTTATGTTTTAAAAAAATTTTAGCATCATCCTGGTGGGTGTGAAATAGTACTATGGCTTTGCATTTCTCTAGTGGCGGATGATGTTGAGCATCCTTTCGTGTACTTGCTGGCCATTTGAATATTTTCTTCGAAGAAATGTCTCTTCAAATCCTTTGTTCATTATTTAATCGGGCTCAAACTTTTTGAAACCATAAAGTAGTAGCATGGTTAATATGGCATTTAGTCGAACAGTCACTCTATATCTTAGTTCTGCTTCAGTGTTATGTAGCGGTTAGCCTCAACTAGGTTAGTTTTGTGAAGATTAAGTTTCTCAGTTACTGTATCAATTAGGGTTCTCCAGAAAAACAGAATCAATGGGAGAGCTCTAGCTACATCTGTAGTATCTATCTATCCAAGAGATTTATATGTATTAAGGAATTGGTTTGTGCAGTTGTGGGGCAGCAGGTGGCCAATCTGAAACCCCTAGGACAGGCTGGCAGGCTAGAAACTCAGGCAGGAATTCTACATTGCAGAACTGAGAATTCCTTTCTGTCCAGCAAACCTCAGATTTTGTTTTTAAAACCTTCAACAGATTGCATGAGTCCACCCACATTATCGTTGGTAATCTTTTACTTAGCCAATTGATTGTAAATCTTCATCATGTACAAAATATAGCACCATCTAAATTAGCGTTTGACCAAACAACTGGGTACCGTAGCCTAGACAAGTTGACACGTAAAATTAACCACCACAATTTCTTAAAATGATCGTGTTCACTTATTTTCAGAAAAATGGGACTAATGATGGAGACTATGTTTTTCTAACGGGAGAAGATAATTACCTTGACTTTACAAAGATTGTGGAATGGAATGGAAAAACGTAAGTGTAATGATTTTTACTTTTAATTATTTTTAAAATTTGAATATACTTGTTGAATATATTTAAAGTTTGAAAATTTTAAATTTAAAAAATTTTTGCTTAAATTGCACGTCTCCTTACGCGTTATTTCAAAAGAATTTTAACACTGTCATTTTTTGGGTGTCACGCTCTATAAATATGTAAAATATTTTTATAATTAGTATTTTAGAAATCAGGATTGGGGCAACACACTTTACAGATGAAATATTAGTGCTCTGTAGATTGATCTCAGCCAGGCATGAATTACAAGGGGCAACAAGTTTCACTTTCCTCGTGGTCATTGAATTGATGTGTAGCTGCAACACAGATACTTTAAAACCATTTTGGGGGCACAGGGAAGAGTTTCTCTTTTTAATTTAATTTATGATTGTGTACTGTTTATGTGTTTTTCTTTAAAGATAAAATACATTCGAGTTCACCATTATGGTATTTCAGAAATGTTTTTTTTTTTTAACATTACTAAGAAACAAGCTATTTCTAAAAAGGAGCCAAGGCAGTTTGTAGTAAAGCCACGTGTAAGACAAGATGATTTCTATAAGAGGAATTAGAAACCTCAGAAAGAAGAAGAGGGTAATTCTTTAGGGACTTAGGCAAGAGGAATTCTGTTGTTGAACATTAAATTTATATCCAAGCTTCCCAGAAAAAAATGGTGTGGAATATAGGGAAACCCTCTGTACTACCTTCACAATTTTTCTGTAAATCTCAAACTATTTTTATTTTTATATATTTTTAATGTTTATTTATTTTTGAGAGAGAGAGGGAGAGAGAGCGAGCATGAGCAGGGTGGGGGTGGAGGCAGAGAGAGAGGGAGACAAAGAATCTGAACCAGGCTCCAGACTCCGAGCTGTCATCACAGAGCCTGACCTGGGGCTCAAACTCGTGAACGTTGAGCCAAAGTCGGATGCTCAACGGACTGAGATATCCAGGCACCTCTCAAACTGTTTTTAAATAAAAAGCTTGTTTAAATTTTAAAAAGTACACATATCCATGTACATAAATGTATATTTGTGCATGTGTACACACACAGACAAACACATACACCAAAATAGATAAGATCCCTGAAAGAATATGTGAGAAACTGGGAACAGTGTTGCCCCTGGATGATCAGGCTTCTGGCCACAGGGAAATTTAGGTGTAAACAGGATATAGCTGGATTTTGTTTTAAACTCAATCTGTTGTTTTCTTCCCAATCTTTCAGTAGCAGAGTGTAATCCTTTTAAATACTTAATATAATTATTGATACAATTATAATATAATGATATGTTAATTAATATATTGGACTTTTTTTCTGGTTTATGCCTATTCTACCCTCAGATTTTATGGTTCATACTTTACAGTTTTTGCTGACAAAATTGAAAGTTGTCTATTGTCTCTTCTCCTCCCAAATAGGACGGTAATGTTACCCATTTTGTAATACATTATACCCATCTTCCATGCTGTTCTTGCCTTCAACTTGTTTCACGTTCTCTGGAAGCCAAATATAAGCAGAATGTTTATCACTTTATAGTAATTAATTAAATGTACCAATGTATTTTATTAATTTTTTTCTTTTTTCTTTCTTGTGCATTTTTATTGAAATTCTACTTAGTTGACACACAGTGTGAGATTAGTTTCAGGTGTAAAATGTAGAGATTCATCACTTCCCTATAACAACCTATATTGTGCACTCCTTAATCCCCATCATCTATTTTTTATTATTTTAAGTTTTTATTTGAATTCTAGTTAGTTAACATATAATATTGGTTCCAGGAGTGGAGTTTAGTGATTCATCACTTCCATATAATGCCCAGTGCTTGTCATGACAAGTGCCCTCTTTAATATCCATCGCCCGTCTAGCCCATCCCCCCCCACCTCCCTCCATCAACCGTCTGTTTGTTCTCTATAGTTTTTTCTTAAACATTTATTTATTATTTTTGTGAGAGAGAGAGAGAGAGAGAGAGAGAGAGCAAGCAGGGGAGGGACAGAGAGAGAGGGAGACACAGAATCTGAAGCAGGCTCCAGGCTCTGAGCTGTCAGCACAGAGCCCAACACGGGGCTCGAACTCACAAACTGTGAGATCATGACCTGAGCCAAAGTCAGATGCTTAACCAACTGAGCCACCAATGCGCCCCATGTTCTCTATAGTTAAGAGTCTCCTATGGGTTGCCTCCCTCTCTCTTATTTTTTTCCCTTCTCTTATGTTCATCTGTTTTGTTCTCTTAAATTCCACATATGAGTGAAATTATGATATTTGTCTTTCTGGGACTGACTTATTTGCTTAGCATAATACACTCTACCTCCATCCATGTTGCTGCACATGGCAAGATTTCATTCTTTCTGATGGCTGAGTAATATGCCATTATATATATGTGTATACACACACACACATACACACACACACACACATCACATCACATCTTTATCCATTCATCAGTCAATGGACATTGGAGCTCTTTCCATTACTTGGCCATTGTTGGTAATGCTGTTATAAACATTGGGATGTATGTCTCCTTTCAAATTAGTATTTTTGTATCCTTTAGGTAAATATATAGTAGTGCAATTGCTGGGTCATAGGGTAGTTCTATTTTTAACTTTTTGAGGAACTTCCATATTGTTTTCCAGAGTGGCTGCACCAGTTTGCATTCCCACAAACAGTGTAAGGCGGTTCCCCTTTCCCCACATTGTCACCAACATGTGTTGTTTCCTGTGTTGTCCATTTTAGTCATTCTGACAGATGTGAGGTGGTATCTCATCATGGTTTTGATTTATATTTCCCTGATGATGAGTGATGGTGAGCATCTTTTCATGTGTCTGTTAGCTGTCTGGATCTCTTCTTTGGAAAAATGTCTGTTCATATCTTCTGCCCATTTCTTAACTGGATTATTTGCTTTATGGATGTTGAGCTTGATAAGTTCTTTATAGATTTTGGATACTAACCCTTTATCAGATAGGTCATTTGCAAAGATCTTCTCCCATTCAATGGACTGCCTTTTAGTTTTGTTGACTGTTTCCTTCACTGGGCAGAAGCTTTTTGGCATAATGAAGTCCCAATAGTTCATTTTTGCTTTTGTTTCCCTTGCCTCCAGACACATGGCTAGCAAGAAGTTGCTGTGGCCAGTTTCAGATAGGTTGCTACCCATGTTCTTCCCCAGTATTTTGATTGTTTCCTGTCTCACACTTAGGTCTTTCATCCGTTTTGAATTTATTTTTGTGTATGATGTAGAAAGTTGTCCAGGTTCATTCTTCTGCATGTTGCTAACCAGTTTTCCCAACACCATTTGTTGAAGAGAATGTCTTTTTTCCATTGAATATTCTTTTCTGCTTTGTCAAAGATGAGTTGATCATATAGTTGTGCGTCTATTTCTGGGTTTTTCTGTTCTGTTCCACTTATCTATGTGTCTGTTTTTGTGCCAGTACCATACTCTCTTGATGATTATAGCTTTGTAATAAAGCTCGAAGTCAGAATTGTGATGTCTCCAGCTTTGCTTTTCTTTTTCAAGATTGCTTTGGCTATTTGGGGTCTTTTATGGTTCCATACAAATTTTAGAATTGTTTGATCTAGTTCTGTGGAAAATGCTGCTGGTATTTTCATAGGGATTGCATTAAATGTGTAGATTGCTTTGGGTAGTATAGACATTTTAACGACATTTATTCTTCCAACCCATGAGCATGGAATGTTTTTCCATTTCTTTGTGTCATTTTCAATTTCTTTAATAAGCTTTCTATAGTTTTCCATGCACAGATCTTTTACCTCTTTGGTTAGGTTTATTCCTAGGTATCTTATGGTTTTTAGTATAATTGTAAATGGGATCAACTTCTTGATTTCTCTTTTTGTGCTGCTTCATTATTGGTGTATAGAAATGCAACAGATTTCTGTACATTGATTTTGTGTCATGTGACTACTGAATTTCTGTATCAGTTCTAGCAGTTTTTTGGTGGAGTCTTTCAGGTTTTCTACATAGGGTATCATGTCATCTGCAAATAGTGAGAGTTTGACTTTTTCTTGCCAATTTGGATGCCTTTTGTTTCTTTTTGCTCTCTGATTTCTGAGGCTAGCACTTCCAGTACTATGTTAAATAACACTGCTGAGAGTGGACATCCCTGTCTTTTTCCTGACCTTAGAGGAAAAGCTTTCAGTTTTTCTTCATTGAGGATGGTATTAGCTATGAGTCTTTCCTACATGGCCTTTATGATGTTGAGGTATTGTTCCCTCTATCACTACTTTGCCAAAGGCTTTTTATCAAGAATAGATACTATATTTTGTCAAATGCTTTTGCTGCATCTTTTGAGAGGATCATATAGTTCTTGTCTTCTTTTATTAATGTGGTATATCATGTTGATTGATTTTTGAATATTGAATCTACCCTGCAGCCCAGGAATGAATCTCACTTGATCATGATGAATAGTTCTTTTAATGTTCAGTTGGATTCAGTTTACTAGTATCTTACTGAGAATTTTTACATCTGTGCTCATCAGGGATATTGGCCTGTAATTCTCCCTTTTAGTGGAGAATTCTCCCTTCGTCCTGGTTTTGGAATCAAGGTAATGCTGGCCTCATAGAATGAGTTTGGAAATTTTCCTTCCATTTATATTTTTTGAAACAGTTTGATTTCACTCTTTTTTAAATGTTTGGTAGAATTCCCCTGGAAAGCCATATGGCCCTGGACTTTTGTTTGTTGGGAGATTTTTTTATTTGATTCAGTTTCTTTGCTGGTGATCAATTTGTTCAGATTTTCTATTTCTTCTTGTTGTATCTTTGGTCATTTATGTGTTTATTGGAGTTTCTCCATTTTTTTCCATATTGCCCAGTTTGTTGGCATATCGTTTTTCATGATATTCTCTTATAATTGTGTTTCTATGGTGTTGGTTGTGAGGTCTCCTCCTTCATTCATGATTTTATTTATTTAGGTCCTTTCTGTTTTCTTTTTGATAAGTATGGCTAGGGGTTTATTGATTTTATTAATTATTTGCAAGAGCCAGCTCTTAGTTTTGTTGATCTGTTCTAATGTGTTTTTTGTTTGTTTGTTTGTTTGTTTCTCTATCATTTATTTCTGCTCAAATCTTTATTATTTCCCTTCTTCTGCTGCCTTTAGGCTTTATTTGCTGTTTCTTTTCTGGCTCCTTTAAGTGTAAAGTTAGGTTGTATATTTGAGACTTTTCTTGTTTCTTGATAGGCCTGTATTGCTATATACTTCCCCCCTATGACAGCTTTTACTACATCCCAGAGATTTTGGACTGTCATGTTTTCATTTTCATTTGCTTCCATGTATTTTAAAGTTTATTCTTTAATTTCCTGGTTAACCCATTCATTCTTTTTTTGTTTTAATGTTTATTTATTCATTTTAGAAAGAAATAGAGGGAGATGCAGAGAGAAAGGGAAACAGAATCCCAAGCAGGCTCCACATTGTCAGTGCAGAGCCCAATGAGGGGCTTGAAGCCACAAACTGCAAGATCATGATCCAAGCCGAAATCAAGCACTGGACACTCAACTGACTGAGCCACCCAGTCATTCTTTAGTAGAATGTTCTTTAACCTCCATGTATTATGGTCTCTCCAAATTTTTTCTTGTGGTTGACTTCAAGTTTCATAGCCTTGTGGTCTGAAAATATGCATGGTATGATCTCAGTCTTTTTGTACTAGTTGAGGCCTGATTTGTGACCCAGTATGCAATCTATTCTGGAGAATGTTGCATGTGCACTCGAAAATAATGTGTATTCTGCTGCTTTAGGATGAAATGTTCCAAATATATCTGTTAAGTCCATCTGTTGTGTCACTCAAAGCCATTGTTTCCTTGTTGATTTTCTGCTTAGATGATCTGTCCCTGCTGTAAGTGGGGTATTAAAAATTCCCTACCATTATTGTACTGTTATCAATGAGTTTCTTTGTGTTTTTTTTTTGATTGATGTATATATTTGCATATTTCCAAGTTGGGGCATAAATATTTATGATTGTTAGATCTTCTTGTTGGGTAGGCCCCTTTATTATGATATAGTGTCCTTCATTTCTTGTTACACTCTTTGGTTTAAAATCTAGTTGGTCTGATACAGGTATGGCTACTCTGGCTTTCTTTGGACATCCATTAGCATGATAACTGGTTTTTTATTCCCTCACTTTCAATCTGGAGGTGTCTTTATGTCTAAACTTGGTCTCTCGTAGGAAGCATTTAGATGGGTCTTGGTTTTTTTTTTGTTTTTTGTTTCTGTTTTTTTAATCCATCTGATGCCCATGTCTTTTGATTGGAGCATTTAGTCCATTTACATTCAGAGTAATTATTGATAAATAATAATTTAGTACCATTGTGTTACCTCTAAAGTCGCTGTTGCTAGAGATTTTCTCTGTTCCTTTCTAGTCTTTGTTGCTTTTGGCCTTTCTTTCCTACTCAATGAGTCGAGGGCTCATTTATTGCAGGGCTGGTTTAGTGGTCATGAACTTCTTTAGTTTTTGTTTGTCTGAGAAACTCTTTATCTGTCCTTCTATTCTGAATGACAGCCTTGCTGGATAAAGGATTCTTGGCTGCATATTTTTCCCAGTCAGCACATTGAATATATCATGCCACTCCCTTCTGGCTTGTCAAGTTTCTGTGGAGAGATCTGTTGCTAACCTTATTTGTCTTCCCTTATAGGTTAGGGATTTATTTTCCCTTACTGCTTTCAGGATTTTTTGCTCATCTCCGTATTTTGCAAATTTTACTGTGATGTGTCCTGGTGTTGGCCTGCTTTTGTTGATTTTGATGGGAGTTCTCTGTACCTTTTGGATTTGGATGTCTGTTTCCTTCCCCAAATGAGGGAACTTTTTGGCTATAGTTCACTCGAATAAACCTTCTGCCCTCTTTCCCTTCTCTTCTTCTGAGACTAATATGATACAAATGTTATTATGCTTTATGGAGTCACTGAATTCCCTAAGTCTACATTTGTGATCCAATATTTTTCTTTCCCTCTATTTTTCAGCTTCATTATTTTCTATAACTTTATCCTCTATATCACTTAATCTGCTTCTTCCATCTTTGTGGTCATTACATCCAGTTGGTTTTGCATCTCAGTTATAGCATTTTTTATTTCAGCCTGACTAGTTTTTAGGTCTTATATCTCTGTGGTAAGGAACTCTCCCTGGTATCTTCTGTACTTTTCTCATACTTTTCTATACTTCTTGTTCTTTCTTTTGGGATGAATTCCTCCATCTTGGCATTTTGTCTAGGTGTCTGTCTTCTGTGTATTAGGAAAACCTGTTATGTTTCCCACTCCTGACAGTAATGTCTGTATTATTTTTTTTAATGAATTTTAAGGTCAGATTGGTTTCCATACAACACCCGGTGCTCATCCCAATAGGTGCCCTCCTCGATGCCCATCACCCACTTTCCCCTCTCTCCCACCCCCATCAATCCTCAGTTTATTCTCAGTTTTTAAGAGTCTCTTATGATTTGGCTCAAGTAATGTCTATATTAAAAAGACATTCTATTCTGCCTAGTGCCTGATGCTTCAGAAAATGTTTCTGGTGTATGTTGTGTGTTATCTGCTGTTGTGTTTTGGCAGCTCTTTCCCTCAGATCAGTCTTCTGCAGAATTTCTCCTTGCAGAATGGGGATTGTTTGGATCTTGTCCACTGTGTGGCAAGTTTTAATTAGTGTATTTTGGTCTGCTTGTCAAGAGGCTAGATCCTATATCCACTAGACTGAAACTCTGCAGCACTCTGTGGTCAGTAGACCTGGTGGGTGCAAGGGGTTTGTGCTAGTCTCCTGGGGGAGGAGCCTACTGCTGCTCTGGCTCTCAGTGACACTTGTCCTAGTAAAACACAAAACAAAGCAAAACAAACCAAAAACATCTGCAGAGTGCAGTGGAGCAGGGCTTAGTATATGAGGCTCAAGCCTCTACTGTGGGCATTGTGCCTCTGTCTGAAGTCTGTCTGTGCTGATGGGTGCAGTGAAAAATGGCGTCAGCCAGCTCTCATCCCTGGAGAGGGGAGTTCATGCCTGCTGCTCTTCAGGAAGCCCTCACGGAAGAGCAAACAATCTCTCCCTCATTTGTCCCAGGCTTCCCTCAGATCCCTGCTTCACCCTGTCTGTGTCCCAGCCATCTGCCCACATGGCAGCACAGTGCTCCGGTGTGCCTGCTGGGTTTCAAAACTCCCAAGTTTTAGGGACCCAGAGTGGCATGGACCCACACTAATCCTCTGGGAGAGGGTCTCACTGTACTGTGGCTGGTGCCGGTTTGTCCCAGAAGGGCAGTCACTTGAAGGCATGGGGGTTGGAGTTTATGGTAAAGCGCAGCAAAAAGTCAGTGTCTCAGTTATCTGCCCTCAGCAGGCACCTCTGCTCCTCTGCTAATGAATGGGGCAGCTCAGTGGAGCCCACCGGCTCTTTTGTCCAGGAAGGAGAACTGTCTCTCCCAGTGTGACCCAGGGGGTCCTCAGAGCACACTGTCTGTTCCCGGGCCTCTGCCTTCCTTCCCCACAGGAGCACCTCTACATCCACCAGTCTCCATCCCCGGGGTGACACAGACCTCTGAAACTTCAGACTTTGGGCTCCACTGCTTATAAAATCTTGCAGTTATCAGCCCCCTCATTGTCCCCATCAATGGTCTTGGGGAAGTGTTTTTCTTGTGCAATGCCCTGCATGCTGTGTTGTCTCTCTCTCTCTCTCTCTCTCTCTCTGTCTCTCTCTCTCTCTCTCTCTCTTTCCCTCTCTTTTCCTCTCTCTCTCTGTCTCTCTCTCTCTCTCTCTGATCAGAGCTCCCTCCCCTCTGCAGCACCAGTGATTCTTTTCTCCCCCAGATCACATCTCCACACCTCCTACCTTCCACAATGTGGCCTCTTTTCTCCCTATAGTTGTGCACTTTGTTCTCTCAGTCTCAGATGGATTTCCTGGGTGTTCACAATGATTTGGTATTTATCTAGCTGTGTTTGAGGGAGGAGGCAACTATAAGGTGCTCCTACTACTCTGCCATCTTAATGCCTTCCTTAAGAGCTGAACATACCTATCCTGAGGTCGCCTGTCAGTGAGCTAGCTCTGAACAAGGCTATTGTTCATGCTAAATTGAATCAATGTTTTAAGAAAATGGGTATTTTAAGCCTCTGCATCAGATACTCTTTTTTGAAGGAAGGGAAGAGGATGTTTCTGGATGTTGCCTCTATCAGAACTGATTTGGGGATCAGGTGCCTACTATTCCCCCTCTTGATCCAGTCCCTAACCAGCACCCCCCTTGTTTCTGTGTATGAATAAGATACTGTGGGTAGCTGGCTCCCAATTAAGGCTTAAAAAGTCCTGACCATCTGAAAAAAACTCTCAAGTCAAATTTGATCATCTTGGGGCACCTGGGTGGCTCAGTCAGTTAAGTGCTGGACTTTGGCTCAGGTCATGATCTCACAGTTCATTGGGTCAAGCCCCGCATCGAACTCTATGCTGACAGCTCTGAACCTGGAGCCTACTTCAGATTCTGTGTCTCCCTCTCTCTCTGCCCCTTCTCAGCTCATTCTCTCTCTCTCTCTCTCTCTCAAAAATAAATAAACATTAAAAAAATTTAAAAATTTGGTCATCTTGACCCTTTCTTGTGCGTATCAATTCCAGGTCACTTGACTGGTGGACAACGGACAAGTGCAATATGATTAATGGAACAGACGGAGATTCTTTTCACCCGTTAATAAACAAAGATGAAATTCTTTATGTCTTCCCATCTGAGTTTTGCAGGTAAGGACTTTATAAATAGGTTATTTGACTACAAAACCCCTCAAAATGTGAGGAATATATGCAGCTACCCTTAACAGGCATGGCCATTTGTGCTTAATCAGTGATAAATGCTGATGGCATATTGAGAGACAGTGTGGTATAGTGGTTCACAGGCTCCAGAGCCTGACTGCATTGGCTCGTTTGAATACCAGCTCCAACACTTACAGCTCAGTGACCTTGGGAAAGTTATTCAACCACTCTGTGCCTCACTTTCCTCATTGGTAAAATAAGGATAGCTGTCTACCTTAGGAGTTGTTATATGAGGACAAATGAGTTACAGTTAGTAGAGCACTTAGCCCAGGGCATGTCAGAGAGTAAACAATGTTAAGTGATGGCTCTGAGTTATTATGATATGCTCTGTCAAGCACGAAACTTGACCTGGTCTTCTTCCAGTCAACAGATAACCTCTGTATAGAAGATAAATAAATCAAACTGCTGTCCCTATTTCAGAGTTTATAGGTATTAGCTATCACCTTCCCTTAGATCATTCCTGCTCTCACTTGCCCCGTAAGCTCTCTCTCTCTCTCTCTCCACCTGGTCCTTCATGATTATGGCTCCTATTTGGGAAGAAGGCATCCTGCTCTCCACCCTGATTCCCATTCCCCCCATCACCATTGCCCTTTCTCCGCCCTTCACCCTCAAACTACCCAAATGAATGTCTGACTCATATAGTCTCCATATCCTCCCCACTCACCCAAGCCAGGCTTTTTATGAAACTTCTCAAATTCCCAAGTGACCTAGCTGCATTTGATGCTGTTGATTCAATATTATCAAGAATTGCTGTTCTGGTGGTGTTTCATAGCTTACATAATTGCACCACCTACCCAGCCAGACCTGCCAGAAATATTGTCGATACTATAAATCTCCTTCCTCTCCTGCATAGAATCTGCTACCAGGTGCTGGGATGCCTTCTCAGAAATAGCTCTTGTATTGACCCCCACCTGTCCGTCCCTGCTGCCTGTGCCATGGTTCACACCCTTCCAGCTCTCCCACAGAAATACCACAGCCCCCCTCTAGCTGGCTGCCCTTGTCCATACATATTTGTGGGAGGACTGAAGGAACAGAAAATGCATTTGAATGCAGTGAGTGAAATAAGACAAACTGGAAAGGTAGTAGGAGGCTCGTTAAAAGATTTGGCACAGAGGAAACACATTCTTATCTGGCATAACCACTTTTGAAGGGCCATTTGGTAATTATTAGTAAAGCCAAAGACATGCAAACTCCATGGTGCTTCACTGTTCTCCTACATAAGCTCGCTGGCCTGAAGAACCCTTGTATAGACGTGTAAGGAGGCATACACAGAAAAGTCCATTGCATCACACTCTTAGTAGTGAAAAATTGGAAGCAATCTAAGTCTCTATAAAAAGAATATAAACAAATTGTGTATTCATATGATGTAATATCATGTAAGATTTAAAATGTAAGAATCAGACTGTAATATTATAAATCTCAATAACGAGATATTATATCAATATTATAAATCTCAATGATGTTGAATGAAAAAGCAAATTACAGGAAAAGAACACGGTGTACTGTGTATAGAACACATAAAAGTAGCAGACGATGCCACATGTTGTTTATGAATGTGCACGTTTGTGAAAGGATGAACACCGGCAAGGGAGGGATGAACCCCAAGTTCAGGACAGTGGCTACCTCTGGGGATGCAGAGGACTGGAATCAGGAGGACTGGAATCAGGAGTGTTATACAGACAGCTGCAGTTATAGCCATAATATATTTTTTATTTACCTGGCTAGTATTTGTTGTAAAAGGTATTTATTATAATACTTTCTCTATTTTTCCATTTGCCTAAAATATTTTATTTAGGAAATGCTATAGGGGTGGGATGTGACTGGGAGGCAGCTCCCATGTTGTCCCAAACCCTGCGAGACATATCCCACCTCTGGTTCAAAGATGAAAAAGCCAGACCCAGAAAGCAATTCCTTTGGGCTTCAGATGAAGGACCACTTGAGACAGTGTCTGTGAGAGTGCTCTGTCACTCAGGCGCTATGCAAATACAAGGGTGGTTAGTATTATGTGCGATCACTGACGCTCAGTAAGGACTCACGACAAAATTAAGTTGAACTCCGTTGAAATAAATGGCTGAAATAATAAACATTGAAATGAATTCCAGAATATGGACACTATTTTTATTTGAGGTAAATGGGTATCAGTATACATTCAAATCAAAGATCTGTCTAATGGGGCACTTTTCAAGTGCTTACAAAATCTACCCAGCCGAGCCCTTTGTGACCTTTTCTGCTTTTGCTTTGCCTCTGCCCTTGCTTCTGCTTCATCCACGCTGGCACGTGTCCATGCTGGTCTAGACGACTCTTTTATTTCTTTCGATGTGAGGCTCCATCCTAAATGTCATCTTAATATCCTACCACACATTTTTTTTTCTTGGCCTTGTTTGGCTGTTACTACAGTTGCTACCTCTTAAACAAATTTCGTTATGATTCACCGTCTGCACTGAGTGGGTTGAGTTCCTTTCAAACTTTCTTTTGTAGCTTCGTTTACCCCTTTACCCTGTAAGCTTTAACCATGTTGTACCTGAGAACGGTTGTTAACTTACTGGTTCGGGGCCAGTTACACTGACCAGAGCCCACACTGACTTTTCATTCTTCCTTCCTAACAGATCAGTGTATATAACCTTCAGTGACTTTGAGAGTGTGCAGGGACTGCCTGCTTTTCGGTATAAGGTGCCTGGAGAAGTACTAGCCAATACCTCGGACAATGCCGGCTTCTGTATACCTAAAGGAAACTGCCTGGGCTCAGGAGTTTTGAATATCAGCATCTGCAAGAATGGTAAGAGCTCAGAGAAGGGACATACTTATGAGTGTCTAGAATGAAGGGTTAGTGTTCTTCAATAAAATAATGTTGTCAGCCCAAACGAAAGAGTGATTCTGGCTTTTCAAGAATAATATTTCACAATATGGCTATAGAATGGTAAAAAAAAAAAAAAATTACTGGCTTTTCTGTAATGCTTGTTTTTTTTTTTTTCAATTAAGGTTTAATTGACATATAACATTTTATTAGTTTCAGTATACAATGCAACAATTCAATATTTGTACGTATTATAAAATGATCACTGCAGGGATGCCTGGGTGGCTCAGTCAGTTAAGTGTCGACTCTTTATTTCGGCTCAGGTCATGATCTCACGGTTTGTGAGTTTGAGCCCCACGTTGGTCTCTGTACTGACAGCTCAGAGCCTGGAGCCTTCTTCGGATTCTGTATCTCCCTCTCTCTCTCTGCCCCTCCCCCACTTATGCTCTGTATCTATCTCTCTCAAAAATCAATAAACATTAAAAAAAAATTTTAAGTCTATTTTGTCTGATGTAATTATAGCTACCCCAGCTTTCTTTTGATTTCCAGTTGCTTGGAACATCTTTTTTCTTCCCTTTACTTTCAGTCTGTGTGTGTCCTTACATCTGAAGTGAGTCTCTTTAAGCAGCATATGGATGGGTCTTACATTTTTAGCCATTCAGCCACTCTGTCTTTTAATTGAAGAGTTTAGTCCATTTACATTTAAAGTAATTATTGCTAAGTATAGACTTATTGGCATTTTGTTCATTATTTTCTGGCAGTTTTGTAGTTCCTCTGTTCCTTTCTTCTTTCTCTTGTGTAATGCTTCATATTTCTAGAATGCCCTGTTGTGTTCTTTCTGCGCAGTAGTTTAGAAGTCTTTTTTTTTTTTTAATGTTTATTTTTAAGAGAGAGAGAAAGAGGGAGCATGAGCAGGGGAGGGTCAGAGAGAAAGACACAGAATCCGAAGCAGGCTCCAGGCTCCAAACTGTCAGCACAGAGCCTAACACAGAACTCAAACTCATGAACCGCGAGATCATGACCTGAGCTGAAGTCAGATGCTTAACCAACTGAGCCAGCCAGTCACCCCTAGAAGTCTTAATAGTGATAATGGCTCATGTTCACTGAGCACTTAACACGAATCACTGTTCACTAGTCATTGTTCTAAGTGGTTTACATATTTACATTTAGTTAATACATGTAAAGCACGAACTGATTATCATTAACAAAAGCCTTTTCTTCATCTTAAGAACTAACTTTAACAATCATATGTTGCAAAATTATTCACAATATTCTTACTAGATTGGCATCCAGAGGCCTCTTTTTATAATTGTGGAAACCAGAGTTCAGACAGGGAAGATGATTTTTATAAAATTCTTATTTCTGAGAAAATCCCTACTAGAACTTAGGGACTTCTCCTGTTGCTACTGTGATACTTCTTAGGCTACAATCCTCTTTAAAGTTTCTTTGGAGAAATTTTGTAACCCCTCTCTCCTGAATAAAGTTGTCTTTATCTCCTAAATAAAGTAATGTGCTAATTTTTTCCCCTCTTACCTAATTTTCTTGAAAAATCTCCTTTTGGGGTAAGTCTTCAGTCAGCAGTATACCTCACTGTCTTTGTCTGATAGAGCAGTGGCTTCAAAACCTGGCCTTGCATGAGGATTATCTGGAGGGTTCTTAAAAATATATGTCCCAGGGCCCCATACTAGGCCCCAGAACCTGTATTTTTAACATGAGCTCCAGGTGATTCTCATAAAGATGGTGCCTAGGCAGTTGGGAACCACTGTGCGGGGACAGTGGAGATAAGACCAAAGGCAAATGGGAACAAGTGCCTGCTTCTGCCCTCTCCTGCTTTCTTACTGGGGGAATGGCCCTGAAATAGCGCCCTGCCCACTTAGTCCATGTGCCTCTGGCTCAAGGCGCAAATGCAGATGTATTTTTTCTCATTGTTTCGTTAACATTCTGCTTCCTCAAGAAGTTGATGTTAGAGTCAACAAAGATTCTACTTGGCAACACTCAACAACTACAGTCCATTTCTCTTGCGTCTTATGTATTCCCAGATGTGGACGGAAAAGTTAAACTCTCTAGAATTATCCTCAAGGGTTTTGAATCCCCCTGGACAACATTTTGGATTGTGGGATGAGGGAGTGTTCTGGAGTCAGTAGATCTGGGTTTGATTCAGATTCTGTTTGTTAGCATGTTAGCCAAGGTGATTAAGGAGGATTCTAGACTTCAGTCTTCTAATCTGTAATATGGGGGTGATGATAACTTCCTTGGAAAGCTGAGGGAAGGTTAGACATAATGTATACAAAACACCCAAGACGGTGTCTGGCCCTTACTGAATTCTTAATAAATCTTTGAAAATACATTTTAAAGATCATTGTAGGTTACAAAGAAGGAAACTATGGCTTTGTGAAACTGTTTAGTGAACAGTTTCTTCCTAAACAAAACACATGGATGTGACAGATGATATGTATCTTGAGCCATGGCTAGTAGATATGTAAGCAAATCTAAATTATTTGGCAATAAGTTAACTTCTCCAAATATATGTTTCCATGGCAGCAATTATTGGATCCCTCTCTCTTCTTCAATAGCGTAATCTACAGTAGGTTTCCTTTAATAACTTGTTTTCCTATTTGTGCCTTTTTTAAAAAAAATCTTATTGAAATATATATGACATACTGCATTACATTAGTTTCAGGTGCACAACATAGTCATTTGACAATTCTGTACATTAATGTTCCCCACAACAAGTATAGTCACCGTCTGTCACTATACAAGGTTATTACAATATTATTGACTATAATCCCTATGCTGTACTATTGATCTCTGTGACTTATTTATTTTATAACTGGAAGTTTGTACTTCTTAATCCCCTTCACCTATTTCACCCAACTCTCCCAGCCACCTACCCTCTGGCAACCACCAAATTGTTCTCTATTTATGAGTCTGTTTGTGGTTTTTTTGTTTGTTCATTTGTTTTGACTTTTAGATACTGCAAATCAGTGGAAGTATATGGTATTTGTCTTTCTCTGTCTGACTTATTTCACTTAGCATAATATGCTCTAGGTCCATCCATGTTGTCACAAATGGCAAGATGTCATTCTTTTTATGCCTTAGTAATATTCCATTGTATATAGATAACACATCTTCTTTACCTATTCCTCTATTGATGGATGCTTAGGTTGCTTCCATACTTTGGCTGTTGTAAGGGATGCTTCAGTGATCATAGGATTGCATTTATTTTTTAACATTAGTACTTTCATTTTCTTTGGGTAAATGAAACAGGTGTGAAGTGATATCTCCTTGGGGTTTTGGTTTGCATTTCTCGGATGATTAGTGATATTGAGCATCTTCTCATGTGTCTATTGGCCATCTAGATGTCTTCTTTGGAGAGATGTCTATTCAGGTCCTCTGCCCATTTTTTCAACAGGTTATTTGGTTTTTTGGTGTTGATTTGTATGCGTTCTTTATGTATTTTGGATACTAACTGGATATATTCTTTGCAAATACCTTGTCAGTAGGTTTCCTCTTTGTTTTGTTGATGGTTTTCTTTGCTGTGCAAAAGGATTTTGTTTTCGTGTAGTCCCCATAGTTTATTTTTGCTTTTGTTTCCCTTGCCAGAGGAGACACACCTATAAATATGCTGTTAAGGCCTATGTCCAAGACATTACTGCCTATGTTTTCTTCTAGTTTTATGATTTCAGGTCTCATAGTTAGCTCTTTAATCTGTTTTGAGTTTATTTTGGTGTATGGTGTAAGAAAGTGGTCCGGTTTCATTTTTTTACACGTAGCTGTCCAGTTTCCTCAACACGATTTATTAAAGAGATTGCCTTTTCCCCATTGTCTGTTCTTGCCTCCTTTGTCATAGATTAATTGACCATGTAAATGTGGGTTTATTTCTGGCCTATTCTGTTCTGTTGATCTATGTGTCTGTTTCTGTGCCAGTTCCATACTGTTTTGGTTAATACAGCTTTGTAGTATATCTTGAAATCTGGGGCTGTGATACTTCCAGCTTTGTTTTTCTTTCTCAAGGCTATTCAGGGTCTTTTGTAGATTCATACCCATTTTAGGATTATTTGTTCTAGTGCTGTGAAAAATACCATTGGTATTTTGATAGGAGTTGCATTGATTCTATAGATTGCTTTGGGCATTATGGACATTCTCTATTTGATTCTTAAAATGAATAGGAAAAAATAAATAAAAGAAAAAAATGGAGTCTTCATGTGGTCAGACCTTGATCTAGTCAGAGGCTGGGCAGATAGCATGACCAGGCAAAGTCTTAAAAGTCTGTGTCAACATATGCAGGAGAAGAAAGCCTGTCTTAGGTTAACCAAGAAAAACAGAAAAGCAAGCAATAAGTGCTTTCAGATGAGATTTCCTCATTCATTTAGAATTCTGCCTTCATCACCTGACAGCTGGATGTCCCTGGGTCAGTTTTGTAACTTCTCTGAACCTCACCGTCCTCAAATGCAAAATGAAGGTAATAGTTTTAACTTAATAGGGCTACTGCAAATGTTAATTAAAAGAGTGTGTATGAAGCCTTTGTATTTAATAGGTTCAGTAAATACTGAAGAATAAATAATTTAGCCATGACTTCAATATATACTGTGGGATAAAATAATGTTAGGGTAAATGAGATGTTAGGAAATGAAGTATAAATCCCAAACTAGGAGGCCTTGAATGGAATTTTAGCCTGCCCCTCTCCCCCACCCACATTTACTTATGTATAGAATTTCCCCCTCTTTAGGAACCAGGTTTGTAGTCAGGAACTTTATATCCATCTTGGACTTTTAAGAACCATGTCATTCGTCTCTGTTTTCCTTAAAATGCAGGTGCACCTATTATTTTATCTTTCCCACACTTCTACCAAGCAGATGAGAGGTTTGTTTCTGCCATAGACGGCATGCATCCCAATAAGGACTATCATGAGACATTTGTGGACATTAATCCTGTGAGTACCCACGTCTTCCTGGTAAAAAGCATGCATTTTGTTCTCTCTACACAGTATTTACCAGTTTAGTCTGGAGCACTGTGAATATTCTGTCTTCCTTTCATATACATATTCAAATGGAGAAAACTCAGCTCCGTGCTTGAGATGCATAGTCTCATGGCCTTACAGGCTGAACTCAGTGGCTCTAATATGCAGAAATATTTGCAAACCTGCTTTAACAAAAACACAACTGTAAAAATCCCATCACGGGAATAACTGGATTGGACCCAAGTAGCCTCATCAATGTTCTGTTGCCAGCCTTGGGCCTGAACATACATACTTTCTCCTACTACTGAACAGATCAGCAAAGCTGAAGACATTCTTCTGCTTACTGCCAAGGAGTGTTTTGGTTGAAATTTAAATATATGTATTAGCTTCACTGACTTTTGGCAGGCCTCTTTCTACAGGCACTTTTGAGAGTTTATTGCATGATGTTATTAATTTAAAAGGCATTAGATATACATATGCTTTCATCCTGTTTTCAAAGAGGAGAAAAACTAAAACCATGAGAAAGCCTCTCACAGTAGGAACTGAATGAAAGGCCAGATACCTTCCTTCTTGAGATTTTGAACACATGGAACAGTAAAGAAAAAGCAAGAATAGTCGTTGACATGGCAGTGTATGGGCATTTCACTCTTCTGTGTGAGAAATCAGTGGTCTTATCTTTTTGTGACTAAGATCAGGTATTCCCCCCCCCCTCCTTTTCTCTCTTAACCTTCAGTCGGTTCCTTCTCCCCAGCTGCACTGTGGGCAGGTGCTTGTCCCCAAGGGCTGAACACAGTCCCATAACCTCAGTGCAGAGGCAAAACTGCTGTAGGGGGGACAGCTGCTGGCGCCGCTTTCCCAGCTTTGATGGGGGCTGTCCTGACCACACCAGGGACCACTATCTGGCTCACACCTTCCTCCTGCCAGGGTCACCTAGGGTTTTGCCATCCAAAGTGGCAGCATCCTGGGTGCTTGCTAGAAAGACCAATCTCAGGCCTCACTCCAGACCTCCTGAATCAGAATCTGCATGTTCACAAGGTCCCCAAGAACTCACATGCAGATTGAACTTTCAGAAACATTGGTCTATCAGGCACCTAACCCCGTCCGCAGCTCTCATTCTGTTCCGGGGTCCGTTTTCCCTTGTCTCAAACATGGCAGTGGTCCCCCTGGTTATCAGCACCACTCAGAAATGGTGCTCTACTGAGAAAAACTATGTGTTTTTAATAAGTCCTAATGTTTTCTTTACATGTCTCTGATTTGCAGTTGACTGGAACTATTCTAAGAGCTGCCAAGAGGATCCAAATCAATGTTTATGTGAGAAAGTTTGACGACTTTGTGTAAGTTTCACTTCTTTCTGCAGAGGCAAAGGATAGTTGTGCTGTACTGACTTTCTGATGGGGTTCATCCAGGAGACAGCCCACTTTCTAAGTCTGCTCACTCCTGCCCTTCAGGGATGAGGCATAATCAGCATTTGTGTGTGGGGGGGGGGGGAGGGGGGTTGAAAGAGAGTGTCAGCGGGGGAGGGGCAGAGAGAGGGGGCCAGAGGGTCTGAAGCAGGCTCTGTGCTGACAGCAGCGAGCCCGAGCTCAGTGTGGAGCTTGAACTCACAGACCCCGTGAAATCATGACCTGAGCTGAAGTCGGATGCTCAACCGACTGAGCCATCCAGGCGACCCTATAATCAGCATTTCCATAGGCCTTGGTCTTGGAATTTACTTATTTAACCAAAGATGTACAGAGTGCTTTTCACGGATCACATGTTGTTCTAAGTACTTTACATCCAGTAACTCATTTATTCCTCACAGTAACCCTGTGTAGTACCCCCGTTTTACAGATGAGGAAACTAAGGCACAGAGAGTTGAAGTAAGGCTACAGAGTCTGTTCTTCCCCACTCCATGCAGCCCTTCCCTTGCCACGACTCCAGTTGCCTCCCTTTCTGTCTTCCCACTGCTCCCACCCAGGACCAGCCACAGGCTCCAGAGCTTAAAATAGGCTCCCGAGTCCAGCCTTTCCTCCCCACACTCCATCTAAAAAAACACTACTTAATTAGGATACTAAGTATAATATCCTGCTCAAACTTTCAATGGGCATTTTTTAGATATGAGAAAATGTGTACGACTTAATGTTAATGAAAAACAAATTGCAAAACTATATATAATATATCACGTATCTATTCTTTCTTTCCACTTATCTATCTATCTGCCTATCTATCTGTAAAACTTGATTTCCGCCATCAGATTTGCCAGCTTTAACCCCATATGTCACAGATTGTTCTAGAACACAAATGTGGTTTGCACGAATGCATTTTGCCATACACATACACACGTGTGTATTTCTGAGGTAGTCTAGTATAGTAGTTAAGATCTAGAGCCTTAGAATCAAAATGGAATTACAATCCTGGCTTCACCTTTTGCTCATGTTGGTCCTGGGCAAGTGACTCTAAGCCATAATTTCCATGTCTTCCACGTGGGACAGTGATGCCTACTGCATGGGATTACTGTAAGAATTAAATGAGACAGTGTCCCCCAAACACCAGGTGTAGGGCTGGTTCTTGGTAGAGTGCTCTGAGCTCTAGTGAAGACAATACTTAGTGGTCTGGTCACAAAACATTCTGAGAAATGGTAGCATTTCTCAGTGGTAGCATTGTTCTGCTGGCTGTGGCCATGCCTCTGATAACTCTTGGGAGAATAGTAATCATTTTGATGAATTTGCTTTTATTATCTTGTGTTTTGATATAAAAAAAACAACTTTACATACACAGGCAACACTTGGAATTGTTAGACTGACAGACTGGAATCTAACTTCTGATTGATAAGTGTTTGCAAAAGTATGAAGAAGTCTTCATAAGTGCTGGGAAATTTAATGAAATAAGTGTGCTAGAATTTTCATATAAACTTATCTCTCCAGGCCAGTTTGCTATCACACTGAGGATGTCGGTAAAATAATCTCATATTTTGTCTTTTTTTAATTGAGGTATAACTGACATACAACATATTAGCTTCAGGTATATAATGACTCGATATTTGTATATATTGCAAAATGTTCACCACAATGTCTAGTTAACGTCTGTCACCATACTTGGTACAAAATTTTTTTTCTTGTGATGAGAACTTTTAAGATCTACTCTGCTTAGCAACTTTCAACTGTGCATTACGGTATTATTAACCATAGTTGCCATGCTGTACATTAGATCCCTGTGACTTACTTATTGTATAACTGGAAGTTTGTACCTTTTGACTCCACCCATTTCGCCAACCCCCCAACTCCCAACTCTGGCAACCACCAGTCTGTTCTCTATGCGTGTAAGCTTGGTTTTTTGTTTATTTGTTTTAGATTCCACACAAAAGGGAGAATAAATAGTATTTGACTTTCTCTGATTCGTTTCATTTAGTGTAGTGCCCTGAGGGTCCATTCATGTTGTCACAAATGGCAAGATTGCATCCTTTTCTATGGCTGAATAGTATTCCAGTGTGAACATATACCATGTTTTCTTTATTTAATCGTCCATCGATGGACACTTTGGTTGCTTCCATATCTTTGCTACTGGAAAAAAATACTCCAGTAATATAGGGGTGCATATGTCTTTTCGAGTTAGGGATTCATTTTCTTTGGCTAAATACCCAGAAGTGGAATTGCTGGATCGTATTGTAATTCTGTTTTTAATTTTTTGAGCAATCTCTCTACTGTTTGCCCTAGCAGCTGCACCAGTTTACATTCTGTCAACAGGGCACATGGATTCCTTTTCATCCGCATCCCCACCAACATTACTACCCTTTGCCTTTTGATAATAGCCATTGGAACAGGTATGAGGTGATATCTCACTGTGGTTTTGATTTGTCACCTTTTGTCTTTGTAGTGAAACGGGAAGCATTAGAACCATGGTTTTCCCAGTGATGTATATCAACGAGGTAAGTCCTGGGAGGGAGCCATGGGTATGATTTACTTGTGGAAGCTTGGAAAACTTCCATTATGATGTCGACTATTGTAGCTATGTAATTTAAGATGTAAGAAAGGGGGAAAGGTGATTTTTAAGAACCTGTTTGTCCTCATAAAATTTCTCTTTATATGTTCACATGAAGTTTGAGATTTAAAAATGACAGAACAAAAATTTCCCTTCTCAAGAATATTATCGGGCAAAACTCTCTTCTGGGAAGCTGGTTATGTACGAAACAAAAGGCAAAGGTAAATGAAGCAATGTCAGACACTGCTGAAGCAGAAAAAATAGCCAACACTCAGATTTCCAGTTAAACCTTTCTTTGCATCTTCTCCATCTTTGAACCCCTGCCAGTTTGTAAAATGTAATCAGTTTACCATTCATTAGTAAAGGAGGAGGAAAAGAGAGTAAAATTAAAATGATTGGCAACATTACATGAAGGTTTTGTGTAAGGTGATTAAAGAAATGATTGAATAAAACATGATACAGTCTCATTCATTTCAGTGATATATGGTTGCCTTATATTTTATAACATAGAAGTTGTTTTTGTTTTACTTTCTGGTGACCAAACGTATCATGAGTTATAGGACACAGATCCTATCTTAAATTTATTATTATTTTTTTTTTTTGGTGTCTATTTTTGAGACAGAGAGAGACAGAGCGTAAGTGGGGGAGGGGCAGAGAGGGAGACACAGAATCGGAAGCAGGCTCCAGGCTCTGAGCTGTCAGCACAGAGCCTGACACGGGGCTTGAACTTATGAACCTCGAGATCATGACCTGAGTGGAAGTCAGCTGCTTAACCGACTGAGCCACCCAGGCGCCCCAACACAGATCCTGTCTTAGTTCAAACAAAGAGAGTTTCCCTGAAGAAATATTTCTTTCACACTGTACCCACAGAATTTTTATCAGTAAACATTGAGTATAAATTGAAGTTTTGTAAATAAAAACATATTCGGAAAACTCAGAAAACACCTATTTAAGATACCTGTGATAAATTCTTTTCTGAATCACATACATTTACTATAGTAAATCTCCTCAGTTTCCCTCTCTCTTCCACCCAGTTTTGGGAGGTTACATGCAGGGGTTTTCCCTCTCCAATAAATTCTTGGTTGGCTTACGTCTGTCATGAACAGCAGCATCTTTAAGTTTTTTTTTATTTTTCTCTGTTCCCTAAAAAATCTTGTTCTGTATAGGAAATTTGGTAACAGAGATTGGCAAGAAAAAGGAAAATTAAAGAAACTTCCACAAAACCTGAGTCAGAATGACACTGTTTTTGCTTTATTGTACTCAACAGTATATTGCAAAATTGTCTCTGATAAGAACTTTGTAAAAAATAATTTAATGTTTTCTACTTTGTAAAACTAACATGTGCTCTTTACAGAGCTCTTGGAAAACTAAAAATGTATATTTTAAAAGTGAATCACCATACAAATATTGAATCATTCTGTTGTACACCCAAAACTAATATATTGTTATATGTCAATTTTACTTCAGTTTAAAATTTTTTTAAATATTTACAACTGAATCACTGATAAACTGTCCCTCAGAGACAAGTACAGTTTATATCTGCTTATATTGCCTCTTAGTATTTTTCTAGTTTTGATATTAAATACTTGAGACCATACTGCAGATACAGTTTTATAACCTATTTTTTTTTTCATTTGGCATTACTTTGATAGCTACATTTATAAATTTTTGAAGGGTTTGTGATTACAATTCTAAGACAAGGCTTTTATTGTTTCACAGGAAAAATTTAGGCAATATTTACCAACTTATAGAATCTATTTGAAATTGCTCCAGGGTCATCACTCTTACTGTTTGTGGAGAGGTCTATCGAGACCTCTGGTCTTGATTACTAGAGATTTAACCAAGACACTAATTATACTTTCCACATACCATTGTTGGAATGTTTCATTCATTCAATCAACTGACATGAAAGCAGGGCTTTTTGTTTTTAATTTATTTTCAATATTTTATTATTTATTTTTGAGAGAGAGAGACAGAGCATGAGCAGGGGAGAGGCAGAGAGGGAGACACAGAATCTGAAGCAGCTCCAGGCTCCAGGCTGTCAGCACGGTGCCCGATGCAGAGCTCAAACTCATGAACCCCAAGATCATGACCTGAGCTGAAGTCGGATGCTTAACTGACTGAACTACCCAGGCACCCCAATGGGCTTTTTGAAAATGAGGAAGGACCCTGTACTGCCAGCTTATGTTCATAGTTGTGGCATATTTGAACTCCCCCCCCCCCCGCCCCCAATCAACCTTTGCTTTGCTTAGCTCTTTTGTTAAAGACCATATTGAATCCAGGGAATTATGGAGTAAAACTTTGTACTTTTGGTGCCTCCTAGAAAGAACTTGACTTTATCCCAGAAAAAGAAAACATTATACTTTGAAGTGACATTGGAGCCTACTCTCCCACCTTCTTTTTCCAGAGAAGGAGACTCTGACTCTGATGGGTCTTGGCCAGATATTGGAAGTACCAACTCTAGAAGCCCATCCTCTGCCTCAGTCCAGTGCGGTTTCAGCCCAAATTATGCCCAAAGTCCCATTTGTTGCCATAATTTTTATGAAATTAAGCTCTCCAGACACCCCACCCGTGACAATTTAAGGAGATAATATCTTTGTTCTGCATCCATCAAGTGTTATTCTAGAATATTTTCTTGGTTATCAACACCCTCTGGAACTCTGGTGAGCCTCAAGACATCCCTGAACACTTTCTATCGAGACCTCTGGTCTTGATTACTAGAGATTTAGCCAAGACACTAATTATACTTTCCACATACCATTGTTGGAATGTTTCATTCATTCAGTCAACTGACATTAATTCAGTACCCACTACGTGCAGAGTGCTTTCCTGATGTTGAGGTGACCGAGCTGTAAACCTTGCCTTTGGGAACCTCACGGTCACAAGGAGACCAAACAGACGGTTATAAGGCAGAGTGCGCAGCGATGGGGGATTTTAGGGAGTGATATGGAAGTGCAGTAAAGGGACCTTTAACTAGGCCTGAGGTAGCCAGAGAAAACTTGTGGATGGAAGTGATGCTGAGTTGGATTTTAAAGGACGAGTTAGAGTTGTCTGATACAAAAGATGGTATTATCTCATTATTTTCGAATACTTTTTTCCCTACTATTTCCAACCTATTTTGAAAGTAAGACATGTCTTCAGGAAAAAAAAAAAAAAAAAAGAGGAAGATGTAATGAATAAATGCCCCCTCTGGTTATCTAATTTATAAATGGATTTTCAGTATTTCTGGTTAGCGACAGAGAAACTTCCCCAAATCGTGTTTAATGATTTAGAAGGAAGATACAGCAAAAACTTTACACCCTGGATATTTAGTAATCAAAGGAATACTATTTTCTTGCCTTCCAGAGTGTTCTCATTGACAAAGAGACTGCGAGTCGACTGAAGTCTGTGATAAACACTACTCTGATCATCACCAACATACCCTACATTATCATGGCGCTGGGTGTTTTGTTTGGTTTGATCTTCACCTGGCTTGCATGCAGAGGACAGGGATCCATGGATGAGGTGAGCAGTGGTTGGAGGAACTTCTCTATTACTGGGTAACCTTACCGGAGGAAACTAACGGTGCTTCACTGAGGGGCTTGTCAGCTGGCTGGCTCATTAGGGTGGATTCTGAGGTTTTATGCTGGGCACAGTGATTTCATGGTTATATTACTACTAAACCAAATGAGAGGCAAGGGCAATGTATCAGAGGAGGAGGAGTAATGGAATGGTACTGTCCAGTATTTGGGGCTCTCTTGGCGGGCATGAAATCCCTGTGAGTAAGCTTAATGTTTCTGAAAATAACCTGAAAGGAGAGGAGTATTTAGCAGCTAAACATCTGGGCTTTGGTGTGTCAGACCGCCTACGTTCAAATCCCAGTTCTGCCACTTCATAGCTGTGTGACCCTAGAAACTGCGCCTCAGTTCTGCATCTGTAAAGTGGGATAATAAGAGAGCCTCCCTTAGTGGTTTTTCATGAGGATTAGAGGAGACAGTAGACAGAAAGCATTTGGCCCAGTGTTAGCATTTACAGTAAGAACTCAATAAACATTAATTATGTGATGCAACAATCCCAAGATTGTAGAGCAAGGCAACCAGAGACCTGCTTGGAAAGAATCCGTAATATATCAGAAGATACCTATCACTGAGTCATCACTGCATAAGAAACGATTGGCCCAGGGGAGTAGTAACTTTCCTGGAGAGAAGGGAACATCATCAAATGGATGGGATAAGCAGAGTTACGCTGGCCTCCCTAAGTGACCAGCAGGCCAACCCAGCTCAGCCTTCAGTGAGTCTTTTCTGTGAGAGCCTTTCTTAAATTCTCAGCAGCTTCCGTTTTTGCAACAAAGGCTTTCTCCCCCCGCTCCTAGCTGCTTCAAATACGTGTCTGAAGCAAACGTGAAGTAGGAAATGAAATACGTTGAAACCATCTGAGTCCTATTACCTCAGATTTCCCTAGGTTCTACATTCTTCCACTATTTCTCTTAACCTGTGCCCATCAGGTTAGCAGGAATTAGGTGTGAGGCATTTATTCTGTCATTTCTAGCTATGGATCTCACTTCTCGTCTGACTTTATACAGTCACTGAGATTTTCATAAGCACAGGTGAAAGCCTGTGTAAATGTTATCACTGCTCCTACAATGAACCATTTTCGTGTATTCAGCAAGGGGGCAATGACTGAGCACCCATTACTCTGAGACGTTGTTCTCTGGTAGGTTTCAAATCAGGAAGGAGCAAATTCAGTGTAGTCTGATGAGAGTTATAGTCCGGGTCAATACAGGGAAGGGTACTGCTCTGGTATCGGGGGTGCAGGTGGTCAGAGCAGGCTTCTTCAAGGTCAGGGCTGAATGGGAAAGAAGAGGCAGGCCAAGAGAGAAGGAAGCAGAGTGTGACGACTGCCCTCCTGTCAGTCTCTCCTCCGTCCATCTTCCTCCACCACCCTGTCCCCCAACTTTTCACTTCCTGGGAGAAGTTTCTGATGTGAATACCTGACTTCGCTGTCCCCTCCCTTCTGAATCTCAGGGAACCGCAGATGAAAGAGCACCCCTCATACGAACCTAACTGTGGCCCGAGCTTGGGGAAGGAACCGTGTGAGCTGTCCTAACCTGGACCACAACGTGAGGAAACTATCCACGTCTTCATGGGCATGGTGCCTGCTGCAGAGAGGAGGGAGGAGACCCCGTGCTGGCAAGCGACGAGAGCATTCCGGCAGGAGGTTAAAGAACAGACTGATATGGTTGGCCATTAGGCTTTATAAAATTGTTTTGTTTTTCATGTGTCTAGCAAGTATTTAATAAACTCTTGTATAGTAATTTTTGTTGTTGTTGGGTGCTGGTAGCTCCAGAATTCTGTGACCACCGTTGTGGTTAAAATATGTCTGCATCACTTGTTAACGTTCCTTGGTCTAACCTTAGTAAGTATGCTTCATTTACCAAACTTTGTGCTCAAAATATATAAATACTATTTTACGTTGTATTCCTCCATTCATTTCACCCCCAAAACAGAAGTAAATACGAGTTCGGAACCCAGGGTAAAATAGTAGCCTCATTCAGTACATCACTAAAATGCATCTAGTTTCCTCTTTTGAAAAAGTTACATAATTATATTTCATATGCTAACCTTCAGTTCATAATTCCTCCAAGAAATTAATTCAGTCTTTTGACTTTCAAACTGTCTGGGAACCAAGCAGGGAAGGGGTTGGGTGGGGTGAGGTAGGCAGTGGGGCAGTAACCGTCAAGTTGATTGATAGTGATAAGCACCTGCGGATTTTTTACTTGTACTTTTGTGAATCGAGAGAATGCACAAATAATGTTGGTGAGGACAAGTACAGATATTTCATATGAAGTAGAAGGAAATGCTAGTTATGACATTTGTGGGTAGTTTGTTGTTTTTTTTTTAGTCAGAATGATCTTGATGGGGAAAGGTGCTTCTGGGAGGTATCATCAGTAACTGATTTTTCCTCCAGTCATCCTTGCCAAATATGATACTGTATTAATTACAATACTATTGAGTAACTTTGCAAAATTATTTACGAATATGGGAAACCCATTCATCCACAGCCTAAGTTACACATACATTTTGGGAAGTCTGACTGCACTAACAAAACGTTTCTTCTGGGGAAGTTTTCTTGGGAACTTTGAAATTGTTTTTGTAAGTTGTTTTTCTTTCCTCACATTTGGTCCCTTCCAGTGTTCTGTGGGTCACTGTCACTCACTGAATAGAGAAAAATGTGCCCTACACTTCCTGTGACAATCATTTTGCTGACAGAATGAATGATGGTGTTTTAAAATATTGTACAGAAAATGCTTTAAAGAAAGGTCCCTTGGGATCCAGAAGCAGCGTCTTCTCAGAAGACCTTTTGACTTTCAATGCAACCTAAGTCAGTCAGAGGATAGGAACCGTCGTATGTCACAAAATCCAAGCCCGTTTAAGAGCATTTTCTTTGAGTAGTGAAGTTCAGTATTCATTTTTGATTAAGAAACCTACATAGTTATCCAGCAAAATGCACATAGAATTTCTTAACAACTGAATCATCTTACAGGATTTTCTGTATAAAACTGGATTTCAATGTAAGCAAATGAAGAAAAAAGCCATGGGTTTCACAAATACAGCTTCTGATCCCTGTGTGGAGGTAATAAATCCCATTACTTGCCCCAATTTCCTTCTGTCTACACTAAAGCAACATGTGACATATTCCCTTCTTGAAGGGGCAGTTCATTAAACCTTCAGCTTCTCTATAAATTAAGAAATATTTTGTAAATATTCTAAATCACCAAAATGTAAAAAACTAAATTGAAAATATTTTGTCAGTAATACCAAATACCTAGATTTTTTAAATTTATCGATATTTAACTATGTAATTGGCACACCTTATTCTTTTATGCACCTACTTATCCACATATAAGCCAGTGTGTATTTATTGGTTCATCTTGTTATCAGGATATAGTCACTTGTGAGGAGGAAATTTTTCAATACTAGGAATGGTAACAGTTGATATACACTTTAAACTGAATCCCACACATGTGGGGAGATCAAACACATATTACTTCCATAAGATTCTAATAAGTTATTTGGCTTAAAATCACATTTGATATTATCTTTCTGAAAAATCTGTGACAAACCCAGAAACTGCAGTCAAGATTATAGATTGATTAAGAACTTACATGCCTATTTGGTCTTAGGTTGAAAATAACAAACTATTACTCATGCTTATTCTCTTGGAGCCATTATCCTGGAAAGGCCTCCAAAGTCTTTGTGATTGTCATAATCCCAGAATGTGTGTGTCCTGTACTATGATACTCGCTAGGGAGAAACCAGAGAGAGGTTACCTCACTTCTCTTAGGGAAAATTGGGAATTGAACACAGGACAAGAAATGGGCTTTGCCACTTTTAGCTCAAGGCTTTTCCTACTGGACTTTATTTCCTCATGTTCTAGAACGATCACTGGTCAAGTGGAGCAAGTACTATATGACTAACCCCTATTGGGGTTTTTACCTAAGGGAGGCTAGGTTTTTTTTTGTTTTTGTTTTTAATTTAAATTGCTTGAGATATGAGTTCTACAAAAGGTGACTTTCACACTTGGCCCTCTGGGCATTATTACTAGAATTAATTGCTTGTGGCTATTAAACAGAATACTGACCAGAATGCTCTTCATGTAGCTTAAATAGGTGGTTCATTTCATGTGATTCTTGACATGTTTATTTCTATCCTTAATGCAATGAAGTATTTCACTAATAAAACTGTTTATATGAAATTGCACTGGAAATTGTTATGTCATCAGATGACCAGTTGTCTCTGGAGTTTCATTTGTTTTTTGTTGTTGTTGTTGTTGTTGTTGTTGTTTTTAATTTTAGAGAGAGATCGTGGCAGGGAGAGGGTCAGAGGGAGAGAGAGAATCCCAAGCAGGCTCCACTCTTAGCGTGGAGCCTGATTCAGGGCTCCATCCCATGACCTTGGGATTGTGACCTGAGTCAGAATCAAGAGTCAGACACTCAGTTGACTGAGCCACTCATGTGCCCCTGGAGTTTCATTTGAAAGATGCTTTTTTCCCTCTTGACAAATGCAGGCCTGAGTCTCACCTCTTGGGCCACTTATGATGTCCATTCCATTGTGGTGGACAGTTCTAGGCAGCCTGACAAGTCGCACTTGAAGGGAGTCCCACAATGTGCTCCTCTGCCCCAGGGCTTTCTCCAGAGTCCTGGAAGCCCCTCAGGAGCACTGGGGGGGTTAATAGGCCCAGGTATTGATCCTCAACCAAAGGTAGGAGTCAGCTGATAAATGCTCCAGTCCTCAGAGGGACAGTTCTCAGACTCATTCTAGGTAGTTCCTCAACTAGGATTGCCCACAGTAGGAACTCCTTCCCATTATTGTTTCTTCCTTCCCTGTGTCACTCCTCCCATCCCCTCACTGCTGCTTTTTCCCAAGTAACCCACCTGTGCTAACATTCTTCTTATTCAGGCCCGCTTCCAGATAAACACAAACTAAAGGCATACAAGTCCACCCAGAAGGGCCCAGCAGGGTCAGAGAGCTATGGGAGGGGTCCTGGACCTTTGTTTCTATAGACATTTGTCCTAAAATGATTAGCCCCCAAATTTAGACTACCTTTAAAACCTTTCCCATCCCAGTAATATTGCATCTTATTTCTGAAATCAGAGCAAATCCAATTCAGCCATCACATATCTAGCTCAGTGTTACAAATGTCATTATGTATTGAGGACACTTGATCACTAGCATATATGCTTTCAAGGAATCCCAAATCTAAAACAGTATGGAGTTTCCTCAAAAAATTAGAAATAGAACTACCCTACCACCCAGCAATTGCACTACTAGGTATTTATCAAAAGGATACAGGAGTGCTGATTTTAAGGGGCAAATGCACCCCAATGTTTATAGCAGCGCTATCAACAATAGCCAAATTATGGAAAGATCCCAAATGTCCGTCAACTGATGAATGGATAAAGAAGATGTGGTATATATATGCAATGGAGTGTTACTTGGCAATCAAAAAGAATGAAATCTTGCCATTTGCAACAACGTGGATGGGATTAGAGTGTGTTATGTTAAGCAAAATAAGTCAGAGAAAGACAAATATATGATTTCGCTCATATGTGGAATTTAAGAAACAATGAACATAAGGAAAGGGAAGCAAAGATAAGATAAAAACAGAGATGGAGACAAACCATGTCTCTCAAATACAGAGAACAAACAGGGTTGCTGGAGGGGAGATGGGTGGAGGGATGGGCTAAATGGGTGATGGGCATTAAGGAGGACACTTGTTTGGATGAGCACTGGGTGTTATGTGTAAGTGATGAATCACTAAATTCTATTCCTGAAAACATTATTACACTACATGTTAATTAACTTGGATTTAAGTTTAAAAAAAAAAGGAATCCCAAATCTGATTTTTGCTGTCTTATGTCATAAGGGGAGTTCTGTGTATCTATTTCTGCTCGCTCAAAGGTATATAGAGACATCTGGAACTCTGCAACATACCAAGCCTAATTATTTCAAATCAAGCAGTAAGAGAGATTCAGAAAATATATTTAAAAGAATACTAATAAGGGTGACATGTGTTACCAGGTATTAAAACATATACACACCCATGAACAATAATTAATAACGTGTGGTAGAGAACACAAGAAACATGGATACACATCTATCACAAGATGAAGGCCCCATTTCCAATAATAACTATAGTCTTTCATTTATTCAACTAATATATTTATTTTTTAACCTTTATGGAGGTATAATTTTCATGCCATAAAATTTTAAATGTAAAACACAATGATTTTTAGTAAATTTACTGAGTCATGTAGTTTTAGAACATGACTACCTCACTAAAATCCCTCTGTTCCCACCTGCAGCCCTAAGCAGCTGCTAACCTACATTCTGTCTCTATAGATCTGCCTTTTCTGGGCTTCTCATAGAAGTTAAAGTGGGGTGCCTGGGTGGCTCAATCAGTTAAATGTCTGACTCTAATCAAGAGTCAGCTCGAGTCATGATGACTGAGCCCCAAGTTGGGCTCTGTGCTGGGATTTTGTGGAGCCTGCTTAGGATTTTCTCTCTCCCTCTCTCTCTACCCCTCCCCCACTCACGCACGTGTGCACTCTCTCTCAAAATAAATAACTATTTGGAAAAAAAAAAATCATACGGCGTGTGGTCTTTAGGGCCTGGCTTCTTTATACATTATACTTTAAAATAATGCATTCAGGGCACCTAGGTGGCTCAGTTGGTTGTATCCAACTCTTGTTTTCTGCTCAGGTCATGATCCCAGGATCGTGGGATTGGTCCTGCTCTGCTCAGCAGAAAGCCTGCTTGAAATTCTCTCTCTCTCTCTCTCTCTCTCTCTGCCCCTCTCTGCCATTCATGCTCTCTCTCTAAACTAGAATAGAATAGAAAATAAAATTAAAAAAATAAATAAAATAAAATAAAATAAAATAAAATAAAATAAAATAAAATAAAATAATGTATTCAACCAACTTTATTGGGCAGCCACTTTATGCCAGGCACTATAAACTAGGCTATTGGTAATCACAAAGAGACATTTGGATCTTAGGGTCTAGTGGAGGGGTGGGGTGGGAAAGCAACCAAATAATTATAAATGTAAAATTTCAACTAAGTTTCATGATGCTCTGGGAACACGGCTTAGAGTCGCAGGAAGGTTTCCCTAAGGAAGTAACATCTGACTGAGACTGATGAATAGGTGTTAATTAGGCAAAGGAAGCATTTCAGCATTTCAGATAGTGGAAGGAGGTCATGCCCAGCAGCAGGAAGGAACAGGTTTACAAATGACTAAGAAGATGTTTGCTTGGAGCTCAGAGAAGGAAGAACAGTAGGAGATAAGGTTGGAGAGAAAGGCAGGGGTCAGATCAACTTGGATCTTATTAAGCCATGTAAAAAATTTTGGTTTATTTTAAGACCCACAGGAAGCCACTGAAGTATTGTAAATAGGATTGAGGGGGTGGGGGAGACATGGGAGACATGGCAGGTTTGTTTAGAAAGACCTATTCTAGCTGCAGGGTGAATAAATTGGAAGAGTCTATGTGGAAGCAGGGAGGTCAGTTAGGCAGTTGCTGTATTAGGTGGGTCCCTTTGGGGTCTCCATTGGCATGCAGGATGGATATTGTCTGGGTGTTGTGCACCAGCCTCCAGGGTGAATTCCACAAAGCTGCATAGCAGGGGCTAAATAATGGGCTTTATTGAGGAAAATAAAAATGTATAGGGCCAGGACAGCAAGAAAAAAGGCAAAGCCCCTCAATCCTCCTGTCATCCCATGGAGAGGCAAGCCAAGGGCCAGAGTACTGTTTGGTCTCAGTACAGAGCACATATCTGCCTTTTAGTCCCTCTTTTTATGGGGCAAGCGTGAAGAAGCAGTCTTGTCAATGGAGGAATGTACAAGCCGCTGAGCAACAGACAGTTTGGATTTGGGGTGAATGCTTTGTAGAAATTGGGAATGTCAGCTGCCCATGGAATGTCACCATCTCCACTGCTAGGGTAAAGAAGACACTGTTTCCATGGGACTTGAGTTTGGGTGCAGTCCCTTTCCCCAGGAGAAGGGGGAAGTCGTAGCCACGCCAGCCTGTTCACCAGGCAACCCAGAATGAGGTCATAGTATAATAGCCCTGCTCGCTGCACTGCAGGGGCCACTGCAGTGTCTAGGTAGGGGTTGGCAAACCTTTTCTGTAAAGGGCCAGATGAAAAATAGTTTTGGCTTTGCAAGCCTCTCTTGTCCCAACCACTCAGTTCTGCTCTTGTAACATAAAAGCAGTCATAAACAACATGTAAACAAATGGACGTGTCTGTGTTCCAGTAAAACTCTATTTATGGGGCGACTTGGGTGGCTCAGTTGGTTTAGTGTCCAACTCTTGATTTTGGCTCAGGTCATGATTCCAGGATCATGAGATCGAGTCCTGTGTCAGAGTCCATGCTGAGCATGAAGCCTGCTTGGGATTATCCCTCTCTCTCTCTCTCTCCCCCCCGGTCAATCTCCCCCCTTTGTGTGCTCTCTCTCTAAAAAACAACACCCCCCTCCAAAACTGTATTTACACAAAAAAGTTGACAGTGCACAATTTGGCCATCATTTGCTAATCCCTGGCCTAGGCAAAAGATTATGGCAATTTGAATCAGGGAGATGGCAGCGGAGACAAAGTATTTTAGAAATGTTTAAAGATAAAATATGTAGGACTTGGAGAATATAGGAAAGGCAAGGAACAGGGACATGTCAAGGAACTCATTCATCCATTCTACAGTATTGACTAAGGTCTGTGGGGATGGGAGGAGGCATTCTGCTAGCAGTAGGGATACAACCAGTAAAAAAAAAAAAAAGTTCCCTGCCCTCATTTAGCTTATATTAAATAGGGGAATCAATAAATAGGTGGTGGTAATTACTAAGAATATTTAAGTAGCCATAGTGACAGGAGTTGAATGTGCTATTTTAGAAAGGGTGGTCAGGGAAAGCTTCTTATGGAAGAAATACTCACCCATTATTTTTCATCCCTGATCCTTCTCCCCTTCCATCCGTTATTTCTGTGATTTCACTCTGCTGGTTCTCCTACCTTTCTGGCCAAGCTCTCTCAGGCTCCCTTGAGGGCTGTTTGCTTTCTTCTTTTCTCTTTCTTTCTTTCTTTCTTTCTTTCTTTCTTTCTTTCTTTCTTGTTTATTTATTTATTTGAAAGAAGAGAGGGCACAAGCAAGGGAGGGACAGAGAGAGAGGGAGAGAGAGAATCCCAAGCAGGCTCTGCACTGTCATCACAGAGCTCTACGTGGGGCTGGATCTCACGACCATGAGATCATGACCTGAGCCGCAATCAAGAGTCATATGCTGAAACGACTGAGTCACCCAGGCACCCCTGCTCCATGCTTGATGCTGTGCTCAGCTGCCACCTCTTCTCACTTGATACTCTTCCTGACAATTCCAGCCACTCCCTGACTTCAATCACAACCCAAACACGGCAGTCGCACACACCAAACACGTGCTGGATGTCCTCAGCCAGACTGTCCTCAAGTCCAGAAAGTTAAGAAAGGAATTCATTTTTTCTGGTCTTCGTTCCAAATTCCCATCACAATCTACCCAGCTGTACAAGCCAGAAACCAGGGACTCTTGCTAGACTCCTCCTACCCTTCCCTCCACATCCCATCAGTCAAGTCCATCTGCTGCCATCTCCCTTCCCGCTGTCCTCCTCCCTGTATCAGCACTCTCACTGGGACACATGCAATTACCACTAATAGAAAGATTTAATTTTTTGAATAGGTAACACATTTATATTCTCAAGTGAAAAAGGGCTTTATGGGAAAAGTCCTCCACCCATCTCCCAGACACCCAGTTCATCTTCCCAGAGGCAACTAATGTTATTCACTTTCTTATATATATCTTTCCAGGAATATTTTATACAAAAATGTGCATTTCTACATTCTAACCCTTTTTTGTCATCTAAATTGTAGCACAGCATAGACAGTGTTCTAATTGTTTTTCATGTAATTTATCTTTCAGATCTATCTTTTCAGTACATAAAGAGCTTTACTGTTCCCATTTCAGGTCTGAATAGCATTCCTTTTCATAAATGCAACTATTTAAGCAAACCCATTTGTTTCCAATCACTTGTTATACCTTGTATTTCATAACTTTGCCTAATCATTTATAAGATAAATTCTTAGAAGTAGCATTGCTACGTCCAAGGATTTCTAATTTTGATAGACACAACGGCTTGTTATTGTTTTTCTTTTAACAGGTATACAAGCACATGGATTTCAGAATCAAATAATTCTCTCAGGTTTGTTATTAAAAAAAACCTAAGTAGACATCATTCTCAAAGGCACCTCTGTTAGGTTTTTTGTTTTGTTTTTAATTTACCCCCATGACTAGGTAACAAGCTGCTTCAGTAATTTTCATGAGTTTTAGCATTATCCATTGACCCTACAGTACGGAGATGAGGATTTGGCCTACCTATCCAGTACTCATTACACAGTCGCATTCATCCCCACGCACATCTTTTTTTTTTTTTTTTTTTTTTTTTTTTGAGCCACAGTGCCCGGCGCGCCTGTGAAAACGGGAGGGGCAGAGAGTGGAGTACAGAGGCCCCGAAGCGGTCTCTGCGCACCCAGCAGACAGCCCAATGCGGAGCCCGAACTCACGAACCCAACTGCTTGTTAACGCACACCTTTTCCAAGCCTTTAAGGGCTTTCAGGCGCCAAGCAGCCGCTAATTTGCCAGCATTTCCTCCCAGTTGTGACGCTCCACGCCACGTGAGGCCGCTAAGCCCCCGGAAGTTGGCGGGCCGGGGGGCGTTCCCCCTCCAATCCCCGCCTCCTGCGCCTTGCCTGCGCTCCAGTCTCTTTGGCTAGGCCAGAAAAGAGGCGGGACTCCGTTATCCTAGGGCAGTTTCCCGCCGGACCGGAAAGCCGAGAGCACCTAGTGTCGCGGGAGCAGTGCTTTGGTCCCCTGCTCCCGCGACATGGCCTTCAACTTTGGGGCTCCCTCGGGCACCTCTGGCACCGCTGCAGCCACCGCGGCCCCCGCGGGTAAGTGATCCTCCCAGACCTTCTCCCGGGGAGAAAGGGAGGCCTCTGGTCAGCCCCCTCGGTCCGAGACTCTCCAGTCCGGCGAACCTGGGGTCTCTTGGCCACTTGGAGACTTTAGGTGCCCGGGAAAAGGGCGGGCTGCGGCAGAGCGGGCCCAGGCGGCTCCTGAGGAGGCCGCTACGGAACTTGAGGCCCAGCCTGTGGCTCCCACGCTGTGCGTGGATCCCTGCAGTGCCCTGTCCTCCTAGGGTTCGCTTCCCGCCGCCGGCGAGTCGGACTCGGAGAGACTGGAGGACGGCTCCTCTTTCCCATTGCCGGAGACCCGCCCTGCCCTCCCCACCTCAGCCTCCCGGACCCGCGGGAATCCCTGCTTAGCTCCCGCTGCTGGGCTTGGTGAGGTTAGGGCTAGGGACCCCGGGGCGGTGCCCTGCGGCTCCTTCGGTCCTGGCCCCTTTGGTTCTTGCTGCGGGACTTCACGCTCCTGCTCCTTCCTCCTGTCCCCACCTCCTCCGCTTTCTTAACTCGTTTGGAGCTAAGTCAAGGTTTGTCTTTGCTCACTTCTGTGAAACCTGCTGACTCTTCTAATCCTCTTGCTTTCTTTTCTTTTTCTTCTTTCCCATTTTAAAATTTTGTTTCTTTGCCTACACGCCTATCAGGATTTGGTGGGCTTGAGACTGCCAACTCCACCGCCAGTGGGTTTAATTTTGGGGGTTTCGGATTAACTGCTAATCCTGCAGTGAACTTTAATATTGGCAATTTCGGTGTTTCTACTACCTCGGCGACTCCGTTCAATTTTGGTAACAGTCTGGCAAGTGCAGGTAGATACTGCGGGTCGTATGTGTAACGAATGTTGGGAGCCGGAGTCCAAGAATATTTTGTGGTTCCTAGTTTGGGAAAGAACACTGGCTTGCCTAATGAGGAAAGGAAATTCACTTTCTAGTGTGGAATCAAAAACATTTGTATCCAGTTTTGCCTGCCTTAAAAGATTCGGTTTTAGGAAGTCTTGCAAGTTATAATGTTCCTTTTTTAAGCTTGCATTTAATTAAACAATATACCTTCCAAGTGATGAGAATTTCGAATGGATTATTATTTTGAGTAGATTATGTTTTCCAAATTATTACGTATCTCTTCCAAAATAAAAGCTCAGCAGTCAGGCTCGTTTTTCTGGGATTCTTGGACTCCTGCAGTCATTTTTTCTTTTTTCCATTTTTCCTGCATCTTTCATTGGAATTTCATTTGATTGTCCTTGTGTTTCCCAAACAAGTCTTATACGAACAGCAGTAACTTGCCTTGTTTTTTATGGTGTGTAACAACAATAATGTATTTCTTTGGTCAACCCCAGATTAGGACACATTTCTATAAGATTTGTAGTTATGGAAAGAGCCCCCAGTTTTTTACTGGATTTTTTGAGAAATGATTAGAGCAATTTATTGTCAAGTAGCATTGAGTTCAAGTAGGTAGGCTAGACATATTTGCATTCAAAGAGATAATTAGGAAGATTTTAGTGTCTATGTGGATTGAAGCTCCTTGGAAATTTGCAAAACACAAACTATAATGTGTGTATATGTGTATATAAATTTAAAATAGGTCTATGTGTCCTTTACATACAGTCACCCTATAGAATAGTCTTGTTCCTCTGCTGCTCGTATATGAATTTCTTGTCCATATTCTCTTACATTACGCCACTTATGCCCGTGCCAATTATATGCATTTGGTAAACATTATTATTTATTCTCTAAAATTTACTTGGGAAGTCTGGTGTTCGTGCAGTATTTGTTAGCACAGTGCGAAAATCATCTTGGCATCTGGTTTGAAACCTTTTTGAAGAA
The DNA here is from genome assembly GCF_018350215.1 of Panthera leo. Taxonomy (NCBI): domain Eukaryota; kingdom Metazoa; phylum Chordata; class Mammalia; order Carnivora; family Felidae; genus Panthera; species Panthera leo. The sequence continues at coordinate 143,315,077 of NC_056682.1, forward strand.
TACTTGAAACCTTGAATTCCAAAGATAAAATAATCCATTATTAAATAATCATGTATCACTGCCATTTGGTATGTTTACTTTTCCCTGTTTGCTTAAAATTGGCACTGGGTAAAACAGCAATATTATTTTGAAATTTGTGTTTCTGAACAAAGCCACCCAGCTTGTAATTCAACAACAGTAAATAAACTTGTTGGTATTTGCTTGATTTCATGTTCATTTGGAGTTACCACTGTTAAGTGTTGAGTTGTGATAATATAACTGTATTTTAACTACTTTATATATATGTTCATTAACTGAATCTTCAGCAAAGGGATAGAAACCCTTGTTTATTTTGTATCTTTGCAGATCCACTATTACAAATAAACATTTTTGGTATTATGGAACATGATAAGATACTAATATTTTTATTGTGTAGCCAATCCAGAATATATCATAGTTTTTCTATGGAAGTGAAGAATAATGAAAAAGATTGAGAACAGTGTTCTGTACTTTAGGTGATTTTTATCAAAATGTTTATAGTTTGCAATACTACAGTAGAACCTACCTGGTTATGGCTGCAACATGCAGTCTATTTGTGAGTAATTTTCCAAATTAAAATTATATGATATCAAAAGGGTTGGGTTTTTTCCTTATATCTTTTATATAACATGAATCCCTGTCTCTTATACTAGAAATATATGAGATTAAAAATTAGAATTCCAGAAAACCTGTGGCATAACTCCGAGATCACTGATGGTTCAAATATTTTTCTTAAAAGTCTTTTTGGTATCACCTTGGTAATCAGACTGACAATAAGGGAAAAAACATAAAACAATTTTAGCTCGTCAGTATTCCATTCCATCCATATGTCAAGTTACATATGGTTAAGATTAGTTTCATCTCTAAACTTAAATCTAAAAATGAAATTTGTAGATCTGTTAGTTGCCAACTTGGTCCAGAGGGCTGTGCTAGTTCTCTCTTTCCCTAGTTTTTCCCCCTTCACTCTTCCTTCAAGAAACACATTCTTGTTGTAGGGAGGTCAGTATGTTTCCTTGGGAAAGTTGGTAAATTTTCATGAAGACTAAGTAGAAAGGAAGCTAAAATAGAACCTAAGTTAATTCACCAAAGCCAAAGTTTCAAACTGGCACCACAGTCTGCTAATACGATTTGTTTAGCACGCTACTTTAAAAATATTTGAATTCGTTCCAAAAAATTAATTAGTTAATTAGGGTCTAAAATTCTGTAAATTTCACAGAGAAAATCTAGATCTTCGGGTTTGGGCGGGGGGGGGGGGGGATGGGAATAAACAACATTACTACCTTTTTCCTGTGGCAGTAATCTGCTTGAATTTAGAAACTGCTTCCATTTTTAAAAACTGTTCACATTGAACAGTTCTACCAGTCAGTTAACACCTGGTCTATTTCACTTATTAATGTTATCAGCCTAAATCTTACAGGCATTTGAATTTGCAACTCCTGCTCTAAAAGTATATACATAGTCATTTTAGAGTTTGTTAAGCATGCTAGTAGGCTTAGCATGTTTTCTCAGCTGTGACTTAAGGGTATGTTGAAGAGTATGTATTGCATTGTGCTATTTCTGTTTTAAATACTTAGTCACTTCTTGCAACATTTGACTTCTTGATTAGTAGTATAGTTTTTTAAAAATTGAAGTTGAAAGTAGAGGAAGGAAAAATTAGATCAATAGATTTTGTCTCTATATGTGGCAACGACATAAAATAATTTGAAAAAGAAATGTATGTATATAAAAGATTGTGTCTGTTTTATTTATCCTTTTTTAATTAGTTGGGTTTGGAGGATTTGGGACAACATCTACAACAGCTGGTTCTGCATTCAGCTTTTCTGCTCCAGCTAACACAGGCACTACTGGTAAGAGGACATCGTACGCCATTTGTAGAAATGAATGAGCTAGAGCTTGGTTTTTTGGTTAACTTATGCAATTTTAATTTTTCCTTCAAAGGACTCTTCGGTGGTACTCAGAACAAAGGGTTTGGATTTGGTACTGGTTTTGGCACAACAACTGGAAGTAGTACTGGTTTAGGTACTGGTTTGGGAACTGGACTGGGATTTGGAGGATTTAATACACAGCAGCAGCAACAGCAAACTAGTAAGTATAAGGGGCCTTTATCTTACTTTATATGACTTTATATATAAAACTGTACGATATAGCTGACATCGAGTGCACTGTTCAAAACACTTTAATGATACCTTTTTTGTTTTTTGAAAATTTATCAGTATGTTCCACAAGATTCCAAAAGCTACTTCTCATGTCAATATATGATAATAGCAACTGGGGAGAAGACTGATTAGCAGGATGAGGATTATAAAACTTCTGTGTTTAGTAACAGTCTATGTAAATTTTTGTTGCTAAAAGTAATACAAAAGTAAATCTGCATAAAAGTACAGCTTAATGAATTGTATATATAATAAAGTGAACACCCTTGGAACCAGTACCTAAGTCAGGAGGTGGCCCCTGGCCAACCACTTGAGAAGCCCTCTACATTGCCCTCCCAGTCATTTCCCAATCAGAGGAACTATAGTCCTGTCTTTCATGGTGATCTATTCTTTACTTTTCTTTACAGTTTTGTCACGTAAGTGTGTAAACAGTATTGTTTAGTTTTATGTGTCTTAAATCTGTGTAAGTTCCCCTGTTAGCCCTACCCCCTTTTTTTTCTTTTTCCTGTTTGTTAAATCGGACCATTTTTCCTGTAGAGTTTTTCAAGTCAGGACTCTAGTGGATTGCATTCCTGTGGTATAGTTTAACATATTTCGTTGTTTTCTGTGTTTTTTGTAAATTGGGTTGGATATAGGCACTTATTTATGTTGATAGTTGTTTTTTGTTTGGTTTCAAGACTACTTTATGGATAGTGTTGTATTCCTTTTTTTTAATGTTTATTTGTTTCGAGAGAGAGAGTGAGCAGGTGATGGCCAGAGAAAGATAGAGAATCCCAAGCAGGCTCCACACTGTCAGTGCAGAGCTTGATGTAGGGCTCAATCCCACAACCATGAGATCATGACCTGAGAAAAACCAACAGTTGGATGCTTAAACCGACTGAGCCACCCAGGCACTCCAGTAGTGTTGTATACTTTATCAAGAGGTATATAATGTCTCTCTTTTTCATTGTATAAGCAGCAGCCATTGGTGATTGTTACGTAGATCCGTTAATTCATTAGGGGTTGCAAAATGGTATTTATTCCAACCCTATGATTCCTTTTCCATGTATTTGTTGGAATACTTTAATAACAAGAAACTTTATCCACTATTTGATTCATCCTTTCCCATATTTATTATTAGTTTTCAAAATAAAGAATTGGTTCCCTATCATTCTCTAAAGGAAACCAATTAATTTTTTTATAATGTTAGGAACTTAAATATTTCAGCTACCTATATTTGGTATTTTTAATCTGTTGCAGTTATTATCCTTATTGATGCTTAAATGTTGCATCTGTGGCCAAAGATGCAAGCCTCTTCAGACTGGCTCTCAAGTCCTTTGACACAACGTAGAATTAGTCTTTTATTTATTTATTTTTTAAAATTTATTTATTTATTTTGAGAGAGAATGGTGAGGAGGGGCAGAGAGAGGGAGAGAGAGTGAGAATCCCAAGCAGGCTCTCCACTGTTAGCACAGAGCCCAATGCGGGGCTTGAACCCATGAACCATGAGATCATGACCCGACCCAAAATCAAGAGTCGGATGCTTAACTGACTGAGCCACCCACACGTCCCTGGAATTGGTTTTTGATAGCTTCCTTACTATCTGGTATGGCAGTGTGTTCCAGGGTTCTCTTGTATGGGCTAATTTATTTAATTCTCACGAGAATCCTATGAAATGGTACTCATGGTATTTCCATTTTATAGGTGAAGAGGGATTGTGACTTTTCCATATACCTCCCAGGAAGTAGTATAGAAACACGAATGTGAATTTTTTGACTTCCTACGTAATGCTCTTTTCACTTTTCCAGTCTTCTACCTCTTAAATCACTTTTGCTTCACTTTTTTTAGGTAACTTGATTGATTGGCTAAAATTCATCCTACTAAAGTTATTCAAGATTAGTAGTTATTAAACATAAATTTAAGGAATTGTCTAGCCAAAAGGACAAAGATAATAATAGTCTCAGAATTCTTTCTGGTATTCTAATTATTCCTCTTTTCTGTTATCTTCCTGCAAAAATAGAAAGTTTGTTGGAAATCCAAGTACTTTAGGAGAAGAAAGGGAAAGTGAAGTTTTTTTCTTTTGAAATTTTCTTTAAAATAATATCTCTCTAACTATCCATTACTGTAGTTAAACTTACTTTGGTTAGGAAAAATGGGAAGTTGAATTTGGTGCTATTCATTTGTATAATGAAAGGGGCTTATTCAGTTATGTAGCAGCCACTTACTGACTGTATGTTTGTATGTCATGCATTGGGTATATAAGGTTGAAAGCCACAGTCCCTGCTTATAGTCTACAGGGAGGTAGAATAACGAACATTTAATTAGAATAATAAACTCCAAGTTATCAAAAATACACATATGTTTGAAAGCACTAAAACAGACCCATACAAGGTACTATGGAATACAGAGGAAGAGCTGAGTCTTGAAAGAATTAGTTGGATAAAGTCAGGAAAGGATATTCCATGTAGAGGGGTAACTGACAGAAGCATCAGTGTATGGCATAGCATGATGAATTTGGGACCTGCTGCTGTAAGGAGTTTTGAGCTTAATCTGCAAAGATTATGGAGCTGTTGCCTTACTTTTCAAACCCCTGCTTGTATGAGGTGCTTGCTGTCTGTTCCATCTGAGATGTGTTTAATTTCAGTTACCTGCTGACTTCCTGGACAGTACCTCTTATTCAATGAAAACTTTGGCAACTGGCTCTCAGTTTTGCTTTTCTTTTTAACTTCTGTCTGGGTTATTTAAACATCACATGGCTATATACTGAGATAGCCATGCCATCTAACTTTTATTCCAGAGACTTCTTCCATTTCACTTAAACCATACTTTTTACCCTGGACCTTGGCAACATCTGAAAATGTTCAGAATCACTAATGTGAACATCCCACAACCTATTCTTTTAGCCTGCCTTTTTAACTACTTCCAGTGTAGCTATTCCTAGACCTCATTAGGAGCTTTAGACAGTGACATTTTCGTTTAGACCATTTTCTATTCTTCCATCAGCTTCTTGTCTATACTCTCTAATTAGCTTAGATTCCATAGCCTGCCATTTCAGTCACTGATTGGCAGTATGCTAAACTTCTTCGTCATTGTATTATGTGCCTGAGGGGGAAAAAAATCCAAGCTGGTGTAAGCCCAACTGTCTGTCTAGATACTGCTTGAGAAAATCACATAATACAAAGGATTAAATAGTATCTCTAAATTCTTTTTTTTTTTTAACATGTTATTTTATTTTTTGAGAAACAGACCATGAGCAAGGAAGGGACAGAGAAAGAGGGAGACACAGAATCCAAAGCAGCCTCCAGGCTATAAGCTGTCAGCACAGAGCCCGATGCGGGTCTTGAACCCATGAACGCAAGTTTGTGACCTGAGCTGAAGTCGGACGCTCAATCGACTGAGCCGCCCAGGCTCCCCCGTTAATTTTTTTTTTAATGTTTGTTTATTTTTGAGAGAAAGAGAGCGCAAGCGGGAGAGGGGCAGAGAGAGGAGACACAGAATTCCAAAGCAGGCTCTAGGCTCTGAACTGTCAGCATAGAGCCTGATGTGGGACTAGAACTCAGGAACCATGAGATCATGATCTCTGCTTAAGTTGGACACTTAACCGATTGAGCCACCCAGGCGCCCCAGTACCACTAAATTCCTAATCGCTGACCTAAGTTGGGGCCTCAGCACTGCCTGGTAATTCTACGAAGTTTCTATTTTGTTTTTATGTTTATTTATTTTGAGAGAGAGAGAGCATACACGCAAGCGGGGGAAAGGCTAAGAGAATCTGAGGCAGGCTCTGCATTGACAGCACAGAGCCTAACATGGAGCTCATCTCATCAACTATGAGATCATGACCTGAACCGAAATCCAGAGTCCAACATTAACCAACTGAGCCACTGACGCTCCCCAGATTGCTGAAGTATTTTAAAGCAAATCCCAATATGTCCCTTCACTGTCACTTTACTATGCTTCTCTCTTTAAAAATATGGGCATCTCTCCAACTTGCTATTAATAATTCCTTGGTATCCTCTAATACCTAGTTCTTAATCACATTTCCATTTATGTTTCATTGAAGTTTTCTTCAGCTGGTTTACTCAAATAGTGATCCAAACAAGGTCTCCACATTTATTTTCTTGTTGTGTCTCAAGTTTCTTTTTAGTATAGAGTGTTCCCTTGCTCCTTTTTCCCCCCTTCATGAATTGTTAGAGAAACTGGGCCACTTGTCCTATGAAATGTCCCCCATTCTAGATTTGTATCCTTGTAGTATCATTTAACTTTATCCCCCACTTTTCTGGTTAATGAAGTTAGCTTTAGGTACTTTATATTCAAGTTTGACTTTTTGGCACAGATACTTTGCCAGTTGTGCTACGTGCTTCATACTATATCACATTGAAAGTTTTTTTCCCTCTTTTGGTGATGCTAAGATTGATCTTTGGGTTCAGGTGGTGACAGCCAATCTGTCTTGTAAAGTTCCTCATCAGTCTTTAACCTAATGGTTTCATTCATTGATGATCATTGCCTCAGTCAGTTATTTTATTAGGAGTTGCAAAATGGTGATCTCCCATTTCTGCCCTCCCTTCTACACTAGAATTCTTCCGTGAAACAAAGGTTTTCTCCCCCCAGGCGACTGTTTGGTCACCCTGAAATAGAATTTGTATAGGAAGAGTAGGCTAAAAATTTTTTCTTTAATTTTTTTTATTTTAGAGAGAGAGTGCGAGCGGAGGGGAAGGGCAGAGGGAGAGTGGGGGAGAATCTTAAGCAGGCTACACGCTCAGTGCAGAGTCCAACACAGGGCTCTATCCCATGACCTGAGCTGAAATCAAGAGTCAGATGTCCAGCTGACTGAGCCACCTAGGCGCCCCTAAAAATTCTTTTCAATTGACAGTTTTTATAAGAAGTTGTTGTTGGCCTGATTATTTCCAGTGGTGTCCAAGGAATTGAATTTTAAGTTTTTGATCTTTACTTTTAAAAACTGTAATTTTGAATGCATGAGTTTTCATAAATTGACTGTGCTTGAGTTGGTTGCATTCATTATTCTTTTTGATGCTCAAATTATCACAGTTTTGGTCAATATGAGCCCTTGAACAATACCCTGGTCTGTTATTTCTTACCTTATTGTTTAGTACTCCTTATTGCTTCCACTGGTTCATCTTCCCCCTCCTTTTTGCCAGAGGTTTGCACATGCTGTTCATCTTTGCCCCTACCTCATGGCTTGGCTGACTGCTTCCTTTAGGCCTTAGTGAAATTCTAATGGAGCAGTCTTCTCTTGTCTCCCTCCTCCCCCACCCGACCCGACTTGATTAGCTCCCTCATTCAGTACTCTCATAGCCTCTGTATTTCTCTAAGGAACTTACCACAATTGTAAATATTTGTTTGATGTGCTGAGTTTGTTCACCATGCTGTCCTTAGTATTTAGCTCTGTGTCTAACATTTAGGGGATACTCAGTAAATACTTGTTGAATGAGTGAATGAATGTATGTTATCAAAGATAAAACCAGAAGAGACTATGTATTATTGTGAGGAAATCTAAGGAAGAAGAGCATTTCCTAGGAGGATGTGTGTTCAGTGAAAGTTGAAGATTTTCTTTGGGAGCTAAAGGAACAATCTACAGCATGAGGACCCTGAGAAGGTAGAGAGGTATGAGAGGTCTAATAATGCTAAGGGGTTGAAAAGAATGTATTGAATTTTATAATTTGAGTTCCTAAGTGCCTTCCAGTGAGTGAACTCTGAGTAGACTAGTGTGGTTGTAATCTAGTGTGAAATGTAAAAAGGCAGCTAAATGAATCAGTACAGATCATAGTTTATCTCATTTAAAAGTTGAGGAGATTGGGGCGCCTGGGTGGCTCAGTTGGTTAAGTGGCCGACTTCGGCTCAGGTCATGATCTCGTGGTCCGTGAGTTCGAGCCCCACGTCGGGCTCTGTGCTGACAGCTCAGAGCCTGGAGCCTGTTTCAGATTCTGTGTCTCCCTCTCTCTGACCCTCCCCCATTCATACTCTGTCTCTCTCTGTCTCAAAAATAATAAATAAACGTTAAAAAAAAAAAAAAAGTTGAGATAAAACCTAGGAATTTCTTAGCCAAGGCTACAATAAATACAATAAATATTGAGCTTATAATACCAGGATTCAAGTCTTGTGGCTTCTAGTCCAGTTCTTTACAGTGTTTATATGTGCCCATTTGGGAATTTATACTATTCATCTAGGGGGGTAATAGTAGCCCCTCTCTAGCCCTGTAGAAGCCCCAGTGACCATATGGTACTTAAAATCTTTAGACCTGAAAGAAACTTAACTATCATCTAATATAGTGGCCCTAAAACTCAGATCATTTTGGTAATATTTTCATGATTTTTCTCTTACCTACTTACCATTTGTGTTATTAAGAATTTTCTTTAGGGGCATCTGGGTGGATAAGTTGGTTAAGTGCCTGACTTCGACTCAGGTCATGATCTCACAGTTCGTGAGTTCGAGTCCCATGTTGGGCTCGCTGCTGTCAGCACAGAGCCTGATGTAGGGCTCAAACTCACAAATTGTGAGATTATGACCTGAGCCTAAACTAAGAGTTGGATGCTCACCCAACTGAGCTACCCAGACTAGGTGCTCCTAGACTTGTTCTTTGATAGAAAGTGAGATAAGCAGATGTGAGGCATTAAAGGCATACTGGCATCCAACCTAGACTTTTTAAAACGTATTATGAGAACAGAGAAAGACAGATACCATATGTTTTCACTCTTATGTGGATCCTGAGAAACTTAACAGAAACCCATGGGGGAGGGGAAGGAAAAAAAAAAAAAGAGGTTAGAGTGGGAGAGAGCCAAAGCATAAGAGACTCTTAAAAACTGAGAACAAACTGAGGGTTGATGGGGGGTGGGAGGAGGGGAGGGTGGGTGATGGGTATTGAGGAGGGCACCTTTTGGGTTGAGGACTGGGTGTTGTATGGAAACCAATTTGACAATAAATTTCATATATTGAAAAAAAAATTAATAAAAACAAGGAAAAGTAAATATAGGGCAAGCAACAATCTTTGCCACATCTAGTGCCTAGTGGTGAGCATATTACAGACACTCAAATTCTTCTTGATTGATTAAAAAAAATAAATAAAATGTATTATGAGATAATTAAAAGATATTTTTTTGTTAGGTGAATTAGTCCATTTAGTGACTCAGCTGTTGCCTGATAGCTGTAATTTCATGTTCTGGGGATATTTGTCTCCCACTTTGGAAATATTGATCTGATCTAACAACTTCACCCATTTTGTTGGAGAAATTGTAGCCCAGAGAGGTTAAGTGACTTACCCAAAGCTATATAACCTGCTAAAGCTTTAAAAAAAAAATTTTTTTTTTAAGTTTTTTAATTTATTCTGAGAGAGAGCACATGAGCAGGGGAGTGACAGAGGAGACGGGAGAGAGAGAATCCCAAGCAGGCCCCGCACTGACAGTGCATAGCCTGATATGGAGCTCAAAGTCACAAACCCATGAGATCTTGACCTGAGCTGAGATCAAGACTCGGACAGTTAACCAACCAACTGAGCCACCCAGGCGCCCCATGACCTGTTAAAGCTTTTAGTTTAGAATCTTGATGATTAGTTCATTTGTTCTTTTTGTTATATATTTCTTTGTTATGAGAGAAGGAAAAGTGATTAAGTTGATACTGATAAAACACTGATATAATGATTCTTGCTGCTTGTTTCCTCCAATTTGTGTTTATTATACACATTTAATAGCAATAAAGGTTTAAAAAACAATTCCACAACTTCACAAACTTTACTTTTCCATTTCATATCCGTATGCATTCTTTTTTCTTTTTTTTTTTTTTTTTTGGTGTGGGTCTAATATGGATCCACCTTGTATACTGGTAATGGAATTACTTGTATGAAGAAGATAATCGTTAGAAAAGCAAGTTAACATTGTAAGGATTGTCCTAGTATATTAGTTTCCTAATGTTGCCGTAACAAAGTATCACAGACTTAGTGGCTTAAAACAACACAGATTTATTAGCTACAGTTCTAGAGATCAGAGATTGAGAAATGGGTTTCATTGGCCTAAAATCAAGGTGGTGGTAAGGCAACTTATATACATAAACCCTGTGTTACTTCTTCAGGCTCCAGGAGAGTATCCATCCCCTTGCCTTGTCCAGCTTCTAGTCTTTCTCTCCATTTCTTGGCTTATAGTCCCTTCCTCCATCTTCAGACCTCACTTTGACTCTGACCTCACACTTCCCTCTTTAGAACCTTCATGATTGTGTTGAGCCCACTCTGATAATCTGGGATAGTCTCAACTCAGTCTCTAAATTTAATCACATCTGCAAAGTTTCTTTTGCTGTGTAAGGTAACATAGGTTCTGAGGATTAGGATGTGGACGTTGTGGGAGTGGGGGAGGTTGTGGGGGGGTATTATTCTGCCTACCATATCTAGGTTCTGAATTGATTTTTTTTCTTGAAATACTAATTATGGGGTACACTTTTAGCATTAGGTGGTCTCTTCAGTCAGCCTACACAAGCTCCTACCCAGTCCAACCAACTGATAAATACTGCAAGTGCTCTTTCTGCTCCAACACTGTTGGGAGATGAGAGGGATGCTATTTTGGCAAAATGGAATCAGCTGCAGGCCTTTTGGGGAACAGGAAAAGGATATTTCAACAACAACATTCCACCAGTGGAATTCACACAAGAAAATCCCTTTTGCCGATTTAAGGTATTAGTACTTCTTTTGATCCTTACTTGAAGAGTGTGTGTAAGAGAATGTAGTGTTTGGATTAAAATAATTCCAAGAAAACAATTGCTTGGTTTTTAGCACTCCTTGAACACAGTACAGTTATGCTTTTGCTTTAAAAATATAGAAGTTATTAAAATGAAGTGATTTCTTACATATATGTGATTGAAGGTGACCAGAATATGACTGAAGGAAGGTGTGATTAGAATATAACTTAAAACTGAGGAAAAAGTGTTAACAGAAGGGGAGTGGTCTGCTTGGCATCTATAAAGGGGAGACCCAAAATTAGAATTTAGTGGTATTCATCCAACAGTGTCCAGGAAAGTACACCCTAACCAGCAGACAGAAGTAGATGTTCTGTTTGGCATGTATAATTCTCTTGGCACTATTACAGCTGGATGCTAAAGCCATTGAAACAGTGTAGTCTATTTTCTTTCTGATTCCTTGCCTACCAAACAACCTTTTCATTTGAATTTAACTTCTCAGAGATTCTGTTTCATCAGCTAGTGAGAGTATTTAGGTCAACTTGATGGTGTATTTTTCATAACAAATTAATGTATTGCAATCCAGTTTATAGTTCAGCCACTTTGGCAAAAAACCAAACAAACCCACTTTTTTGCTGCCTATGTCAGTCACTAATCAATATGTACATAAGCCCTTGTTTGGAGCTGCAAGGCTGAGGATCAGACCCTTTGAACATGGTTAAACAACAAAAAGTGACTAGCTTACCTTATTAAAGAACATCTCTTTATCTCATCACTTTAACAAAAAGTTTTTGAGTGTTTATAGTTGAAATTTTAATACTTTTGTTTAGTGAGAGCTATACAGTGGACATTTTTTTAAATCTGATATATATCATACATACGGTAAAATGCAAACTAGTGTAGAATGAATTTAAATTAAAAAAAAATTTTTTTAGTGTTTATTTTTATTTTTGAGAGAGAGACAGAGCATGAGCAAGGGAGGGGCAGATAGAGAGGGAGACACAGAATCCGAAGCAGGCTCCAAGCTGCCAGCACGGACCCTAATGTGGGGCACGAACCTGTGAACCTCGAGAACATGACCTGAGCCGAAGTCAGATGCTTAACCACTGAGCCCCATTTTTAAATTATTTTTTTAGAGTTGCATAAGTGGTGACCAAAGAGAAGACTTCTATCTAAAAGAGTGCTTAGAAAGCCATGGTTCGTCATATTTATTATTATATTAAAAACTAACATGCTTCATAAAGTTTTGTATTACATGAAACTATAAAATGAGGTAGATAGTCCTTATAATATTTTTAAATTTGACAGTGTTATTCTACTTTAGAAGTATTTATGTTCAGTAAGTCATTTTTTTATATATCTAAAACTTAGTTTAAGATCCTGTAAGTATATAGTAAAATAAATTAGATCTTGGTCCATGACTTTTGCAGTTACTTTTACAGTTACATGCAGAATTGTTTCATCAGAGTTCAGAAACACCCAACGATAACAAATATCAAAGTTTTTCAGAGGAGAAAGCTATTTGGTTACTCTGTTGGAGAGGAAATTTAAATTTCACTTTAAGTTTATATTATTTTTGGTTAAAATAGTTTCTTTTTATAATTGTGTGATGCTATAGGGCACAGAGTGGTGGGAAGAATCATTATTTCCTTCTTTAGCAGACATTAAGCTGTTTTCCTTGTTTAGGCAGATATTTAAGATATTAAACATCTGATTTAAAATCTACATATTTTTGATATTGTTTATTTTGTCATTCTACAGGCAGTAGGTTATAGTTGTATGCCCAATAATAAAGACGAAGATGGGCTAGTGGTTTTAGTTTTCAACAAAAAAGAAACAGATATTCGAAGCCAGCAACAGCAGTTGGTAGAATCATTGCATAAAGTTTTGGGAGGAAACCAGACCCTTACTGTAAATGTAGAGGGTATTAAAACACTGCCAGATGATCAGTAAGTATACATTAGATGTACTATTTATTTCTATGTGCCTGCGTCCAGAAAGAGTGATCAACAGTGTTTTTGTTGATAAAACACAGATTAAATCTTAGAGCAGAATGTTATTTCTCAGCTAGTGACCATTCAGTATTGACAGCAACATTTGTTTAAAAACTTTTTTCTTAATCTTGGAGTTCTTAACCCACAGGATGCTAATAATTCCTTAGATTTTCCATTCAGAAACAGGAAGAAACATTAATCATGGCTGTATGCAAATCAAAGCCCACAAAGATGTTACTGGAAAGTGTGATTACTATTCATGTCCATTCATGGCTAAATATGACTGACTTCCCTTCCCTTGTCTTCTATATAATTTTCATACTTAGTGGCGAAAACATTTACTTGAGGATATTTTGGGTTAGAAGAATTATTATCAGTGAGATATAATAACTGAGATCAGATAAGCTTCAACAGAATCTCCAAAGTACTTCTCAATTCTGGAAGATATAGGACTTTGCAGCTAAGCAAACCTTTTACAAATATATGTCTGTCTCATTTTAACTTTATCATTTAGGTTGATTTAGAGGTGAACTTGTGAAGTAAGGGTTCTTTATTTTCCAAGATTTAAGAAAATGCTATTTTAATTCTCTTCTAAAACAACGATCTTTGAATTCAAGTAGCACCTTTCTAAAATCACATGCTGTAGTGATATTTGGAGCTATGAGTTGTGTGCTGTTTTATAACTTAATTATTTTTCCCCCAGGACGGAAGTTGTCATTTATGTTGTTGAGCGTTCTCCAAATGGTACTTCAAGAAGAGTTCCAGCTACAACACTATATGCCCATTTTGAACAAACTAATATAAAAACACAGTTGCAGCAACTTGGTGTAACCCTTTCTATGACTAGAACAGAACTTTCTCCAGCACAGATCAAACAACTTTTACAGAATCCTCCTGCTGGTATGTTTTAGAATCACAAGAGTTGAGGAAATGATAGATTTAGAAACATATATGCTTCCTCTATTTTGGGCGATAGTAGTTGGTTATTAATAAAATCAGTGTTTATCATGTCTGCTATTTTGGGACATAGTTTTGAATGTTTTCATTGTACTAATTCATTGTCGCTTAGCTTTTTTTTTATCATGGTTAATGTGTTTGTTAGAAATTTTGGGAAATGTTGAACTAAAGAAAAATAGTCCATAAGCTACCCAAAGGTAATTCACTTTTAATATTTTTATTTTTTTCTAGCTTATTTGTTGTTCTGAGTATTCAAGTAAAATATGTGTTCTCACCATAAAAGATTGTAGATAGCATAACTAAATTGAGTATATGACCTATATGACAGATCCTTTTTATCTCCTTTCCACAGAAACCGCTACTATTAATAATTTGTTGTACATGTGTATGTACATGGAAGTGCTAAAAAAAAAAAAAAAAGGGATTCTGCACTGTACATTTACTGCAACTTGCCTTTCAGTTACAGTATTTCTTAGCACTTTCCATGTTAGTACATGAAAATATTCTTTTTAAAATCTACATGGAATACCATGGATGTACCGTACTTCACTTCTAAGTCATTTCCACCTTTTCTTATGATATTAACATCCTTGTAAATATGTCTTAGAACATGTGGATCTGTATTTTTTTAGAATAGATCCCTGGTAATGAAATTTTTGAGTCAAGATTGAGTATATTTTATGTATTGTTAGATACAAATTGCTCTTCAAAGAAAGTTGTACACATTATAACACAAAGGTGTTTCTTCTCATTTTTAATTTTTCTAGTATTTTCTCATTTTGATTTATTTTTGCCTACAGTGGAGGTTGTCAGTCTTTTTAATTTTGCCACTCTGATTGGAAAAACTTAATACTTACTTTGATTTGTATTTCCCTTATACAGTAAAATTAAAGCTAAGTAAAATTGATTACTAAGTAACAAAGTATGTTTTACTAAGTAAAACATCTTTTTGTATGTTTATTAGCCACATGTTTGTATCTTTTATGAATTACCTATTCATGTCCTTTACCCATTTTTTTTTTATGTTTATTTTGAGAGAGTGAGCATGTGTGCAAGTGGAGAATGGGCAGAGAGAGGGGGAGAAAGAGAATCCCAAACAGGCTCCCACTCATAGCCTGGAGCCCACTGTGGGGCTCAATCCCACCAACCATACGATCATGACCTGAGCTAAAATCAAGAGTTGTACGCTCAATTGACTGAGCCACCTGGACACCCCTGCCCATTTTCTGTTAGATGTTTTTGTCTTCCTTTCTGATTTATAGGAACTCTTTCTATATCCTGGAGGGTAATCTATTTTCCTATAGGTTGTAGGTATTTTCTTTCAATCTATAATATTTTTTTAAGCTTTATCCTACAAAAATTTTCATTTTTGTAATGGTTATATTTGAGAGTCATTTTTTATCACAGCTTTTGAGTTTTTTGTCTTACTTTTAAGAAGGCCTTTCCCATACAAATATGAAAATGGAGAATAGCTTTTATTTTTTTGATTTTGGTTTTGTGTTTTTGGTTTTTGTTTTGTTTTTTGTTTTGTTTTGTTTTGTTTTGTTTTTCCAGAAAAAAAAATTTGTCTTTTTGGTAGGTGTTGATCCTATTATTTGGGAACAAGCCAAGGTAGATAATCCTGATTCTGAAAAGTAAGTATATCTTCATCTTGTTTTCATATAAAAACTAATATTTGCTACTAGGGAAGCCAACAAATGCCAACTATTAATTACAATTCCTACCTTTGAGTTGAATTTCAGTTTCATTGCTTTTTAAAGAATGTTCACTGGTAAGGCAGTGTAGTGTAGTGTAAACATTGAAATCTGAGTACCAGTCCCCTAATTATACTTGCTTTTAAAAATACAACTTCTGACCGAACTTTATTTCCTCATTTGTAAAATAAAATAAGGAGGTTGAATAAAATCATTGTGATTTAACATGATTGATTTCATAGTCCTTGATCTGCCTTTGAACCCTAGAAATGTATTGTTAAATTATGTGGATGTTATTATGAAAACCCTAATTTCTTATACTTTGTAATAACAGTAAAAGGCTTAAGGTATGAAAATTAACCAGTTGGATTTCTTCAGGTTAATTCCGGTACCCATGGTGGGTTTCAAAGAACTTCTTCGAAGACTGAAGGTTCAAGATCAGATGACTAAGCAACATCAGACCAGATTAGATGTAAGCATTTAGCTTCATTCTCTGCTTCTAGGAGTAGTAAAAGAGATTATAGACACTTATTTTGACCATGCACATTACCGTTTTGTTTTACAGGGAAACAAGATAGTGTACACTGTAAGTTAACAATTACAGTTTTGTGCAAGTACTTAATATAGAGCCTCCAAAATATGTAAATCTTATTTGATACATTTTAACAATGAATTTAGAATTGTTAGCATTGCTATTAGTTTGTAATTTCCATTTCGAGCCAGAGAATGCATACTTTCTTAATTAAGCAATTATATTTATGAGGCCTTACCAAAATGAAGGCTACAGTTATGATTCTTTATGTTGGTGTAGTATAATTGTAGATTGATGAAGCAAATTTAAATTACTGAATGCTTAAATCTACTTAATGTTTTAGTAAGTAGACCTAGTAATCAAATACTTAAAGGTTCTTGAGGGTTACCTCCACATTCTCGTATGTGGAAATCCTGATAACATATTCATTCAGACTGAATAGTGAAAAGCTTCCTGCTTTATGAAGCAACCCATTTCACTGTCAGCTAGCTCTGATAAAAATTCTCTTTCTTACATTGATCTAGTATCTGCCTTGGTATAATTTATACCCTTTTTCCCTGGCATTGCTTTGTAAGCGATAGCTGTGCTTCCTGTGATAGCACTGTAGATATTTGAACATTGTTCTTTTGAACAATTCTTCTTTTTTAGTATTCCCTTCTCTGGCATGTAAATTCAAGCATGTTTTTTGTTTTGTTTTTTAAGTTTATTCTGAGAGAGAAGGAGAGAGAGAGACAAAGTGAGTGGGAGGGGCAGGGAGAGGAAGAGAGAGAGAATCCCAAGCAGGCTGTGCACTGACAGTCCCAATGTGGGGCTTGAACTCCCGAACCGTGAGATCATGACTTGAATTGAAACCAAGAGTTGGACGCTTAACTGACTGACCCACCTAGGTGCCCCCAAGTCGTTTTTCATGTGACATGATTTCCAGCGCCTTCATCATCTTAGGCTGGACACACTGAATTTATTCCCATCACTTTTAAAATGAGTTACAGTAGTACTACAAATAGGGTTTGACCAAAGTTCTTCAAAGTAAGACCACAGAAGCTATTACTTGCCTTTAGTTTTGTCAGTCTTGGTAGAGGTTTGTCAATTTTATTGATCTTAGTAAAGAACCAAGTTTTTGGTTTCGTTGATTTTTTTTTTTTTCTGTAGTACTGTTAGTAATTTCATTAATCTCTGCTTTTAACCATTTCCTTCATTCTGCTTGCTTTGGGTTTTTCTCTTTTTCTAACGAGACCTTTCCTTTCTAATATAGCACTTTAATGCTGTTAATTTCCTTCTAAGCACTGCTTTACCTCAATCGTGCAAATTTTGATAATGTTATAGTTTAATCTCCGATGCATTAAAGATATTTTCTAATTTGTGGAATTAGAACTTAGAATTGTGGAACAGAACTCCACACTTGTGGGAGTTCTGTTTGACTGTTGGATCTTTTTGACTAATAGATTATTTTAGAAATATGTTTCATTTCCACATCTTTGGAAATTTTCCTTTTACTCTCATTGATTTCTAGTCTAGTTAGTTCTATTATTGTCAGAGAACTTTGTATGATTTGAATTTTTTTAAGGTGTTTAACCCACATGCCTTTGAATAGAATGTGCATTCTGCTGTTCTGGGTGAAGTTTTCTGTTAGTGTCAGTGAGATCCAGTTGGTTAATTCTTCAGTTCTACTACATTGATTTTTCTGTTTAGTAGTTCTATTGTGAGGGTTGAAGTCTCCAGCTAGAATTGTGGGTTTTGTCCTTTGCTCCTTTCAATTCTTTAAGTGATTGCTCTTGGGCCTTTCTCAGTGGATGGAAGGTGGTGGTAATGGTGTTGGTGCTTTATCCCCCGGGGCACATTTGGCAATGTCTGGAGACTTCTTTGGTTGTTAGAACTGGGTGAGTGCTATAGGCATCTACTGAGATGAGGCGAGGGTGCTGATAAACATCCTACTGTGTACAGAACAGTGCCTCTGCGACAGTTATCTGGCCCAAATCAATACAGTGGTTCCCCCCTTAACCGCCATCTGGAAGCAGATGATCGTCCTGATGAATCATCGGGTCAGTAGTAGCCTAATGCTGTGTCACAATGCCTGTGTCATTCACTTCACTTCATCTCATCAAGTAGGCATTTTATCATCTCACATCATAAGAACAGTAGTGCAGAACAATATTTTGAGAGACCACATTCATGTAACTTATTCCAGTAGATTGTTATAATTGTTCCATTTTATTGTTAATCTCTTACTGTGCCTAATTTATAAATTAAGCTTTATCAAATATGTGCATGTATAGGAAGAAACATCCTATATATAGGATCTGGTACCATCCATGGTGTTAGGCATGGGGGTTGTGTGGATGAGGGGTACTGCTGTAGTACTGGAGCTGAGCAAACCTCTAGATATTACAGTGTGTCTCCTCCATCGGAACTAAAAGGCTTTTCTTGGAGTTGTCAGCATTATGCTCACTTGTCAGTTTTGGGCTTTGTTGAAACCTGTGGGGTGTGCCAGAATTGGGGGAAATGGTAACCTCACCCACCAGTTCAGTGGTACTTCAGTTCGTGTCTTCTTCCCCAATCCTCCTGCCACTATTTATTTTTCAAATAGTTGCCCGTGCAGTCTAAGTTTTATAGCTGTATTCAGTAGGTGAGATAAGAGTGGCATATACTAAAGTCCATCTTGTCCAGAATCAAAATTTTTCCTATCTTGGGGTACCTAGGGGGCTCAGTCAGTTAGGCTTCCGACTCTTGATCTCAGCTCAGATCTTGATTATGAGGGTCGTGAATTCAAGCCCCACGTTGGGCTCCACACCGGGTGTGGAGCCTACTTTAAAAAACATTGTTGGGGGACGCCTGGGTGGTTCGGTAGGTTAAGCATCTGACTTCAGATCAGGTTATGATCTCATACTTCATGAGTTCGAGCCCTACATCGGGCTCTGTGCTGACAGCCTGGAGCCTGGAGCCTGCTTCACATTCTCTGTCTCCCTCTGCCCCTCCCTGGCTTATGCACTCTCCCTCTCATAAAAATAAGCATTTAGAAAAAGTTATTCCTATCTTTTCCTAGTTTTTATGTTGGATTTATCTTTTCTTTACTGAATTTCAGGAGTTCACTGTTTACTCTAGATTTTAATCCCTAGTCTGATTTAAATGGTACAGATGTCTCCTACTTTCTCACCTCTCTGCCAACTCTGCTTTTTTGTGTCCTCAGTTGAACAGAAATCCTTAATTTTAACATAACAATACCCACTAGTTTCTTGCCTTGTTTTTCTTCTTGGGATTTTGCTCAAGAAGTCATTCTTCAATCCAAGGTCTGAGAGTCTCCTACATTATTTTTCTGACATTTTATTTAGAGTTTAACCTTCCACATTGGGGTCTTCTGTCTTCATGGAGTTTGACTTTGTACAATAAGTGGTATGAACCCAACTTTATTTTTCTCTAGTGGGTCAAGTTTGCCAATGTCATCCATAAATAATACCCAGTGTTATTTTACCCAGTGATTTATCAAAGCAAATTTATCCAACCAAATTCCCATATATGTATATGTTATCTATTCTGTTCTTAAGTCAGTTTTACCTTTTTCTTTTTTTTTTACGTTGTGGCTTTGTAGTGTATCTCAATGTGTGGTAGAGTGAATCTCTGATCTTTGTTCTTTTCAGAGTTGTTTCATCTTTATGGATCTTTACTGTTCTGTAACAGTCTCAGAATCTATTTGTCAAAATGCTAGAATTTTAGTTGAAACTGCATTAAACATATTTGTAGAGAACTGAATCTTAATAAATTATTCCATTATGAACACACTATGTTCTTTTACTCACTGAGGTCTTTACTCATTGAGGTAGTCTTTTGAAACAGTTTAAAAAACTTTTTTCTTGAGGTGGGGGGAAGGAACAGAGAGGCAGAGAGAGCATCTTAAGCTGGCGCCATGCCCAGCACAGATGCAGGGCTCAGTCTCACAACTCTGAGATAATGACCTGAGCCAAAATAGAGTCAGATGCTTAAGTGACTGAGCCACCCAGGTGCCCCTTAAATATTTTCTTTAAAAACCTTGTGCCTTCTGGGGCACCTGGGTGGCTTACTCAATTAAGCTTCAACTCTTAATCTTGGCTCAGGCCATGATCTCACAGTTCATGCTTTCAAGCCCCACACCAGGTTCTGCACTGACAGCATGGAACCTGCTTGGAATTCGGTCTCTCTCAAAATAAATAAACTTTAAATGAAGAACTAATAATTTTAAAAACCCTGTGCCTTCTTTCTTGGGTTAACTCCTTAGATTGTTTTCGTGTTTGTGAATAAATACTAAATGGCAACCATTTCTACTTTTCTTAGTTATTGTTGGTTGAGAAGACCACTATATTATTCTTGCGTCTGGAAGCCTGTCAACTTTTTAAAACTGGGGTGGAGAAAGTGCCTAGGTTATGTAATGTAAAACATGGCCACCTAATTTTGTTCCTTCAGCATGACCTGTCACTGGAAAGTTCCCTTAAAAGGCAGTGGACTAAATGTCTTGCACAATCTTCTTCTTACCCTCTTTTCTTACAACATCTCAAGGCAGTGCCACAGAATGATTATGATAGGAACGGTTATGGGATTCAGGTTGGGTAGCTTTAATGAAATGAGTTTTTAACTCTGTAAGGTTAAGACTTCTGTTAAGGCAGAACAGTAACGATTTCAGGCCAAAGAGCAAATCCATGATGCCAAGGCATAAAAATGTATTAGGTTGTATAATAAATATTCTTCCTTTCCCCTCCACTTTGATCACTCTGTCTAAAATATTCAGCACTTAATACTGGACTATACTGTACTTTTCAGATTGTCTGTTAAGGCCACTCCTGGATGTGACTTCATAGATACTTTTTCCATTCAGGGCCTGGTTGTTGGTCCTATACCTCAATATTTTTCAAGTATACACTTATTTTTCTATACACTTTGCCTCATCACTAAATTTCCTAGAGCTCTTAAGAAGCCTTTGAATGGTACTTTTTAATTTTATGGGTGCATAGACGGGAAGAACTATAAAGACAGATGTAGAGGTGTTTATATTTTGAAAGATGAATCTCCGTCTCCTCTTAGAATCAAATTTTTCATATAAACCTGATAAATATTTGTGATGTTTATACTCACCTTCAAAACTTTCTTTTGAAAAACAGATCATATCTGAAGATATTAGCGAATTACAGAAGAATCAAACCACAACTATGGCCAAAATTGCACAATACAAGAGGAAACTCATGGACCTTTCCCACAGAACTTTACAGGTAGTAATTTGGAATTTTTTTGAACATCTGTAAGATTATATGTGTGATAGTGCCGGATAGAGAAAAACACACTGAAAGGAAGGAATAGTAATTTGAAACTGTAAGTACCAAACTTTCTCAGTAAAATCTAGAAGTCAGATGAGAGGTCTCATAGGAGTGGGTGAAGAAAATAAATGTATTCTAAAATTCACATCTTATTGAGAGGGTAGAAGCAGTGAAGAAGTAAATCATCTCGGAGCACAGAAAGCATGTATCTAGTTCTCATAAAAGTAAAAGAAAAATATTTGATTTTCAGTGCTAGAAAAGGGAGTATAACTATTAATGAAACAGCCAGATGAAAAAACAACAGTGGAACTTCAAAATTAACAAGAGGGAGTAAAAGCATGAATAGCAACAAAAACTGAAATTTTAAACTATCATGAAAACAGAAACATTAGGTACCAGAATCAATTGAATATATCAAGAGCTGTATGCAGAATAAAATTTGTAGCATTTAAGCTTTCACTTAAAAAAATTTTTTTTAAATGTTTATCCACTTTTTGAGAGAGATGGAGACTGAGCATGAGTGGGGGAAGGGCAGAGAGAGAGGGAGACACAGAATCAGAAACAGGTTCCAGGCTCTGAGCTGTCGGCACACAGCCTGACGTGGGGCTTGCACCCATGAACTGCGAGATTATGACCTGAGCCTGAGCTGAAGTCGGACACTTAGTTATCATCCTTAAAATACAAACGCAAAGAATAAGGAACTGGTACTTATCTTAAGAAGTTAGAAAGACTCTCAAGAGAAGCCAGTGAGAGAGAAATACAGATATGAAATAAGTGAAATAAAATTAATCATAGTACAGAGAATAAATCGAAAGCTGTTTCTTTGAAAAGATCTTTGAAATGGCTAAACATCTCATGAGGAAAAGGAGAAAGGAAACATTACTACAGACAACAGAACAGAATGAGAAAATACTGCATGCAATTCAGGACAACACATTTGGGAGCTAGAGAAAACAGATTAATTTTGGTGATTTCAATTTTGCTAAAAAATCATCTACATAGGTGCAAAAATCTTAAATGGACAAATATATAAATGAGAAACTTCTTAAAGATCAACCATGGAAAAATACCAAGGCCAGATGTTTAACTGCTTAACTTTGTCTAACCACTAAAGAGCTAATTCCTTTAGACAAAAGGAAAAATCTATAGACCATTTCCCCATTTAAAATCACTTTGAGATATAATTCACCCACCATACATTTCAGTGTATATAGTTCATTTATTTAAAGTGTATATAGTTAGTGGTTTTTAGTATATTTAGTCTGTGCAACATTGCCACAGTTAATTTTATGACATTTTCCTCACCCTAAAACAAAACTTTATTCCTTTTAGCAGTCACTCCCCATTTCATCCCAAAACCCTGTCCAAGCAACCACTTTCTGTCTCTGTGGATGTGCCTATCCTGGACACTTCAGATAAATGGCATCAAGAGATGTAGTCTTTTGTGACTGGCTTCTTTCATGTAGCGTAGTGTTTTTAAGGTTCATCTGTGTTGTAGCATGTAGTATTACTTCCTTTTTATTGCTGAATAATACTCCATTACATGAAAATACCAATATTCATCAATTCATTAACATTTTGGTTGTCTCCCCCGTTTGGTTCTTAACATATGTTGCTATTAACATTTGTGTACAAATATTTGCGTGGACGTGTGTTTTCATTTTTCTTGGGTACCTAAATCTAGGATTGGAATTGCTTGGTCGTATGGTAACTCTGTTTAACTTTTGGAAGAATTGCTGAAAACTTTTCCAGAGCAGCTGTGCTACTTTACATCTCTGCTTCTGGTACCCCCAAATAAAATCTATTCATGTACATTTCTAATAAATAGAGGCAGATTATGCTAAGTGAAAGAAGCCAGATTTCAAGGCTACAAAAGGCATGATTCCATTTATATGATGTTATGCAAAAAGCAAAACGAGAGACTGGTAACAGGTCAGTAGTTGCCAGGGGCAGGTAATAAAGGGACAGCAGTGACAACAAGGAGTAGATGGAAACGTTCTGTACCTTGATTGTGGTGATGGTAACAGGATTTTGTCAAAATTCATAGTAACTGAGCACCTAAAATGGGTGATTTTCTTACATGTGGACTACACCTCAATAAATGTGACCAAAAGCAACGTAAATGCATAAAGGATCCAACTATTTATCAAATCCTAAAGGAATATACTGTGATGAAGTAAGGTTTATTTCAGGAATGCAGGGTTGGTTTTATAACAGGAAATCTATCATAAAGGAAAAATATAGAGACTGTTACCAAAATGAACAGCAAATATTCAAAGAAGCAAAGCATTAAAATCCCATTCAGAAAGTAATCCCCCCCACCACCAGAAAAAGTAAGATCCATTATCTTGGAGTTTTCATAAATATAACAAGGTAATTAGGTAACTAATATAAACATTGGACAAGATTAAATTGTCTTTTTGCTGATGGCATGATTGTAATATCTAGAAAACTCTTACGAGAAAACCAGAGAATGTGGTTAAAATGGCTAGATACAAGATAAATGTACCCAAACCAGCATACCATTAGTGAAAACAGGAAAATATTGTGATGTAAAAATTGTAAGATACTTAGGAATAAATTTTTTTTTTTTTTTTAATTTTTTTTTTTTTTTCCAACGTTTTTTTTTATTTATTTTTGGGACAGAGAGAGACAGAGCATGAACGGGGGAGGGGCAGAGAGAGAGGGAGACACAGAATCGGAAACAGGCTCCAGGCTCCGAGCCATCAGCCCAGAGCCTGACGCAGGGCTCGAACTCACGGACTGCGAGATCGTGACCTGGCTGAAGTCGGACGCTTAACCGACTGCGCCACCCAGGCGCCCCAGGAATAAATTTTTGAGGGAAGTACAAAATCTGAATTCGTCTTTACAAAATGACGTATAAACCATATTTAGATGAGAAGATTCACTATCCACTTTATAAAGTTTGAAAATAATTTCCAACTTTTAAAGACTTGATCAAGAAATCTTTCAGTTCCTCAAGAAGGATAAGTGTTTTCAGAACAGCTTTTGGGGGAACAAAAAGGAAATAGTGAAGGGGACTTGCAAGACTTTAGAACCTATCTTAAAGGTTCTGTGACAAATCAGTGTGGGACTGGCATAAGATTGGACAGTAAAGATAAACAGAATAGAGAATCCAGAAATAGATGCCAACTACATCTTCATGCTTCATATGATGAAGGTGGTATCTCAATTCAGTTGGTTTATTTAATAAATAATGCTAGAGTAACTGGCTGTCTGGGAAAAAAAGAAACTGGACCTCTGTATCATACCATAGACAAAAATAGGTGGATTAAAGATTTAACTAAAAAATTTATGAAGCTACATGCTTGACTGTAGACATTGGAGAGATTTTTGGCCAGAAAGCCAGAAACTATAAAATAAAATTGGCTAATTAGAATTTTGCACAGCAAAAGATATCAGAAGCTATTTGTCAAGTCATGTGACAGATACCAGAAAAAGAAAATTGAATTTGCAAATGGTGATTATTCGTACTATACAAAGAGATTGTTTTTTTACCAAAAAACTCACAGTATGGGCAAAAAATGTGTAAAGGCAGTTCATAGAAGAGCAAATGCAAAGTAGTTTTTGACTATTAAAGGATGCTCCTTTAACTTTTCAGGGAAGTACAGATTAGAGAAGAAATGTGAGCTCCATTCACACTCGTCAGTTTGGGGAAAACTTAAATAACTTCTTGCTGATAGCATTGTGGGGAAAAGGGTACTCTCATGTGGTTTATGAATTTAAATTGTAAAACAATCTAGCAGCTTCTGTTAGACTGAAAACACGTGCTTTTAAACCCAGCGGTCTCATTCTTGGGGGTCTAGATCAGTATCTCTCTATAAAAGTTTATTACTAGAAACAGAATATATACCCCTCAATAGGAGGAATAACTGAATAAATTATTGGTTATTAATGCATGACAAATTATGCAGTCATTAAAAACAAATTAGAGGCATGTCAATATTCTAATGTAGATTGCCTAATAAAAATGGACAAACCTAATCCAACTCTCAAACTGTTAAGATTCCTACTGTAAGTGTATTCAGCTGGTTTCTTTCAACAAATAACTGTAAGAAAATTACTTGCATAACTAAAAAGAGACTCATGATTCTGTTGGTATTGTTGGTGGATTTTCTTTATATAGGTCCTAATCAAACAGGAAATTCAGAGGAAGAGTGGGTATGCCATTCAAGCTGATGAAGAGCAGTTGCGAGTTCAGCTAGATACAATTCAGTGTGAACTGAATGCACCTACCCAGTTTAAGGTAGGCATTTATAGGACCATAGAGCTAGAATTTGTCAGTCTTCAAAAAGAGGAATTATGTATACTTGCTTTTATTAAGTATTTTGTTCTCTTTAATCAAAACTTTTTTAAAGTAGATTCTTAATGATGTGGTTTTGGCTTACGTTAATGTTTCACATAATGTACAGAGGGAGAATTACACAACTTTATAAGAGTAGTACCCATCCTTTTAAAAGAAAAAATTCTCTTTTAGAAGTGGTTGCTGTCATCAGCAGTTGTAATTTGACTCGGTCTTATTTTTAGGGCCGACTAAATGAACTGATGTCCCAAATCAGGATGCAGAATCATTTTGGAGCAGTCAAATCTGAGGAAAGATATTACATAGATGCAGATCTGTTACGAGAAATCAAGCAGGTAAGTGCACTAGGGCTAGGGTGCACATTTTAAAAGGAGAATTCACTTCACATCTGTTAGGCTTGCTATTACCCAAAAGAATAGTAAATAACAAGTACTGACAAGACTGTGAAGAAAACAACTTTTGTGTATTTCTGGTGGTGATGTAAAATGGTGCAAGTGCTGTGGAAACAGTTCCTCAAAAAATTAAACATCTAGCTGATACATGATCTAGCAGTTCTACTTCTGGATATATACCTAAAAGAATTGAAAGCAGGGACGCACATATGTTCTTAGCAGCAGCATTCACAATAGCCAAGATGTCGAAGCAACTCAAGTATTCAAAGACAGATGAATGGATAAACTAAATACAGTGTGTATGTACGTGTGTATGTGTGTGTGTGTGTGTGTGTGTGTGTATACACACACATATACACACACACACACACATCGTGGAGTATTATTCAGCCTTAAAAATGAAGGAAACTAACACTCACTACAACACAGATGAGTCTTGAAAATGTTACGCCAAGTGAAATAAGCCAGTTTAAAAGGATATAGTATAATTATATAGTACACTTATACAGTGTAATTCAGCTCATAGAATGGTCGTTGCCAGGAGCCTGAGGGGAGGGAGAATGGGGAATTAATATTTAATGGGTACAGATTTGGGGAAGATGAAAAAGTTCTAAAAATACAGATTGTAGTGATTTTGCATAATGTGAATATACTAATGTTACTGAACTGTGTGTTTTTAAAAAGGGTTAAGATGGGTATTTTTGTGTTTTGTATATTTTATAAGAAAAGATGAATTCAGTTAGTGGAGGCACCACAGTTCCCTACACCCTGCTACTCAATTTGTAGGTGGCAACAGCAACACACGAGAGGTCATTACAAATGCATAATCTCAGTCCTTACTCCAAACCTACTTAATGTACATTTTATTAAGATCAGAGTGATTTGTATGTACAATTTGAGAAGTAACTGCTCTGTCCTCTATGCCCAACCTGTATGTCACATATAAATTGTAAATATGTACCAATCATTGATCTCCTCAGCCCTCAGGGGACCCAGGTGGAGGTTGGGGTGGCCAGAACCCCTCCAACTACTTTTAGCTCATCTGGTGTGAAAAGTTTGGAAAGTACTGCTCTAGTTTATTTTCCTCAGTATAACTACAGATTGATTTAATGAAAGCTGTCTAACCAGTGACTGTATCTAAAGGTATTAAAATGGTAAATTTTGAGGAACATCTTAGGGCTGTTGTCATGGCCTGGGGCATTTTTAGATGGTTATAATTGTCACCTACAAATCCAGTTTTATTATGTGCTTTAGAAGGGATATTGCTATATTATACAACTAAAATCCAGTTTGGCTCCTAGGTTCTTGGGACATATACATCCACTTGACTATATTCCATTGTAAATAACTACAAAACACTAGCTGAGAAAGATTCCAGTATATTGATAGAGTGATTATGCAATAAAGTTTCGAATAACATGAACACTTGTTTTGGGACTGGATCACAGCTCATCACCTAGTTTAGGACCTTGAGCGGGTTTCCTACCTGCATCTCAATTTTTCTATCTGTAGAGATGCTGTAATGCATCCCCAAAGAGTGCTTAAAAAAATTTTGTTACTACCCATGAAGCTCTGAAAACTGCTTTAACACTTGGATGCTTTAAAATGTTAGCAATTGTAGTTCTGTTATCATTATATACTTGGTACTTCAAAACATGAAAACTTTTAGTTTTCAGAATTATTTTGCTAGTCCTCCATATCTGAATACCTTCTTGCATTATATTTTAAAAATCTATATCTTCTGTACAATTTCTATGGAAAATACTGTTCATTTTTTTTGGTTTTGTTTACTATAGGTCATAGAAATGTGTTAGCACAAGCTGTAGTATGAAATGTTTTAATATGCATGTCCACTCTATTTAGAGCAGCTACCAAGTGCTGTATTGCTAGTAAAATAGTGAAAAAGTCCTTTTTCCTGTGCATAGTGTGCAGTTTAATGGCTTAATACATTAATATATATTTTAATTCCTTCTAGCATTTGAAACAACAACAGGAAGGCCTTAGCCATTTGATTAGCATCATAAAAGATGACCTAGAAGATATAAAGTTGGTAGAACATGGATTGAATGAAACCATCCACATCAGAGGTGGTGTCTTTAGTTGACAATTCACAAACTTATGTTAAGGGTTTGTGAAATGTATCTTCTTGCAACATCAGGCCTTCCTTAAGAATGAAACTGACCACATGGAGGGGAGAAAAAGAAAATCCTCTCCTGGCTTTTGAGGAGGCTACTGTCAAATTATTTTCATCAGATCTGAAATAACATCCACTTCACAGCTGTTCAAAGATAGCCTTTGAAAGATTCATACCTGAAAGCTGTTACTGTAAAAGAGAAGTACATAATTACGAAAAGTATGTGCCGCTGTACATTTGGACAACAGCATTATTCTTAAAACTAATCAGTGTTTAATGATTATTCTCCATTGAGCCTGTACTCTGCTTTCCATAGCAAGTAAATATGAAATACCTACTTTGCACATAACAAAATAAACTGTGTAACTATTTGGCTGTTGGAGCTTTGTACTTCAGAATGTAAATGTACGTCAGTTTTTATATATTTGTGAATTCATCTGTGGGAGGAGTAAAGGAAATCCAAGAGTATTTAATGATTGTGGTTATCTTTTCATCCTATAAAGATTTGAAAATATATTTTTATATTATTTTACTTATTTGGAATTTACAGAACACACTTAAGCAATTAGGATATAACAGAATTACATTTTATCATTTTTGCAACTTTTTTTGCTTTTTAGATCTTTATTTCTTAAAAAAATGATGAAAACAAATAAATTCTTGATTGTAATTACTTTTATATAATTCTGTCTGATGCTTTATTTGGCTCTCCTCACAAGTATTAAATCATAACCGCAATTTAAGAATTCTAGTCTTGAGTTTGATTTTTCCCTCCTGGAAAATGTATCAATGCTGACCTAGTTTGACTAGGTTATGGCAAGTAAAACTTATTTCAAGTATCATCTATGGTAAAGAATCCCCTGGGGCACCTGGGTGGCTCAGTGCAGTTGAGCATCTGACTTTGGCTCAGGTCATGATCATGCGGTTTGTGAGTTCAAGTCCCCCACATCCAGCTCATTGCTGTCAGCCTGTCAGTGCAGAGCCAGCTTTAGATCCTCTGTCCCCCTCTTTCTGCTCCTGCCTCTCTTGTGCTCTCTCAAAAATAAACATTAAAAAAATTCCTTAATGTATCATTCGGAACTGAAAACACTAGAAAAATCTGAATTAGATATCATGATATGAAATGATATTTTTTTTTTTTTTTTAACATTTTGAACAATTTCTGACTACAAACTTCACCCCTGGGCTGTATGTTGACCCCTCTTGTGGTGCTTCAACTTTTCATTTCTGTCGTGCTTTGGCTTGTAATGAGAAGTGTTTTGAGAAATAGCCCCATGAATCTTGCCACACTGTGTTTATGGGGATGGTGAGGGATATGATACTTATCAAGAGGCCATCCTCTCAGATCTCACTGAAGGAAGTTCTGTCCAGCTGTAAACTAGGTTAAAGATGTGTAGAAGACTGGGAACTTCAAAAATGATTCTTTCCAAGTTAGGTGCTGAAAATTTCCAGCCACTTTTGCCAAGTTAATGCCATGCAAACTTGCTATATTCTCTTCCATCATACTTTCCTACTCATTGTGGCAATTCCAACAGTCCCAAAAGAGGAATTTGTCTATTTTCCTGTGTTTTCTTCCTCAGCCAGAAAACAGGCAGTCAGTCCCATCCTCATCCATGTAGCAGAGTATGGAAGGAGTTTCTGGCCCTCTGTATACCCTCCTACAGTAGGGAGAGTTGCTGATGTAACTGATGAGAATTGTTACTCACTGAGCCACATACTCTAGTGGACAGACTGCGAGTCACATATGCTATGTTCACTTCTCTTGCCTTTCGTTTTTTGTGCTCTGATACTCTTAGGCTAATTTCACAAGGTAAATACTCCTAGACAGGGCCAGTCAGCCTCCCAAGTTTCAATCCCACTAACTTCATGTGTTAAGGCAGGCTTATTACCCTCATTCATATAGGCTGTTAGATAATTGGACTTGGTCAAACTACAGGTGTCGTCCAAGCAAGTAAGTCAAGTTCCAGTTTGGGTGGGTAGGAGGAGGAAGGACCCAGTTTGGCCTTAGGACTAAGCTGTATTCTCCAGTGCTATTTATACAAGTTCTGTGTTTAATCTTCAACTGGCTAACAGTTCTTACAGACAGTCGACTCAAAATTCTGAACATGAACAGAGGCGAAGAGAAGAAAGCACACTGAGACTGCAGGGAAGATGACCACACAGGAGGATCCCAGGCCCACCTCCTCCCACAGACACACTGAGGATGCAACTAACTCTGAAAATGACCTGAAGACTAGCAAAACGGCTCTCTTACAGCTAGGGATATAAAAAAACCACACTGAGAAGGGTTCAGGAGGCGAAGATGAACCTGAGAACCAAACAGCTAGTGTGGTGACCCACAAGGAATGGAGGTCTTCCCTGAGGAGTGAGGGGATCAGACCCCACATGGGACACATGGAGTGCTTCCAACCCTGGAGACATGCACTGGGAACATGAGCCCCCATAACATCTGGCTTTGAAAATCAGCAGGACTTCTCTCTGGGAGACTTGAGAGGGCAACAGGAAACTCATTCCACTCTTAAAGAGCCAGAACCCTATATCATTAGGTTCAAGACCAAAACAGAGGCAGCAGTTTAAAGTGTCTGGCTAGTATCTGCAGTCTTTATTGACTAATTTTAGGCTACGTGCTGGAGGGGAAGGGTTCCGTAGACACTTTCTCCATGAATGGACATGCTGGTGCACACAATTTTTCTTGCCCTCCTCTTTAAGCCTAGCTGGCCAGCCGCTGGCAGGAGCTAGTATTTACACTCTATCTACTTGCCTATTACTGCTTACCTAGCCCTGGTGTTCTCCTGTGGACCTGCCCCAGCAGGCTCTCTTTGACAGTAGCTCCCACCATGCAAAACTCAGCAGGCAGCCTCCTTATAGCCCTGTGCCCCTCCAAAACCTATCCTGCCCCAGGAAAGTGGGGGGAAGGACCAAGCCCTGTCTTCCACCACACATGCAGCAGTTGCAGCCAGCCGTACCAGGAACTAACCCCACTCCATCAGTACACCCATTACAGCTACAGGCACACCTCTTAGCCAGCCAAGCAGGGGACGAGCCCTGCACACCAGTCTGCCCACAGCAGTCATGACCAGTCATTGCAGCAGCCCTGCCCACCAGTGTACCTGCAGCAGCGGCAGCCAGGCCTCACATCCACCTGTGCTGGGGGCCAGCACCACCCACCAGTACACCCTCAGCTGTCCTGGCCCAGTAACAACAGGAGGGTGCATGCAGCCCACCCGGGACACCCTCAGAATGCCTGGTTCTGGTGACCAACGGGACTATGCTACTGGACCCCAAAGGATGACTTCTATATAAGGTCACTACTTTCAAGACCAGGAGATGCAGCTGACCTACCTAACACTCAGAAACAGAGTCAGACAAAATGAGACAATGAAAGAAAACAAACCTCAGAAAAAAACTACATGAAACAGCAATCTACCTGAGTTCAAAGTCATGGTGATAAAGATGTTCACTGGACTTAAGACAAGAGTGGATGAACTCAGAACTTCAACAAAGAAATAGAAAATATAACAACCAATAAGAGGTGAAGAATTCAGTACTGAAATAAAAAATACATTACAGGGAATCAATAGCACGTTAGAGGATGTAGTACAGATCACTAATCTAGAAGACAGGGTAGCAGAAACCACTAAAGCTGAACAGCAAAAAGAAAAAAAAATTAAATGAAGTTAAGATTAAGTGAGCTCTGCAACAACAAGTGTACTAACATTTGTATTATAGGGATCCCAAAAGAGGAGAGAAAGAGCCAGAAAACTTATTTGAAGAAATAAAAGTAGAAAGCTTCCCTAATCTGGGGAAGGAAAACAGGCATCCAAGTCCAGGAAGCACAAAGAAACCCCTAACAAAATAAACCCAAAGAGGTCCACACTAAGACACATAATAATTAAACTATCAAAAATTAAAGATAACATCTTAGAAGCAACAAGGGAAAGCAACTAGTTACATACAATGAAGCCCCCATAAGGCTATGAGCTGTCTGTTCACCAGAAACGTTGCAGGCTAGAAGGGAGTGGCAGAATATATTAAAAGTGCTACAAGGGGGAAAAAAAAGGTACAATCAAGAATATTCTACCCAGCAAAGTTATCATTTAGATTTGAAGCTAAACCAACCTTACAAGAAATGTTAAAGGGACTTCTTTAAGGCCATAAATAGAAAATTCTGAATGAAAAATATTTCACTGATGAAAGCAAACATATAGCAAAGGTACTAGATCACTTATAAAGCTAGTATTGCAGGTTAAAAGACAAAAGTAGTAACATCAGTTATATCTACAATAATTAAAGGATACACAAAAAGATGTAAAACAGGCCATCCTAAAACATGAAGGAGGCAAGTAAAAATGTAGTGCTTTTAGAGTATGTTTGGATTTAAGTGACCATTAACTTATAGATCTAGATTACATAGAATCTAGATATTGTATATATACACAGAATGTTATACATGAACATCAAGGTAGCCACAAACCAAAAACCTGTAATACATATACAAAAAACAAAGAGGAATTAAAGCACAACACTAAAGAATGTCATCAAATCATAAAAGAAAGCAAGATAAGAAAAAAGGAACAAAACTATATGAAACAACCAGAAAACAATAAAATGGCAATGAAGTTCATGCCTACCAATAATTAAATGTAAAGAGACTAAATGTTCTAATCAAAAGACAAAAGGTGATGGAATGGATAAAAAGACAAGACCCACCTACATGTTGCCTATAAGATATTCACTTCAGACCTAAAGACATACAGACTGAAACTGAAGGGCAAGAAAAGGATATTCCATGCAAAAGGAGCCCTCCTCACCCAAAAAACACACCAGGGTACCAATACATATGTCAGATGAAGTAGACTTTAAAATAAAGACTGGGAAGGCTGGGAAGATGGGGGAGTAAGAGGACCTTGAGCTTCCTTAGTCCCCCAGATACAATTAGATAACACCCATATCAGAATAAATAACCCAGAAAATGACCTGAA
Source organism: Panthera leo (assembly GCF_018350215.1). Classification (NCBI taxonomy): domain Eukaryota; kingdom Metazoa; phylum Chordata; class Mammalia; order Carnivora; family Felidae; genus Panthera; species Panthera leo. The sequence continues at coordinate 143,348,185 of NC_056682.1, forward strand.
GACTTGGCAGGACAAACTCCACAACTAAGGCAGGGAACAGGCCACATCAAAGAAGAGTGAAGATGTGGTCTAGGAGCAAAACGGACCATGCCCATCCACACAGCTGGTGGTGCAGAGAAAGCCAGAAAACATACTTTCACACCGGGGAGCCCATGAATGAGGAGGACAAATCTCCATATTTGCCTCTAACAGTCAAAGATGCTGAATATTTTGCGTTCTTAAAACCAGCAGGACTTAAAGCCTAAAATTTGAAAAATCAGTGGGTTCAGCTCAGAAAGCCTGGATGGCATTAGGACATTAGAAACAGCACAACAGCCTACACAGATACAGTGTAGAACTATCAAGTTGAAAAACAATGGGGAGCCGATGGGAGGGAGAATGATTTGACCATCTCATCATAGCCAGGAAAGACAAGGATCACAGGGAGAGCCCTCCAAGAACAAAGGAGCTGGCAGGCACCATTTCCCTCTTCCACCCCCACCCCAAACAATGGCCAACCTGGGAAAACCAGCAAGGTGCTGACCCTCCTTACCTAACTTACTAGCACCAAGCCCCATCCTCCATTGCTTGGGTGGATCCGCCCTCCCCAGTCACATCTGCCTGAGTCCTGGTGCCATGGGCCCCTCCCCGAGAAGACCTGTGCAAACCCTGCCAACACCACCTGTCCTGATCCACCTGTCCGTTTTCCAGGACCTCAGTTCCCCATGCAAGGGGGTAGGTCTCATTTTGCAAGCAGATCACTGCACACCTTGCCACCCACAAGAAGCAAAGAACCTCTGAAGACAACTGAAGGAAAAAGAGGCCAAGACTCAACAGCAGAGCACACATAACACACATGGGAGACACTCCCTAAAGCACCAGGCATTGGGGAACAGGAGACACTGCACTTCAAGGCACCACAGGACATCTTCTTCATAAGGCTATTATTGTTAAGAACAAGAAAGTAGCTGACTTTCCTAACACATACAGACAAAATAAGGAGACAAGAAACATCTCCCGAATGAAAGAAGAGGACCAAACCACAACAGACCAAAATGAAATGGATGTATGTAATATGCCTGATAGAGAATTTAAAGTAATTATCATAAAGATACCCACTGGACTGGAGAAAAGAGCAGAAGACATCAGTGAAACCTTTACAGATTAAAAAAAAAAAGAACCCATCAGAGATAAATACAATTAATGAAATTAAAAATACACTTTATGGAGGGGCACCTGGGTGGCTCAGTCAGTTAAGCGTCCGACTTCGGTTCAGGTCATGATCTTGCAGCTCGCGAGTTCGAGCCTGGAATCAGGCTCTGTGCTGACAGCTCAGAGCCTGGAGCCTGCTTCAGATTCTGTCTCCCTCTCTCTCCGCTCCTCCTCTCTCTGCTCCTCCCTGCTCACATGCTGTCTCTCTCTAAAAAATAAATGTTAAAAAAAAATTTTTTAATACACTTTATGGAGTAAATAGCAGGCTAGATGAAGCAAAGGAATGAATTAACAACCTGAAAGACAAGTAATGCAAAGTGACCAAGCTGAGAAAAGGACAGAAAGAAAATTATGTGAGCTGAGAACAGTCTTAGGGAACTCACTGACTCTATCAAGTGTAATAACATCCACATTAGAGGGATCTGAGAAGAAGAGAGATAAGGGGGCAGAACATTTATCTGAAGAAATAACAGCTGAAAACTTCCCTAATTTGGGGAAGGAGACAGATACCCAGATCCAGGAGGCATAGATTCCCACTCTCTCCAACCCAAGGAGGTCTACACCAAGACACACAGTAATTAAGCTGGCAAAAAATAGCAATGAAGAAAAAATGTTAAAAGCAGTGAAAGAAGATAGTTCTATACAAGGGGGAACCCCCCTAAAGCTATCAGAGGATTTTTCAGCAGAAACTTTGCAGGCCAGAAAGGAGTGGCATGATATATTCAAAGTGCTGAGAGAGAAAAATCTGCAGCCAATAATACTCTATCCAGCAAAGCTATCATTCAGAGTAGGAGAGATAAGGAGTTTCTCAAACAAAACTAAGGAGTTCATGCCCACTAAACCGGTCCTACAAGAAATAAAGGGGACTCAGAATGTAAAGAAAGACTGTAAGTGAGAGTATGAAAAATAAACACAAAAGCAGTGAAAATAAATATTTCTGTAAAAATCTGTCAAGGGATTAAAAAAAAAAACAAGGAAGTAAAATATGACACCATATAACTAAAATGTGGGGAGGACAGGAATAAAGAACAGGTTAAAACTTCAGTACCATCAACTTAATATAGACTGCTATATGCAAAAGATATTATACACAAGCCTACTGGTAACCACAAATCAAAAACCAATAATAGATATGCAAATAATAAAGAGAAAGGGATCCAAGTATACCACTTAAGAAAGCCAAAACCATGAAAGAGAGCAAGACAAGAATTAGAGAAAATCTACAGTAAAATCACACAAGTAACAAAATGGCAACAATACAGGTCTATCAATAATTACTTTGAACGTAAATGCACTAACCATTCCAATCAAAAGACACTGGGTGACAGAGTGGATAAAAAAAATAAGACATCTCTATGCTGCCTACAAGAGACTCATTTCAGGCTGAAAGACTCCTGCAGATTGAAAGTGAGGGGATGGAGGGGGTGCCTGGGTGGTTCAGTCATTTGGGTGTCTGACTTTGGCTCAGGTCATGATTTCCCAGCCTATTATGTTCGGGCCCTGCATCAGACTCTGTGCTGCAGCTCAGAGCCTGGAGCCTGCTTCGAATTCTGTGTCTCACTCTCTTTCTGCCCTTCCACTACTCACACACTGTCTCTCAAAAAATGAATAAATGTTAAGAAAAAAAATGAAAGTGAGGGGACAGAGAAACATTTATCATGCAAATGGATGCCAAAAGAAAGCTGGGGTAGCAATACTTTTATCAGACAAATTAGACTTTAAAACAAAGACTACAACAAGAAACAAAGGACACTATATAATAATAATAATAATAATAATAATAATAATAATAAAGGGGAAAATCCAATAAGAGGATATAACAACTGTAAATATTTATGCACCCAATCTGGGAGCACCCCAATATAGAAAACAGTTAATAACAATGTTAATAACAGTTAATAATAATGATCATAAAAGAAATCATAGCAATACAATAATAGTATGTCCACTTACATCAATGGACAGGTCATCTGAACAAAATCAACAAGAAAGCAGAGGCTTTGAAAGACACACTGGACCAGATGGACTTAACATACCTATTCAGAACCTTCCATCCTAAAAGAACATAATACATTCTCTGCAAGTACACACAGAACATTCTCCAGAAAAGATCACGTATTAGGACACAAAACAAGTTTCAACAATTTCAAAGGAATCAAAGCTATACCATGCATCTTTTCTGACCACAACACCGTGAAGCTAGAAATCAACCACAAGAAAAGACATGGAAAGACCACAAATACATTGAGGTTAAATAACATGCTATTGAACAATGAATGGGTCAACTAAGAATTCAAAGAAGAAATTAAAAATTACATGAAAACAAATGAATATGAAAATACAACAGCCCAAAATCTTTGGGATGCAGCAAAACTGGTTCTAAGAGGGAAGTTTAAAGCAATACAGGCCTGTTTAAGAAGCAAGAAAAATCTCAAGTAAACAACTTAACCTTACACCTAAAGGAGTTAGAAAAAGAACAAACAAAACCCAAATCCAGCATAAGAAAGGAAATAATAAAGATTAAAGCAGGAACACCTGGGTGGCTCAGTTGGTTGAGCATCCTCTTGATTTGGCCCACATCATGATGCCAGGGTCGTGGTGGAGCCTGCTTAAGATTCTCTTTCCCTCTGCCTCTTTCCCCCACTCTTTCTAAAAATTAAAAAAAAAAAAAAAAAAAAAAAAGAAGAAGAAGAAGAAACATTAGAGCAGAAATACATGATGTAGAAACTAAAAAACAAGGGGCGCCTGGGTGGCTCGGTCGGTTGAGCGTCCGACTTCGGCTCAGGTCACGATCTCACGGTCCGTGAGTTCGAGCCCCGAGTTGGGCTCCGGGCTGATGGCTCAGAGCCTGGAGCCTGTTTCCGATTCTGTGTCTCCCTCTCTCTCTGCCCCTCCCCCGTTCATGCTCTGTCTCTCTCGGTCTCAAAAATAAATAAATGTTAAAAAAAAAAAAATTAAAAAAAAAAAAGAAACTAAAAAACAAAACAACAGATCAATGAACATAGAAAGTTCATTCTCCGAAAAGATCAACAAAATTGATAAACCTCTTACCAAGACTAGTAAAAAAGAGAAGATTCAAATCAACAAAACCTCTAATGAAAAAGGAGAAATAACAACCAACAGAGCAGAAATAAAAACAATTGTAACAGAATGTTTTTTAAAAACCTACAGGCCAACAGACTAGACAACTTAGAAGAAATTAATAAATTCCTAGAAACATATAACCTACCAAAACTGAATCAAGAAAAAATAGAAAATGTGAGCAACCAATTATCGGCAATGAAATTGAATCAGTAATCAAAAAACTC